>NC_082683.1:105690900-106345191 GCF_949987515.2 Delphinus delphis | reverse complement strand
GGTGGGTGCCAGGGGCTGGAGGGAGGAGGAAACAGGGAGTTATTGTTAATGGGCACAGAGTTTCAGTTTTGCAAGATGAAGAGTCCTGGAGAGGGATGGTGGTGGTGGTTTAACTACGATGATATACTTACTACCACGGAATTGTACACTTAAAAATGGTTAAAATGGGGGCTTCCCTGGTGGCAGTGGTTGAGAATCTGCCTGCTAATGCAGGGGACACGGGTTCGAGCCCTGGTCTGGGAGGATCCCACATGCCGCGGAGCAACTAGGCCCGTGAGCCACAACTACTGAGCCTGCGCGTCTGGAGCCTGTGCACCGCAGCAGGAGAGGCCACGACAGTGAGAGGCCCGCGCACCGCGATGAAGGGTGGCCCCCGCTTGCCGCAACTAGAGAAAGCCCTCGCACAGAAACGAAGATGCAACACAGCAAAAATAAATTAATTAATTAATAAACTCCTACCCACAACATCTTTAAAAAATAAAAATGGTTAAAATGGTAAATTTTATGTTAGTTCTTTTTTAGCACAATAAAAAGAAATAGGTGGAAAAAAAAAGAGTAACTCTAATTGTGAACTTCAGGACTTTATTCTGGGCCCTTTCATCACTTGGAGAGAACCAAAACAAACAATGTTAGAACAATTTTCTAAGGACTTTAAGATTCTGGAATAATGGATTAAAATTAATATTGAAATTAAGGAGGAATAACTGTAAAATTCTGAATGCAGAATATAAATAAGCAAAATTTATATAGGATTAGGGCAATGACTTATTTTACATGAAAAAGATCTTGGCGTTTTCATTTCCTAAAATTCCAAAGTAACCCCACAGCAGAAATATATATTTTTTAAAGATAACTTTCCCCTATTCGTAGAACCGTGTTCAGGTAAAAGGAAGTAACAGTCTCACTGTGCTCAGTGCTGATCAGACAAGACTGGGGCACCGCTCTCTTCAGTTCTCGGTATTGTACTTTCAAGGAGTTTATAAGCTGTAATAAAGCAGGATAAAACTGTGAGAACTGTTAGGGAACTCAAAACCAGATCTCACGGTTTTTGGTTGATGAATAAGGGGATTTAGCCTGGGGAAAAGAAAATTAAGAGGGACAGAATAATTGTTTTCAACTATCTGAAAGGCTGGCCTGTGAAATAAGGACTGTCTTTATTCTGTATTTACTCTTAAGAGCAGAATTGGGATAGACAGAAAGCTAAAAGAAGGCTGATTCTTCGTGTGGCAGAATTTTCTAAATATTAGAACTGATGACATTCAGTAGAATGGCCTCCCCGGTACTGGGTGGCCACCTGTCAGGAACGCTGTAGGGCAGTAGGTGGGTCCTTTCCGACACCATGATTCTAGCTTCCTTTCATTTTCTCAGTCTTGGCATTGTTTGACGACTCCTTCTTTCCCCCAGTATCTAATGACATTTTCAGGGCTCTTCCTTCACAGCCCTCTTGGCTTTACCCTTTACTCTTCACCGCCATTGCCAGCAGCCTGACTTCCTCATCCCTGGATGACTTGTGCGTGCTGCCAGTCAGCTCTTCCAGCTTTAGGGCTGCTTGCTTCAATCCATTCTGCATGCTCCTGCCAGACTCATTTTATAAAATATTTACCATGTAATTCCCCTGATCAAGACCAAAGAGTGGTTTCCCAGTGCCTCCCACGTCAAAATGAAATTTCTTTTCTTGCCTTTTGGGGCCATTCTTCTTTCCCTGTCTTTTCCACCTCACATTCTATTACTCAAATGATCTATTTTGGTTAAGCTGTTCGCTTCAATGTCAACTAGCCTGATTGTCTTCACCGGTTCATTCCCACGCCATTCCCTCATGTGTGCTGTCCTTCTGTGTATCCCCCCCCCCCCCCCCCGCTTTATTATAGAGACCACCTCATGTACCACAACCATACAAAATCTTTCCTGGCCATCCAAACTCACGCTGATCCTTCCTTTCTTTCATTCACCGAATAAATATTTACTGATTGCTGTTAGAATGCAGGTACTATGCTAGATGCTCGTGAACAAGTGATGAGCAAGAAAAATTCGGTTCCTGACTTCATGGAGTGGGTGAGATAGAATAAACAATTGCTGTAGAGGACACAAATAGGATGTTGTGCTACAAAATGATGATGTGCATGTGTGTGTGTGTGCGTGCGCGCGCTGAGGATGGGTGGATGTTTTGATGGGGTAATCAGAAAAGGCCTTTCTGAGGAGGTAACAATTAAGCTGAGACCTGAAGGATGTGAAGGTGTCAGTTCTATTTTACAGCCATTGCTAGTATATATCTCTTCAATTAGATGTAGGCTCCTTGTAGGCAGCTGTTATACTTTCCTTTTACTCTGCTGTGCCCAGCACAGTGCAGGATCTAAGATAAATGCCCAATGTTTCTTATAAGGCCCTTGCTGAAACCATGGATTCTGTTATATAATGCTAAAGACCATTTCTTTCCTGGGCCAAGTGACGCCTATTTCATACTTTGTATGGATGTGATCCTTGTATTTCCTTATTGGTATTATTACACTTTTAAATAATAATGATTATATTTTAAAGGCCTTGCAGACACTAAGTATAATAGGAATGAAGAGGATTGTAGGAATTCTCTAGCTTCATTGACAAGGAAAAGACAAACTAATCTTTATGACAGTATATTGACATTTCAAAACTAGCATTTAATTATTTACATACTGTAGTATATTAAAAGTACATATACATTTGTATAAATAAATCTGTGTGTGTGTATAAAATTTTTTAATAGCTCAACTACTGACAGCTGTAACAGAGAACTTCACCAAAGCCTTGGAAGAACTTTTGCAGTTTGGAGAACAAAATAAATCACAGTAATCCATGATTCCCTGTAACCAAATACACTTTGAATGAAGGCAATGGTGATGACTCAGTGTCTAGCAAGGTGCTGGGCCCGGCTGGACTGCATTTGATGCTGGGAACTGAGCCGCCAGAGGCCAGAGCTCCAGAGATTTTAAAGCCCAGCCGAAAGCACATGCTTAGATCAGACTGATTCATGGGGAAGGGCGAGAGTTTCCAGAAAAAGAAACTCTCGGCGGAGCTGTGGGGTTTCTATGTGGGAAGCGGGGAAAATGAAAGCTCCTGAAAGCTTGGCAAAGACTGAGAAATAAATACAGGCTCCCAGGAGTCTTCAACGGAAGAAACTTAGGCTGTGACCAAAAAAAAAAAAAAAAAAAATTTTTTTTGAAAAGTTAAATCCACCCTCAACACTAATTAACTGGACACTGAATACCACTGAGATTTCTAAGTCCTTTTTGCCTTTGACCCTAGCTCCAGCCACAGGAGAAAGAAAGAGGGAGTCTAGCACAGAGCTGTGGGCAGGTTGTACAGTATGAAGAACCAAACTTCCTGGAGTCACACATCAAACCAGTCCAGTCCTGTCCCCCTCTCCCCACCATGGGGAAGACCTGCACTTTCCTAAGGCTGGGCTTTTTTTTTTTTTTTTTTTTAACCTGTTCTTTGGAACCCTGGGGTCCCTCATAATTGCTTCAGGCTCTGAGGGGGGATTTTGCAAGGGAAGCCTGAGTTCTTGTATGTTTGGTGAAATAACTGAATTTTTCCATGCTTTAAGTACGTGTGAGGGACTCATTTCTGAACCTTCTCTTTATCTTCTTTCTGTGATCATATACTCACCTTCTTCCTCTGGCAGTATTTGTTGCCAAGCACAACTAAGCACTGAGCCAGAAAGTTAACAGTTGAAGTGTGGTTACCTATAGGCAGAAAACAGATCGGGTCTGTTACAGTAACCCAGATAAGGAGCCATGTGAGGGGGAGAGAGAGAGAGAGAGAGAGAGCCTTTTTTAATTTACACAATCCTCATAGCATACCTTCTTTTTAATCTAGTTTATGATTTAACTCCCTCCAGTATAAAATATTGGGCCACAAACTGGCTTCTGGGCTCTATAAACTGTTTGCTTTAAATGTGTCATTAAAATTTTACCACCAAATTAAGATTCCTTGACTTTTCTTAAATATAAGTGTTTGTGATTTTGAAAAACATGACTGGTCTGGGTTAGAGAAAAGAAAGTGACAGTAGGCTCAACTTATTTAAGCAGCAGAAGAAATATGATGCAATTTGATGTTTTTTAAAGCAAAAGAGATGAGTCTGTGAGTTTAAAGATTTCGTAGAATAAGCAAGTTTTTGCATGTGATCTTCCTGTGGTTCTCTCACCCCTCCCCCAGCCTATCCTCCACACCCCAGGGCAGTAATCTTTCTGCAGAGCCAATCTCATCACCAGATTCCCGAGCTTAAAACTTGGAAGTTCAAACTCCTCAGCGGGCCACCCCAGGTTCTCCTGTGGCCTGTTCTCTTTCTGAGCTAATTTCTTCTCTCCACCCCCTTTGAAGAGCCCAGCTGGCTGCAACAAGCAGGCCTTTGCTGCCCCCACTTCCTGTTTAAAAGCCTACCACCACCCTCCACCAGGAAGTACTCCCTCCTTCAAGAGTAAACTCAAAACCACCTTTCGTGGAGTCTTCACCGTACCTTCTTCTCTGGCCTGTGGCACTCTGTCCGCACCTTCACTATGGCAATGCACGGAATGGTCAATTCACACACGCAGTTCCCGGTCCCAGCCTTAGCACAGTTCTTGACACACACTAGGCACTCTCTAAATGGTTGCTGGTTGCTGAATAAATGAGTCTTTGGGTTAAATACAGCTTTCCTCTCCTCTCAGCACTTTAAAAGTAGTCAGAAAAGGAAAAGGAAGTGACTAAAGTGTAGACAGTTTAAACGGAACACAGTACCCACCCTGTCTAGGGTACTCCCGGCCACTGGGAAGGAGAAAGCAAGAATAAAGATAGAGACCAGGATCCCAGCTCTGCTTGGAGCTGCTGGAATTTCTCACAACAGCCAGGACCGGCTACTTCATCTGTGGGGCTCGGTACAAAATGGACATGTGGAGCCCCTGGTCAAAGATTATTAAGAATTTCAACATGTGGCAGCAGAGCATTAAACCAAGCCGGGCCTTGTGCAGCTGCACAGGTCGCATGGCCAGGAAGCTGCCCTGATGACAGAAGTTGCATCATGATCACAATATCAAGAAGTACAGGAGAGCAGGGAAGCTGGGAGAAATTTTGGATCAATTTTTTGGATCATAGCTTTAAAATATGTAAAATTGTTTTAAAACTTATTTTCTCTTGCCCCAACCCCTCATAAGGCCCCTTCAGTTATGTTTGCTTGTTTTCATTTATAAGTGCAGATCCTTTAAAAAAGTAATTTTATTTCACATTGTTTTAGGGAAAATACCACATACGCTTCATTAGTCCTTAAGAAATAATGCTATGATCCACACCTCACGACTTACCCCAGAAATGAAGTTACACATCATTACTGTATCTCCTTCATTTAATCCCAAAATTTTGGCAGGGGCAGGAGTGGGAGAGACTGCCTTGGCTTTCACGGGATTATGTTAACGTGAAACATCTTTATCACCCCTTCGCTGTTTTAAAAAATCTTGCACCATTAGTTCTCCATGCAAAAGCATCCAACCTCTCAAATGTGATTTTATTTCATACCAAGAGTGGCAAATTAGAAATTGTTACATTTAAACCCCAAATGAACTTGGTTTATCAGATGTCATCATGATGAAATGTATAAGCTGATAATGTAAATGAATGAAGATTTATTGAAGGGGTCTTTTCAAAACCCAGCTCCTTTGAAACGGGTAAGTTGGTCTGCACTGCTGCAAGTTCTCCAGCAGGGGGCAGCGCGGAGTGCCACATCCCCAGCCTCTCCCAGCAAGGGTCCACAAGACTCCTGTCTGCCTTTGGCTCCCTCCTTGGGACAGACGCAAAGGGACCACACAGCATTAGTGACCACAGCACTATGAGATGCAGCAGGAAGTGGGGATGCCCACGAAACCGGACCAGTGGACAAACGCCAGGTCCCAGCCTTCCTTTCAGGGCTCTCATCTCACGCTCCCCATGCCTAGCTGTTTCCCTGTTCTCTTCTATTACTTCAAAGCCAGAGAACCTAGGAACAGGGCTAAATTCATGAAACAAAATGCTCGTTGTACTCTTCTAATTTCTCCACAAGGTAAAATTTTCACCACCCAGGACCCTCTGTAAAGATCTGATTGTGTCAGAATTCTTAAACCAGTGAGCCCAGTTTTCTCAACTGCAAATGAGATGATTACGACCTACTTCCTAGGGCCCCTCAAGAATTTGCAAGGGAACGCAAGTAGAGTGGACGTGACTGGTAGAGGAGGTGCTCAAATTAAATCTCACTTTTGTGGTCTGGGGCTCTTGTGTTACTGAGAAGATAGTGCTGCTGAAGGTGGAAGAGAAAATGACTCTCAGAACACTCTCGGGGAGAGAGAGAAACATTCACAGGTAAAACTCAGACTGTGGAACACCAGCAGAGCCCCATCTGTACAAGCCTGTCTGCAGACGACTCTGCACCTGCTGCTCCTCGCTTAGATTCTCTCACCTGAGAACAAACACACACACAGACGCCCACTTGCTTAGCTAAAGACGCCTACAACTCAAATACACACACCAGAACAAACCTAACTGTACAGAAACACAAACAGCTGGTCCCATAGAGGCGTACCTTGCGGGACACACGCTGACGTGCCGAAGGTGTGTGCGTGGAAGTGAACTGTGTAGACTGAGCAGGGCCTGCAGAGGGGACGCGGACAGGCAGCGGTGGGGAAGCAGAACGGACGACAGAGACCCACGATTGCGGGTGCAGTAAGAATACTTCACCTTGACAAGCTCCAGGGACATTTCATGGCTTTTCAAATAACTAAAAATATACCTTTGGCCTCTTAATTACTTCACACCATTACATTGGCTCTCACAAAAATTCCCAGTAAAGACCATGAATTTGCCTCTAGAGGTGGGGCATGGGGACCAGGGCTGCTCTTCTGCCTATAACTAGGATTTCCTGATTGGGACAGAAACAGCACAGGATCAGTCTACACGGGTAGTTACTCCTCAACAGCAAGCAATACGCTTCATCTGCAAAAGCACTTTTATGTACTTCCCCTAACCTTCACCCAGATCAACTCCGATACAAAGCTACTATGCTTCTGGGTCACATGGCAACTAATAAGCCCAATACTGAACAAACAGGAATCCAAATGGACAAAAAAGGCAATTCAGTTTTGTAAGAAACAATATATTTTATTTTTCTGACACCACAGCTCTGGTGAGTGGTTTTGTACCAAATTTAATGGAGGTTACACAGAACGTTTGACGCATGGGACGGGGAGGAAAGGGAAGGAAACACAAAATTAAAAACAAAAACAAAATCTTGGATAGCTTTTAGCATCTGTTCCACTCCCACATTAATAAAATTCACTTGGGAATTCCTAATAAAAGGAGAACAGAAAACAAGGTGGGCAGGGAAGGGTAGGCTGGGGAAGAAAAGACGAAGGGCAAAGAAGACCATTGAGCATCCCAAAGACAGACCTTTCCCTCCCAGAGCCGGGACAACGCTCGGCATGGAAGGCGAGGCTTCGTTAGATTTATTTCCCCAAAATAACACCGTGTATTGCAGCTGCCAAAGGGAAAAAGATAGGAGGGAAGCAGGGGGTCACCAGTGGGGGACACAACAGGAGGAAACTCACTTAACCAAGAAGATAGGGAAGGAGAGAGGAGGGAAAACAAGAGAAAAATGTGAAGGTGGGTCTTCAGATTGGGAGAGACAGTGCTGAAGAGCACTTGAACTGAAAAACAAATGTCCTAAGCATCATTATTTTTAAAAAGAAAAATCTCCCCCCTCCCCCCACCCCTCGCTGAACTTAGTTCCTCTTTTTGTGCTTTTCATTAATACTCTGCTCTGAGGTCGTAGTTTGGTTTTTCTATACACTGGAGTTGAAAGAAAATAGTCCAAAGGTCTGAAGATGGATTCTCCACCTAAAGTAAACAGCCCAGCATTCCTGTTCTCTTGTCCCAAAGACTAAAGTCTCTGCTAAAATCCCTTTTACAATATAGTACAGTACACACAAAAAAAATAAAGCCCAAAGCAAAAACAAAACCAGAAAAGAATCCTGGGAGAAGCCAGTCCAAAGGACGTAAACATACAGAGAATGGTGCAACACATGGCCCATGGCAATTCTCAAAGCACGGCTACAGATCCCCAAGTAGGTGCTATCATGGGATACCCAAGTCCACAAAAATAATTCTTAAAAAATAAATCTTAAAAAAACACACCTGTTGATTAAATGAATAATTTGTTTTCAGATAAATCCATACATTCTCGAGTTCCCCCCTCCCCCAAAGCAGCCCTTGGGTCTCTGTTCTCCTATTGCATGACCAACAGTACTCCTGGAACTCCCTCAAAGCAGCTCTCAGGACCTGGAATCTCATCTCGACAAGGATCGGCACATCCAATCTTAGCAGCTTAAAACATCATGTTTCCTGGGTTGCCAGGTCCTTGGCTAAATCCACCCATGCCCACGTCAGCGGCCATGCTCCGGGGCCTCATCTGTGGGGGGATCATGATGTTCTGTTGGGGTCCCATCATGCCCTGCATGGACATCATCATGCCTGGAGAGCCCACAGGCCCAGGGTGGGTGTAGAGCCCGGCAGGCCCTCGATCCTTGCCAGGAATCATGCCCACGGCAGCAGCTGGATTGCTCATCAGGGTGGGCTGGCCGGGCATTGTAGATTGTGCTGGTGACATCATCCGATGGTGAGGTCCCATCATGCCTTGCTGGAGAAAGGCTGGTGGTCTCATTGGGTTGTGGCCTGGCATGGATGGAGCTGTACCAAGAGGGATGTCCGGAGTTCCCACCGGCCCTGGACCTCCCATGCCAGGTAATGCTAGTCCCATTCTGGGGGCTTGTTCGCCCATCATCCCCTGCATGTGCGAAAACCCAGGTCCAGGACCCTGGGGCTGTTTACGGCCTGGGACTTCCCCTCGAGGGAAATATTGCAGTGTCTGGCTAGGCTTCTCAGATGGAATAATGCGAGACAGATCAAACTCAGGTATTCCGGTGGCTCCAGGTCGGATGACCTCCTGTAGATCTGGGTCTGTAAACACTGAAGGCATGCTGTTCCCCAGGACAGCGAAGGAGTCAGGACCCCCTGGGCCTCCAGGCTTGCAAAGTGCTGCATCTGCTGAACTTTGGGGCAGGTTGCTGGGGCGGCCGAGGGGCCCTTCTCCTGGGAAACCCATCCCTCCTGGGAAGTTGCCCTGCCCCCCACTGGGGCCATTGTGAGGAAATGGAACCTGCTGTGGAGGAGATTGAACTGGAGGGAAGCCCTGGGGGAAACCCATCCGTCCTTGAGGTACCATCGGAGGCTCCTGGGACCCATGCCCCATGATAGGATTGTGTGACATCAAGCCAGGCCCCATCGGGACCCCATGAGGAGGTATGGTGGGTCCCATGGCATTCGGAGAGGGCATCTGATTGGAGTGAGAAAGTGGCTGGGTCATTCCCATTGGGCTGAGGGTTGGCATTGGAACCACGGGGTTTGGACCTGAAATTCGAGGATTCTGTGTATTAATGCCCAGTCCTAGAAAAATAAAGATATCAAAGGAATCAACTTAACCGAAAGCAACTCAGGAAAACTATCATAAATCAAATTAACAAAAAAACTATTGTGCATCAAGTGTGCATGGTACTGTGCTGGGGAAACATACAATGCACAATCTCTGCCCTCAATAAGGTTATAATACATTTTGGGGCACACAAACCAACAGCTCTACAAGACAATATATCATTGAGTCTTAAACTGTAGGCTAGGACATAAAGGTATATAGAAGACAGCTAGGAAGAAAGTCTCCTGTGTGAAAAGTTACAAGTGAATATGCAAATGAGTACAGTCTTCTTCATTGGAGACATTTAATATAGAAGAAAACAATTTGCCTGGATGACTTAGTATGGTCCTTTTTGGAGACTAATCAGTCCTATGAGTCTAAGAATCAGCAATAACAACAAGGAAACCAAACAGGCCTTTTTCAATTGATACTGGACATCACTATTTTATATTACCTTACAGAGAGAGCATTTCGAACTCTACGTTACGTGAAATGGTAAAGAAAAGCCAACTTTTAATGGAAAAGGAAAACACACAGGTTCTACTATGGTCTCTGGGACATTTAAATATTTGGTCTCTCCATGGAGTTAACCACTGAGAATGGTAAGGATGGTGCTTGTGCCACACACAGAGCATGCCCTAACCTGCCTGATGATAAAGAGCATCCCTAACAATCAGAATGGAACTGGAACCAGACACCCATGGCTCAAAAGTCATGGTCTCTTTACTGACCACCTTCACCATCCCAGATCATGTCCTATTAGTGAGATTTGGGGAAACAGGAGGTGTAGGGGTGAAGGAGAACAGAATGAGTAGGGAAGGGAGGAATTTTATTCTCTCTCTAGTCCGAAAGAAAGTGATTCTCTAGGAAATAGGGGCTTTCCATTGTCTGAAATCCTGTGGCTGCTTGTGGTTTGAGGCTGCCCTTCCAGGAAAATATCTGAGGACTAAAGACATTCTGATCAGCATGTTGAAAAGATACCGCTCTCAATTTTGTGCCAGGAGGACCTCCCCAACTTCTACCAAAAAAAAAAAAAAAAAAAAAAAGCATCTAGGTACACAGAAGCATCAAAATTTCCATAAGAAAGTGACAAGAACTATAAAGAAGCCTGCTTTCTTATCAACAAACACTGAATTAAGCTAATAAAAAACACTGTGATCATTCTCTTCCTCTAGGCAAGACACTTTAGTTTTACTGAAACTAACTCAGATAGTATACTTTTCCAACTTGGTGAACGTCCAGCCATCAAGAAAAGACTTCAAGAAGTTTTTCTTTTGTCCAGAGCTAGCTCCATATCCTATCTTCCTGATTTCTTACCTGGCATATTATTCATTGATGGCAAGTTGGGAGAACGAGCTGGAGGGGAGTCGTCATCTGAGCTGGCCACGGTCTTGATGGCATCGTGGTATAACGGGGTAGAACTGGGCATTGCAAACTTGGACATTCGAGACATCATAATAGACAGTGGGTTCTGGGAAAGGGTCGGCTCTGGAGGCATGGTGTAAGGTGTACTAGAGGGAAGACTTCCCGGGATACTCACAGAGGCAGACTGGCTGGCTGTAGGAGGTGGGGGGCCACCTAGGAGAAGAAAGCAAAATAAAAAAAGGGCAGGGAATTAGATTTCTCTTGAAAGCTACTGGGCCTATCGTTATGAACGAGCAGGGCCAGGAATGAGACAGATGAACAGGACAGTGTTATTAGGCCCAGGACATGAATCATCAGTCTCTAGTCAAGCTCCGTGTGTGTGCAGAGGGAGACTGCAGTGTGAGATGGAGGTGACAGCTCAGCAGATGGGAAGACAAACGCACCAAGAATGCATAAGAAATATTAGTTCAAACTTGGGAAAACCATGGGTTACAGGCAACTCTTATGGATCTCTTTCCCTTGCCAATCACAATTTAGAATTCGACTCAGGCATTAGTATGCTAGGAAGCCAGATTAGCAATCCCACCCCAGGTACTAACCGAATCGCCCTACACACGCTCTTGATTGATTTTCTGCCACCAAGGTGTCTGAACTGAAAAGGTCTGAGGGGGCAACTCCACTGTACTGCTTTTGTGAACTGCTACCTAACGGAGAGACACACTTGAGCTTGGGAGGATAAATCTATCTTATTCTGATTCTAGTCTTCCTCAAGTGGAGACAGCACAGACCTAGTATTTATACCTCAGTGCTCATCTTCCACTGACCTCCTCTGGTCCCGTTCACAAAACCACCATCATCAGTGAGAGCTTCTCCTAGGAAGAAAATACTAATAAATTGTAGCTGATCTCTGAGAACAGCAGTTTACCAAGGAGAATGTTTCGGTAACAGTTTCTATGGTCAACACATATTTACGAGAACCACTCAAGTCTCTCAGCAGCCTCTCCTCTTTGCTTGGGATGATACTCAGACTCTCTTGACATGATGAAGGGCAGCCCTCTGAAGTGGGTGGATCTAGTATTTAAAGGCACATTTACCCACTGTTGAGACATTCTATTCCACCACCGTGAGTTCACTGTGCAAATGTAAATCATTCAGTGAAATGACACACATTTCCCATTTTCCTCCCAGTCCTATCTGAGAAACATATTCTGCACTAAGAGCATAGCCCCGTGGAAGTACTGATTACGCACTCTGCCACAAATACGTCCATCTTGGCAAAAGCCACCTCCTTTGGTTGCATAATCAGGTTAAGACACCAGTTTTCTTAAAGGATGTAAATCAGGCTTTTGCAATCTCTGGCTTTAAGGTGCAACTGTGAGGATGAAAGCATACTGACCTGACTCTACACTTCCCAGCATGGCTGGGGAGGCCATGGTGAGGGGTGCTTTATGGTTTGGAGGGATCCCGGGGCTCTGAAGGGGAGGTTTTGGAGAGGAGGTCCATCCCGGTGACGGGGCGGGAAGTGATGGAGACTTGAGGTGAACAGGCGAAGCAGCAGCAGACCCCAAGACAGGGGGGGACTTAATGGAAGCAGCAGCAGCTGGGCCCGCCAGCATGCCTGCCAGCTGCGATGGAGTCTGGGGGGACTTGAGGTTCCCCGAGGGCGAGCCCAGCATTGGCGACTGGACTTGGCGCATCGTGGGAGATTTCAGAGGGTTAATGCCTGGGGAATGCACCTGGCTGCCTGCCACAGAGAGATCCACGGGCTTCCGCCCCAGGCCGCGCTGAACGGAAGGAGCGGTGTTGAGGCTAGTGGGGTTACTAGAAGGGTTGAGAGGTAGTGGTGGCATATGACTGAGCCGGCTGTTAGTCCTTTGGTCGGGCCCAATTGGTTCTCTGAGATTCCGCAAGCCACTGTTGCTGCCTGGACCCTGAGACATGGGGAGGAACGGCCTGGGGCCCATGCCATACTCTTGCTGAGGGTGCTCGCCAAAGGGCAGGGGCACCATCTTCTGCTGAGCAGGCAGCATGTCTGCACCGCCGGCGCGGAGTTTCATCATCTCCTCGGGCCCCACCCCAGCCTCTCTCATCTTCTGAGGTATCATCTGAGAGTTGGATCCCATGTTGACATTTAGACTGACATCTCCCTTCATCCCACTAGGAACCATCCCAAACTCGAGTTCCCGACCGGGGCCCATCTGTGGGGGCATTCCTTTTGGAAAGTCACCCCTAGAAGGGCTCAGCGGGCCCTCTACTGGTATTCGAGGGAAGATGGGATTACTCCCCGGCTCCATGTGTCGCTGGGAGCCAGGGATCAGCCTGTTCATCTCCATGCCGGGCCTGATGCCTTCCATGCTCATCCCCGGGGGCAGACCCAGCTGTTTCTCTGCCAGCTGCTGTTGAAACATCTCTTCAGACAATCCTTGGGGGTTTGGGAAACGTTCCCCTCGGCCAGGACCACTGAACACGCCCTGGCCAGGCGGGAAGTTTCGACCGTCTGGGATTTTTGGCACATCGTCTGGCCAGCTGACTCCAGAAAGACCTGGTCTAGATGCTGGGTTGGGGACATTAGGCCCCTCCATTTCAGAGTTCATCATTCCTGCAAATCCAGGGAGGCGCATCTGGCTACCTGGCATGTTGGGGTGGGGAGCCATGGCCCTCGGGGGCAGAGAATGGGGCATGTTGATACCGTCAGCAAAGGGCTCTGCACCCCCAGGCCCCCAGGCCTCACTGGGGGTCATCTGGTACGGAGGGGGAGGCCCTCGGACCACTCCCCGCGGCCCGTGCTGATGGACCATCATGTCCTGGAGGGAGCACTGCTGCACGACCACTTGCTCCTGCTTTCTCCTCTTCTCCTCATAGAACTCCTGCTGCAGTTTCAGCCACGCTATCTGCTCAGGGGTCATGTGATCCAGGTGGTCGGGTCCAATGGGCCCAGACTGGGAGTTCATGGAAGGTGGAACCATTTCATCCGGAGAAAAGGGCACATCTCTGTGTCCCTGAGGGCCAAATGGAGCCCCCACGTCTGTCCGGGGCCCAGGTCCCTTACCTAGGCTTTGGGATTGAGCCATCATGGCCTGTATTGGCCCTTCTGGTTTTTTCTGAGGTCCATCTAACACCCCAGTATTCTGCTGGGGTCCCCCACTCTGTCCTCCCGGGAATTCTTTCTCATCAGGGAAAAGCATGCGCTGGATATCTCTGAGCGTTTGTAAGGAGCGCTCCCGGTGCTCCAGCTGCTCCTGAGACAGTCCGTCGGGGTTCTCTCCCAGCGGGGGGGGCTCTCCACTGGACACCGGTGGAGGTGGGGGGCCTTTGGGATCTGCTGAAGAGCTACTGCTCCCCTGGGAAACGGGAGTCACTGCTCGGTTGTTGGGCGTCGAGTTTGGCCCGGTACCGTCTGGCGGCAGTGGAGTGGAGCTGGCAGGGCTGCCTACAGAAGGAATCAGTTTGTTTTCTACCCCAGGACTATCCCGGTC
Organism: Delphinus delphis; assembly: GCF_949987515.2. Lineage (NCBI taxonomy): Eukaryota > Metazoa > Chordata > Mammalia > Artiodactyla > Delphinidae > Delphinus > Delphinus delphis. The sequence continues at coordinate 106,330,851 of NC_082683.1, read as the reverse complement.
CAGGGGACGCGGGGGGGCGGCAGGCTTGGGTGCTGGTGCCGGAATGGGTGGAGTTGGCTGCAGTCTGGTGTTCTGGGAGGAAGTCTGGTCCTGGTTGGCTGGAGTGGGGGGCTGTTGTGGGAGAGGTTTCGGATCATTCCGAAGGGCAGATATCTGTGTGTTCTGAAGATAAACGAGATTTTAAAAATCATTGGTGAACTGAACAGAAGGGCAATGAAAAGAGCAAGATATGTTATAAAGGACTTGTCCCAGCCACATAAATCTACACTGACACTTGCTGTAGAAACTGCTCATGTACAACCCCACTCTGGACATGCAGACATTTTGATTTCTTTCTCACACTTTGCTGTCAAACGGCATCCTCTTTCCCTTGCTGAATAACTTTAAAGCATGCCAAGGGAAAGCCACGCTGCCAAAGTGAATACATTTGAGTATCTATTTCGAGGAACAGGTTTGATATCACATGTCTACTATGTGTTTCTGATTCAGGGAGAGATTAGTTTCTTGGTATGTGGGAGGCTGTACCTAACACCTTTTTCTTTCCCCGAAAGTATAACTGGATATGTAGACTTCTCATTGTCAATCAAAAAGTCTAATGTTTTCAACTGAAAGAGAAAGTCGTTGTCACCTCCAGCTCTGTACTCTGCCCGTCAGAGGCGGGAGGTACGGCCGCTCCACTTCAGTGTTTCCCCTGGCACGGTGACTAGTGAGGTACTCCTATCCTTGAGTTTCCAGGGGCCTGACATCTCCGATTTCTGTTTTCAGTTTGTGATCACTGATTCCATACGAGACTTTGTACATTAACTGTAGTAAGACCATCTGTAGGCAGGAAGGGTCTGCAGAGAAATCTGAGGCTATCTAGCTTGTGCTGTCCCTTGATCTGTTCTTTCCAACAGACAGCACGCGGCCCTTTCTACAGGCTGGATGATCGCCTTATTATTATTTATTAAGTACCGATGCTATACTAAGTCCTGGGTAAAGGCACGCTCACCTACAATAGGTGACACGGACACTGTCAGTGTCTGGAAGAGGGACTTGTAATGTTCTGGGTCTACACCTCGGCACTGCTGGAGGTACTGGTACTAGAGAAGGGCGGTAATGAAGAACAGACAGGCCCAGTCTAGCGACTCCATCAAGGGATCTCTCACCAGCCTCCAGTGAGCCGCGTGATCCCTTTTTGATGTTCACTTGCTCCTACCTGTTCGCTTAATCCAGCCTGTATTTCCAAACCCCTAACACTCTTACTTACATCCCCACCTACTCTCTGGAACGTTTATCAAGGCGCAGATTTGTACAGGAATCATCATACATATCCCTGAACACGAACAGTTCACGTTCCGTGGGTATGTATGCAAATGTTCCACTTGCTGGTATTCTCCATGCATCTGTGTCTGCAGACCGAGACTGGTGGGGGTAAGACTGGCTGAACTTGGATGACTCTGGATGTTGCAGTGTCCTCTGTCTCTCTGACTCCTTAACTGGAGTGTGGAGGTCACCTTAATTTTCTCTCCAGTGCTAGTTTAAGTTTGGTTCTGTTGTTAAGGGTGGTCACTGATTTCCTACAAGGTGACCGTGACAGAAGAAACAGTTTAGTACCACCCTTTATATTTTAGATTTGGAGCAATGGTGATTGGACTATTCCCAATTCACTCCTTATAAACTCCTTTTCTGATTTCATTTTAGTACCAGAGAAGGTGGAAGTGAAAACTGTCTTAATGACTTAAGATCTGTCATTAAGTCAATAAAATGTCGGTTTGAGTTGCAATGTACGCCGTGCATTCCAAAATGATATAAATTATAAATAAACAAATATTTTTAAAGTATAAATTTAAAAATATATACATTTAAAATATTATACATATCCATCGTCTACCCTTGAGTAGCAGAGATGCAGAGTGACATGAAATTCTTTTCCTAGGCCTAGGAAAGCCTAAGCCTGCTATGTCACAGGGGGGACTTCTATGTTCATATACAACAAGGACGAAATGTCATCCATTCTGTATTGAATTGTCACTTCAGTCGTTTATTGTCATTTAACTTTTCCCATGTTTAAGACTCATCCAAGTTTTAGATTTTATGCTTCCTGAACTCAGGGACTGTACCTTGAACCTCTAGTGTCCCCACAGCATTTGGTGCAATGCCTTGACAATGTAAGACACAAGAAATATCTTTTGGTTCAATTTGGAACACTACGTGTATTAAAACAACCATTATATGCATTTTCTAATGTAATTTATAGTAGGTGCTTAAGTTCCAGAGAGGAAACAGACTAACATTTACTATAATTTTGGAAATATCAAGCAATTAAAAGCATTCAATGGTTCTCTCACTTTGAAATAAATAAGAATCATTTTGAAAGTCACTGAGACCTTAATTATGGTATCATCAGCATGTACTCCAGTACTGCAGTTTTTGTTGCTGCTTTTTCTCTGTTCTTCAAGTAACTCAAGAGTGTTTGCTATTTTTTAAAATCCTGCTCTTTACAGAGGGTCTGAATTCAGAAGTTCCCAGAGATGGCTACATGACAGAAATCCTAAGATATCTAAATATCTCCTTTTTTATGTTGTACCTCTTCTCTCCTAGTAATTCATCAATATATCAGCGTGTTAGTAGAAAAGGCCAATGCAGTGTGATATGCCTAAAACCACACAATTAGGTTAAATGCTCAGAATGTAGTTTATACCATCAAGATTATCTCCCATTGAACCTTCATACACTGTTGGTGGGAATGTAAATTGGTGTAGCCAATATGGAAAACAGTGTGGAGATTCCACAAAAAATTAAAAATATAACTAACATACAATCCAGCAATTTCAGTCCTGGGTATTTATCCAAAGAAAACAAAAACACCGATTAGAAAAGACATGTACCCTTATGTTCACTGCAGCATTATTTACAATAGCCAAGATATGGACACAACCTAAGTGCCCATCAATAGATGAACAGATAAAGAAGATGTAGTACATATATACAATGGAATATTACTTGGCCATAAAAAGAATGAAATCTTGCCATTTTCAAAAACATGGATGGACCTAGAAGGTTTAGGCTAAGTGAAATAAGTCAGACAGAGGAAGACAAATACTGTATCATTTCACCTACATGTGGAACCTAAAAAACAAAGCAAATGAACAAACCTAACTAAACGGAAACAGAGTCATAGATACAGAGAACAAACAGGTAGCTGAAAGAGGAGAGAGGGGTTGGGGAGAGGAGAGAAATAGGTGAGGAAAATTAAAAGGTACAATCTTTCAGTTACAAAATAAATAAGTCACAGGTATGAAATGCACAGTGTGGGGAATACAGTCAATGACTATGTAATATCTTTGTATGGTGATAGACAGTAACTAGACTTATCATGGTGATCATTTTGAAATGTACAGAAATATCAAATCACTACGTGTATACCACAAACTAACATAGTGTTGTAGGTCAATGACCACAAAAAAACAAACAAACTCATAGAAAAAGAAATCCGATTTGTGGTTACCAGGGAGGGAGAATTGGAGGAGGGTAGTCAAAAGGCACAAACTTCCAGTTATAGAATAAATAAGTACTAAGAATGTAATGTACAACATGATAAATATAATGAATGCTGCCATATGTTCTATATAAAAGCTGTTAAGAAAGTACATCCTAAAAGTACTCACCACAAGGAAAATATATATTTTTTTCTATGTCTTTAATTTTGTATCTATATGAGATGATGGTAATCATTTCGTCACGTATGTAAGTTAAAGTATACAGTATACAGCACAGTAGGCTGTACACTTTTAACTTATACGGTGCTGTCGGTCAGTTGTATCTCAATAAAACTGGGAGAAGAAAAAAAGACTATCTCCCTATCAGTGAAATTCACCATCTCCCACCTTTACAGTCACTGCAGAACCTTTAAACCATTATTCCGTTTCCAAAATGACATACCAGAGGGGCTGTGCTTCTCTCTGTCTTGCTGTTAGAGATGTTCTGGATGTGGAAAGAGACAATAGTTTCAACCTGGCCCTTCAATACAGCTTCTGCAGCTCTGCAAAGACAGAAGAGATGCACACACTAGGACTTGTTCCTATTTCACTAACTGTAAATTTAAAGCACTTTAACCGATTAAACTGGTATAAGAGAGGAAGGAGAAGTATAAAGAACCACCAGCAATGTTGAATGAGAAGAAATCAAGAGAAAAAGGTTTTCATTATTTGTCTATCATTTATCATCAAACTTCTGAAATTAAAAGATAGCCATTAGCAAATCTCAAAAAGAGGTACTAAAAACCCCCAGAATTTTCTCCTTCAAAGCCATCCACTCTAGTAGGTGTCTTATAGAGCATCCTAGCTCAAAATCCTAACCCAAGAAGGGTAAAATGAATTCTCACACCTAATAATAATTAAAGGCTGCCAAGATTCATTCTATATCTTAATTTTTAAAACCTTAAATGAAAAAAACTAGGGTATATTCACATTTTAAATAAATAAATAAATATCCATTGACCCATCCATCCACTAGAGACGTATGTACCAAAATGTTCACAGTAGTTATCTCTGTAAATTCCTGAGATTTTTTTAGTTGTTTACATTTTCTAATTATTCCAAAATGGACATTACTTGTGTCATTTTAAAAAGAATACTAAGTTGCATAAAAGTGTATATTGTGCAATCAATCCCTTTTGTGCTTAAAAAAGTATATATATGTATATTTGTACAAGCACAAAAAATTTCTGGAAGGAAAGCCAAGGAAGTAGCATCAATGGTTGCCTCTGGGGAGTAGGGGTGGGGAGGTTTTATATTTTATTTTACCTCTTTCTGTAGCGTTAACTTTAAGTAATAATACAAGTGGGCAAAAAAAGGATCAATCTTCAAAGGGAGTAAGAACTTAGATGCCCAAACACACAAGCCACGCCAACAGCAAGACATAGCCATCAACTTACTTATTGGCCATCTCAGTAGAAAACACATACACCACTTTGGCGGGAGTCTTCTGAGCAGGTGTGGGCTCTGGGGCAGTAGTCTGGCCATGGGAGGGGGTGGAAGACCTGGGGACTGTAGCATTTGACGGGGTCATCGAGTGTGGCGTGTGCTGGGAATCCTGGGACTTTATGTGGTCAGCAGAATTACATTCTAAAAGAATGAAAAGAGTCATGTCATAGAAAGAATAAAACTCTTTTTTCTGCCAGCATTTACAGCATCATAATGCAAACACCTTGAGAATTTCAAGGAGGAAGTACCTTGCTAAGAGGAAACTTCTTCTATTCATAAAAACACTTCTCCCTAAATGACTAATTACAAAGCACTCTTCCCCCACCTCCTTACTTCTCTACTATGCATTCTTCAGATATTAGCATAAATGTCCCTCCTTCCTGGAAACCCCTTTTGGATCCTCCTGAACTGGCTGCCCCTGCTAGTTGAACCCATAGCCCCCGAACTCCCCTTATTTCAGCATTTATCAAATTTACTGTAATTGTTTAATGATCTGCTGTCTAGGTGCATTCAAACCCTTGAGGATAGCAACTGTTTCTGTTTTGCTGACCATGGCACCCCCAGCCCCCAGCATAGTGCTGGTGCTTGTAACAGGCCTCCTACAAACACCTAAAGAAGAAAGGAAAGACAGGGGAACGATCACCCAGGTTCTCATTTCAAATTTGGGTCGGGAAGTAACACTTCCACTGCTTGAATACTAGTTTCATGTTCTGGCCTATAGTTACGATTTTTTACTTTATACTAGGAGGAAAAAGCCTAAAACCACAGCCATTGGTCCTATACTCTTTCTGGCTCACTCCATTTTGGTGCCTACTGTATCTCTACTACATGTAGCCACTCGTTCCTGCCACACTGAAACTGACTGTGACAAACCTGGACTAGTGCCAGGGCTGCCTCTTGTGCCTACAACTCTGGCCAAATGGCAGCCAGAGTGCACAAAACCCAAGTCTTGAAGGATGGATTTGATGGAGAGGAGGAGTGTCAGAAAGACCGCTCCAGGGTGGACCCTGGCATAGACAAGCTGGAGCTACCGGCTTGACACTTAAGTACCAAGAGTATGGAGGCCAGAAACATCCACAAGAACGTGGCTAGGGCCGTGGAACATCCTAAAACGCTTGCATCCTCAAGAGCAAGAAGTCAACAAGGTGGTTCCAAACTATTCTTAGTTAGCAGGAAAACGACCAGAAATAGTTCCATCTTAAACTGCGAGAACTCCTGAATCTGACGCGCCTACTCTCCCCACTTGGCTGCTATTAGGCTCTCTGGCATCCACCAATGTCAGAGGCCTTTCCTCAGGAATACCTACTTCCCTCTGAGTCTCAAATATCTTATAGACATACCTTTCATGTCAGAGTCATCGTTTGGAGTCCCAGGATCTCTCTGATCAAAGGAGTCGGCGGAAATACTTCGCTCCCTTTTCCCCTTGCCCTTGGCACCATTTCCAGCCCCATTCTTCAGCCCCATGCTCCCACCTGGGCCAGGGAGTGCTTTAGGGGTATGGCCCCCACTCTTGGAGTCACAGGGGGATGGCTGGGATTGGCTGGCTGAGCCCCCCTGTTTACCCTGATTGGAGAATTTGGAATCCAGCTGGGGGTTTCCAGATGGGGACATCACTGTAGGGGGACGGACCATCACCTCCTGCTTTGACTTAGGGCTACTAAAAGAGACAAATAACAAAGGGAGATCAGACACCGGATGCAACTGGGCAGCACAAATTAGGGAGGACTGATTTTTATCATGGGTCAAGGAGACCTGGACCACTAAGTAACCACCCCACCTTTCACCACAGCCACTTGCTTGCTCCCTCCTCCCCTGCTCTCATCTCAGAGCTCTCAACAGAGAGGAGGATCAAGCAGAGTGGCCTGCCAGGCCTTGGGAACCCTAGAGTCACATGGGGACCCATCTCTAGGGCTTCTGTCAATAAAGGACAACGGTTTCTATGTACATAGAGAAATGACTCTCACACTAAGACTAGCTCAGAGTAAACAAACAGACATCGTTAAGATCAAAATACCACCCGCCCCTCAGCTGATGACAAGGAACAGCTGTAACAGGAGACTAGCCTCCCTGCTGGAAAATAAGAGCAGGTCCAGGAGAGCGCGAGGAAACCTGCCCATGACTGGCAGGTTAGGGAAATCCTCCAGGACATACTCCCTGAACAAGCAGGATCACACCAGAGCAGGCACACTAACCACTGCCGCCAGGGGAGAAGGAAACAATTCTTTTAGGGCGTCAGCTTAACTTCCATGGAACAGAGGAAAAAGCCTCACGGTGGGAGTCCAGGGGCTGGTGTTTCAGTTCTAGGACCTTAGGCCTCCTCACCATTCCAGGTCTCGGTTTCCTCATTTGCCAAGTTTAGCTCACTGTACTGGCTGGTCTTTAAGGTCTTTTTCGTTATGTTTTGGTGAGGAGAGGGGTGGTAAATAGGAGCGGCCAGGTAATAATGGACAAATAATAACAGAGGAAAACTCTAACCTAAACTCTGATTCACTATTCTATCACTATTTAATTATCTTTTTTTCTTTCCCCATTCGCTTCTAATTCAACATGTTGTTCCACCAGTGAGCATTCATGGTCCACTATGACATCCCAAAGGGGCAGCTGGGCCAGGCCCTAGCCCTCACCTCTGTGTGTTTCCTGACGGAGAGTTCCTCACTTTAGGGTTACTGGAATGCATTGATTGAAATCCTGAGCTTGCAGCCACAAACAGGGACGGGCTCACCGAGTTCCTCTCGGGCTGCAGCAGAAACAGCTGCTGAGGACAGTGGCAGTGGCCCACTGCTTGTTGGGTGAGTCCCTTAGCGCTGGCCACCTGCACGCCTTTTTCCTCTTTGTTTTTCTCCGCTGTGGAAGTGGGTCCTGTCCCCTTGCGGCTCCAGCATTCTCTGGGTGTGTGCCTCCTGCTGCCAAAGGAAAATCTCGCATCTCCAGGGCACACTGGGAGCAAAAAGAGCAAAAACAGAGACATCAAACACCCTTACAGCAGGACCAAGGCTAAAGCACCGCCAACTTGATGGTGCAGAGCTAGATGGTTCCTCAGCTTCCATCAGGGTTAAAGGAAAGGGAGATGTTCATATTCCGGCCAAAAGGCCCTGGTGCTAATGCAGCTGAAGGGTGACTAAGACTTTCTGCCAAGCATACAAGCCTCCCACCCAAGCTTCGTGTACCAGGCGTTTGTAAGCAGATGAGAAAGACATTTTTATCTTTAGCCGTATATCCTCCCTTACATTTCTCTACGTCCAGATACAAAACCCTCAAAAACCTGGGTTTTTCTTTCTTCAAAACAATGCTTTGAAACCACTGAGTACTCCAAATCCATAGCAACTATCTGGTGTTTCACCTCTGATGGCTCTGAAATGTAACCAACCCAACCCAATTTCAAACCATGAAACAAATTACTCTCTGTTTATATTCTCAGGGCCTCAGGGTGGGGAGACATTAAAGGAGGTACTTCTGAAATCAACTATTGAGCCAATACAATCAGTTCTGTCCCCTGATTTCTATCATCTTTCTACTAAATTATGCTGAGTACGTGTCCTGTGTTCTCACTGCTTAATGACAGGAGCTGTAGGCATGGGTAAGCATGGGAATGATCCATAATGCGGAAGGTAAAAGAACATCTTTGAAGGCTAAGATATTTTTTGAGCCAATTTGCAAGGCTAATTTGAAGCATAAAGGTCAAGAAAATATTCCCAAACCTAGCCAGAGAACAAATGAGAAAGCCCTTTATTTAGGGAAGCCTAAACAGGGAAAACCAAGATACACTTTCAGTCACTGGTCCTTCCAGGGCAGTTCCAATGTGGTTTTTTGGTAACCACTGTCCCCCCGCACCTCCCGTTCTACCTTCTGGTATCTTATCCATGGGGTATAGGATTGAATGAGGATATTAGATGCAGGATTAGTGGCTAAAGAATCAAAGGGAGTTAGAAGTAGCTTAGGTGTTATATACACTTTGAGAGGCTCAAGAACTGGACTAAAATTGGGAGGGTCCATTATATTCTAGGACTTGGCACTGAATATGATCATTGTCAAGTGTTAGATGTCTATTTCTTCATTTAGAAATTTGCAACAGTCCCAGCGATTTTACCTGAGACCATGAAAGGAATTTATGGAAGTTCTGAGTGCATACAATCACGTTTTTTTCTTTTAAATGAAGAAGTCAGGAAAAAGAAATAGAATACAATGTTACGGAATGTTTCTATGCTGACCTTGGGAGAAAGCATCCTAAAAATATTTTGGTCTTGATTATATTTAAGGTTGTATGTTTATCCCCCACCACCTTTAGTTTTTTTTGTTTTTCCAGTTTAGACTATAAAACTGATTGTGGCTGTCAAGTTCAACATAATATATGATCATACACCATATTGTAACCTCCCACTAAACATCGGGAATCACTGGTAAAACAGAAGTGGTAAATGAATCTTGCATGGACAAAGCCATCAGAAAACATTCACCTCAGGAAAAAAAAGAAGTTATCACCTATACAGTCCCCTTCTGTAACTTCTTCTGGTACTTTCTGTCTGCATCACACATTCTAGCACTCAATCATACGTCGAATTGAATAGTCCCATGTGTATTTTTTTTTTTTTTTTTGCGGTACGCGGGCCTCTCACTGCTGCGGCCCCTCCTGCCGCGGAGCACAGGCTCCGGACGCGCAGGCCCAGCGGCCATGGCCCACGGGCCCAGCCGCTCCGCGGCACGCGGGACCCTCCTGGACCGGGACACGAACCCGCGTCCCCCGCATCAGCAGGTGGACTCCCAACCACTGTGCCACCAGGGAAGCCCCCATGTGTATTTTTTATCTCCCTATGTAGACTATGCTCTTTGAAGACAAGAACCTTGTTTTAAAGTTCTTTGGTTTTTCTATACTACTCAGCATGACGTACTAAGAATGTGGTTGGACTCTTGGTGATGTACCCAGTTCCTCTCAGAGCAGAAACACCTGGCACTTGTGTTGCACTCTCCTTCCAAAGAAACTCTAAACATATTACAAATATCAAATCACCTCAACCTGCCAGGCATTTCTGATGAGCTGGTAGCAAAGATTATTTCTAATAATAATAATCAACGGCATTTTACAGATGAATGGACGGAGCACACAGGTGTGAATGGGCTTCTCCCAGGTTTCGCATCAGTGCTCTCTGACCTGCTCTTTCCTCTAAGCCATCTCCTTACCATTACTTTACGGGTGGAGAGACAGCACAGAAGGCTGAAACAAGCTTGTGGGCTCACCTAGTGATGGGAATAAAATCCAGGTGCTTTAACCCCTAATCCAAGGGAGTTGTTGAAGTAAGTCACCCTAGCTTTAGCCTGACACCAAAAACAACCAAGCAAGAAATCTGCCAAGTATCTTATCATACAACACCAAAGAATAAAATGAGACTCTTTCAGCTCCTACATTTTCAGGTTAGTGCTCAAATGTTTACCTTTAAGGACTAGAAAAGATCTTCCACAGAATGGTCAATTGTAGCCAGAGTGAGATATTTCCCCAGTATAACTAAATCTCCTAACTCTAAGATCTGCTTATATAATTTTTCTCTCTTTTCTTCTTAAATAATACTTAAAATTTTTACTATGTGTACATACTAACTCATTCACAACAACCACAGAAGGCAGGTCCTACTACTATCCCTATTTTAGAGATGAGGAAACTGAGGCTCTGAAACAGTAAGTAATTTGCCCAAGTAAGCTGGGTCGCACCCCAGTAAGTAGTGGAGCTGGCATTCAGCCAGACACTGGCCATGCTCTTCATCACTGCAGTGCCTGGCTAAGCATGGACTTGGTGGACAAGGTGAGCCAGTACACAGAAAATGCTTAGCAGCACAACATAAACATTCAGGTTAACCATGACTACTGCCATTCTCTAGCAAGCTCACCTATCCTGCCTAATGGCATTTCTTACCTTCGCCGTCTCCAACCATCATCCTCCTTTCCTAGTGCATGGCCTTGCCCAGGACTTAACAGGGATAAGAGAAGTCACCAGGCAGGATTCCTCACCACCAAATCTGCGAATCTCTTTTTATCAGTACCTATCCCATCTTTCTTCCCTATTAATGAAACCGAAAAAAAAGCTCACTTCTCCCCAAAGGTCAGTCCTACCACAGGTGATCTAGGTACCATCCCTTCCAGCTTACTGAGCACCCTCACTCTCTCCGGTGGCCACCTCTCTACGTCCTGCATCTCCTGGATATTTCCAATCAGCTTTCAGACATGTTGTAGTATCTTTCAGATTAAAAAGAAAAAAAAAATTAAAGCAAAACAAAACCAGCTCTGGCATTCTATTCCCCTTTGGAGCCAAGATTCTCTACCAGAGTTGATGAGACACAGTCTTCAGTTCCTTACTTGCCATCCACCCTTTAACCATTTTAAACCAACTTCTACCCACAGATCACAAAAACCATGACTTTTGTTAAGGTCACCACTGACCGCTTTTCTAACCTCATCTTACTCTATCTCGTAGACTCTGCCAGTTGATCACTTCCTTCTTGAAACTCCCCTCTCTTGGTTCCCATAATACCACACCTCCCCAGTCTTCCTCCTTCCTCTCAAGTCACTCTTCATCTGCTTCCTTTGCTGGCCCCTTCTCTATCCAATCTCTACAATTTTGAGTTCCTCACGACTCTACCCTGGGGCGTCTTCTCTTCGTATTCTATAAGCTCTTTACATGCCAACAACTCCCAAATTTCCATCTCCGGCTCAGCTTCTGCTCTGCTGACCTGTATACACAACTGCCAACTTGACATCTCACTAGATGTCTGAAACCTAACAAAGACAAAGATGAATTCTTCTTCTGTATATAGCCTCCCTCCCAAAAGTATTTTCCCTTCAGTTTTCTATGTTTTAGTAAATGGCACCTTCATCCACCCAGCTGCTCATGACAGAAATTTGGAGTCATTCTTGACACCTCTCTCCCTCACCCCTAACCTTCCATATCAAGTTGAATATTTTTGCTGAGTGAAGAAAATCTCAGCTTCAGTGTTTCTTCTTCAGAGAGAAAGGATACTGTATAGCCACTAATCTAGACGAAATTCTCCATTACACTCTTTTCATAGCATCCTGTGTTTTTCCTTCACAACATTTCCCATGTTGTATGATTATGTGATCATTTGCGTAACATTCATCTCTCATGCTAGACTCCATGAAGGCAGGGATCAAGACTGATTTGTTCATCCTTGTATTCCTAGCACTTACTATAGTGTCTGACACGTGCTATTTGCTCAAAAAATATCTGTTGAATAAAAGTTGAAGCTTTCCCCCAAGATCATCTTTCTAAGCCACACATGCTCTCTAGTGCTATCATCCATCAGGCTACTCACCAAAACCCCAAGGGTCACGATACAGCAGTGCTCATCCTGGAGGGGAGGAGCTTGCGGAGTCCAGGAACCCCTGTCTCAAAGGTGACCCTCACCTGGATGAGGATAAAATAAAGAAGAAGTTTCTAAGTGATTAAAAAAAAAATCAATAGTATCATTGTTACTATCTTAAGAAAAGAACAGGTTTCCTATTTATTCTAGAGTATTAGTTGAAGAGGAAGTTATCACCTCCCATGTAAACAGAACCACCTTCCAATTACTACAGGGTATATTATCCAATCTATAGATATCTCAAGGGCCTTGTGACTCTCCCTCCTTCCCAACTGCATATTTTCTTTTCAGAAACTGGAAAAATATTAATAGCAAATAAAATCAATTTTTCTACTTTTCTGAACATTTAGTAGGAAAAAAACCCCTCACATTTTTGCTTCTTCCCATTCCTAATTAGTACAGAGAATTGAGAGCTGACTGTAAAGGTGAAAGATTCAAAATTCCAGATACACTTTTGAATTCACAAAGTGCACACCATTCACAGTTCCTCCCTACTCTCAACTGTAACTCTACATGGCAAGCATGCAGCAAGGAAATTTATTTTCACATACTTTTGTGGGAACATATGACTGAACAACAGGACCAGATGATTTCCTTTGCTTGAGAGCCTACTGTGTGTGAAATGCTATACTGACTTGAGCTAGATAATTCAATAAAACACTAAGTAACTCACCAGGCAGAACAATTTCCAACATTAGTCCTTGTAAACTAGAATTATAACACCAAGCCTCCCCCTTTGCCCAGAATTTATAGTTTTGAAATGGCAAGGAAGAACCAAGTTCCAGATTGTCCTAAGGCCAAATTATTTAGGAATCTTTAAAAGGAAACTCTATAAGGTTACCACAAAGTTGTAAATAAATTCACAAATTAGTCTAACTTAGGTCAAAATCACCTCTATAATTCCGATTTCAACTCTTCCAATGATCCTTTTCCACTCTCCTGCTCTAAGAAGTCAAGTTTATTACAACTATGTCATGTTTAACAAATTTCGTTTCTATGCTATGACCACTACACCATAAAAGGCATAGTATCAAACTTAGAATGTGGAACTAAAAGGCCTCAGGATTCCATTCCTAGCTCATTCTTAACTTCTGGCATGCCAACTACTCAAAGGCTTCCTCTCAGAAAAAGCACACAATAGGAAGAACCAATCTTTCCCAAACATGTGGAGAAAAGAAAACTATACTATGGACTTATATAGAAAACTTTGGTCCAAACAAAATGCTAATATATGTTTTCATATTCAAAGAGTAAAAACTCACCTACTGTCCTTCAAGCTAACGAACTTTAAGCAAGCAAATAAATTTATATCAAGCTCAAGAGTTTCGACAGAATTTAACCATTCAAAAACGAACGTCATCTGTCATCATTTAGAGTAATGGCTACCCAAAGTAAAATGTCAGCACAAATATCCCTTCTTTGTGAAATTTTCCTTGATTCCAAACTATCCCCAGGAATGTCCTCCATGGCCCCATAGCATTACATTCATGACACTGTTAGAACACTTTAAAAATTGTTTCCCTGTTACATATAGTCAGGGAACCCCCTGAGGAAAGGGTCATCATCTCAGGGCCCAAAAGAAACTCAATAAATGCTGGTTGATTTGTGTATTATAATGAGCTTGAGGCTTGTGTATTGCTACTCTTGCCTCACATTCATACAAATCAATGATGACACAATAAATACTTGTTTAACTTCTTACCATCTGCCTTTCCTAGGAAATAATTTATTGCAGAAGTCCCTGTTCATAGAAAAGTACAAGGTAATTGCACTTACAGTTATGACTTGCATTTAACTTGATGACCTCTGCCTTGGGAACTGCTACAGTAATGAACAAATATAGTTTTAACTTACAAGAGACCCTACAGAAGCAGAAACAAAATCCAAAATGCACAGACTGAATCACAGAAGTTACGTGCTCATCATCGGGCTCTTTACCTTTCAAGATGTCCAATTTGCTCTCTCTTCTAACATTGGGACACAGAGGAACTTTCCAAGAGTGATCTCTGCCTCCCAAACAGAAAGGAATTTTTAGGTCAAAGTGGAGTAACACCAGCTAGTCCCACATTCAGTCCTACAGGAATGAGAAGAATGGAAAAGTTCATAGCCCATCACACCATCGGCAAAGAAAACCACCCATTCCCCAATGCTCTGTGACCAAAACAATATTTGGAAGAAGGAATAGTAAGAAAATAATTAGGTCAAAAATGGGGAAGGAAGGCAAAACCACTAAAACTCAAAATGCAAGAAGCTGGAGCACTATAGCCTACTTCTATCCTATTGAAGACTGGGAAGTTTAGAAAAGCAAAATCCGTCAGGCACAAAAGCCTCATTCTAATCACTGTTTTTAACTTTCTCCCCAACCAAGAACAGTTATCACAGGTTGTAAAATAGACTTTTATTTCATATCTTCTCTATGCCCTTGTTCTTAGCATGGTGAAGATGCTGAAAAAAAACTACAAAGCTTAAAAGGCAAGTGGCCATTAGATAATTCAACTTTCAAAAATCAGCTGGTCTACAGCAGGACCTCTTAACCTGGGATCCACGACCTCTTAAGGGGTCTCTGGAGAGACTTGGGAGGGGTGGCACCTGTGAACCTGGCTGGCGAAAATTTTGATCTTCACACTCATTAACCTCCAAGTAAAAGTTAGCACCACCTTTAACTGTGAATGTAGGTAACAACCCACAGTAGTATTAGCAATCCCCTGACTATGTCACCAAGAGGAACCACAAAACACTTCACATCACATTACAGTTGTTGCAGATCTCTCAACATAATATTTACACTCATCATTACTTCAAAATTATAGTATCATTAGGCCTGAAGCTACATTTTGTTATTTAATGTGTTGTAAACATACAAACTACTGTATTACAATTGTTTAACAGTTTGATAACTGTTTCCGTGTCATTTGTAATTCTATATATTTTAAGTCATACATTTAAAAAACATGATTCTCAGAAGGGGTCCTATGCTTCATTAAATTGCCAAAGGAAAACATGGGAGGTAGAAGATTAAGAACTTCTGATCTAGAGCACATAAAGTTTCTATAGACCCTAACATAGTCACCAAGGCAGACAGACAAGTAAGTCATTCCATTAGCAGTACTTCATAGTTGAAGAAAATTAAGCCACCAGGAAGCCAAGTAACATGTCCAAGGTCACACAAATTTAGAGTCAGCATCAGCCTAGGTTAACACTCACAGCATGTACAGTCCCACTCTCTCATGGGGACCTTTGCTTACATTTCTACAATTGTCATCACTATCCTGTTTTACCACTAAATGGGGAAGAGGTATCACCTTTCAAAACTAATATAAAACCAAAACCTGGACAACAGAACAAGGTAGATGTATAAGGTACTCCTTTTTGTTCCCTGATCAAGCATGCTGCTGTAATTGTTACAGAAGCTGAATTTGGTCTGTTCCAGAGATAGCAGTTTTTTACAAGTGAGAAAAAAGTTGGGCTACGTAAACTTTCATTCCCAGAAGTGTCCAAGGCACCGTGCAGATAAGCATTAACTTGTTAAGTGCTACAATGCATTGTGAGTGGTTAGGGCAGTGGTATCCCCACTTCATAAATGGGAAAACTGGAGAATAAATATGAGAGATTTGTTTAAAGTCACACATAAGTCAATGGTAAAGCCAGCTTCCTGATTCCAAGTTCAAGGCTCTAACTACTATACCAGATCACCATGATCAAATATTAAGTTGATTATAATGCTTGTGAAACCTCTGTACTTTTTTCCCCTACAAGCCAGAGAGCATTTTCTTTTTTTTTTTTCTCTTCGGTACGCGGGCCTCTCACTGTTGTGGCCTTTCCCGTTGTGGAGCACAGGCTAGGGACACGCAGGTTCAGCGGCCGTGGCTCACAGGCCCAGCTGCTCCGCCGCATGTGGGATCTTCCCGGACTGGGGCATGAACCCGTGTCCCCTGCATCGGCAGGCGGACTCTCAACCACTGCGCCACCAGGGAAGCCCAGAGAGCATTTTCTTTTGATCCATGGGAACAGACACACTTTTGAAGGCTATGGGAAAAATATCCCATAGAATAAATTCCAAAGTACGTAAGTGCTTTTTCACTTACACTAGTCATCTAAGAATCCAGGTCAGGAATCCTTAGCTCAGGAGCCAAGTTACTACATAAAACCTGCCTTATAAGAAGAGAACAGTATGGAAATTGTTCCTTCATCTTTTAGTCAATGACCTTCTTATCGATCTACCGTTATGTTTAGGAACTATTATCATCTTACATTCAACACTGTTATTACAAAATAATATTCTAATGGTTCAATACCATTAGATCCTAGATTCTAAAACTATGAAAGGTCATCCCTATCTCAACTCTGCATTAAATTTTCTCTTATCGAAACCACTAATTAATGGAATTCTCATTCCCCAAAGCATCCTTATGCCATCTAACTGCTTTTATTAACCCATTTCTGTGTTTTACAGATTGGGTCTTTTTCAATAGTTAGTAAGGAGGTCTTTCTTAAATTTGTACTTAGGACCATAACATTGTTCACACTAAATCCTTGTTAGACCTTCCCATATCATTAGTATCCAGTCAAAAACCAAAATCAACAGAACAACCATGTTGTACAATCTCCATGAAGAGTGAAAAGTTCTTGTCCACACAGGAGTCTTATCTACCAATATTCATTTGCACCCCCTACCCCTTACTCTCAACTACTTATCCTTCCTACCTGCTAATTCTGATTCATCACTTTGTGCTCAGTGTACAAGAGTCCAGATCTCTGACCTAAGAATAAACACTTAATTCTTGAATATATCAAATGCTAACAAATACTCCATCACACACCATTGATCAAAATGTAACTCTTTACACAGCCACTCAATCATTTTCCCACTAAAGTCATTGCCAGGGATCTGTCCATGTCCGCCCTAACCACAGTCTAACTCTGCACCAATTCTACCCCACCTTAGTCTCTCGCTACCAACACACAGTTATGTCCATTTCTCTACTTTGTTTAGTAACTTTAATAGTCCCCAACTGTCTGCAATCTAGGCTCTAAGTCACTCCTCTCTATCACAGGGCAGGGCTCTGGAGGACAGATTTCAGGCCTCCTCCTTCAAGGCTTGGGAGCCTTCACCTAAGGCCCCCAGCAACACTGTTATAGGCCTCTGGCCCTTCCCTCTGAACATAATAACCAACCCTGCTGTTTTTTCCTTGGGATATCTCCATTTCACCAGGCTCGCCCAACACTAACCAGTGACATCTTAATAGTCTTTGCAACTTTCAAAGGTTAATGGCTACAGCTCCACTTTGGAAACCACTGGTGTGTCCACGACCCCCACAATGACTCAGTGACCTAGACATCCCCACCTCACCTGCTGGAGCCCTTTACTACATGAACATTCTTCTTCGCTTTCACTTCTCCCCAACCCTCCAACAAGTCACTGGCCTGCAAAGTCCCCTGTACTTCACTATCCATCTCCGGGGTCTAACAGACCCCACCAGACTCAACTCGAATTCCCTCATTTAGCTCTCCATCTCGCCCCTCGAATGCCCCTTCACCCCAGGACCCTGGGACCGTCCCATCTCATCGTTTAGTCTCTCCAAGCACCGCCTGGGACATATCCTCTAAAAAATAAACCGAGAGATGCCTCCGTCTCTCCCCACCACTCAGTGAGCGGTGGGCAGAGGACGCCCCCCCATCTCCCCCTACAGGTTTCTCTAGACTCAACTCTAAATCTACGACCTCGACCCCCACCGCTTCTCTCCCCTCACCCCACCCCCCCAGCCCTTGGCGGCTTTCGCTACCCCTGCCCTCAAACCCGCTCAAAACACGCGGACGCGGACCCGGCCCCCCCACCCCCGGCTTCGGTCCTTCCCCTCCCCCTCCCCCTGAGGTGCCACTTACCCCCGAGGCAGGAGTGGGGGAGGGGAGAGGAGGAACAGAGTAGGGGAGGGGGCTTCGGTCCGGGGCGGCTCTCAGCCCCGGGGGGCCGGGGCCCGGGCCAGCGGCAGCGGCGGCGCAGCGTCTCCCCCCGGCGGCGGCAGCGGCGGCGGCGGCGCCGTCCCACTCCCGCAAGCACACATAGGCTCCATTGTCCGCCGGCGCCTCCCCCTTTCCGGCACCCCCCTCCTGGTACCGCCCCTTCCCCCTCCCCTCGGCCCTCCCCCAGCCGCACCGCGCCACGAAAGGTACCGCCGGCCCCGCCTCTGACGCGAGCGAAGGAGTGCCCCCTCCCCCCGGCCCCGACGTACCGCCCGGCGGGGGAAGGGGGAACGCCCCTCCCCGCCTCAGTAAGGGCCCCGCCGCCGGGAAGGGCCCGCCCCCCTCCAAGGGAATGTCACTTGTCCCCCTTCCGGAACGCGCGTAATGGTACCAACCGGCCGCTTCCTCCTCCCCCTCCCCTGCCTTCCCGAAGAGGCACCGCCCCCTTCGCCCCGCCCACCAAGTAGCCTTGCCTCCTCGACCCCGCCCCTCCCTCCAATATTTTACTATGGGGCCGCCCACCGCCGGCACCACCTCCTGCTTTGCATGGACACGCCCACCAGGTCCCCGCCCCAGTTCGTCACCCGGCCAGAGGTGACGCCTATTCCCCACCTTAAAGCGGCAGAGCCCCCTTTCTCAACTAAAAGAACCTCCCAAAAGGCCGGTGGGGTGGGAGGGGCGGCCAGGGAGGGTCGCTTCTTTCCCGCACCTTCCTCCCCACGCACACACTCACCCGGACCTCCCCACCGCCTCTCGCAGCATTGAGAAGCAACCCAGTGGAAAAGGCGCGGAGGGGGGAAGGGCAGCGTGGAATTTGGCCATCTTTGACAGAAATACATTGGGAGCTGCCAAAGGAAGGGGTCTTTCCCTCACACTTCCCTGCTGTCCTGGTCCCGGCCTAGTCCTCAATCTTCAAGGCGACCCCCCGCGCACCTCCCGGATGCGGTTCCACCCTGCCCCATCCCCTCTCCCGTCCCTTGTCTTCACCCCTCAATCTCTGCACTGCCTTTGCTGTTGCCGGCTTTCTCCCCTCCCAAGGGTGCAGGCCCCTCTTGGGGTTGAACTCTCTTCCAGCTTCTCCAAAGCACATTCTCGCCAGGTCCTGCAGATGCGTTGGCTGGTGCAGGGTTTCCCCTTCCTTATGGGGCCCGGCCCAGCCCCGCTCACGCATCGCTACCTAGTGCCCATTGAGGACCTCTACCTAGATCCTCGAATCGCTTCACAACCGCTTTTTTAATCGCAGCATCACTTCCCTGATTTTTGGAAGGCCTGTGCTTTGGAGAGCTCAAAGCCCGGGCATCCCGGCACTGTCCCCTGTGAAGTGAGAGGGTAACCCATTAGACTGCACTTTTTCTTAGAAGGAAAAATGATGGCATCATGGTGAGCGCATGTTGCTGAATAAAGCTCAGATTCCCACTACTCCTGTTTTATCTTTGTGGCCCTTGTTGCTGCCCTGCCCAACTGTTATTACAGACCTGTCTGCTCCACAGCCCTCCCCAGAACACAGTGTTACATCTCTGTGTTTGTAGAGTCTTGATCTAAGATGTTTCTGCAACTATATGCACTGGCCCGGCAGCTTTTCTGAATCAGTTAAGCGAAGACTGCTTATGTTATAATGTACTGTGTATTCTCCCCGAAGATAGATGGAGGCAACATGGCCAAGAGAAGTAGATAAATTTTCTTCTGCTTTTGCTTCTATCACCATGGTTTTAACCAGGTACTTATCTCTATGTCACTTTCCCTGTCTAGAAAATAGGAAACCTTCCTTAGGGCAATCTTTTAACGAATGGTGCTGGTTGTAAAGGATGGTACAGGAGAGCCCCAAATGATAAAGCTTTAGAAACCATTTAAAACTGTAAGCTGGTCATGTAAGTTTCTATACCATGGCTCCCCAGCTTAGATTCTATGAAAAACTGTTTTTTTCATAGCAAGATGTTTTCTCTTTGTCTTCTGTTATAACTGAGCATATAAATAAAGAAAAAAGACAAAAGCAGGTATAAACAATATAAATTTAGGATCGATTGAAGGATTCCAAATGGGAAATAATTAAAATGCTTTCTTGTCAAATTTTGGTGATAGAATATTTGATGAAACATAGTAGGCACCTCTGTAAAAGAAGGCAGGAGGAAAAAGTCAGGTATGGACATATGAAAAGACAACTAAATCCAGAAATACACAAGAAGCATTTGGGATTGCTAAGGTAGATGGAAAGAAGGGATTCACAGACTTATCTGTAAGAGAAAACCACTACTAAAATAAACCAGATCACCTCTGCTCAGAGAGCTCAAAAAACAAGCTCATTATCATAATGACACACATGCAAAAAAGTCTTAACCATTTTTCTAGGCCTTACACCCTCACTTAACTTTGACACTTTATATGTGTCAAAGTTCGGAATTATTTATTGAACCAGAAGAAAAAAGCAAATGAATATTAAATGTGCAACACTAGGCTAAAAGAGCAATAATACTGAGAATTTAAGCAAGCTGAAAGTCATGTTAATTTAGCTGCCTTGCACAAGGGATAGAAATGCACTTTAAAATATTATTTATTGTAATGAAATAGTTTATCTATTTTTACTAGAATTTTTTCCTCTGAATTTTCTAACTTCCATGCATGTCCATCTCACTTGAGAAAGAATTCTATTTTGCTGTACAGGGATCTAGTACACTGTATATACATAAATACTAATGGATAATGATGAAATCATTGTTAAAAGCATCCTCTAAATAAAAGCTTCAAACTATTTCTGTCACTCTAGAAATTCTAAGGTAAATCATTTTTTAAAATCCAAATGGTAGTATTGTTAAAAATAAAAGCTTTCAACACTAAAGAGATCTGGGTTTGAGTTTTTACTTTCTGAAATTTGCTTCTCATAATGCTGATATGCACTCACTGTGATACAAACATGGGTTGTATGTCTGGCTTCTTAGTTCTTCAAGTAATCACAGCATCTGTTATTTAAGTGTGCCGCCAGTCTTTTCTACCTGTGAACTCCACCTTCGAAACACTTTTGTTCTCTCAGCTCTTGATAAACGTATACCTAAATTTTAGGGTTGGAAAGAAACACCTCCTACTTTACAGATGAGAATTCTAAGACATAGAAGTTTAATGACTTGCCAAAATTATGCCCATTTTTAGGGACTAGAATTTAAGTCCAACACTCTACAGCACTGTTCTAACCTCCAAGGATTATTCATTCCTAACAATATTTACTATTGTAGGAGAGAACATGAAATTCTACCTTAGGAATGATGAGATCAAGACTCAGAAGGGTTGAACCCACTCAGGCAGCTGCTGCTAGGTTTATAAGAGGCCCTAATAAATCCTTGCCTTGGTCAAAGCCCTTAGTTTGTCCACGATTTCCTGCTGCTTATACTGTTTCTTACCAATTCGTCTATCTCATTGTCTAAAGCAAAAGTGGCAAATTTCAACCCCAAAGGAATACTACCAAGATAGTCATTTATGACTGAAAATGAGGGGTTAGAATGGAATGGCATCTTGACTTTCACAGTGCTGTAATAAAATAATCAGGAAGGGATTTCTTCTTTAGGTTGCCCATGGAGGAGAAAAAAATCTCCCTATCCTAGCTTTCACCAGTCCATTTAAGCCAATGGGGAGTCCCAGAGCTTCATCCCCGCCAGGAAAATTGAGGGCTAAGTGTCTCTTTTGTAAGGAAAAAATCAAAATTCCCACCTCCTGCCTTCCTGCAGCTCCACCTGGGGCCATTGGCACTCTGATGTGAGCTTGGGTCTTGTTCTGTGTCACCACATATCTGCTTTCCACAACCTGGGAATTAGAGGCACCCTATCTGTAAAAGTTCTGACAGATCTGTGATGTGACACTCAGATCCCTTTAGACAGTACCACCAATGTTTCTCCTTCACATTCACACTCAAACCTTCATGGTTGTGCCTCCTACCCTCATTGCCTGCCTTCTAAAAGTCAAGCTTTGTGACATTCAGCCCGCAGATTCCTGAGCCCTAATTGATTGATATATTAAATGCTGATCCCCTTCCCCAGCTTTCCAATTTAGCCATAGTCCATCATGGCTTAACAACCTATGTGTTGCATCTGCTCTAACCATTTCTCCCCAGATTTCTTGGTCTTCAGTCCAGTTCTTCACATCTGTCCTTACAGTCTCATGTCCCCTTTCCTCTTCAGTTTCCACTAATTAACTATTTCATTTCTTATTATTAACCTCTTTCCCAAGAATAATTCTGGGAGAGTATTTCTACTACTTCATTTCATTTTACTCTGCTAGACATTTCTCTAGGAATTTTGCCCCTCAGATACACTTATGTTATTTTTCCTGGGTTCTGCCTTCACTGCTGAACTCTTCCCACTTCCCACAATCTCTTCCCAGCCTCTCTGTGATTGGTACCCAACTACTGCAGCTTTGACCTCACCTCCATGGTTTGCATTCAGGTTGCTCTTATTAGCCACGTTGCCTTTTTGAATCCTTGACCACCCATCATCCCAGCAATGGAAATTCCTAAGGCTGAGATGTACCTACATTTGTTTCCACTCCTGGGCTGGCAGACATTACTAGAAAAAAACCATGAAAACAAGAAAATGGATCTCAATCAAATTTCAAGTGATGAAACTTCAATTGAACTTTATTAGTTTTTACTTGGCAATCCTTTTATGCATCCTCATTGCCTCCTATGTCATTTCCCACAGCAATTATTCCAAATTTTATCCACTACTTCTCCTACATTGCAGGACCAACCTTGTCATCTCATCTCACCTCAGAAGGGTTTTGCTCAGTTCTCTCTCTTCCATTTACTTTCTCTTTACTTTAGTATCTTCAGTAAAATCTTTCGTACACAAATACTCTTTTTTTCCCCTTTCTTTTCATTCCCAACTTATCCAAAGGGTAACCTACGTTCTCTGCTACCACAATTCCTTTTCTTCCTCTGTAATTAACCCAACCACTTACCAAAATTCTTTCTCCAGTATGGCCAAACCTAATCACCAAATCCATCCAATGAATATCCTTTCCTTACTCTCTTACAGTTTGAATTCCAAGATACGATGATATTCTGGTTTTTTCTCCCTCCCCACCCCCCAACTTCATTGAGATATAATTAACATATAACATTGTATAAGTTTAAGATGTACATATAATGATTTGATATATGTATACGTCGTGAAATGATTACCACACTGTTTAGTTAACATCCATTATCTCACATAGTTACAATTTTTGTGTGTGTGATGAGCACTTTTAAGATCTACTCTCCTAGCAACTTTCAAATATGCAATACAGTATTGTTGGCTATAGTCACCATGCTGTACATTACATCCCCAGAACCTATTTATCTTATAACTGGAAGTTTCTACCTTTTGAATACCTTCACACATTTCCCCCAACCCTCTACCCTCTGCCTCTGGTAACCACCAATCTGTTCTCTGTTTTTGTGAGTCTGGGTTTTTTAGATTTCACATATAAGTGAGATCACACAGTATTTGCCTTTCTCTGACTTATTTCACTTAGGATAATGCCCTCAAGTTTCATCCAAGTTATGGCAAATGGCAACATTTCCTTCTTTTCTATGGTTGAACAATATTTCATTGTGTGTGTATATATATATATATATATATAGTGTATACATATAGTATATATATATATAGTATATATATATAGTATATATATATGCGCCACATTTTCTTTATTCATTCATCTCTTGATGGGCACTTAGGTTGTTTCTATGTCTTGGCTGTTGTAAATAATGCTGCAGTGAACATGGGGGCGCAGATATCTCTTCAAGATCGTAATTTCACTTCCTTCGAATAGATAATTAGAGGTCTGTCTTCTTTTTCTAATTTTTAAATTTATTTATTTAATTTATTTTTGGCTGCGCTGGGTCTTCGTTACTGTGCGCAGTCTTTCTCTAGTTGCAGCGAGCGGGGGCTACTCTTCGTTACGGTGCGCGGGCTTCTCATTGTGGTGGCTTCTCTAACTGCGGAGCCTGGGCTCTAGGTGCGTGGGCTTCAGTAGTTGTGGCATGTGGACTCAGTAGTTGTGGCCCACGGGCTCTAGAGCGCAGGATCAATAGTTGTGGCGCACAGGCTTAGCTGCTCTGAGGCGTGTGGGATCCTCCCGGACCAGGGCTCGAACCCGTGTCCCCTGCATTTGCAGGCGGATTCTTAACCACTGCGCCACCAGGGAAGCCAGAGGCCTGTCTTCTTTCTTGATTTTAATACTTCCTTGACCTGAACATTCCCTGAATGTTCCTTAAACTCCTTGGTTCTTTGATCTTTTCTGTCTCCACTTCTCCCTAGGATGTCTCTCTCTCTCACTCTCCTAACTTCAGCCATCACCTCTTTGCAGGTGATCAACACATCTTCAAGTCCAGCTCAGCGCTCTCTTGAGCTTAAATCCTGCGTTTCTATCCACTCAGCTTGCCCACCTAGAAGTCAGTTTAACACATCAAAAAACAAACTCACCATCTTTCAAAATTGTCTCATTTCTGAATTCACTGCCTCTCACTTAAGCTCAAAACTTTGGAGTAATCCTGACTCAAAGTTTCCAGCTGTCTATGTATTTTTCTCAATCACCAATGTCCACAAATTCCCACTTAAATCAATTTCTTGTTTTCTGTTCCCAAGTTGAGACTGACTGTTGTAATAATTTCCAAGTAGACATTCCTGCCTCCAGCTTTTCCCCCATCAGTCAATTCTCCATGCTCTTTCCAGATAGAGCTCCCTAAAAGACGTGTGTGTGTGTGTGTGTGTGTGTGTGTGTGTGTGTGTAATCATCATATATAATGATATATGATATCATATATGATATCATTACATGTGATATAATTATCATAATATATATATAATATGTATATTATCATTTGTGTAGTACCTATTCGTCTCTAATTACCCTAGCCCTACTGGTTCTTCTGGGCCCAGCTAGGGCCCCTCTACGCTAACATCTCAACAATGTCGTATAGCAGGAACAATATTGGCTTTAGAGTCACCTGGACCTGGCTTTGAATATTGGACTGCATTTTACTGGCCAAATAACTTCAAACTTCAATAGGAAAAAACGTTATTTTCTTTATCATTAATTTCAGTCGTAGATGTCTATATCACCAATTTTAGAACATAGCCTAGACACGCAAACTTTTAATGTCATCTACCTTCAATTGTAGTTGCCAATCCTCCCCTATATCCTGAGAGCAGAATCTGACACCTCTTTGTGTTTTGCAGGCATTTAGTCATTGCTATATTTATTGAGCATCTACTAGGTTCAGGGCATCTTGAGGGGGTCAAAAAATGAATCAGATATCCAATTTTGTCCTCAAAGTATAATTAGACTTATATGGAAGATTCATTCATTGGGAAAAAAAAAGTTTAGTAAATGCTTAATTTGTGCCAGGTATTGTGCAAAGTACTGAAGATTCAAATAAGAGGACATGTTCCCTGATGTTAGGATCTGGGATCTATCTAGTTAGGAATACTAACAAGTAAACATTTATAATCAAGTATAGTAAATGCTGTGATATGGATAAATACCAGGCATTTGGGGCACACAGAGGAGGCGTATCTAATCCAGACAGCAGAGTCAGGAAATGCAATAAGACCTGAGTGGAATCTTGAAGAATGCGTAGGAGTCAGCCAGGCAAAGGACTCAGCAATGTGCAAAGGCTCAGCTGTGTGACAATGTATATAAATAACCACAATACAAGATAGAAAGTAATATAATAAATAAGTGGCAGAGCAGAGGCAAAAAGTGGCTGTCAGAGGAGATACATTATTGGGAGTTCCATGAGGTGAGCAGAAACTGCTTTGTGGAAGTGGAGGCATTTGAAGCAACCTGAAGGGTTCAGGGGTCAGGTTCAGACATGCCGTGGGGCCAGATGCCTCTTTGCCTTCTCAGCATTCTATGCAGTGCCCTGTACACAGTGGCACAGTGCCTTGTTTGCTGTGATGATGGTTATGATTATGATGATGATGGTGATACCTAGGTTTTTCTCATGAAGTTGCCTCTTCCCTCTTCCCAGAATGTTTACAAGGGGAGACTCATGATTCAAAAAAGCCATTTCTGGGTGGAGGGGCTCTCAATCAGACTGCCTAGCTTTGAATCCCAGCTCTGCCATTAGAGGGCTGTGCGACTCTAGAAAAATTACTTAACTTCTCTAGGGTCGAGTTTTTTCTTCCATAAAATGGAGTAATGATAGTATTTCCTCACAGGGTAGTATGTGGAACAAATGAATGACTAATGTAGATGTCTAGGAATAGTGCCTGGCATACAGTAAGTGCCCAATAAATGTTGGTTATTATTATTACATTTGTTCATCTCTGGATTATCCACAATGGGATTGGCCTTCGGAGAGATTTTTGGAGCACCAAAAAGGCCATCTCCTCAATACTTCACTTATTCTGACATCAAATCTCACTCACTGGTATCTCTTCAACTCTCCGAATACACTCCTTTAAATTCTATCATTAGAAATTCATACCTTTGGGGGACTTCCCTGATGGCACAGTGGTTAAGAATCTGCCTGCCAATGCAGGGGACACGGGTTTGATCCCTAGTCCAGGAAGATCCCACATGCTGCGGAGCAACTAAGTCTGTGCACCACAGCTACTGAGCCTGTGAGCCACAACTACTGAGCCCACGTGCCAAAACTACTGAAGCTCGCATGCCTAGAGCCCATGCTCTGCAAAGGAAGAAAGAAAGAAAGAAATTCATACCTTTGGATTTAAGATGTCACTTCCCCAATCCCTTGGGAAGGAACATAATAGGGCGTTCGCCCTGTTTTATTTTAATAATTTATCTGGCCAGACCTCTATCTTTCTTAACTGCCACGTGTACTGAGGAAATATTATGGAGAAGAAAGAAAAGGCTAATTCTGAAGCTTGGAGAACCTTCCCCAGAAACTTAAGCTAGAAGGAGATACTCAGAGGGCTTTCTGAGGGCAGTAGGTCCTCTGGGATTGGAGAAAGAGGTGAGATAGGAGAGAGATGACAAGAAGTAATGAGGACAACAAAAACAAGGTCATTTGTGTCAGTAAAGACAGGCTTTACTAACTTAACAAACAGTGCTGACCTTGACTTTGGAACTCTTCATCCACCACTCCTTTCTCCACTCTGTGCTGTGTTTTGGAATAAATCATTCTTTTCAGGATACATCTTAATTCTTATTAATGAAGGAGACTATACAGTGACCAAGTATCCCTGGTTTTAAAATTCCATAATGACTTTTACATGTTGGCTTTCTTCATGATCAAAAATTAATAAATACCTACTATCTGTCTTAGTGACAAATTAAGTAGAGTGAGAATTTCATTAGAGGCTGAAGAAATAGTCCCTCTCAGGGACCTTACAGTCCAATTGAGGAAGCAAAAAGATTTCAGGGCTTCCCTGGTGGCGCAGTGGTTGAGAGTCCGCCTGCCGATGCAGGGGACGCGGGTTCGTGCCCCGGTCCGGGAAGATCCCACATGCCGCGGAGCGGCTGGGCCCGTGAGCCATGGCCGCTGAGCCTGCGCATCCGGAGCCTGTGCTCCGCAACGGGAGAGGCCGCAACAGTGAGAGGCCCGCGTACCGCATTAAAAAAAAAAAAAAATTAATTCCTAAATTGTATTACAGACATGACACAAACTCTAGACTTGAAGGAAAAAAAAAAAAAAAAGCAGTGAGGAAAGTCTGGAGTAGCAAGCAATAATTTGAAGGGTCAGAAGTTGAACTGGGCCTTGAAGAATAGGATTTGGGCAGTTCCAGGAGGGGACAATGACCCCAGAGGAAGAGAGACAAGGAGCAAGCCAGGGACTGAAAAGAGAATAGCATATGTGTGGACCAAAAATTACAACAGTAAAGGTCATTTCCAACAACCATAATGACAGCTGTCCATTATTGAGTATTTAGTATGTGCCTGTAACAAGCACTATTCTGAGCACTATGTTTATATTGTCTCACTTAATACCCATAATAACGTCATGAGGTATGATCTGTTATTCTCATTTTACAGTTCAGGGCTCAGATGGTTCAAGGAGTATGTAACTGTCCTAAATCGTGCAGCTAATTGGGGGCTGAGATTATAACCCAAGTCAACCTGAGGTGAAATCTCTCAATCACCCCACACTACAGCCTCTCTTCAGTGCAGGTATTAGGATGCAATGGGCATACAATTGGTTAAATAAGTTGGGAATTCATGACACAAAATATAATTTAGAGAAAGCATGCAAGAAGGATACACTGTGAGTTTAAAAAAAAGCCACATAAAATAAGCTATAAGGATAGATTCTACAACATGTGGAATGTAGCCAACACTTTATAATAATTATAAATGGAGTATATATAACCTTTAATAATTGTGAATCACTATATTGTACACCTGTAACGTATATAATAGTATACAGTAACCATACTTCGATTTAAAAAAGAGTAACAAAAACCCTAGTATTATAAAAGTAACACGCTTACTTTTTCTTCATGATTTATCCTGTTGGTAACTTTCAACCAAAAGATTGTTCATTCTAAATAAAATAATATTGTAAAAAGAAAAGTACCATGCTTAAAAATTTACAGCCTCAAAAAACAAAACAAAAACAAAAAAAAATTTACAGCTTTTCTATGAATAATTTTTATAATGTCATTTACTGGTAGACATTTAACAAAGATACGTGTATTTGAAAATACTAGCAAATATTGCAATAGATGCCTATACTTATCAAAACAGAACCAAAAACATGTGTATATATGCATTTATATAGCTAAAACAACATTCTAAATCTCCACTAATAAGAAAAAGTCATAGTTTACTGAACACTGCTCGTGGAACCAGGACCTTCCTTTCAGTATCACCCTGCATGGGATTTATAATTACACCCATTTTACAGGTGAGAAAACCAAAATGAAGAGGTTAAATGGCTTGCCCAAGCCTCACAATAGTTAAACAGCTCAGTCCAGACTTGAATGCTAGGCTGGCGGCAACGCCTGTGCCCTTGCTGCTATCCTACACAGCCTCTCTCTTTGAGCAAGGGAAAAACTGTGTAATAATAATACCACTGCAACATACATGGTATTTTTCAAAGCATTTTCACATTCATAGCAACAGCTGGTCTTTATGATAACCATGTGACAGGTTTGGAAGATACCTCCAGCATAGTGAATAATAATAGTAGTCATAATAATCATTAGAATAATAATATTAGCCAGCACTGATTGAGTGTTCCCCATACACCTGGCACTATGCTAAGACCTTTACATGGATTGTATGGTTGGTTCATAACAACTCTGTAAGATAGGCTCTATTATTATCCTTACTTGCGCATGAGGAAACTGGGGCTCTCCTAACTGGTGTTAAGAGAGGTTACGTAACTTAATGAAGGAGGCTGGGCTCAGATAAGTTACAGAACTAATTCAAGGTCATGTGATAACGAGGGTGATTCCTGGACTAGAGCACAGATCCCCAGATTCCACATCCACACATGCCCTTTTCATGTTACTATTCTAATAATGAATCTGCAACTACAGGAAGGACAATTTGAAGAGAGAGCTTCAACCAGCAAGAAGAGCAGCTGGAAGACTAGTGTGTAGAGATGATGCAGAGCCAGGTAGCATAGTGTGAGGGGGAATGAAGAGGTGGCAAGGCCAGGGGCTATCTGAGGAAGGTTATAGCAGCTCACTTCTGCAGCATGTAAATATAAGAGGAAGAAAAAATAGCTTAAGTTTGGCTTCTAGCCATAAAATTGGTGAAGAGAGGGGCATTGTGGCCAGAAATGAGAGTGGTTCAAAAATGGTACTGGTCCACAGTAAGATAACACTACACACCAACATAGGATGGATTTTAAAAAAGACAGGCAATGTCAAGTGTTGTGACAATGGAGAGATGCTGTAACTCTCATACATTGCTGTGGGAAGGGAAAATGGTGCAGCCGCCTTTGTAAACAGTTTAGTAGTTTCTTAAAAAGTTAAACATAATTTACCATATGACCCAGCAATTCCACTCCTATATGTCCACAAAGAATTGTATGCGAATGCTCTACAGCGGCATTATTCTCAATAGCCAAACTATGGAAACAATCCAAATATCCATCAACTGATGAATGGATAAATAAAATGTGGTACATCCATACGATGGAATACGTTCAACAATAAAAAATAATCAAGTACTGGTACGTACTATAACATGGATGCCCCTCAAAATCCCTATGCTAAGTGAAAGAAGCCAGATACAAAAGACTATATATTGTATAAGTTTATTGACATGGAATGTCCAGAAAAAGCAAATCTATGAAGACAGAAAGCACATTTAGTGGGACTGGGAATAAGGATCAACTGCCAATGAGTATGAGGAACCTTTTTGGGGTGAAGTATATGTTATAAAACTGGATTTTGGTGATGGCTGCACAACACTGTAAATTTACCAAAAAAATCATTGAGCCATACACTTAAAATGGGTGAAATTACGGTATGCAAATTGTATCTCAATAAAGATGTTCTTTAGAAACGTGAAGCTGGTTTGTGAAGGCAGAGAGTTTTAGAATCACAAGTGACCATTAAACACTAAAGTGGAGATGTCCCACCAGGTAAGAGGGTAGGCTAGAGGTGCAGAGGTGAAAGCCAAAGCAATAAAAATGGATAAGATCACGAAAGAAAAAAAAAAAGCACACAAGACAAAAGGAAGATGCCAGTGGCACACGTTTGGTGTCACTACCATTTAGGGGCAAGGATGATGGTTTACCTGGGCTAATGTGGCATTTACCCTGGTAGCGACGCATCTATAGCTAATATTCAGATTTACTTGTATTCTCTAAGCATACACCCACTGAGAGCAAAGGTACGTGCCCCACAGCATGGCAAACAGGGGAAAATTGCCTCTAAGTGGCTAAGATACACAAGGATAATTGGGAATGGACTGAATATGTTCCCTGTATTTTGATGTTAAAAAGAGAACTGCACAAACACTTTTACCCAAATTAGAAGTAACATCAGCATTAGGGAGTGCAGTTTTCAAGAGCAATGATATTTCACTTAGTTACTAACAACCAAGAAGGATCGATATGATGCTGGACCACCCCTGGAATCAGACTCTTTGGCCCCAATATTGACTTTTGAATTTAGGAGCCAGCAGAGACTCAGGTAAACTATACAACTGCTTTCTCACCTCAGAATTAGTGGACCCTTCCTCCTCCTGCCCCCACCCCATCTCTACCCAAAGCTTAGAACTTTGGGGAGGAGACCCTCCCAGGCTAGGGACTAAAGATGTCTTCCCTCCCCCAAGGCCTGACAATCCTTTTTGTTTCTCCTTCTGTCACATTTCTGGTATAAATGAAGCAAAATTAGACTACAGACCTTGGCTGTGAAAATAAAGGATTAAAAAAAAAAAAGATTCAAAAAATCAGGGAGTTCGGGCTTCCCTGGTGGCGCAGTGGTTGAGAGTCCACCTGCCGATGCAGGGGACGCGGGTTCGTGCCCGGGTCCGGGGAGATCCCGCGTGCCGCGGAGCGGCTGGGCCCGTGAGCCATGGCCGCTGAGCCTGTGCGTCCGGAGCCTGTGCTCCGAAGCGGGAGGGACCACAACGGTGAGAGGCCCGCGTACCGCAAAAAAATAAATAAATAAATAAATAAATCAGGGAGCTCAAGATAGGAATGGAAGCCCAAAGTTGGAACAACACTGGCTTCAGGACCACCTACCACCCACATCATATGGGGGTGGGGGTGGGGTCAGCTCAGCAGGGGTTCTCAATCCCGGGTGCAAGGTGGACACCAAGGTAGAATTTAGATGAAAGGAAAATAAACCTTTATTTTCACTAGCTTCTAACTGAAATTTATAATTTCCTTCAATTCTGAATGTAGGCAAGAGATCAAGGTAGAGCAATTCATAACTTTTTACCAATAGAATCACAGATATTTTCACATCATCTTACAGCTGTGGCAGATATCCTAAATATCACTTACACTCATCACTAGGACAAAATTACAGTAGTTATTAGATCTGCCAGTAGATCTTTTTTATTAATGCTCTAATAAAGAAACACATGTAATACTATATCACAAATTTGATGCCTTTAATATTTTGATATTTCATTATAACTATTTTTGTTCACAATTTCTTTTGTTTTATGTGTTTAAAATCATTATTCTGTCCATAGGCTTCACCAGACTGCCCAAGGGGTTCCATGTCACAAAAAAGGTGAAGGACTCCCTGGCTGGAAAAACTCCCCAGTCCTCATCCAGCACCACCAAAAATGAGCCTCCCTGCTGCGCCTGCGGTCCCACCATTAGTGAACATTTCCTTTGGGTTTTTAAGATTCCCATTAAATTGCAAATGCCCCCAGATGAGAAGAACTTCTCCAAGTGTTATTAGTTAACCCCTTAAATGGGGCTGTTTAGCAGCTAGCTGAGCACAACACCCTACAATTCAATTAAGCAAACATTTATTGAGCTCCTGCAAGTGGTAAGGAACCAGGCTTGGGGATGGCAAGCGAAACTCTGCAAGGTTTCTCCCCTCAAGGGTGCCAGCAATCTAGTAGGAGGCATAAAACAAGTACAGAAAAGACAGGGGAAAGAGAAATGCTAAGGGGAAAGTGCAAAGAGCAAAGATCGTTCTGGGGGAGGGATGGTTCGGGAGGAAAGAGACTCCCTCATGCTTGCATTCCAGAAGCAGTGACTGACTGTTCACTCGGTCCACAGAATACAACCTTAGTCAAGGTCACTGCCTAGGGTTAAGTTAAACAGGTAAAACACGAAGTAAGCTACTGGCATTGAGTTCTCTATGGGGTATAAAAGGCCGGGGAAGCACAGAGGAGGGAGTAACTCAGTGCCGGTGGGGGCGGGGAGAGCCTAGAAAGACTGTTGGTTGCGATGAATGTGGCACGGAGGAAGTGACACATGAGCTGAGTCTAGTAGGATAAGTTTTAAAAAAAAGGGAGAGGAGAGAGAGAGAGAGAGAGAGATGGGGGAAGGGAGGAGGAGGGGGAGGGGCACCGCATTCCTGGCAGAGGTATGTGTAAAAGGGCCTGTTCTGAGAATGCATTTTCAGTAGGAGTTTAGGGATAGTGGAGGAACCCGGCAGGAGACGGGGGGTGGGGGTGGGGGACGTGGAATTGTATAGCCGGGCTGTACTGTGTGAACGGACCTTACATTTAATGCTGAGGAGTTTGCATCCTCTCCCTCTGGAACAATCAGAAAGGCTTCTTGAAGGAGGAGACATTTGAGCTGGGCCTGAAAGCCTGAGAAAAATTTCAACAGGTGGAGATGGGGCAGGGAGGGGAGTGTTTCAGGAGAAATGAACAGCACAGCCAGGCACAGGGCCGATAGCATATGGCTTGGTAAGAACGGTGCTGGAGCCGCGCGTGATCCAGAGCGCGCGGCACGCGGCGCACCTGACGGGGGTTGGGGGATGGGGGGATGAGTGTTAACAATTCAGGTTCCCGGCCGCCACGCAGACCCGCCTAGTCGGGACCTCTGCCGGCAAGCGCGTGGTTACCCATATCTTGACGCGCAGTTGTTTAGTGACTTAATAGGAGAGAAGGCTAAAAGGATGGTAGGCTTTGAATGCACGGTGAGAATCTGCATTTAAATCGGAAGGCAGTGGGGAGCTCCGGAGAATGGACCCAGAGGGAGAGTGGTATTTATCAAAGCCGTACTTACGAAGATTTAGAGACACGAGAGATGAGGTTGGAGAGTGCAGGGACCGAGGTAAGGGCTGTTACAGACGTCCAGGTAGGGAGTATAATGAAGTATGGCAGTGGCAGGGGGAAGAGGAGGGAAGGGACAAACGGAAAGACGTTCAGATGACAGACTCTACATGGCTCACTGGGCAACTGAAGTGGATGGAGGGGCTGAGTCACAGAGGACTCCAGGGATTTGAGTTGGGCAGTGAGGAAAACAGTAAGGCCTTTAAAAGCAAAGGAGGGGAGGAAGACGCCTTTACTATAAAGCAGGTGAGGAAGCAAGGTGTTGAGGTGTAAAGTGGCGGCGCAGAGTCAGAGGCCAAGAATAGTGATACTTCTTTTAAGGGAGCAGCCGCTGGTTAGTGGTGTACAAAACGGGGCACAGGTCACACACCAAGACTGGGATGGGGCAGAGGAAGGCTGCAAGGGCTGCCTTTATCACCATTTTGTTGAGGGTCCCCTAACAAGGTGAAGGGCAATCTGAGCTGTAAACCCAGGCAAGCCCCTTCTCTTCTCAGGAGCTCCCGTTTCCTCCTCGTTGGAAAAGCAGATGATAATAAAACTTATCACCCACTCATCTCATGGGAGTGCTGTGAGAGCAACCAATATACGTACATAAATAAGTCCAAGGCACTTGGCAAGAACAAAGTGTGCTGGAAACGCTAAACAATAATAAATTCAGCCACTTCCTCGTCATGATAGTAAACAAGGTGTCTTTCTAAAAAGCAGATATGGTTAACCAGATACTAAATTTGAGGCTGTCTCTAACAACAGGTAATTAAATCTAAACTCTTGGTTTTCAAGAATTCCTTCATCAGAGAGTCTCAGAGTGACCCTAATATCTCTATCAAACGGAGGCCTGGACCAGACAGCAATTAATAAACATGAAAATTACTTTATCATCCCCCTCTGCCATTCTTAGTATCAATATGTGACTAATATTAGCATCCAAACTACAGACAGTCCCCACCAGCCCCCTACACTGTACTCTTTGTCACACCCCTGAGGTCCCTCTCTTGGCAGAAGGGTGCTGTATAAAATATTCAGATCCTAGGTAGGCTATGCGCAACCTACACGGGAAAGAAGGCTGTCAGACAGAAAAGAACAGTACTCCTAAAATGACAAAGATAGGACATCCATTTTAAAGGAACACATCTCTAATTATATGTTCCATGCATAGCAAATCTCTTAATAAATCCCACCACAATCTCTGCTCCCCTAAAGAGCAGACCTGATAGGTAATAACTCCCCTCCTCTGTGGTAAAATCCAATTTTCACACCTGGTAAATGAAATAACTCCACTGTGAACCAAGGTCGGGTTGGGGTGAGCCGTTAACAGAAGGTTAGGGGCTGTGCATCATGTAACAGCTCTTCTGGGAGCCCCTTCCAGAGATTTGCTCCTTTTATGCCAGTTGATACTACTTGGCCAGAAAACCTCCAACCTCCTAGGTTACAAATGCTATTTGTCACCTGGAGTGGTTATAAATGAGTACTACGGTTCTGGGGTCACATAGGTGCAAGGCCTGGCTTTGGCCTTTATCTCTTGTTTGGTAGGAAGGTTCCTTACCATTTGTGTACTTTTAGGAGATAAGCTTATACCACATTCCTGACAAATTGACCACGAGAAGGGGAGATGCTACTGAAATTTACAATGGTAAAGGAGTAAAACACTGGAAGAACAAAAAAAATATAAAGCCAAAAATCCAGCCAGGATGTGTGTACTGTACAGACTTAATCAGGAACAACAAAAGTGGACATCCACAAGGAATACACACACACACACACACACACACACACACACTCACACACACACTTAAAGATAACTAGAATGTGGGCCAGAAACACATCTCAGGATACATAAGAATTTAATAAAGGGGATATCACAGATAAGTAGAAAAAGGAAGGCTTGCTCAAGAAATAATGTTGAAATAATTGTCCTACTGTTTGGGGAAAAAAATTCAGATCCTTATCTCACATCATATAATACAAAATTCCAGAGGGATTAAAGAGATAAATATAAAAATGAATTAGTTTTTTAAAAAAAAACTAGAAGAAACATAGATGAATCTTTATCTGACCTTGGGGACAGGGAAAGATATTCTTAGAATAAAATCAAGGGAAAAAAATAAATAATTCAGTAGATTTGACTACATAAAAATGTAAAATTCTGTATTTAAAAAAATCACAAAACTAAAAGTCAAACAACCTAATGAAAACAAAATATTTCCAACAAGTAAGATTTCAACAGATATGACTGAAAAGAAGTTAATATTCTTAGTATATAAAGAACTCACACAAAACAATATGAAAAATGTAAATACCTGAGTTGAAATTTAACACTTCACATACACAGAAAATTAACAGAAAAAAAATCACTTGAATTTACGAAAAATTCATTCTAGCTAGTACTCAAAAAAGTAATATAGGGCTTCCCTGGTGGCGCAGTGGTTGAGAATCTGCCTGCTAATGCAGGGGACATGGGCTCGAGCCCTGGTCTGGAAGGATCCCGCATGCCGCGGAGCAACTAGGCCCGTGAGCCACAACTACTGAGCCTGCGCGTCTGGAGTCTGTGCTCCGCAACAGGAGAGACCGCGATAGTGAGAGGCCCGCGCACCGCGATGAAAAGTAGCCCCCGCTTGCCACAACTAGAGAAAGCCCTCGCACAGAAACGAAGACCCAACACAGCAAAAATTAATTAATTAATTAATAAACTCCTACCCCCAACATCTTCTTAAAAAAAAAAGTAATATAATAAATAAATCATATTTTCTATGCAGGCCTGGCCCAGGATAAACATGTGGTAAATATTTGTTGACTTGTTCAAATTAACAAAAAATAAGAAAATCCCAATGTTCAGTGTGTGGTCAAATGAGTGCTCTCACATGCAACCTGTAGGATTACATATGAAAGCAGGGGTCAGCAAACTGTTTCTGTAAAGAGCAGACAGTAAATATTTAGGGGTTTGCAAGCCGTACAATCTCTGTTGCAGGTATTGGGCTCTGCCATCGTAGGATGAAAACAGCCAGAGACAGTATGTAAATGAATGAACATGACTGTGTTCCAAAAATATGCTATTTATGGAAACTGAAATGAGAATTCCAAATAATTTTAATGTCATGAAATATTATGCTTCTTTGGATTTTCCCCCAATCATTTAAACATGTAAAAACCATTCTTATCTCATGGACTGTACAAAAGCAGACCATGGGCCAGGTTTGGCTTATGTGTCATAGTTTGCCCTGTCCTAGAGCAACACTTCTGGAAATCAGTTTGGCACTATATATCAAGAGCCTTTAAAGGGGCCATACACAGGCTTGCCAGTATTAAAATAATCTGGTACAAATAATTTTTAAAATGAAAAGTGGAAAGTTTGTACTCTTTTCCCTAATTGCCCCGTAATTCCCTTTCTAGGAATTATGTATAAGGAAAAAGGAAATGAGGAAACTCAGACAGAAATTTATGCAAAGAAGTATCTAAGCATCCAGCAGACTGGGAATGGTTAAATAAACCTTGCTACGTTCACAATGAAATATGCAGCCATAAATCTTTTGCAAAAAGTATTTTATGACATTTGAAAAATGCTCGTGATAAAGTTATGTGAAAGAGGCTGGATATAAAATGTATACATTGTCCTATCCTAATTTTGCAAAACATATGTACATACAATTTATATAGATAGAAATATACACATATATGTACATAGAGAAAAGACGGAAGGAAATGCAATAAAATGTGAATGGTGCCCTGGATGCTGGGTTCATGAGTGATTAAATTTTTCTTTATTCTTTTGTTCTAGTAATTCTCTACAATAAATAGCTATTACCCTTGTACTTAGGAAGACACTAATATTGTATTTAAAATAAAATAAACTGGGAAGGGCTTCCCTGGTGGCGCAGTGGTTGAGAGTCCACCTGCCGATGCAGGGGACACGGGTTCGTGCCCTGGTCCAGGAAGATCCCACATGCCGCAGAGCGGCTAGGCCCATAAGCCATGGCCGCTGAGCCAGCATGTCCGGAGCCTGTGCTCCGCAACGAGAGAGGCCACAACAGTGAGAGGCCCACATAACGCAAAAAAAAAAAATAAATAAAAAAATAAACTGGGAAAAAAATCCAGAATCTGAAGTTTACACAGAATAGTCAGAGAAGAAAACAAAAAAGAGAAAAGCCTTTCCAATGCAACCTAGATGTAAAATCTTGACAAAATCTGCAATGAAAAACAGACCCAGGCAACTGAAATTCGCCTGGGTCTAAAACTCAAGCAAAATCACCACAGGAGGAAAAAAAAAGTTCTGATCGAAAGCAGCTGAGACCTGGAATCTATGACTGACCCTACACTGAACATATCCCCCAAAAGAAGCACAGATTAAAGGACCTGTCCTTGTGCACAGTGTGGATGGGGGCACTCAGATGCTTCTTTTTCCTCCTCTTCCAACAACCGCCCTGCCCCCTGCCGCCCCCCCCCATTGCCAACAATAAACCAAAAAACAACCCCTGTCTCAAGCTTTAGAAAGACAGAATTCTATAAGGAAAGCTTGCTTCATTCGTTTTGTTTTTAAAGAGGTATGGCTTTTGCTCTTCCAAGTGTTAACTAGCCATTTACACTTGGATGCATCTTTTGCTGGAAAGAGAGTGGGGAGTTAGGGCAGGAAATGGAGGGTTCCCAAGCAAACTTCATCTCTTTCAGTTTGGTCCAGAACCTGACCTACACACAATTAGTGTATGGCTATCTTTTGGGGAGGTTACTGTTTGCTACTTGATATTCTACCCCTTTATGTTGGTTGCTTCATTTAGTTATAATAAGAAGCCAGTAAGGAGGACTTTACCCAACATTATCTAAGCAATTGTCATACCAGTCAAGACCTACCAGATAAGGCCTAGAGGAATCAAATAATTTGTCCAGGGTCATCTAGGTAATAAGGGGCAGAACCTGGTTTCAAATCTTCTAAGTTTGTGGCATTGGTGGCTGAAATGTTTCTAAAGCCAGATTTTAAGGAAAGGCAGGGTAAAGCTCAAGTGTTACCATCAAACACACCTGAGTTCAAGGTTCAAGATCATAATATGAGTTGATTTTTCTTAGCCTCAGTTTTCTCACCTATAAAAATGGGGATAATAAAACCTACTTCTCAAAACTTTTGGAAGTTCAGAAACAATATAAGGAAAATACCCAGCACATTGTAAGTGCTCAATGAATGGTTTCTATTAGGAGAACACAACTACTACCAATCTCCTTTGCTAAGTCAAAGCTTAATCAGAAGGTTTCTTCTAGGAAAACAAAGGAGAGTTAAAGTAAAGTAGGGAAATTGCTAAG
This sequence comes from Delphinus delphis, assembly GCF_949987515.2. NCBI lineage: Eukaryota > Metazoa > Chordata > Mammalia > Artiodactyla > Delphinidae > Delphinus > Delphinus delphis. The sequence goes on along the minus strand of NC_082683.1, from coordinate 106,291,631 downwards.
GTAACCTGGGAAAAGGCTTTTCCTTCCCCTCATTTCCCAGAGAGCTTTAATTCTTTTCTATTTAAGATAAGGGAAGCATGTTTGGGAGAAGTTTGGAAATGGGAGAACGTTATGGCAGGTTCATGCCTTAAAAAGCAAGTCTAAACTCTCTAAGACCACAAACTACGGTGCATGGTGCTTTTCTAGAAGGGTAGAAGCAATAAACATATTCCTGTAGGAAGACTCAGTCTCACAGAGCCCATGAGATGAGCCAAAGGAGAATCTTCTACCCACAAAGAGGAAGGTGGTAACGTCCTTCACTTCCTTTGTGGTTTTAACCTAAACCACAACTCCTCCCTGTTAGTTATGTCTTTTCTTTACATACATTCAGATGTGTGTTAGCTTTCTGCCACCTAATATGTCATTCCCTTCCCTGCCATATGGAAAAACAGCATATGCTTCTCTCCCTCCAAAGAAAGCTTCTTCAGCACACAGAAATGGTTTTGAGCTGCTCTCACAACCCATCTATTCTATCCAGAGCCGGTCTGTTCCCAGAGACCTCTGGAAGACTCCAGAGTTCTTCCAAAGCCCGGGCCTGTGGCTTGGAGGCAGAGGGGGTGAATACATGTACTGTACATCACTCAGGCAAAAGAGGAAAAGCCTTGCTCTGAAATGAATGAGGACATCAGGGCTTTCAGTTGGGGACAAATCGAGGAAATAGAACGTCTTGTTTTGTTTTTGCTTTTTTTTTTTTTTTAAGGAGGAAAGAATGAATGAAAGGGGAAATAAGCACAATGTTCAAGCCAAGTAAAGGAAAATCAAAAAATACCCCAGAAGTGGTAGGTTCAGGAAGGTGGGCGGACGGCTGTCTCCTAACTGCTGCTGTAGCTCCTGAGTTAATATTTGCCAGACTGAGCATTCCTGTGAGTGCCGGTGGGATAATGGGCCCCGCTCAGCATCACGTGAGTTCTCCATCTCAGCTGAGGGACGGGATTTCAACCATATCACACACAGCTCTCATTACTTGTAAGGAAATGATCTTACTGAGGAAAGCAGCACAAACCATAAACACATTTACTTAAAAAGGCAAAGCTGTTAGGTGTACCCCTTAACTTCATGACTAATACCGTGTGCTGGTCTTAGCTGCCGATGTCCTGAGTCCAGAATAGCAATTCCCAGAGCGGATCTGAGAGCCCTTTCAGGTCATGGGCTGTGATATGAGAGGGGCACACTCGGGTTTAACTTTCTTGCCAGAAGGCGTAGAATAACGGTCATTTTCTAGGGAAGAATTTATTAAGCACCATCAATGTCAGGCAGTATATCTATTCCATAGTGTAGGAAAAGGAAATTCTTTGCCTTTGAGAAGTCTGTAATTTTGTTGGGGAACCAGTATGCCAAATATCAGAGTTCTAAGCCTAGAATCATTTGATCCATTCTCAACTTTTCCCTCCCTCCATCTTTTAGATTAAACAACAATAACATTGAAACCTAGGGAGGCTGATTGACTGTCCTTGGTCACTCAACCAGTAAATTAGCAGAGATAGAACCAATGTTTCCTAACTCCAAGTCTGGGTACCATTCCCTTATGGTTCACTTTTGATACTTCAAAAGGAACAGCTAGAACAAATAACTACACAAGTTAATATGATACAAACCATGTGTACAGAAGTACTGTGGAAGACAAATTAAAGGAATGCAAAGTCTGAGTTGAGTTAGTCCAGAAAGGTTTCTTTGGAGGAAGTTCTGAAGGATGTGTTTGGTGGGAATTGTCAGAAATTCAGTTTAATTCAACAACAATTTTCTGAGTGCCTAATGTGTACCGAGCACTTGGCATATAGAGGAAGAAGCCCAAAAAGATGAATATCACACAGTGTGTGCCCTAAAAGACAGCAGTACTAACTAAATTTATTAATGGCAAAAGGGGAATGACTGAGGTAAGTTACACAGACAGTTATAAGACAGCAGGAGAAAAAGCAGATTCTTGGAAATATTGTGATGGCAAAGAAAAGCTGGCCAGGAACCATGAGGAAATATACAGTGAGAGGGAGAATTCAGATTGTATTAAGGTTTTACAGAGAGGCAAATTTTTCTAAATTTAAGCTGGGTAAAACGGAAACAATCAATTAACTTAGATTTCAAAAATTTTGGAGTTTGTCCTTATAGACATAATGTCTTGATTCATCACATGATCGTAGCCAGATTCATTCAGAGGTTGATATCATGGAGACATTTTTTTTAAAAACCCACAATGAGACAATAGGTAGAAAACTTTGGAAGCACCGCGCCAAAGCTCATACTAGTAAAATGCTAAAGACAAGAGGACTTAGAGATCATTTGGTCCAATGTCTCATTACAGATGGAAAGATTAAGGTCCAGAGAAACAAAGCAAAAACTTACCTTTTCTCTAAGGAAAGCGAGAAAGGGTTGGGCCCAAAACTAGAGCCACTATGTTCTAACTCTAGTGCTAATATTTTCTAAGCCAAAAATTGGGACACAAAATACAAGAGCATTTATAGGCCTAATGGAACAGACTATTTAAGATAAAAACAAAAGGTTACTGTGGTCCTTGATGATGCTTCCAGAACATTCCACTGCATTGGTCCTCTTGTTTGCCAGAGGCACGTTTCAGAAGGGAATCACACTCTACTCAGAGTCATGAGAGACTTCCACAGTCATAAGAGAAGCGTCAGAGTCTGTCTCCACCCAAGGTGAGCCCTGGATGAAAAGAAATGCTAGAGGGACTACAGGCAAGTCCTTCATAAACAGAATGAGATGATAAATAACATAAGAGTATCAGTTCCCAGGGCATCAGATTTTCTGCAAAGCCTAACATGCGCAGGGCTCAATAAATTCTAAATATAAACTAAAGTAAACTGATGATGACCTTGGCCAGGGCACTCCTTGGGCATCATAAGATACTCATACAGCAGCAATTTTAACCCTGTTTATCTGTTACTTGTATAAATGCAAATCCAATTATTTGAATATCATGGTTAGATATTTCTCATTATTCAAAAGCCAAAACAAAAAAAAATTCCCCAATATTAGTGTAATAACTGCCAGAAGATTTGTGGGTTATTCTTGCACTAAAATAAGTCATCCAAGATATGCATCAAGCCCTGTCCACGCAAAATAATATATAATGATGATGTCCTTTATATAGACATTTCTCTTTCGATGGTAATAGATTTGCATGAATTCATACTCATTTTCTCACCTAACTCCTCTACAGAGACCAGCAGTAAGTTAAGTTGCTAATGTTAAGTGACTAGAACCCATGGCATCTGCTTCATTATGCTGATATGGAATAAACAGCCGTATAGAAACATCATCCTAAGAGTTAGAACAGAACACCCAGGCCGATGCAGGACTCACACTTGACGATGTCATTATTGTCCTAAGTCACGCAGCATTTCTCATTCATTAGGACCATATTTCAAATTTCAATAACCGTGATGTTTAGTAATAGTTTCTAAGAATATAGACTTACAGAGCTTTGTGCTTTTGGTTTCTATATATTGAATTCCTCCCTCTCACTTCCTGTTTTTGCCTTGACTAGGAAGTGAGCTAATTCACTTTTATGATTCAGTGTGTACTATGGTGTTTTATCAAGAAATAATACCTTTTAAGGACTTCCCTGGTGGCGCAGTAGTTAAGAATCTGCCTGCCAATGCAGGGGACATGGGTTCGAGCCCTGGTCCGGGAAGATCCCACATGCCGCGGAGCAACGAAGCCCGTGCGCCACAACCACTGAGCCGGCGCTCTAGAGCCCGTGAGCGACAACTACTGAGCCCATGTGCCACAACTACTGAAGCTTGCGTGCCTAGAGCCCGTGCTCTGCAACAAGAGAAACCACTGCAATGAGAAGCCCGCGCACCGCAACGAAGAGTAGCCCCCACTCGCCGCAACTAGAGAAAAGCCTGCACTCAGCAACAAAGGCCCAACGCAGCCAAAAATAAATAAGTGAATAAATAAATTTAAAAAAAAAGAAATAATACCTTTTTAAATGTATATGTTTGCATATTCATCAACTATCTCCAGAAAAACATGGAAAACTTGTTATCTCTGAAGTGGCTGGGGGATGGGACAAGGTGGAAGGGGGCCTTTTCATTTTTATCTTTTTGTGAATTTTATACTTTGGATAAGTATCATCTATTCATTTAAAAATATGTTTAAAATTTTTTAATGAATAAACAAATATTCTTGTCGAGCTTCTTAATCCCAAAATATGTTGCAGCTGTGACCAAGATTAACTAGCAGTTGATTTCCAAAGTTTTAAAGGCATTGGCTCCATTCTGATCTAGCTTGCCTCTTATTCCTCCACAATGTTTCTTGTGCCACATTTCCTTTTAAACATCCAGCAAAGTTAACTTGAAGAAAAACATCCCAAGAATTGTGTGTCACTATTCAAAACAACTGGACATTCTTGGAGTGTGCCAAAACTCTAGTCAGGAATCAATGAAATACAGATTCTGAGAGTGCTAGTTACATTTTTAAAACTTTGCAGAATCCAGTGGTATATAAACGCACATAAATTTTATCTGGTTTACTCCAATTCTCTTGGGCTTATTAGATTCAATTACCAATTATTTGACTATGGGCAAAAATCTCTAAATTGTAAGATAAGGTTGAAGCATTGAATAGATAAATATGGTGAATGGTTAAGGGACTTACTGCAAAATTGTAATATAGCACTTTAAAATGAGAGGAAAGAAAATCCCCTATCCCTCCCCTCCAGTGTTGTACTTGTACCACCTAGAGACTTAACCTTGGAATTTTAAAAAATAAAAAAAGGAAGCATGACGCAATGGAAAACACACAGACTACAGGACCACACAGAGCTACGTCTGAGTCACCCAAGTTATTAGTTGGGTGTCTTTGACAATTCATTTAGCTCTTATTTGTTAAATACCTGCTACAGTGAAGGCACATCGCTGGGTGCTGGGCACTGGGCATAGAGCAGAGAACAAAGGAGAAATGAGTTTATCATTTGGTGAGGAAGATGGACAATTAAATTATAATAAAGTTTGTGAGGGAACGTGACAAGGAGCTAACCTAGTCTAGGGGTCAGAGTTGGCCTTTTGGAGGAGTGATGTTCAAGGTAAGACCTGAAGGATGACCTGGAGTTATCAGGTGAAGCAACTCCCTCATTTTCAGGTCCTTGTCTGTAAAACAGGGATTATGACTGCTATCTCAGAGGTTTTCTCTGAAGATTTAATGCGTTTTGATATCTAAAGCGTTTGGTGCAGCAACTGGCACATAGTAAATGCTCAATAAACGACAGCTATTATTATTTGTTCATTTTGTACAGCCTTCTCCAGTTTATATATGAGGCTGTGCTCAAAAGTGTAAAACTTACAAAATGAACCTTCAGCCGAATACTTACGTTCTCCTGCACGTGCTACACAGGAGGGGAAGGGATAAGCAGGCCAAGTACACATCCTCTCGGCAGGAACGCCCTCAGGCTCAGGGCAGCACACTCACCGTGACCATGGAGGCAGGGCCCCAAATCTTCTTTGTCACAGGGCTAACATGTTATATGAGTCAGATCTGAAGTCCTGGCCCCCTAAAAGGCTGCTGGGTCTCCCTGTTTAATCAGACATGAAACAAATGGCGTGCCGCGGCAGAGGCGTACAAACACGCTTTAATTACAATATTGTAACACCAATTAGAGATCTGTCTAATCGAGGACTCGGCACTTCCTGCTCGGATATTACTCCCATGTTGGGATAATTACTGCTAATTAAGCTTGGAACTAATTAGGCTAAATGATCTCATTTATACCAACAAAGATGACTTCTAGGAGTTCATAAGAAAAACCAGGGTGATTTTATCATTCCTGGACTATTTGGCATTTCACACTGGAAATAAAACACCATCCCCTGCCACCAAGGTGTGCAGATAGTTTACTCCTCTGGAATTCTGGTCCCAGATGGCAGCAGGTTCTTCATTTGTCTATGCAGATTCTCCTACACAGTGAAACAAATACTGTAAAAACGCTGTCCTCTCAGAGCATGCTGTGTCCTTCCACAGAGGACAGTCTTCTCCCCATGAAGGGGCAGCCACTGAGATCAGTGACAGTAGTAAAGGGGGACTACTCACAGCCTTGTTCAGAGTCCCTTTTGCTTTCCACGTACATTTCATGTACAATCAACAGTCTTACCGCAGTCTTCAGAGCATACAGTATGACATGGGTTTGGGTAAATTATTTATTCTACCTAAGTCTCAGTTTGACAGCTCTAGTGTAGGGCTAATGATAATGCCATGCAGCATTTCTGTGAGGATTAATAAGGTAACACATACGGAATGCAGGATGGTACTTGGCACGTGGTAGCCCTCAATAAGCAACAGAACTTTCTTTTTCTTTAAGGCACCATAATACTCACTTCTGATCTAAGTCCTCATGTTACCTGTCTTGCTACTCTTTTCTGGCATGGTGCAGTGGTGATGGAAAAAGCACATGACAGGGAGTTAGGAAACCTAGTTATTTTCAGGTTTATCTCTAACTAGCTGTGTGACTTGAGCAAGTCACTTCTCCTTCCTGGAAAATAACGACACTTTGCTGCATGTACTGAGCCAGGGCCAGGATTGACTGTTTCACGTGAATTTTTTGACTTAACCTTTATAGCAGCACTCCTCATTTTAGAGATTAGGAATCTGAGACCTAAATAAGTAATTTTCAAAAACAAAAACAATCTGTCACTGTTGTTATATGACAAGGTCAGGAATTGAACCTGTGTCTCACTCCAGAGCCTGCCCCTCTTAATCACTGTTATACTGAATTGCCTTTTTTTTCTTTCCCATTTGTAACTGAAGCAACTAGAGAAGGCTTCTCTGAGAATCTGTAGTTCTGTCCTATGGGGTGAACCTCTCAACCGTATTCTTAGCCAGCAATACTAATCAATTATGAAGTCTTTATTGTGTGTCTAATATATGCGGCATTCTAGGGAAAATAAGATGCTCCTTCCCCAACACAAACACCTGACGAACTTCATTATTAGACTACCTGCCTTAGAGTTCCTGTGCTTTGACAAATGTCTGCCCCTATCAGAATTACATATCTTAACTCTTTTCACAACTATGAAACTAACTTCCATCTTGTGGAAAATCCTCACTTATGCTATCTCCTTTGGGCTCTACCACTGGGGCTTTTGTTTTTTTCCCTCAGAAAAAAATTCATGTAAAACCATGGACTCTGGTTCTCTTTTATCCTCAGAGTCTAATTAGAGACTGCATAAATATTGAGTACTTATACACAGACAGAAATTCTTTGCTGGATTGTTCTACTGGGGAAAACAAAACCCATAAATAAAGCCCAAACCTCTGTTCTTAAATAATAGAGAGAATTGAAACCTTCAAACCATGTACCTTTTCTTCTAGAGAAGTGTTAAGGCAATCAAAATGCAAAGGCTGGCTGGTCACCTATGGTCAGTTCAGATCAAGAATTTCCTGCAGCCTATCTTGGAAGTGATTTCTGTTGTTGCCAGAAGCGCCTAGAATGGAAATACATCGGCCACCTGACTCTTAGGGGCCTTTGCAGCAAAAGCCTGCCTCCAGTCTTTACCCCACTAGAACGTAAACTCCAGGAGGACAGAATTGTTTTGTATCGTGTTTCATCTCCAGTACCCAGAACAGAGCCTAGCATATAGTAGATGTTCAATAAATGTATGTGGAGCACTGGGTTCCAGTGCAGGACTTTGGGGCAAAACCAAAGAAGCTTCTACACCTTTTCAGACATGTGGAGCTCTGGGAAGGTGCATCTTTTCTCCCCTTTGGTGGACGATTCTGGCATCTCCTCAGGAGGTAACCTTAAATAGCCTGGGCTGTTCTTTGACTCCTATGTCTGCAGGGCTGCCCACGGCCACATCCTGTGGTGAAGGCAGTCCCTGGGTCTGATTCCCTCACTCCAGGGTCTCTGTGTGGAGGAAAATGACATGGGATGAGGGAAGAGGATGCTTTCTCACCTGTTGAGGAAGAATCCAAGGACCTCAACATCACCCTGCGGAGGGGCTGTTGGGTAGACCCTGCCTGAATGCCCAGAACACTGAGCATTTCCCAACCCAGGAGCTTGGCTTTGACGGAAAAGTGGGTCTCTGTCTGCAACTAACTCTTTGGAGATTGAAAAACACTTAACTACCCTTGCCTCTGTCTGAAATAGACCACCCAGGGGCAATGTCAAGTTGGTTCCTCACTTGCAAGGTGAGAGCCTTAGTTATGGTTGGTCAGAAAGCACAAAGAGAAGGAAGAAACAATGGAGTTGGGAGCAGAAAACTCAAGTCTCAGACTGGGTAGCTTAACTTTCTTCCTGTGTAAAATGGGGGTAATAAAAGCAATCCTCCCCACCTCAGAGTTATAAGGACCAAAAGGGGTAATGAATGCTACCACTGACCGCACACTGCAAATGTCACATAACAGTGAGTTATTACCTCTTGCCCACTAATTAATTGTCTCTAATTGTAATGGTACCTGCTTGGGAATGTCTGTGACCCACTGTGTCCTCAGGGACGCCTGGGTGGGCTCCATGGTGTATGGCTGGTGGATGGGAGATGCGCAGGCAGGTTCCCTGAGACCAAGTGTGAGTCTGTCTTTGCCAGAGATTGGTTTGGCTGCTCATCTGGCAGGATGTTTCCAGAGATTTACACCCAAGCAGCAGATGACACACACAATGCCTTCTTGGCCTCCATCTCTTACTTTGCTGGAGATGGATCTCTATGGCTGAAGACCTATGGGAGCTAAGGAGTCCTTCCTTATTTTCTACCGGTCACAAGGATTGGTTCCTTACCATTCCTAAGAGCATGGGCAACCCTAGCAAGTGAAGGACTTAGAGAAAGGCCCTTGGTCACAGGGAACCCCAGTGTGACATATTAGAAGAGCACAATTTTAAGGAATCCTGAAAGGGAGCAAAAATTAGCACAGGCTTTAAGACATAATAGGTGATTAATTTGAGGATGAAAAATGAATATATTAATGAATAAATAAATATTTGGGTAAAGCGAAGAAACCTTTTATAAGAGGAATCATCATGCCATTCTCCTGATTCTCATTTTGTCTTTTGTGTGAATATAGTTTCAATGTATCATTTTTGTTTTCTTAATACAGCTGAGATAACTCAGCTTCCAGTGCTATCTAGGGCATGCCAGACAGAGAGCCAGGGCCTCTGTGGCTAGAGTGGTGAGGGAAATATTCTGAATCCCCAAATCACAGCATAGCAGGTCTAAGGGAGAATTTGGGTAAGTCAGCCAACCCCTTCATGTGACAGATAAGAAAACTGTGGGGCTTCCCTGGTGGTGCAGTGGTTAAGAATCCGCCTGCCAATGCAGGGGACACGGGTTTGAGCCCTGGTCTGGGAAGATCCCACATGCCGCAGTGCAACTAAGCCCGTGAGCCACAGCTACTGAGCCCACATGCCACAACTACTGAAGCCTGCGTGCCTGGAGCCCGTACTTTGCAACAAGAGAAGCCACCACATTGAGAAGCCCGGGCACCGCAACGAAGAGTAGCCCCTGCTTGCCGCAACTAGAGAAAGTCCGTGCACAGCAACAAAGCCCCAATGCAGCCAAAAATAAATAAATAAAATAAATTTAAAAAAAAAAAAGAAAGAAAACTGTGGATCAGAAAGGTTACATGATGTGCCCAGGTCCATAGAACTATGCCCCTCTGAAGACAGCATGTTGGGATATTTGCCTGAGAAAACATACCAGCTTTCCTCATCTGAGGCAAAGGAAAAACAAAAGTGTTTTACATTTGTTGCTACAGAAGGGAAAAAAAAAATCAATGAAGTTGCCAAAAAAAACAAGGCCTCCCATTTAAAGGCGTCAGAGAGATGGCCCAGTGAATATGGGCCTCCGAGCAACCCAAGACTGGTTCCTACAAATGACAGAGGTACCGGGAAGTCGCCTGAGGCAGAGGTGTCAGTGAGACCGTGTCTTGTCTATTCTTTCACCCCATTTAGCCAGGAAAAGCCCCAAATGGGGCTGGTAACTTTAGGACTATGTACGTCCATCCATTCCCCTTTAACGACTATGACTGTCCCTGAAAATATGATCCACTCTTGCTTCAAGTATCTGTTAAAAGAATATGATCACACATCTGGAGGGCTGAAGGGCTAGAATCTGCCGAGTAAGAACCTCACCATGAGGCCTAACTTTAAAATGGATCTTCCTAAAAAGTCCTTGAAGTTAGTCTTACCTGGTAGAAAGAAAGTGGTCCTTCTTTGAGGCTGGGGGTCTGATGGACATTTCTCTGCATTCAAGCTTTTGCTCTTTATTCATTTATCCACCTGGCACTTATTGGGTTTCTATTCTGAGCCACAAAATAGGGTAACTTTGGGAAGACAGAATCCCTGAAATGAAGGGATCATTACTCTCCGGTAATTACCCATACCTCTATACCCCTGAAGACTAGATTATCTATCCTTCTTCTTATCTGAGAAATGTTTTCCTCTGTTGGAGGGGTGAAGAGGGGCAAATTTTAACTGGTTGGTTTAATGCATCCGATCATCTTCAGGCAAAGGTCACGTGTCACGCAATTGGAGCTAAAGTGAAGAGGGAGGTTGGCAGGCAGATCAGAGACCAGAAAGGGCAGACCACAGGCAGAGGAAGGGTTCCATAAGCTTCTGGACAGTAAAGCAAATGTCAAATATGAAAAGTTCTTGCCATTCATTCATTCAACAAACACGTGTTGAGCATCTACCGGGTGCCTGATACTACACTAGGGGCAGAGTTATAAGATTAAATACGTGGACAACCTTATTCTCAAGGATCCCAGGATTTAGAGGAAGAAACACAAACATACACGACATTATGATGAAATGAAATAAGTTCTAGAAGAAATATGTACACAGTGCTAGATGGAGAAAGAAAATGCTGAATTTGGATATATTTTTAAGGTACAGTCAGTAGATTCTCATGACTGGAGGTAAAAGGTAAGGGAGACAAAGAATTCAATGAGCCCAAGAGTTCTAGCTTAGGGGACCAGATGAAAGGCGGGATTATTTAAGTAGGAAAGGGAATACAGGAAAAGATTCTGGCTTTTTAGATGAAAGTGCATGCATTTTGTTTTGCTCATGGTGTCCATGGGTGGTTGTAAATGTGTCTGGAATTCAGGAGAGAAATCAGAAAATAATGTTGTATTTGGGGAGGGGGGTGCAAAGGGATAAGATGAGGAAGAGAAGCAAATGTAGAGCATAAATATATAAGAATTTGAAAACATGATCCCTGCCCCTAAGAAGATAATGCAAAGTTCCCATCTACCCCATTGCTTTCATGTAGGTCACAAATGGCTTCAAACTGTCAACTGCAGAAGGCACTTTCCACCCTATCTCCTGCCTGACTTTGCAAGATTCACACTATTGACTCCTCAAGGCCTCTTGCAGTTGTCTCCCTGTAGCTTCTGTGATGCCACCTTTCTAATTCTCTCACTTCCCATTTTTTCTCAGCTTTCTTCTACTTTTGTTTTTTTTTTTCTTTTTTTTTTTTGCGGTACGCGGGCCTCTCACTGTTGTGGCCTCTCCCGTTGCGGAGCATAGGCTCCAGACGCGCAGGCTCAGCGGCCGTGGCTCACGGGCTCAGCCGCTCCGCGGCATATGGGATCTTCCCGGACCGGGGCACAAACCCGTGTCCCCTGCATCAGCAGGCGGACTCTCAACCACTGCGCCACCAGGGAAGCCCTCTTCTACTTTTCATGAAGTATCAGGGATCCCCAGACTTCCATCTCAAGACTTCTCTTTTCATTCAACATGCTACTCCTGGGTGATATCCCATAGCTTCAATTGCCACTTACAAACAGATGGTTCTCAAACCAATATCTCTATCCCAGACATCCTCTGAACACAATAGGTGACATATAGAAAGTATATAATCAACATTTGTCTGTTGAAACTAACTGAGCTTTAGCCGGACTTTTCCCAACCACAGGCTGCATTAGGACATCAGGATGTCCCATAGTCTTCAGATTCAGCATAAACAGAAGTAATCTTCTCCTGTGGCTGATCTTCCTTTTTTAACCCCTATTCTTTTCTTTAAATTCAGAAAATGGCACCTTTAATACCCAGGTACCTAAACCGGAGTCCAGAGTCATCCCAGGATCTACTGTCTCGTTACCATGTTGTCTTTCAGATTCTACCTCCAAAATGTTTTAAATACACCCCTTCCTCCTCATTCTCACTGCCAATGACCTTCGCCCCTTCCCCCCCAGTTTCACTGTGAGAGTCGACTATTTAATATCTCTGGCTCTAGTCTTGCCCTGGTCCAAAGTGCTGTCAGAATGATCTTACAGGATAAATTTCGAAGTCCTTGTGGTGGGACAGATCCTTTCTCTCCTGGCCCCTTGCTCATTTCCGTCTACTCTCTCCAAAAAGAATCCTTTTTAAGAAAATATGTACTAAGAAGGCTTGGTTCTCGAGTGGCTTTATGACCTCACACATTCTGTTCCCCCTTAGTGGGTGCCCTTCCTCCACTTGCCTCCCTTCCCCATTTGTTCACCCAGAAGGCTCCTCTAGACCTGTAAAGCTCACTGTAAGTGTTTTCTTTTTCCCCTGCTTCCCCCGGCTGCCTGGTGGTCACCTTCCCTTCTCCAGGATTCTGTTTATCATTTTTTGCCACTTTATATTGGACTGTTTATTCATCACTACACAGTACGCTCCCTTAAGGGAAGACAATTTATCTATGATTCCTAGGGATCCCTAGCACCTGGAACAGTGGTAGGTACTCAGGGAATGACTGAATAAATGAATGAATGAACGAGAATGATGGGAAACGGGACACACGTATAAAAAAGCCGTGGGAAAAATGTAAGCATGTATACAACGATACACATAAAGAAATGCACCTTCTCTTGGACAACTTCTGCTCTGGGCCTATATAGAAGGTAGCCTTTCTTCAAGGATGTCCTCAAGTCTAATTATTTCACTTACTATGTCTTTTAGAAAGACTGTGGGAAAGAGGGAAGCAAGTAAAAGAAGTCTGCTAAAAGTCCTCTTGAATTTGCCCTCCCATTTCATCTGATCCCTTTCTATATTTGAAAAAAAGAAAAAAAAGGACTTCCCTGGTGACACAGTGGTTGAGAGTCCGCCTGCCGATGCAGGGGACGCGGGTTCGTGCCCCGGTCCGGGAAGATCCCACATGCCGCGGAGCGGCTGGGCCCGTAAGCCATGGCCGCTGAGCCTGCGCGTCCGGAGCCTGTGCTCCGCAACAGGAGAGGCCACAACAGTGAGAGGCCCGCATATCGCAAAAAAAAAAAAAAAAAAAAAAAAAAAAAGTAAAAGATTCCCACTCAGATAGGTGTAGAGAAATCACAAACTATTAATTTTTGTTCTGTTTGGAACCAAGTAAAATGACAAAGAGACTGGCTTGTTCTTGCCTTTTTTCCCCAACAAGCTTTCTGGTTCAACATTGCCCAGGTATGAAATTTAATAAGAGAAGGGTTTTAAGCATTCAGTGAGATGCTGGACCAAATGTGATTCCTTGCAACTCTGAAATTCTGTGATTTCATGAAGTCCAGCATTCTAGGTTGAATGGTCAACAGGGTATTTGTGAGGAAGAATTTGTTCTGTTAGGTTATAAAGCCTCTAAAGGCTGTGGAACTCACCTTTTATGAGATAATTTGGCCACATTTTTGCCCTAAAGCACTTAAAACAGAGCCCTGTTGGGAGAAGTAACGTGACTCGAACTTTCTTGGGATGAGTGGGTCCCTTGGAAGTCTGAAAAGATAAGGCATTGGCTACAGAGGTCAGTGGGATCATTAGCATATCAAAAGCTTGATACACAAGGCCTTCCAAAAGAAAGGAGACAGTAGGCTTTATCAAGGAGAGTGAATGGGGTTTACCAGTGTTCGTGTGCGCAAGTGAGTTACAGAGCAGTATGCGTGCAATTTGAAAGTGCGAGATTATTAGAGCTGAAATGAAACATAAAATTTGAAATAGATAGCCAGCAGTTGAGCAGAAAGGCAGTCAGACCTGCTGGGTCACTAGCAATGCCACCCTCAAAGTAAATAAGGGGATCTCTGCATTAGGAGGAGGAAGAGATTGATTCTTGAGATTGGGGTGAGGGTGGAGGTCGTAGGACAAGAACGGATTTAGGTTTCATTATGCAGGAACACTACTTGCTTTCACTTCTTTTTTTTTTTTATAAATTTATTTTATTTATTTATTTATTTTTGGCTGCACTGCGTCTTCGTTGCTGCACACGGGCTCTCTCTAGTTGCCACAAGTGGGGGCTACTCTTGTTGCGGAGCAAGGACTCTAGGCAAGCGGGCTTCAGTAGTTGCGGCACGTGGGCTCAGCAGTTGTGGCTCGTGGGCTCTAGAGCACAGGCACAGTAGTTGTGATGCACAGGCTTAATTGCTCCGCGGCATGCGGGATCTTCCCGGTCCAGGGACCGAACCCATGTCCCTTGCATTGGCAGGCGGATTCTTAACCACTGTGCTACCGGGGAAGCCCGCTTTCACTTCTTATATTCTCATAATTTCCTCACATATTTTCCTTCAACAGAGTTAGGCATTACTCCCTACTGAGTGTCAGTTACAAGCCAAGTTTGATGCTTTAAAAAAATATTGATTTTTGTACCACTAATTGTTGAACATATCTGGTCTTTTAAAATAATACATTTTCTCCTTGCTCTTACTGGACTCAAAGATAAATGAAAAAAAAATGAATGGGTTCCATTTTGGTCTTCCCTCCTAAATTTCCCTTAGACATATATCAAGTATGTGTGAAATGTCAACTCAATTAGAATATTTTGGAAATAAATTATCTATGATGGTGAAAAGCAGGCCAGAGTAGAATTGCTATTGTAATAGTAACATGTTAAGGAGATTTTTAAAATCTTACCCTGATTTCCTAGCTTCTGTACAGTCAATGAATTCACTTTTACAAGAATTCATTATCTAAGCCAATGGGTTTGTAAAATCCACTTGTTGGAGTTGTGTGTGTGTGTGTGTGTGTGTGTGTGTGTGTGTGAGGTGAGGGAGGGTTAGGAAGGGGTTGCTCTTTTTAGAAAACAAGAGAGGAAAAAAAGAATACAATATCACTTCATTGAGTCAAACACAACTGCAAACAGGCAATGTTAGTATTTGTCCCTTTCCCACATTGGAAGATGTTCTTTTTCCCCCTTCAGCTTCCTAACCACCCATACTCTATTTCCCACAGGGTCCAATTCAGCCATTTTTTCTAGCTTCCATACAAGATTAGTTAATAAAAGACGCCTGATGCAATAACCTCCCATATCCAGAATCCTTCTCTGATTAGCTTTCTCCCAGCATCCCCACTACACCTCCCCCTCCCCCATGCGATATCATAAACATAAAGAAACCCTCATAGCTAGGTCTTAAACCTATAAACAAAAGACAAAAGACAATGAAGCTTTAGCCTCACCTTCACAGCTCCCCTCCAGGGTCCTGTGCCTAATTAATTTTGAATATTCTTTTCTTCAGGAGGGTCCCCCAAATTGAATAAACTTCAGGTTCCCCCAAACCTGGACCCACCTCCGCCTATACATATATTTGGTTCTCAAGTACCCAGCTAACCCCTTTCCCAATAAGGCCCCAATGGCCATTTCACCTGAAGAATGGAACCCACAATTGTTTAATCCACACAGATGTATGAAGGGGCAGGGCAACCACACAGCGCAGATTTTCTGGTATGCTTCCTATTTCAAATGTACCCTCTTGTCTCTAGAAATGCTTTCATACCAACCACATCCTTTGTTTTGATAAATTCTTAAAATATCTCCCCCCCCCCACCATACCTTTAGAACTGTTCATATACAGGGCCCTTGATTGTAGGCTCTCAAAGTAGGTTGATCAAAGGGATAAGAATTTAAAAAACAGGGCTTCCCTGGTGGCGCAGTGGTTGACAGTCCGCCTGCTGATGCAGGGGACACGGGTTCGTGTCCCGGTCCAGGAAGATCCCACGTGCCACGGAGCGGCTGGGCCCATGAGCCATGGCCGCTGAACCTGCGCATCCGGAGCCTGTGCTCCACAACAGGAGAGGCCACAACAGTGAGAGGCCCGCATACCACAAAAAAAAAAAAAAAGAATTAAAAAAACAAAACAAAACAGGAGTTTGGGGTTCTAGCAGCTTGGAAATTGCAAGTGTTACGTTGGTTATCTAGGAAAGGGCCAGCAGCTGGGTGGAGCTGGAGGGAAGGGAATTAAACGTCTACTGGGCACCTACCATATACCAAGAGCTGTTTTACCATTTTACAACCATATTGCATATAACCCTGGGAACAACAATCCCCATTTTAAATTCCCTAGCACTTTGCTTAAAGATCCAATATTTTCATGATTTAAATGATTGTAGAGGAAGTGAGGCCAATCTCATGGAATTTGAGCTGATCTGGGGAATTTATTCAAATTCTCAATCACGGAATACTCTGGTTCTCAAGGCAGCCAGCTTTCTAGGGTCCTTGTAACTTAACAGAGGCAGTCTTGGAAGGGTGTGCTCCCCAGCTTTCAGCACATCTTCACTGTGAGGTAGGAAGGGCTCACCAGCAGCATTTGACCAGGCAGGAGAAGGATGCTGAATGACAATAGCAAGCAACTTGTAAATTCTGTCTCAGGCATATTTTCTTCTGAGATGGATGGTATTAGCAGCCTTGCAAGAGGAAAAGAAGCCTACTGTATTACTTATGTGTCCACAGTTCAACTGTGAAAAGAACAGTGGAAATGCACTGAAGAGTTGTATGAGCTCAAGCAAGTGATCTCACTTCCTCGGGCTTAAATTTTCTATTATATAAAATTAGGAAGTTGGAATAGATGGCAGCCAACATTCTTTTGATCCTTGATATTCTATCATATAGTTGTTTGCAAGTACATTGGGTCTCAATTTCCTCATCTGAAGAACATCTATCTTGGTTTTATCATGGCTATAGGGCTATGAGAAAGAATGGAAAATGGAACTCAAGAAAATCAACAACAGTGCTACCCAATGGAACTTCTTGCAAAGATGGAAATGTTCTCCATCTGCACTGTCAAATTTGGTAGCTGTTAGCTACACGTGGCTATTGAGTGCTTGAAATGAGGCTAGTGTGACTGAAGAACTGAATTTAATTTTATTAAATTAAATTAAATGTAGATGGCCACAGGTGAATATTGGCTACCATACTGGATGGGGCAGATGTAAACTTCATTTAAGCCAGAACTTTATAAAGACAAAAGAATAAGAGAGTGGTTTGAGAATTATTTCAATGGAAGAATAAAAGAAGGCATGAGTTTAATTCAGGCAGTTTATAATCAGAGCACTATTATTGTTTTAGACCTTCTAAAAAGAAGGATTTTTTGTAATGAAGGCAATAATAGTATCTTACAACTATATATGATTTTATGCTCTCCAAAGTTCTTTCGTGACAATAATTTGGTCCTCACAACAACCCTGTGATGTAGAAGACAAATAATATGATCTCATTTTACAGAGGAGCAAATTGAGACCCGGATGCTTGCCTAAGGTCACAGATTTCAAACAGCAATGAAGCAATACTTTAAATCAATCAATACAGACTTCATTTCTCTGGTTCCTTTCACAGACAGTACAACCTCCAATCCTACCTCTTGGCTAACTTCATTGTGGAAGTGGTAACAAATTATACAATACTCTTAAATATGATAATAGGAAAGATGAGGAAAAGCAAGGGACTCAATAATCTACCAACTAGACCATCAAAACCTAAAAGAATCAAAAGTTAGTTGTGTCTCTTGTGAGAAAAAGAAAGGAGTGAAAAATTAAGTCCCACTGTGCGCCAAGTGTTTTGTAGATTGTACGTGACAGAACAAGTTCTATGAGACAACATTCTCAGCAGCGTTTTATCGTTGATAAAGTTATTAGTCTGAGATCACACGCCTATTGAGTGGTGCAACCGGGATTCTGTTCTACAGCTCCTGGCTGTTTTCAGAAGTCACATTCACATTCAAAGGAAAAGAAAGATTCCCACCCCCTTCAAAATCCCACCCCCCACAAACTCTCCCCATACACACATCTCACCACAGAGCATGCTGCAAAGCGGTTAAGCATGCAGGCTTTGGAGTCACTGAAACTAAATTTGAACTTTAATTTTGACATTTTTCAAGGATTTTAATGCTTCCGAGTCTTGGTTTCCTCAATTACAAAATTGGGGAACCTTTTTACCTATTTTACAAGGTTTTAAGGTGGATTAAATGAGATAATATGTGAAAATACTTAGTACAGTACCTGGCACAAGTGCTTAGTGAATGGAAGTTATTAATATTTTGCATTATTATTAAGGTGCTACAGACTCTGTGGTCAACTCTAAAAAGGTATTCCAAAACTATTTCAGACAAAGTAGCATTTTTGCTAAAGTCTACCAAGTAGACAATCTCTGGAGGACAGAATACACTCACTTGGACAATGTAGGTTGAGTCAGACATTGTAGCTTTAGGATCAGTGATTGAGGCTGAAACATTAAAGTGATGCCTTTGCTCAAAAAGGCCTTGGAGCTGTAATATGTTTCCTGACTTTTCATCTCCTGGAAGACAGATGTCAAACCTGGGCCTGTCTTGAGCTCTAGTCCCACATATCCAATTCTTTGTTGCCCATCTCTACCTGAATGTGACACCTGAATAAACAACCAACATTCTCCAAAGAGAATCCATTCATTCATTCGTTCACTCGGCAACATTTATGAAGCACCTCATATATGCTAGGCTTGATTCTAATAATTGAGATATAGTTATGATATGGACACAGTCTTGGAGCTTATTTTTGTTAGAGGGGAACAGATACAATGTACACAAACAAGGTCATTTCAGATTATGGCAAGTGCTGTGAAGAAAAGCAGGATGACATGATAAAGAGTGGCTGTGGGCAAAGGGTATGGTAATTGATTGGTTAGGAAAGGCCTCTCTGAGGAGATAACATCTAAGCTGAGACCTGACTGACAAGAAGGGCCAGTTATGTGAGGGCAGAGTGTTCTGGGCATAGGGTACAGCAAATGCAAAGGTCCTGAGGCAGGAATAAAGTTGGCGCATTTCAGGGACTGAAAGAAGGCCAGTGAGGCTAAAGCTGAAGTACTGGAGAGGGTGCCAAGAGATGAGGTTAGAGGGAACCGGGGCCAGATCATGTAGAGCTTACACTAGGCCATGGTAAGGAGTTAGCATTTCATTCTAAATGCAGTGGAAGGCCATTTGGATATGATTAAGCAGGGAAGCAATGGGATCTGATTTGCCTTTTAAAAAGATTATTCTTAATCCTGCCATCCCCTCTCCCAAACACATAAATGTAAGTACATAAGTGCATGCATCCAGTTTCTCTTAGGAGCATCATCATTTTGCCAGTTATCTGTCATGCGTGAGTCTCTCCCCACCCCCATTTAATCTGTTGCCAAATCCTATCAAGTCGGCCTCTTGTGTTTCTGAAGTTCAACCCCACCAGCGCATTCCCAGTGCCGTCATCCTAATTCAAGTCCTCACCACTTCTCACCATTACTCTAGTAGCTCTCTAACTGGTCTTCCAGACTCTTGACTGACGCTTCCACCCCACATACTACTGCCAGATCAATCTTCCAAAAGTAAAGGTCTGCTTATGTCACTTTTCTTGCTCAAGAACTTTCAATGGCTCTCCACTGCCCTAGACACTCGATTATAATTCTCTAGCCCAGTGTCTAAGATCCTTCGCCATGTATCCTAAGCTACTGTTCTCTCCATACGTGCCTACATTCATCCTATGCTTTGGCTAAACTGGTCTATTTACTTTTCTCAGCACATGGCTTGCTTTTATTTATGCTGTTTCCTGGGTCTGAACAGATGCTTCCTCCAATTACATCTGTGAGATGCCTTAGACTGTTCAATCCCTGGAGTCAAATGATACCATCTTCGCGATGCTTCCTCTGCTCTTTCTGACTAGATGTGAACCTCCCACAGGGTTTTGCCTGACTCTTTTTAAAGCATTTATTAAATTGTTCTTTGTATTATAGTTATCTGTGTCCATGTCTTACTCTGTACTAAATTATTAGCTCCTGGAGGATGTTGACTGAATCCTATTCATTTTTTATGCTTGTTAGTCCCTAGCAGAGAACATAGTGTACAGGAGGTACTTGATAAATATTTATTGAATGAATGAATGAACAGATAGACAATTAAACCTAAAATTCATCTTTAGGTGGCATCGTTCAGTAAGATGATTTTAGAAAATTATGAATAATCATTAGAGGGAATAAGAAGGGCCTAGCCCTTTAATCTTCACCATGGCATTGAAGGGCTCCCGGGAAACACAAATAAGCATGGAAATAGGTTTCCATTGTTTTACATGGAATGGATGTGAGAAAAAGTCACTTGGGAGTTGCCTGAAAATCATGTACTGGGTTAACAGTGCCCTAGGACACAGATTCTGTGTCTGTGGCTCCCACTACCCACAGCCCTTCAATCCCCAAGGTCGGTTTATGGGAAATAATGTAGAACCATTGCCCTTAGCAATTAATTTTGAGTTGAGTAGTTCCTTTTTAGAAAAAAAGATAAAAGTTTCAGCTAATTCCTTAATTCTTCACTCTACTATATTAGAATTCCAGAAAGACTGAATTAGCGTGTTGGGGTTTACCTCAATCAGCTGTGTCGGTGAGTTCATTTATCTTTAGCGACGTTGCTCTGGAAGAAAAGTACTGAATGAACTTCCTCACCGAGCAAGGTTTCTCTTTACGTAGAAAATGGGCACAAGGCTTGCTTGGGAAGCAACAAGGCAACCTTTCCTCATTCACTATCTTTTGCTTCATGCACAGACCTTGACTCTCTTTATGAAGGAGGATAATCAGATGTCCCCATGGTTATTTAACTTATACATATTGCTAGTGCATGGTTTAGTTGCAAACCACCTGTTATTAATTATGTCTGTGACTCCTGATGCTCCCATGAACTCATGGTGCCTTGTTTTTATCACTATTTAATGGTTAAAAAGACTCCTCCTGGAAGGTTAAGGAATCCACCAAAGATCTGTCCCTCAGCGAGAGAGCAACGTGGCAGTCAACAATGCCTCAGCGTATGGCTCACCTCACGCTGGAGTGGCGCCCCCTTATGAATCCCATCCGTGCCCACACACCTTCTTCCCTACCGACAAGCTGGATACCAGTCATGATTTGAGCAGTATCATTGGCTCCCTGGATCTTCTGTGCATCACTTCTGTTGTTTTCTTTTCCTTTCTTTTTTAACTTTACAACTGTAATTTATTTTGAAATACGAAGTCCTCATATCATGTGCTGAGGACTTGAAATTGACTTTATTACCAAGAATTTAGGTAGCTAGCTTTTACCAGCTTCTTAAAATCTCGGTTTTCTCTGGGCCTAGCTCCTGGCCTTCAGGACCAACTACTGTTCAATTGCCCAGAGGGTCCAGGAAAGAATCTTTTCTTTCAGACGCTGTTTTTGTATCTAAGAGAGATCAACAGGAAGGAAACGGTGCGAGTCCCACCTATCCTTAGAGAGGAATGAGGTATGAACTCGCTTGGCTGTGGTTCGCCGGGGGAAGGAGGAAGAGAGTGCACTTCTTTTATGACGTTTGTCTCCTTGAGGTCGGAAGTACTCTCCTGTAGTTCAGGAAAATGAAGTAAAAATGCCATTTCTGGATTTCAGCAAAGTCATTTGCAAGGGGTACATCCATGGGTGGAGGAGAAGGGACGTGAAAACATGGGTGCAAATCCTGGTTCTGCTAACAAACAATCCTGGGCAAGCTCTTTCACCTGTCTCAGGCTCAGTTTGCCTAACTGTAAAACGGGAACAGTAATATCTGGTTCATGGACGTTTTGCCCAGGTTAAATGGGATGGCATGTGTAAGGCCCCTGATAGTCTTATAAACAAGATAGAGAAATATAGGGTATGACAGAAGAACTTGGTGGATTGGTACCGAACAACTAAAAGATTTCCTACGACCTCCCAACCAGCTCTGTCTTTGGCTCTGTCTGGCTCAATTTGTATAGCAATACTTTTGTTAATGCTCGGAGAAACCTTTTTTAAAAAATCTCATTTGTGGATGTTACAGAATTGGGAGAGATGAGTGTCAAATGCAAAAACAAAAAACAAACCCCAACAAAACAAAACAAAAGCCCAAAGTAAAAAATCCTTAGAAAGTCAATTCTAACAAAATAAAGTTTAAAGTCCAGGTTGCCTACATAGCAGTAGGTATTAAAAAAAAAAAAATAGAGAAGGAGAGTAAAGAAGAAGGGTCTGTGGAAGGAGAAGTTTATACTTCCGTGATGAGGTGCTGGAAACATCAAATGTACTCAGAGGTGGTACCAAGAGAAGTATTGTTCCTAAAGCAAGGGAGGTGATAGTTCTCTATTCCATACGAAACAAAATGATCAATTCTGACTGCCTCTCTTTAAAAGGGATACAGACATCAGAATAGCGGCCAGAGAGATGTCTATATCATGTCCTACAAGGAACTCAGATTGTTCAACTTAGAGAAAACAAGTCTTGGAAGGGCCCTCATACTGGTTTTCAAATACGGGAAGGGCCGCGTGGTGCTAAGACAGTGTGAGGCTAACTTTAGATGTCTCCACACATAGAACCAGGACCAGTGAGTAGATGAAAGCAAAGCTCACAAAAGGTGCCCTGAGCTGCCCAAGTGGCCCTGCCCTGCTGGTGCTTCTCAGAGGCCACAGGGCTCCTTGGGGGAATGTCATCTTCGGGGTTCAAGCACCAGACAGAGACTGAACCAGAGGAACTCAGATTGTCCTTCTCCTCTGAGAAATCCATGGCTCTCTTTGACTCCAGCGTCTCTCAGTTTTCCCCTGAGAAAAGGTTTTGGGGAGACAAGTCCAAAAGTAACTGTTTTTACTAGAATACATTGTTTTTATTATTTATTTTCTAAAATCTCTGAGTCCTGGGCAAGCACTGATTTCCATCAGCGGCATAGTACTATGGAAAGGGCACTGGATTTGGAGACAGACTAATTTGGGTTAAACTCCAGCTCTAACACTTATCTGCTACTTTACTTCAGGCAAATTACTTGACCTCTCTGAGCCTCACTTTCTTCATCCGGCAATATTAATACTTAATTTAAGGGTTGTTGGGAGGATTGAATGAGATACCACATCTCACTGATTCTAAGATGCATATTTTTCACGTTCAATAGTTCTGAAATCAAGATGTATTTTAACATTGATGGTACGCCATGGTTTAATTGGGAGAAGTTTTTTTTTTTCTTTCACAGTGTCACAAAAAGTAATGTGGATCTTACAAAAATCAATTGCAACTTATATTCAAAGGAATATGCTCACATATATTAAACACTTAGCATAATAACTGGCATACGAGTGCCCAATACAGTGTTAATTCCATTCTTCCTTTTCTAGACAACTGCTTCAAAACCTCTTGAGGAGCAGGGAGGGCCTCAAGAATTAATTATTGGAATTGGCCTACAGATTCTCAATACAGAAAATTAATGAGAAGGTTCACACCAGATCCTACGGAGCGTTATTTCTACTCTACACACACACACACACACACACACACACACACACACACACACAATACACATTGGGACTTCCCTGGTGGCACAGTGGGGTTAAGAATCCGCCTGCCAATGCAGGGAACACGGGTTTGAGCCCTGGTCCGGGAAGATCCCACATGCCACAGAGCAACTAAGCCCGTGCGCCACAACTACTGAGCCTGTGCTCTAGAGCCCGCAAGCCACGACTACTGAGCCCATGTGCCACAACTACTGAAGCCCGGGCGCCTAGAGCCCATGCTCCGCAACAAGAGAAGCCACTGAAATGAGAAGCCCACGCACCGAAATGAAGAGTAGCCCCTGCTCGCCTCAACTAAAGAAAGCCCACGCGCAGCAACAAAGACCCAACACAGCCAAAAATAAATAAATTAATTAAAAATTAATTTAAAAAAATTAATGAGAAGGTTTACACCAGATCCTATGGAGGGTTATTTCTACACACATACACATATACTATATATGTACATATACACTCTTTCTCATCCCATTTCCTTGTCATATAAACTTTCTGTACTTTTCCAACCGTGCTTGTTCAGTTTATTTTGTTTCACACATTCTTTGAGCGTAAGGCTAAATGTTTTTGCCCACTTTATCTTAGGAAAGAGGATATCCCTGCCATCACCAACACTCTACCCGCTTCTCCAAAACCTACCATCAAGTTTAATATCTTTCAGCTCTGACTTCTTTCCTCTTCTGGTGCTCAATTCAAGATGCTTTACTTTGTCACAAGAAGCATATAATAAACTCAATGCTGCAAGGATACATCAGTCAGGGAAATTTTTTCTTGACCCTGCTGGTCCAGAACATAATCATCAGAGATGTTTTTGTAGTCAAATACTGTGGTTATAAATGTGGATTTTTCCTCATACAAAAATATTATCTGGGCTTCCCTGGTGGCACAGTGGTTGAGAGTCCGCCTGCCGAGGCAGGGGACACGGGTTTGTGCCCCGGTCTGGGAAGATCCCACATGCCGCGGAGCGGCTGGGCCCGTGAGCCATGGCCGCTGAGCCTGCGCGTCCGGAGCCTGTGCTCCGCAACGGGAGAGGCCACAACAGTGAGAGGCCCGCGTACCGCAAAAAAAAAAAAAAAAAAAAAAAGAATATTATCTAATCCTTTATAAGATGTTATCAAGTGTATTGTCTCACTATTATTTTGTGTTAGTGAGTTACCTGGGTTAATTATATATTACACAAAATTCACTTCTTTATAGCTGCCTTCCATTTTACTACTTCATGGTGATATATCATCTCATCTTACAGCAATATTAGGAATTCACTTGCTAGCTCTTTCTCTCTAATCCAACTTCTGCACAGTGGATTGGTGCTCAGGACCCTCACCAGAAGATGTGCAGCGGCAAAGCTGAGTTTTGTTTTTGTTGGTATAGTCAGTTAGCTAGTTTATCAACGTTTATTGAGGGCCCACCATACACCCACCACTGTGCTAGGTTCTGGAACTAACCAGAAAGATAAAAGCTAGACCTTCAAGGTATTCATCTTCTAGGCCAGACATGGAACAGAAGCCATACTGAGCCAGGGCTCTCTTAAGTGGCTGACACTTAACTGACTAATCTGTGGTCTCCATTCCCTCTGCAAATGTAAAGACAAGGCCTGCGACATGCTGAGTGATCACAGCCAGTAGTGGCTACTCTAGCAGGCCTGCACCCTGCTACTCCCACCTGTGGAGTTGTCTGCTCGCCAGAAGCCAATCTGTTTGTTCCCAAAGTTGTTTATGTTAGTTCTTCCTATTATCGTAATAACACAATTTAATTAAAGTTACTTAAAGAAATGAAATATGAGTGCAA
Source organism: Delphinus delphis (assembly GCF_949987515.2). NCBI lineage: Eukaryota > Metazoa > Chordata > Mammalia > Artiodactyla > Delphinidae > Delphinus > Delphinus delphis. The sequence continues at coordinate 106,266,406 of NC_082683.1, read as the reverse complement.
AAGAGATAAGTTGTTTCTATAAGATCCAAGCTGAATGTTTGGGAAAGGCACATAAAGGTGAATTACTGAAAATGTACTGGCAACTTAGGCGTGGGAGAGCCAATTGTAAAACATCATTAAATCTAGGGCTTCCCTGGTGGCGCAGTGGTTAAGAATCTGCCTGCCAATGCAGGAGACACGGGTTCGAGCCCTGGTCTGGGAAGATCCCATATGCCGCGGAGCAACTAAGCCCGTGCGCCACAACTACTGAGCCTGCGTTCTAGAGCCTTCGAGCCACAGCTACTGAAGCCCGCGAGCCTAAAGCCCATGCTCCGCAACAAGAGAAGCCACCGCAATAAGAGAAGTCACCGCAATGAGAAGCCCGTGCACCGCAACCAAGAGTGGCCCCCGATCTCCGCAACGAGAGGAAGTCTGCGCACAGCAACGAAGACCCAACGCAGCCAAAAATAAATAAATAAATTTATTTTTTTTAAAAAAATCATTAAATCTGGAAAAATCGGATTGCCTCACAAAATGTCTTTAAGATCTCACTCCACGTTAAAGAAACGGAGACAAAATGATTGTGAAAGCCTCCGAGGTGTGGCTTATACGAGAAGTAGGATGCAAAGCACTAATGGGAGGCCCGAAACTCAAAAGACAGGCCTTGGCCCTACATCAAAAACTTGAGGGATGTTTTAAGTTGAAATAAAGGCTTAAGGAATGATTCCATCATTTTGTATGATTCTTGCTTTAACTAACTTGTTCAGCTAAGTCACCAACTATTAACTGAATAGGGTATAAGGGTTTCTACTGTTGTTAACATAATAGCCTGTTAAGAGCTATAATACAGGGTGTGCAGGTAGACAAGATGACTTCTTCCAAGGGAGGAGAGGGCTTAGGATGGGCTCTGTGACGGAGGTGAGTACTGAACTGTGTGCCCGAGGATAGAGTAGGAGTTCCTAGGGGAATAAGGAAAAGCCAGTCACTTTCCAGGGAAGGTACTGTCACATGAGTCTGTTTTTAGACTTTTAAAATCAACCCAGAGGCAAGTTAGCCTAGGTTTGATTCTTTATTCTGCCATTACTATCTGTCTCTAAGCAAGCTGTCTGTGCTTCAGCGTCTGCATCTGGAAGGTGAGGATAATTGCAGTATGCACCTCAAAGGGCTATTGAGAAAATTACCGGAGATGACCTTTAAATAATCATGCATTAATAAAAACAGATGCAAAATTATCTTAAGGCTTTCTGGGAGCAAGGGAATAGGCATGCTGCAGATGCTTCTGGAGATGACGGAAATGTTGCATACCTCTTCTAAAATCTCTTGCCACTAGCACAAGCAGTAGAAGATTCAAGAGAAGGGAAGGTGTGGTGTAAGCCCCCAGGTGCTGGGAGGCATGTCTGCTCTTGAGATGGGCAAGACAAGTAGGAAAGCAGGTGCACTTGACAACCAGCTCTCAAATTCATACATTACCTCTCACCAACCACTTCCACTAGCTTATTTAGTTCTTTCAACAAACCCGTAATTTTACAGATCCTTCATTTTACAGATGACAGAACTAACTGGGTCTCATAGAAGTTAAGCATATCACTCAAGGTTGTACAGATGATAAACAGAAATGATAAAATAGAACCCTGCGCACCTTATTCCAAATTCTATGTGCTTCCCAACACCCCAGACTGTCTTTCTCATGAGCCATTTAGTTGACAAACCATGGGCTGCTATGTCTTGTATTTATTCATCTGTTAAAACTTTTCATAGGACAGGATGCTGCAATTAATAGCTAAAATGAGGGTTGGAGATTATCAAGGATTTCAATTGTCCTGCCTATCTCTGACCTCCATTACCAGGGATAATCAGAAGCTAGCTCTAGCAATTTTCTGAAACTTTCATTAATTTTAAATAAATTTATACAATGTCATTTTCCCCCCTTTATCCAAATTAAAATGTCCTTGTCTTTTCAGTTTCTCATTACAGGCAAATCCCTTGTATGTCTTGCAGACAGTCTGTTGTTTTTCTCTGGATCCTTTGTATTTCTGCTTTGTTTTCTTTGAAATGAAAGGACCCAATGCCGAATTCTGATTTTAAGGTGAAATCATAACATCAATGTATATCATTAAAGTGTTTTATTGTAATTACAGAAATAGTCAATGCCAAATTATGTGCACTATATTATTTTCTGCATTATTCTTTATCCCATTCTCAAAGTTAATACAGCCTATTATATCTCATTCATTCTTCTGACTACGGCTGCACAGCAAGCAGATGTCTCCATTGAGCAATCCACAATGAATCCGAGATCTTTTTCCTGAGCACTTACAAGTAGAGTAATTCAGAGCCCATCAGTGAGTGTGAGCTGTTTCAATTGTTCCTTCCAGTGTACATTAGCGTGTACTTGTCTACATAAAATTTCAAGGAATCACAGATATTGGAGATGGAAAAGACCAGTTTGTTTACCAAGCCTGAAGGAAATAATCCTATCAGTTCATGATATTTTAATGATGCTTATTAATAATAATTACAATAACTGTTTATATTACATGGTTTCTTTCATTCTAAAATCAGTAAGATGATACTTTTTTTTAAAGCAACATTTCTTTTCTAAAAGGGAACTGGGGCTCGGACATCAATGTTAACCATACCCTACGCCAATCCAACGAAGCCAAGAATTCGACTCAGTTCAGTTCAATAAACACCTCTGAGCACCAACCACTTGTAAGGCAGGGACCCTATTGGGTATTTTGAGGGACACATCGGTGAATAGAACCTAAGGCCCTGTTCTCTTGTTTATTATCTGTTAAGGGATTCGTGATAGTGAACACATATGTATAGCTATTATGATCATTCCAAGAAAAATACAAGTAACATGGACACCATGGAGCTGGAGAGATTTCTCAGGCTCCAGGAATTGAGAAAGACTTTGTGAGGAAGGTGACATTTGAGCCAGGCCTTGAAAAAAAGATGAGCATATAGTCCATTGACAGAGCTTGGGAAAAGGGGACTTGAGCAAAGAACCAAAATTAATCAAAACAATAGATCTTAGCTGGGTTTCTACCTCACAGTGTAAAGACAAGTATGGACATTCTCAGTGCAAGTGGATAAGGTACGTATGCAGAAGATGTCTACTTGGCCTCTATAAACAGGATTAAGATGTGGAAACTCCATTTAATTAACAACCTGAAATAACAATCAGAACACACAGACTACCAATCATGAATATACTTATGGAGACAAGACAGAATGTTTTAAATTAGGATGTCTCAAAAAAATTTCAGAAATCCTGGTATTGTATGTAAGGAAAATTGGGAAGTCCCAATTGCAGAGAAAAATCTCCAATCAAAGTGTAGATGGATAAATGACCTATCTGCCGGTACCTTAGTACTACTTAATACCACTCAATACAGCTGAGAACTGATACTGGTGTACCATTTGGCCATTGGAGGGATTTGCAGGCCCTTGCTGGTTTGCTGGACAACTATAGATCCCCAACTGAGGATGCACAGAATAGAGGATTCCATTTTATGATTCCTTCAATAAAAATATAGATAAGTATAGACGAGAAAAATGCCAATGTGCCCCTATGACTTTTTCCTTTAATTTTTAAAACTTTTAAAACATTTTTAAATTGAAGTTTAGTTGATTTACAATGTTGTGTTTCTGCTGTACAGCAAAGTGACTCAGTTATACATATATATATTGATACATTCTTTTTCATATTCTTTTCTATTATGGTTTATCACAAATACTGAATATAGTTCCCTGTGCTGTACAGTAGGACCTTGTTGTTTATTCTCTATGATTAATCAGAGTAAATATTTCTCCACTTTTAGTCAAAGAGCCTAATCTTTGAAAACTCTATCATCTGGCAATATATTACCACAGTAGTTAGCTACTTTATACCACCCTTTATAAAACCCTTGACGTGAAGAAAAACGAAGCTATAGAAGCCTTCTAGTACTTTGATATTCGTCCCCTCAAAACCATTGCAAATGCCAACTCCATCATGAAGCCTTCCCAAGTTCCTTCCACCACCATTCCCTTCACCACCAAATTAATGTTCTCTCTCTTGATTCCACAGTCCTTCGATCCATTGCTATATGCTTTATCATTTGTTGTGTGAGCATCTATCTCCCTCCACCAGAATGAAAGCACCTTAAAGAGAGAGATTCAGCCTTCCGCATTTTGCATTTCCACAGTGTCAAGCCTATTTTTCACTGCCTGACCCACAATAGACATTCAACACATGTTTGTTAAATCATTTCACCAGGTCTGAGAGACCTTATTTTGACATATTTTAATTACTAAAAAAATTTTCCCTTTGAACCCTTTCCAAAATTTGCCCTTGCTGTCTAATCACGGCATTCAGATTCAGATGCAGCATAAGTGTGTGTATGGCTACCGCTGTTCTTCATCAATCAGCATGTTTGTCTGGTAGTGAACTGCAGAATTATTGCCCTAAATCAGACCTGAATCTTGACTTAGTCACACTCACATTCATCAACTCTGTGATTTTGGAAAACTTTAGAGTCAGACTGACCTAAGTTCAGATAGACTTACACACAAGCTCTGGTTGTCACTTACTAGTTGTACGACTTTGGGCAAGTTAAACTCTCTAGACCTTAGTTTCCTCTACTATGAGATGAAGACATGAATAGCACCTATCTTGGTTTAAATATGACAACACGTGTAAAGCTCAGTGCTTTACACATAGCAAGTACTCCATTAAGTATTGTTATTGTATCCTCATTCATAAAGTAGACATAACACCTGAAACTTATATAATACTGTACATGTACCTCAATAAAAAATAGAAACAATAATACAAGACCTGCAGGACTGCTATAAGGAATAAATGATATGACAAGCAAAATTTTGCCCAGCACATTGTTTAGTCAATGTTTCCTTCCTTCCTATGTGCTAGAATAATTGCTACAATTGACTGAGCACCTATTACATTCTAGGTAATGTGTACCAGTCACTTTAAATATATTATGCCATCTAATTTAATTCATATAATAAGCTATTGAAATAATAATCATTAGCCCTATTTTACAGATGAGTAAATTGAGTTTCAGAGAGAATAAATAACCAGCCCAAGGTCCCATCACTAGTTGATGACAGATTATTCCAGAAGAAGCTAAAGATAAGAGGAATCAAGTACAGAACAGAGAAGTAGAGGAAGAAAATACAGGAAGAGAATACAGGCAGAAACTCCTTAACCTTAGTATTCCTATTTGTCCTCTAGCCCCCAATTCCAGGATGATACTTGCTTTTTTTTCTTCCATGGCTTGCAGCATGTGGGATGCGGGATCTTGGTTCCTGGACCAGGGATGGAAACTGTGCCCCCTGCGGTGGAAGCACGGAGTCCTAACCACTGGACTGCCAGGGAAGTCCTGATGCTTACTTTTTAAACTAGCCTCTGGGATCCATACCAATATAGTCTCCCTTTCACTATTCACCTACTTTCGTTTTCAATAAATATATGAAATGATGTCACTCATTAAGAAGTAACTCTAATACACTTCCCTCTCTCAATTTCTTTCCTGGTTATAAATTTGCTAGTTGTTCCCACGGTCTCATCTCAGTTATAATAATCATCATCCATGAAACATTTTAATTTTTAATAGTCTGGTTATCCTTAATTTCTTAGACTTCCATAATGGGCTCATAATAGACATGTCAAGTACATTTGTTGCCAGCTACATGGAAGGGAAGATGGCCCTTCCATAGCTCCTACTAAAAGGCAATCCAGTTTTGTACCGAACGACAATCCCCCGTTCCCACCCACCTCCCTTTGCTATAACACCCTAGACTAGAGGTGTAGTTCTGACCCTTGGGCAACTCCAATCACAGGCTGGTTAAAGTCCTGTAAGGAAGGGCAATGGAAAGATGAGTTGGATTCTTTCTTGGGAATCTGAATTAGGGAATTCTGAGAGAATGAAGCAATTAACAGGGAATACTACAAATGGAAGAATATAAGGACAGAAGCTATGAGGAAGAAGCCAGGAAGGAAGTAGGGTAGAGATGGTAGGGTTTTGGACATGGGGGGGGGAATCTTGGCAAGTCAAAGAAGCAACAATTCCATGTAAGCAAAAGCTATGAGATTGAGAGCAGTTACTCAGAATAAAGCTAGAAGACCAAACCAGCAGGTAGCAAAAGGAGCCCAAGTAAAGCAGACACACAGTGAGAGGACGGGATGGATAGAAGACAGAAAGTTACCCCTAGAGCTGCTTCAGTAGCTGAAAGGTTTCTAATTCTGATTCCAGGTTCCATCTGTGAGCATGCTCACAATGAACGCCCCTTTTCTTGAGGAAATTTCAGTGAGTCAGTTCTTTGCAACCAGAATGACTTTTCTAGAGGGTTCAGCACTTAAAACCTTTTTTAGAAGATGAAAGTTAAGTTGTACTGTTCCCCTTCTTTGTTTCAGATGGGTCACAATTGCGGATTCCTGGAAGTCGGTCACTCACCTTACTATCCTGATTGTCCCGACTTCCCCAAATATCTCTATATTTTCCCTGTTCTGAGATAGAAGAAAGTTCTCTTCAGCTACCACCTAAATATCAAAACAAATTTCACCAACTCATTTATCACCTGATTCTTTGAAATAAATAATAAACTCTTAGGTAAGGGAAGCACAAATCCAAGAATGGGAAACATGACAAATAAGCTGTAGGGGAGAAAAACTGGACATAAGAAAAAGGGGATTCAAGGGTATAAAAATACTTCGTTATGAATGTGTAACTTATTCTTTGCAAGGGGGGAGAAGAATGAATACCCTAATATAAGAAGTTTCCGTAGATTGTATAATTTAAGATTTTTACCTGTCATTCTTTCTGTATTTAGTTAAATTTATTAAGAAGCTATATTTCAATATAAACTGTTTATGCATTCAACAACATTTATTGATCACCTGCTCTGTTTCACCCGATGCTAGGCATTAGGGGTAAAGACAGGGCCAAAGACAGCCCCAATCCTCGATGGGGCTACAGACCAGAGTGGGAGCCAGACGATTCCAGTGCAGCGTGATAAGGGCCACATAAGTGAATGCCCAGCCCAGGAACAGTGGAGCAGAGGTAGGGTGGTTTGGGTCTAAGGAGCTTTCCAGAAGAAATGCCCAGGATCAGTTTTAAAGGAGTAGCGGGAGTTGGCTTGGAAAAGACAAGGCAGAAGAATGTTGCAGGCAGAGGTGCCTGGGCACCGGCACAAGAGCTAAAATCCTGCATTCTTTAGAGTATGGTTGCCTTAAGCAGCCCAGTATATCATGGATTTCTGTACAATAAATCACCACTCCTCAGAGCAAGTGTGCCCTTGACCTGCATTCAAAAAGTCCCTTGTCCACAGACCCTCAGTGAAATTTTCCTCCTCAAACATATACTAACTACACAAGCCCCAAGGGTTATAGAGAGTCCAATATATCTAGTATTAGGCAAGATAAAGCTACCTCAAGATTCACAAGTTTCTCTTCTGAACAAATGATGGCTTGGCTTCTTTCAACCACCATTACTGTTAATTTTGAGTTTGTGAATTTATTTTTCAAGAAAAAGAGTGATTCTGGTTTTCATGGAAATCATTTCAGTTCTCCAGAGCTTTAGATTAGAGGCATGCTGAATCTTTAAGTGAATAGCATAAAAATGCTTTTGATAATTATTTATATCACTAAAAATTAGATTGACAGCAATAATATGTACAGTATTATTTTCCATCATAGTTTATCATTTATCAATAACCAAACATTACACATATTTCTAGAGAGTATATTCTTAGATTCTAAAAAGCGTGCCGGTATACTATTTCACAAACCTATTCCTGTTTCCCATCTTTAAAGTCAATAATGTCTTTCTCTTCTGTATCTCCTTCCAAGGATTGTTATGTAAGGTTAAGCAAGATATCCAATGTCAGAAATTTTAGGCAATCAAGAATAAAAGAACAATATAAGTGAAAAAATTATTATATGTGGTTTTCAAAATTCCCTTCCCTAGTTAGAAAGTAATTATATATTATATACTATTTTTTTCCAGACAGAAATAAGACCAATTCAAAGAGAGTCAGTGATTTACTAATTGTCAAAGCAGCCTTGAACTGGTCCCCCTTGCTATAAGGAAGATGATATTTCTAAAACATGGCAGAAGAACTTACTCTGGGGTTTTAAAAATTGCATTAAAAGCTACCATGTAAAATTTTTAAATTATATCTTTTCAAGCTTTAGCCAATTTCAAATGAATAGTGCTTGGAATTACGCATAGAAAACATGCTTAATAAAAATGTCATTCACTCTCAACCCTCTTTGTCCCACTCTTGGCCACATTTCAGAAGCGATTTATTACTCACATCCTAAAGGCATCATATATATATATATATATATATATATGCACACATACATTTATTTATTTATTTATCATCATATCAGCAAGTCTTCAGCAATATCCTTCAGGAGTTGCATATCATAAAGATCATCAACAGTCCTGTCATCCCCAAAAGCATAACATTAAACATATAGCATGTATCATAAACACTATAATTGCTTAAACTGGTCCCTTGCATCCTCAAAACAGCATGTAAGCATAATGCAAAAAGGAACAGCACAATTTCTGTGAAAAAGCTGTGAGAATGGTGAAGCTAAGAGATGTACCCAGTGCCCGTCCATTTTAAATTTATACTTATTATACAGGAAGACATGCATTCAAAATCGTCGATTCTTTTGAAAATGGTTCTTAAGTCTCCTTGCACATGTGCCTACATGCTGACTGGCAAATTCTCTTAACATCCATAAGCTAAAATCCCACTTTTTCCTATTGTGCTTTTCACTTCAAAATGTCAAGATAGTTTGGGTGTAGAGGAATTAATCCCATATATACACAAAAGTCACACTTCCCCTTTGGTAACCATAGTTCTTGAACTGGGCCTTGTGTAAGGTGACCAAAAGACCAGATTCATGGAAGATCCTATGCATAGAATCAGAGAAATACTCAATAATGCAGCTGGAAGGAAACAGAGGATTTAGTCCAACTCGTTCATTCTAAAAGAGGTCCGGAGAAGAAGAACGGGGAGTCAGTCCTAGGTCATAGATTGGCAAATCCCAAACCAGAAACTGGTCCAATGTACTTTGTAAAAAAACATGTAATTATTCAATAAGAAATGGGGATCCCTCTCTTCTGATCAACATTCTAAATCTTAGTCTTTAAAAAGGGGGCCAAAACTAAAGCAATTATTTTAATGCCATGTCAACACAGTACTTTTGACCTGAATATCATGGTGATTTGGTGACGACCTCACCCCTTTGCTTCTCAACTCTTGAAGAGATTTAACCTAAATGGGGAGATTTAAGCAGTTGGCCATCTTGCCCCTATGTTCTTGTGAGTCCTTGGATGAGACACATAACCTTACTCAAATATAACAGAAGGATAGCAATATAATTAACTAAACAATATTATTTAATTACAAGAAAGGACTAAGCAGATATCATTTTAAAGTGGATTACCATGTCAAGACTTAAAGGAAATGTAGAAAATTTCCATTTTTACATCTTATATGTATGTCTCTTTGGGAGTAGGTGGGGCCACAAAATTTCCTTCAGTAAAACTACATGCAAAAGCAATGCTTGTAACCAAGGAGTTTGGGTACTGTCTTCCATGTTGTACTGGTTTTAACTTCAGTAGGACTAGAGGCTCTAGCACTTTTATTTATACAAGTATCCACACACTGTACCTTTTAAAATATCATCACAGTCTTCATTCTTATTCCCCCAGAGTTAAGGATGACTGGGATCACTGCTGCCTGGCTCCCCAGTTCTGTTCAATCTTTTCCCCAACCAGATTCTTGTTTTCTTCACTTCTTAACTCCCCACTCATATTACCCCTCTCTTTGGATTACTCTTCCAAGGCAACTGGAGCGCATCCCCCAAAGGCAGCTCCCCAGTGAGTAACAAGGGGGGTTGGGGGGAATGTCTCGGAAGTGATCAAATACATGCAGATGAAGTCATACAGCTCACAGGAGAAGGCAGTGGCCACAGGTGCCAAATGCAGGCGACTACCCAAGCGCCGCATAGGGCGGTTGCGACAATGTGGGTCAGCAACCTCACTGAGTAACAATATTGGGTGCGTAGAAATGACTCTTTTTCACACGACTTGACCACACAACCTGTGTGGAGTCTCAAAGTATAGGCGCCAGACCTATGATTTATGTGGGGGTGGGGGGCATATCTGTCCTCCTTTTAAACTACGAAATTAATCTAAAAAACGATGGATTGACAACATTGAAGACAACACCTCTGAGTACTGAGAAAGACGCGATGTAGAAAATAGTGATACAAGCGTTAACACAAATCTGCCTGCAAGGAAATAACTGGCATTTCAATCAAATATTCTCTCCAAACAAGAACGTAAGTGGGGTGTCGGGGTGCTCCTACCTTTGACCTCATAAAACCAGTAGGATTTTAATAACCCAACCAACAGGCGACCCATGGAAGAGATTTTAAAAATGTTCTCCCTTTATAGATACGTGTCCTTGTTGGTAGGGATGGGCAAAGCCATTTCATTACTATCTTTGCAATTCCAAGATGACAGTGATAACGGAGGAGTGGCCTGCAGCTAAGTGTTTAGTATCAACTGGAAGAACTATGGAACAAGTACAGTGAGACAAGAGCCTCACTAACCACATGTCCCCCGCCCATGCGCATCTGGTTTAACAGTGCACAGAGGCTATAGCTAACGTGAATCACCCAGATAATGACAGTTATATAGGCTGGCTCACAATGAGCGTGAACTTGTTTAATAGTACAAGTGTAAAAGGGTTAGCAGACATTATTTGTGTCTCTGTTGTATTGTGCAGAGGAGGGTGGCGGGAAAGAGAGAGAGGGAATTTTCTGCTGTCTTTGGAAACACTGGACTCCGTGTGAGTAGGAATGCCACCAGCGGAATGCAAGTTGGCCAGGGCAAGAAGTGCTCGACCACAAAGGCAAAAAGACAGTTAGCTTATGCCTAGTTACAAACTTCAGGTCAATGACTTATACAACTTTATGCCCTGCATTATCGTATCTGCATGCTGTTCAATGTATATTATCAATCTTTTAATTACTAATTTGTTTATGCAGTTAACGTTGATTCTACCACCAAGACTGCAAGCTCCCTGGGAGCAAGGGTGCATCTGCCTTGTTCTTTCCTACATCCTCAGTGCTCAGCAAGGTGCCTGATACATAGTAAGTGCTCCTAAAATACTAGTTGAATAAACAAGTGAATGCACGAATGAATTCATGCAAATTCATGTTGTGACACGTTTGCCACGTTTGTGCCTTGAGCAGGGCTGAGCGTGCTGTTATAACAGAGCACAGCAAAAAGAACTCCAAAAGGCGCCTCTCTTTGGCTGGCCCAATGCTGGGGTAGGCAAAGTCAACTGCGGAGGCCAGGTAAGGGTGGCTGGCATAACGACTGACACGCAGGGCACTCTGAACCCCAGGGTGTGATCCAGATGCAACCACAGCTGCATTGAGCCCCCTCAGATCGTTGCTGGGCTTTAGTGTCCTCATTTAAAACTTGAGGAATAACCTTTCTTTTCCCTTGCAGTTCTGAAATTCTAACCATTTAGGAAGATATCTGGACCCTGAAATCTTGCCAGAGACAAACCATGGTAAGACCTTCTGCTTACAAAGTAGAAAACAATTAATTTCTAAACTATGAAGTTCCGTTCTAGTTCAATGAAACATATTGGGGGGTAGGGGTGGCTTCTTGCCAGATCCCAGCCAGTTGATACCTTCCCTTCATCCTTTCCCACACCCAGAAGTCAGGTTCTCTAGGCCTCAATGGGAAGAGCATAAATACTCTCAACCAGGGCTGGTGCTTTGCTTCAATCTCTAGCTATCACAGGGAGTCAGTCTGATAAACATTTGCAGTTAGAATGGAAGGAAGCACAGCCTCCCAGACTTTTACCGATTTTTTTTTTGTTGTTGTTGGACAAGTGGCAGAGTCACAGAAAACCTAGAATTAGGTAAGAAAGCAAAATTCCTTCAGAGAATTCAAAGACAGCTACAACTGAGAGCCTTGAAACAATCACTGTTATAAGAACAGAGGAAGGGAAACCCACCGTTCAAGAAAATAAGCAGACCTCTTTTTTTCTCAAAAAAATTTTTTATCTGACTATGAGGCACCGATTTTAGTCCTTTACTCGCATCTCTCAAGATGTCACTTTAAAAAGCTAAGGTTTTATCCACAAAACCACCAGCGAGTAAATAGCCTTCTCATTCTTACCCTCACACACACAGTAAGATATTTACTCTCTGATAAACAGCAATTGTAAATAAACCTTGTTTAATCTCTAAAAGCCAAAATAAAAATCTTTAACCTCCAAGGTAGAGTTTATAGATGTGCCTGCACGCCCTGCCAGCGCCAGAAAACACAAGGTCTTGAATAAACTCCTATAACGGGAGGCGTATTTTCTGTCTCAAGCATCTTACATTGACCTTCTTTTTTAAAAAAATATGTACCAAGGAGGAGGAAAGGGGAAAACCCAACCCCTCCCACCCCATTCTCTGTACAAATCGGCCAATAAATCTAACGAAAAGACACAAGAGAAAAGGACAGAAGCCAACAGGTGGAAAAAGGCTTTTTGTTTCCTTAGAAATGCTCAGACACTTGATCTGTGTTCCCCGGTCTATTTGTCTCAGGGTGTCTTAATGATGGTTTTATTATCGTGATGATGATGATCAAGAACAATGATAACACTTCTACTTTGTGATTCACAGCATTTCTAGCTCGAAGCTTTCTCCACGCGTTTGAGACAGAATGGTATGTGTTCCGTTTTACCAAATCCCAGGGAGGCATGCAGCATCCCCGGTCGGCTCTCTGGATTTTACAGCCGGGGAAACTGAGGCACGGGGCAGCCCACAACTGCTTCACGGTCCCTACCACCAGAGAAATCCCTGAGACGGGAAAAGTTTCTGGATCGTCTGGCGGCAGAGTTCTCTCGCCCTCCCTCCTAGCCTGCCATGCCGCTCTTCCTCGGAGCGTCTGGGCTCGGGTGGTAAGGATTGGGGTACCTCCCCTTCACGACGAGCCACGCCAGGGCAGGGTGTGGGAAGTCCACACACGCACACGCACACAGGCACACTCGCACACACAAAGCTCTGTGCAACCTCTGCAGGCACTCGGCAGAGCGTCAGACGGCCCTTGCTCAGCCTGAGAAGGCACAGCTCAAGCTTGCAAGGAGGCCTCCTTGGGCTCCGGGCTGGGGCTGCTCCGAACGAGGGCTCTGCCCTTCTCTCGCTCTCTTTCAGGCTGCTCTCTCTCTCTTTTTTTCCCCCCTCACACCCTCCACCCTCACACCCTCCTCCCATCCCTCTCCATCCACCCCTTCTCCCCCAACAACCCAGAGGCACAGATCGTGTTACTGGGGTTCCCTAGAAAGAGGGGCCATCCCCAGCTCTGAGCGCCTGCAAAGACTTCCAGGGGCAAGGCTAGAGCTCCAATTGCAGGACCCCAGCGCTCGTCCTGAGCAGCGCAGAAATGAGACCCCGACTTCCAGGCACGGGCGAACCAGCCTGCCACAGAAGAAGGAATTGTTAGGGCTCTTACCTTTTTTATGAGGAGAAATTCTGGAGAATCATTTCTGAAACTGAGGGGGGAAAGTGAATGAAGACAAAAAAGACCCTTTTCCTGCAATCCCTGGCCTCCTGGTATCAAGACACTAGGACAACATCAAAGCAACTTAGGGGGAACACTTTAGGGGCCTATTGTCTGCTCTGGTCTGATCTGTTTTTCTTCTGACTCCCCCTCTTGCTGCGGTGACACTTGGTACGGCCCAGGCATTCATGCCAAGTAGCTTTCACACATGGAAGCTTGTCTCAAGCAATTGCTGACAAGCCACAAACAAGACATTCTCCCTCCCTTCTCCGCGCCCCCCTCCTCCCCCCTCCACCTTTTCCTCCCCCCCCCCCCCCCACCACCGTCTCCCCTCCTCCTTTCTTCTGAATGCAAACTAAAACTCTCCAGTGACAGGCAGGCTCGCAGGCTTGGCCTAGCTGCGCACGCAGACACACACACACACACACACACACACACACACACACACACACACACACACACACACTCTCTCTCTCTCTCTCTCTCTCTCTCTCTCTCTCTCTCTCTCTCTCTCTCTCTCTCTCTCTCTCTCTCTCTCTCACGCAAGCAGCTCAGCTAGTTGCTGCTGCACTGGTGGAGTTAAGAGACAGGAAAAAGCCTAGGCTGAGTTGGGGGCAGGGAGAGAAAACGAGAGGGAGAGGGAGAGCGGGAGAGCAGCCTCCTGTGTCCTGGTAAAATGGCAGAAGAGAGGTGAGCCCTCTGCAAAAACAGCAGTGGCCACTCACGTGTGCACACAGACACACACTGGGAGGCAGTCTGAGCTCCAGGAAGAGTGAAATCAATGACTCCACAAAGGAAAAAGCCTTGTCCCGTCAGCTGCAGCTTGGGGGAGTGGGGAGATAAGAGAGTGGGTGGACCCAGGGCTGGGGTTTCTGTTGAATGTTTAGGTGGTTTTCTTCTTCACAGTAGAAAAAAAAATGTGTTCCCTAAGGATCTAGTCTTTCTTCACTGCATAATGGAGTCTAGAACTGAGCTACTAGTTAAAATAAAACCAGGAAATGTGGTAAATGTGTGAGTAAACTTAACTGTGGGTTCAACTTGTACCCAAGATATTTTTAAGTGGAATTAAAAATAATTTTTTTTTTTTTAGCAGAAACCCTAGAGAGCGGTAGCAAGGAGAGTAGTAACAAGTAGTATAAACTCTGGGAGCTGTGAAGTGTGATGCTAAAGTTACTGATTGCCAAGCTGCTGGAATTTATGGAGGGTGGGCACTGAGAGTTGGAGGGGGGAAGGGTGAGTCTCTGTGAGCTGTTTTCGAGGAATGAGGGGGGAATGAGGTAGGATAATGAACATGGCAAGAAGCAAGCAGGAATTTGATTGGTGTGGAGGGAGGAGGAAGGTGGGGGTGTAAAGGAGGGAAGAGAAAGAGAGGAGGAGAAAAACCACCGCATTAAAAACGAAGAAGAAAAATGGAAGCCCAGAGATTGAAACATGCGGAGTAAATGAGATGGCAAAAGAAGGCATAAAACGTGAGCAAAAAGGAGCACAAAGGATGCGCAAATTTGCAGATGGCATGAAGTCAGGAGGGCCAGTCGAGATCAAGAAGAAGGACGGGATGATTACGTGACATTCATATTTTTAGCCAGTTGTGGAGTTATAAACCTGACAAGGTCTTCTTTGCCTGGGCCGGGATGGTTACCCTTCTACAAGCAAGACCTGAATGGAAGCTCAGCTCCTAACTGGAGCTACCAGATCTGTGTTTTGCAGGAAGGTTATTTATATCCTAGTCCTCTGACTCTTCCTCTACAAAATGCAAATTATGTGAACACACAACACTCATTCCTTCGTTGGGGTACAATAAAGAATAAATTATGACTTTTTACATTTAACGCTAGCTAAGTGGCTCGTCACTACCTAAAAGTCACCGCATCAGACACATCCTTGTTCCTGCTACCTTTTCCCCTTAGTTTGCTTCTCCATTATGGCTGATCCCTAGAACTGTCTGTTCCGACCCATATTCATGATAATAATGGTGATGATAATGAAAATAGTTCCTTTTGATTGAGTATTTACTTGATTCTCAGCATTTTCCAAGCATTTTTTACCATGAAGTCATTTCTATTAAGATCACCTCTATCTACAGATGATAAAAAATGAGGCACAGAGAGGTTAAATAACTTGCCTGAGGTCCCACAGCAAGGTAAAGATGGAGCTGAAATCAGCCTCAGGTCTGTGTGATTCTGACGCTCCAGCATTTACCCACCATTTTATGTCCTCTGACCTGAGTAGCACAGGTTCTCCAGGGCACCCCAAGTCCACTCAGCCATGTAAGTGCACGGTTTCTTTCTGCACCCCATGGCTAGGTTTGGATCCTCTCACGTTGAGCCAGGGGACCTTCTGACCTCTCCTTAATGGGCTACTGATTCACCGTCCACTTCCAAGTGGTGGTGACTCACTATATACAATGAGGCCTCCTAGTCAAGAATTGCATAAAGGGTCAACTTGACCTTTAATGACTGTATGATTTACAGATTGCCAGGCAATGGAGAAAGGCAGCTAAGACCAGAAAGGCTTTCCTTCCTTAAAAAAATTTACAAAGCAAACTAAGAACACCCACAAGGTGTGGATGGTAATGATGATGATGACAAGAGCTAACATGTATTAAGCACGTATCTATATTAAACAACCCCATAAAGTATAAACTATTATTGCTCCCATTTTCCAGAAGAAGAAGCTGAGGCACAGAGGTTCAGTAACATGCTACGTTCACTCAGTCAGGAAGTGCTAGCTGAGCTATGGTCCCAGGCAGCCTGCCTCCCCAGAGACTGTGCTCTCCCCCACTCTGCTGTACTGCTGAGGGAGTGAAAAGAGTAGTTCCAATTATTAGAGTGAAAATCTAAGTGCTCAGTGAGAGAAAGAGGAGAGAGGCAATAATAATCTTCATATTTTCACATGTTCTCCATGAGTAGCTAATGAAGAAGAAAGCATGTACCAGGGCCCCCAAACAGCCCCAGTTTTCTAATTCCTCCACAGTCCCACCTGGCAGAGGACAGAGAATCTCCAGCCTCTGGGTCAGACATGTTGGTAGGAAGAGCAGGTCAGACTGTCTTGCCCCCAGCAGTGATGGCTTCTACCTGCCACCTCTAAAGAGAGAAAAGAGAATCCAAGTGGATAAGTGAACAAGGTCAATCATGAGTGTTTCTAAGTTTATTCTGCAAGACTTCTGAATGTTAAGCATGGAGTGTAGAAGAAATTACCCTAGATTCTTGGGCAGAAGACCTCGTGCCAATTCTACCACTCACCAAGCCCTTGTCCCTGAGCTTTGTTTCCTCAATTATAAAATGAGCTAATGACATTAGCTCTAGAACTCTCTCCAGCGCTGAAATGCCATCATTCTAATAATTGTCCAGTTGATGAGGAAAAGATTAGCAGCCAAGGTAGCTGATGAGATGTGTGTTTGTGTGCATGTGTGCATATGTGTACTGGAGAGGTTGGTGGCATAAAAGGATAGGACAAGAAAGACCCCTGTTGGGCTGGTCTCCCCACATAATGGCGCATCCCTTCCAAAATACCTTCTACATAGTAGCTATTTTCACTTTGTTTTGTTTCATTGCTAGAATTTCCACCAACTACAAATGTACATGCAAAACTAATAATCTTTTTAATTGAAGTATAGTTGATTTACAGTGTTGTTCCGATCTCTGCTGTACAGCAGAGTGACTCGATTTTATCCAGATATACGTTCTTCTTTTAATATTCTTTTCCATTATGGTTTATCCCAGGAGATTGGATATAGTTCCCTGTGCTATACTGTAAGACCTTGTTGTTTATCCATTCTAAATGTAATAGTTTGCATCTACCCACCCCAAATTCCCAGTTCATTCCTCTCCCTCCACCCCTCCCCCTTGGCAACCGCAAGTCTGATCTCTATGTCTGTGAGTCTAAAATTAATAATCTTTTTAAAAAGCAAAACTCTAGAGGGAATAAGGAAAATCAGCCTCTTATACTTCAGTGTGAATTATTTCATTAGTCTGCTTTCCTCCAAACACCTAGTTCGTATCCAACAGTCATTTAGATTGGAGGGTGAAGTGGAAAGACCAGGGGAGGAGCAGGTAGGTAGTTTTAGAATTTAGAGGACTCCTTGGTGTAAGGAAGGCCTGATCTGGAGGTTGCTCAGAGCAAGAGAAGATAAAGGGGCACTAAAAGAAGGCATAAACTATGAGAAAGAGAGGAAATACTAAAAGCAAATAGTCTGTTTCAAAATTACTTCTGGGGCAAGTCTGGAGTTAAAGCAGGGAGAAGGCCTTTGCTTTATCTCCCTCCACACCCCTTTCCCCCCCTTTCCCTGCAGCTGGCACATACGTATGATAGGTTCCTCTGGGGTCATTGTGGGGCTTAAGTTCCATCTAAAAGACGGTTTTTATGAAGGAAAAATGCTCAGCTTTCCAAACACCCAACTTACAAATTCACCCTAAAAAACCCAGCCCATTCATAATTTGATATTTATCTATATGTATATGATTCATAATAGATATCTACAGGATATCTATCCATACATTTAACTGTGGGGAGAAAAATGTGGGAGTCAGGAAAAAGAGGCTTTTCTCTCCACATTTCTCAAAGGTGAATTGTCTGACATAAAGGAGAGAATCAAGCAGAAAATCAAGAAACAAGTTTCAAGATTTCCTAAGATAAGGCAGCAGTTTAGAGGCAGGAAGGTTTAGAACTCAATCTAGAAAGAGCCACCTCTTCTAATCATAATTTTAATAAATTATATAAAAATATACCCCCCCCATGATTAGAAGGCAGTGACGTTTCTGTGCTCTGGAATTAAAAGAGCCGAGTTCCCATATCAGTGTGCTTATAAGCTAAATGACCTTGGCCAAGTCTTTTAACCTTTCTGAGCCGCAGTTTTATGATACTTCACATGATATCATGAAGTAATGATCTACTATGTCAATGAGCTTTATAAAGAGTAAAGTGCTACACAAATTTTAGCTGGTAATATGTAATAACATGTAATAAGAATAAGAGCACTAACTACGTGCCAGGCATGCTCTTTTCCTGCATTATCGCATTTAATCCTCAGAACTCACTTTATGAGTAGAGTACTACTACAGGGACACAATATAGTGTGGTGTTTACATACTTGGTCTCTAGAGCCAGACATGGCATTGAGTTACAGACTCTGCTACTCTGTGATTTTGGACAAATTACTCAACCTTTTTCAGTTTCAATTTCTTCATTTGTAAATGAGGATATTAATAGTACCTTCCTCATAGGATTATTTTGAGGATGAAATGAGATAATGAGTGCATGTGACATAATTAGCACAGTGCCCAGCACATAACAAGTAATCAACAAATGTGAGATGTTATATTAGTTCTCATTTTACAGACTTGCTGAGATTAAGTGCTTTGCCCAAGGTCACACAGCTCATAAATATAAGGGTCCCAAAACGTGGTTCTGTTTGATCCAAAGCTCCTGCTCTTTAGTGTTTTTTATGTTGTCTATCTCACCATCGACGTTTTTGAACCACAGATAATTGAAAGGACATACTAATTGCATCATCATTTGTTTTACCTTTACGAGCTTCCCACTTGAACTATTAGTCTGCAAACATAAGCTGTCAGGGAATATATTTTCCATACAGAGCATCTTAGAGAAATAATGTTATCATTTAAAAATACTACTTGAAAAGATCCCTCAAAGTAATCCAGAGTGGAGTTCAAGCATCTCAGAAAAGTACTGTGACAAACTCATGTTTTAGAAATTTAAAATTATTGGTTTAAAATTTTCTTTCTTTTTTTTTTTTGCTGTGCCGCCCAGCTTGCTGGATCTTAGTTCCCTGACCAGAGATTTAACCTGGGCCCTTGGCAGTGAATGTGCGCAGTCCTAACCACTGGACTGCCAGGGAATTCCCTCATCTTCTTTTCTTAGCTAAGCTTCAGGTCAATAAAGAGCATTTAGTGACCAAAAGCTACAGTATAGAAGAAAGAAGAATAAGGTATCCGGGTAATCCACAAACTGTAATATGCCTCCCCCCAAACTTTAAGAGATGGGTAGAAAATTGAGAACTACAATTTTTACAGGCCAAAAAAAAAAAAGTTTAAAGGAACACAACTAAGTTGAAATCACGTATTAACAAGAGATACACATTATTGAACTCTGAAGAGAGAGAGCAGGTAAAAATAGACCATCATTGTAGTGGGAAATAGAAATTCCCCTCTCCTTCAGAATAAATGAATATAGCTTCATCATTCTTTTTAAACAATAAATCAGAAGAATGGACTCACATGTGGGTACACTGAGAGGATAACCATTCTGAAAGTGACCAACAGATGAAATGCCCCAAGGTCTTAACAACGTTTATTTTTTGTCCTTCTAAATGAATTAGAAACTTTAATTGTCAGAATCAAGAGAGTAATACAACCAGATTTGATACTTGAGACTATAAAAAGGATGTTGCACACCAAAAAGTACAATGTAATTTACATGCTATTTGCTATAGTTACCAAAGGTTGTATACAAGCATTTGTGAAAACACTACCTTTCAGAATAACTATGAATCACAGAAGAAATTATCTATGCCATTCTCAGAGGACTCTGGCTGTGGTAGGGCAGACATGAGAACTGGCCTGTGAATCAGATCAGGATGTTAACACCATTTTTTTAAAGTACAGTTATTTTATTTTATTTTATTTTTCTCCAGGCAACTTTCTGAAAAAGCTTTAATTGTTGCCAAAGACCTATGGGTGCTTTTAAAGGAGTCTGATTAGGTGATCAAGGATAGTCAGAGATCTGCTTGAGTTCATATGTATTTCATTTTATTTATAATTGTTATTTAAGTGGGGTAACTAATGATAAATTGAGTTCTGTGCAGTTCATGAGATGTGGCACATATGTATGTGCACACCCACACACAGTCCTCTTGGGAGAAAGTTCAGCCTTGAACTACATTAAGTACCCCAACATTGAAAGTCTTAAATTGTCTATTATGAACAAAGTATATATGTAATAATACAACTGGCATTTTAGTGGGACGGAAAATCCGTTTTGTCTTGTCTCCTCTCCCTTCTGATCAGGATGTAGAAGGGAGCTTAGAAGAGCCTGAGAAAGGCCTCAAGAATCAATGTCAGCCAAGGCAAGGAAGGCACAAACTAGAACATGGTGCATTTGCCTTGGGCTGTGTCTGTAACGCCTCTTCCCTGAGATCAGCTTCTGCGTGAAGCTTGCAGCTCATCAGAGCAGAAAGAGGCAGCAGAGCTACGGGTGGGAGCAACTGGTTTTGGTAAACAAGGAGCCAACTTCTCCCCCAAGGGAGCAGATCAGAGGAGAAATAATAAACGGTGGAGAGAAGCTCTCCAGCAGTTACAAGTCAGCCAGGAAAGGGCCGCCTCTCCTGATTGACCTTGGTGGCTGCAGCAGCTGAGCTTCCCTGGCCTCGGTAAAAGGGCAGAGGGATTCAGGTATGATCTGGGGCACTCAGCTGCTCCCAGGCCTGCTTAGAAGCCAGCATAGGCAGCAGCTACCTAGGCCACTAGCCACAGCTAAGTAATTCTCTGCTCAAACTGGCCTTGAGTTCACTTTGGGCTGACTCTGAGAGGGATACATATAAAAGGATTTCTTACTAGCCTGGCTCCAGAGCTCAAGTTGTTCCGCCCTGCAGAGCTGGAAGGAGATAATTGCTCTGAAACTATTATAGTTGCATTCATAGTACATCTGGACCTGAGGTTGTTTGACCTCTGAAAACCTGGAATGGAAATAATGCAATTACCTGAGCTAAAGACAATTTAATTAAAAAAAACACAGAAGCCAGGAAAAGAAAATTTATCTTTTACGCCACAAGTCTTTTGCCTAGCAATGGAATGTGTACCTTTCATAAAGATGAAAGATGCTTAAAGACTGAATAGAAGGTGATGTTTTCAATTCAATTCAATAGCAGTTGCTATGACCTGTTGTGTGCAAAACACTGTACTGGAACTGGGGACACCAAAATGAGTGAGGCTCTGTCCCTGTTCTAAAGGAGCACGCTGTCTAGACAATGGAAAAGAGAGACACACACAAGTAACCACGAGCCATCATGTGATAAATGAAGCCAGCAAGTATCACAGGCATTTTGAGGCGTCTGCCCAACACATTCCCTCCGTTCTTGGCGAGTAGCTCCTGGACTACCCACTCAGATAAGCTTCAGCACTTATCTTTATACTATGCAACCAGTGCCCCCAGCCAAAAGATCCTCTCTCCCAGAAATTTAAAATTAGGACTCTCAGAAGTGAGTTGATCTGTGAGCTCTTGAACTGAGAGGACTGCTGAGAAAAGAAAAGTAATGAAATCAGCCTAGTCAGAACGGTAGAGATGGGAGTCCATGTGGCCTGAGAGAGAAAGAAGATCCCTGGTTGTCAGCTTTGGAAACCATGGCTTTAGCTCTGGTGGTGGCTTCCTGAATTTAGGTTCCTTAAGATGTTCCTGATTCTAAATCACCCCCCTCCTTCCCTCCTCCTAGACTAGAGCTAATGAGTTCCTTTTTCTTGTACCCAATAGAGTGAGAGTGAAGCTCAGTAATTCGGTTCAAGCCTTCTCAGTTGGCGAGCACTGTACGAGTTCCAGATGCACACCAAATAAATTGAACTCACAAGACTTTGAGGCCTAGTAGGGATTCTGGTAGTGGGGAAAAGTACACTATGTAGTGCTATAAAAGAAGGGCTAAAAGAATCTGAGAGGGGAACAGCATTCATTTCTTCAAGGGAATTTTGGGAAGCCTTCACAGAGGATGCCCATGTGATCTAAACCTTGAGTAGGATTTTAGTGGATTTGGTGGAACAATGCATTTCAAGCAGAGGAAAGGGTGCTTCCTACTGAGAAAGCAGGAAGGTTATATTAAGATATTACTTCTACGCTTCACTGCCTCTCTAATTTTCAACCAGGCTCCAGAATGGCAAGCTAGTTTGCTCCCTATGACCTGTGGACCAAATCCAGCCTGTTGCATTTTTGTACAGTACAGCCTGCAATCTAAGGATGATTTTTACATTTTTAAACTAATGGTTGGAAAAAAATCAAATGAAGAATAATGGTCATGACATGTGAAAATCATATGAAATTCAAATTTTGTTCTCCGTTAATAAAGTTTTATTGGAACACAGCCACCCTTATTCCTCCACATGTGGCATACAGTTGCTTTCACACTGAAATCACGGAGTTAAGTAGTTGCGAGAGAAATCATATGGTCTGCAAAGCCTAAACTATTTCTATCTGGCCCTTTGCAGAAAAAGGCTGTGGACCCATGTCCTATACTTCAGCCTCCAGAGGTTTCCTTTGAACATCTGGGATGTGAAGTTGTAGCCTCCAGAGAGGGTACATCAAATATCCATTTATAGACAAAACGGTGTATCAGTATGTACTTTGTAGGGTTGTTTTGAGAATCGTCCATAATACCTGTCAAGTGAATAAAGAGATGTGAAATAGTTTACATATTTTGGATCCCATATTATATACAGACACAGATATAGAGATATCGGTATAGATAGGAAAAAAACTGAAAAAAATATGCAAAGAGCTATCGATGTTGATTACTTCTGAGATGTGAATTATGGAGAACTTTATTTATAACACAGCCATGTTAATAATATCAATAATAATCACCTTTAGTGACTGCTTACTGTGTGCCAAGCACCGTGCTCAGTGCTTTATGTATATAATATCTTATTTAAATTTCCCAGGAGCCCTATGTTATGAGAAGTATTATTGCCCTCATTTAACAAATGAGGAAACTGAGGCACAGAAGAGTTACGTAACATGTCCAAGATCACCCAGTTAGTATTAGTAGAGCCACAACGTAAACACAGGCAGTCTGAATCCAGTGCTTTCCCTCTTTCCAGCACACCACACTCGCACTTCTTTTGCTATGTATTTCTTGTTAGATATTTCTAACACTGACCATCTATTACTGTTGTAATTAGGAAAAACACATACTTTATAAATAAATATGTAAATACATAGCATGGTGCCTAGGCACATGGTGATTGTTGACAACGATGATGATGATGATAAAGAGGAAGATGATGATGACAACTTACATGTATTGACCTCTTCCTATGATCCAGGTTCTGGTACAATGTACCAGGCACTTTGTATGCTAGTTTAATTGAAGAGGTATTGGATAACTTGTTATTCCTGTCACCATCAGGTGTTTCTCAGAGCTCCAGAGATGGGCTGGGGCTGTGTGGGTCTGGGATGGAGCGTGACATCACAAGTCTCCATTCCAAGGGCTAGGGAGAAGCTGTTCTTAATACTTCCCCCACTTCCTTGCCATTTTAAGTGGCCTGGGAATGAACAGGTATATACAGGTGGACTAAATGGCTGCTGGGGTCCAGTGAAGAAGGGTTCTAGTCTGATTCCAGCAACTACTTTTCAGCTCTGTGATCTTGTTCCAGGCCTTACATTGTCACAGTTGGGCACATTTGTCCTGTTTCTCCAATTCCCCCTTGTGTAGCAGGGCGGTAGGTGTTCGAGGCCGCTGGGGAAGGCCCTGCTGCCCTACTGGCAGGCCTCCCATAGCCTGAGAATCTCTCATGAAAGATTCATTCCTTTGGGTTAAAGCTTTGCCAAGGAGAGGTGACACATTAAGCCACTGACACCGTAGCGATTTAATTTCATGGAATCATAAGATGTTAGAGCTAGGAGCCTCGTAGAGTCTAAAGCCTCATTGTTCCTACCTCTAAACCCATTCTTTTCTTTTTCCCTCTACAATGGGAGAGGTGTCCCTGCTCCTGTCTGAGCTAATTCTTCTCCTTGTACTCTGACTCCCACACCCCCTCCTTCTCAAAGACCTCCCTTTATCCATTATACTTTCCCTTTCCATACCACCACCCCTCCCCCTCTGCTGGCTTCTTTCCATCAGTATTTAAATAAGCTCAGGTCTCCCTCATTTTAAAAAATAAAATAAAATAAAAAGCCTCCTGGGGCTTATACCCCTCTTAACTACTACTGCCCTACCTCACTTCTTTCCTTCTCAGCCAAACTTCTTACGAGAATTGCCTATAAACTCTAAGGGGCAGACCACAGAACTCCAGGTTTTTAGGGCAGGCATATGTTTTGGGGGACCTGGTTCATCCTGGAGGAGGAAGAGTAAGTGGCACAGAAATAGGCTGAGGAAAGGAGGAGAGGAAAGTGGGAGGTCCCTGTGGACAAACTGCCTATTCCATACTTTTACCTAAAATCAATACTAATCCTTCACAGCAACAAACAAGTTATACTGGTTTGGGTAACTTTTCTGAGTATGCTACCTAGGTACAATGGGGGATACCGTCTAGTAATACTTACCACATCACTGCCTTTGAATTGTTCACAGTTTCATCTGGGAGGCAGGATATACACACTCAATGAAGATATCAATACCAGAAGTGCGTGATTAAGGTTAAATGAATGATATAAATTCGTGGTCCTCAGACCACAGCATCAGCATCACTTTGGAATTTGTTAGCAAGGTAAATTCTCAGGCTCCACTCCAGGCCTACTGAGTCAGAGACTGGGGATCCCAGCAATCTGTGTTTTAAAATGCTCTCCAGGGCTTCCCTGGTGGCGCAGTGGTTGAGAGTCCGCCTGCCGATGCAGGGGACACGGGTTCGTGTCCCAGTCCGGGAGGATCCCACATGCCGCGGAGCAGCTGGGCGCGTGAGCCATGGCCGCTGAGCCTGCGCGTCCGGAGCCTGTGCTCCGCAACGGGAGAGGCCACAGCGGTGAGAGGACCGCGTACCGCAAAAAAAAAAAAAAAAAAAAAAAATGTTCTTCAGTAAACCAGTAGACAATTTCAGATCATTTCCAAACTTAATTGTACTTCTCTGCTGGTGGAAGAGCAGGAAGGATCTGAATTGAATTGGGAACTTGATGGTTAACAATACTCATAAACTAGTGTGTGACACGGGTACACGATGACGGGTGTGGGAACAGGAGCTGCCACTCTGCAATAGCCCGAATTTTGTCCAGTAATAAGTTGGACCTGAGTTTAAGCCAAATGGAACCAACAGGTTAGAGATTAATTAATTAAATAATTAATAATTAATAAAATGCCCTCCAGGAGATCCTGATGCAGAGTATAGAGACCCAGTGGTGTAGGCAACAGGGACCCCTGGGGCTGGAGGATCAGGTCAGACTCATGGGGCATTGGGTACTCAAATCTGATTCAATGAGATAGAGCGAAGGGTAGAGGGTGACCCAGGAAGGATGAACCGGGTCAGTGAAAGTATAGGGGTTGGAATACATAAACTACATAAAGGCTGGCCGGAGAGGGTATGGTGGATGAGGAAGGTGGGGAACCAGGAGCTGCAGCCGGGCCGAAGGGGAGGTCCCTGCAGAGGATGAGGGCGGGGCCAGGGAGCCTTAAACGCAGCTCTCCTGTGGGGAAATAGAAACCTCTTCTGGCTCTCTCTATAGACAGGGCGCCACCTCCCACATCCCATTTCTTTCTCCCCTTTACCTTCACAGGCATTCTCTCCCAGCCTCTCATCTCCAGAAGCGAGGCTCGCCCCCCTCCTTTGATCTTCGCTGCTCTGATCCAGAATGGTCTCTTTCCCTGCCTCCCCATCAGTACTTCCTCCTTCCTCCTCCGAATCCGCCCCCTCGCTCCTGCTACAGATGAGAAATTATAAACCACTCCTTTGAAAAAATGTTCCTAAAGAGGCTCCATGATTTGAACAAGTTCCTATTGAAAGCGTCAGGGGAGCTACACCTGCCTCTTAGATTCTGACAGTGCGTACCAGGGATTCATTCAGCATGAATCAGAGGATGGTCGTCGGAGCCGGCTTTTCACTGAGCCTCACGGTTAAGTTCCACAGGGCCCCGCGGAAGGCTGACGGTGTGGTTGGAAGCAGCTCTCTGTGGGAAGTCCCTCCCGAAGCCCCGAGGAATGCTGTAAGGCCGTGCGTCCTTGTTTCCCAGCGGGACCTTCTCTCAAGACAGACCCTCCAAACGCACCTTTAGGCTCTGATGTTTAGAGCACCTTATTCCCGGAGAGGCAACTTGACGTTATGCGACGTGCAGTGGGTGATGAATGCGCAAGGGATTCCTTCTGTCTTAGAAGCTTTCATCAGAAGGCCAAGGTTTTGTTTGCTTGTTTGTTTTTGGCTTCCAGCCTTGTGGGATCTTAGTTCCCCCACCAGGGATTGAACCTGGGCCCTCGGCAGTGAAAGCGCAGAGTCCTGACCACTGGACCGACAGGGAATTCCCAGAAGACTGAGGTTTTAAGTTTGAGCTCTTCTGTCTGCTAGCCAGGTGATTTGGTCTAATGCAATTATCTTCTCTTGGTTGCCTTATCTGTAAAATGGGGATAATGAATACCACCTGACAGAGTCACTGTGCAGATCAAATGAGAGGTAAGAGTGCATTGTAAATGACACCAGCCCGTATGACACCCCAGTGCTGTGGTGGCCTCTGAATCGGTCCCCTGTTCTTCCATCTTCTCCACACTCCTTTAGAGCTTGTCCACTGTAGTGAACTGGTTTTCCCAAAATGTGATTTTTATTATGTGGCAGGATAATATTCCAAGATATTATCTCTCCTACTCCATTTCATCTACCAATATTTCTTTTCATCCTTTACCTTTCAGTCACTAAGTGGTATAAGGAACAAGAAAAACAGAGACAAGCTGGGACTCCTCCAGCCTTTCACCACCTCCAAACCCGGAGACACATCACAGCCTTGACAAGGAGCCTGTGGCTGGGCGCCTCGTGGAGCTGGCCTGCACTCCTCAGGAATGGAGATGTCTCAGGGGCCCCAGCACGGAAAGTAACAACAGCCAAGGATCAGCTGCTGTCCCCAGGGCTTGCTAAGCCTCACAGAACTTGGTCTCCACCCTGCGCATGGCAGTGCTGGCCCATCCTTGCTGAGGTGTTATTTTCACCACAGGGTGGAACGGGGGCTGGAAATAAAGTTCTGTTTTGGTTCTTGGATATTTTAGTTTGATGCTTGACATTTAAAAAGCTGTTGCTGACCATGTTGTTTCCCTCATCAAAGGGCCTCAGTGACTTCTTACTGTCTTCACACTCAGGTCCATATGTCATCCTGTCATCTAGGCTCTCTACTGTCTAATCAGCCCTTTACACATCCTAGCCAGTCCATCAGATTTCCTCCAGCTCAGACCTGGCTCCTGAGCTCCTGTTGAGCCTAGCCCACTACCCACTAGGGTCTCCACCCCAATGTCCTCAATGCATCATCTCACACACTCTTCCTTTACTTCTTCTGGTTCCTGTCACTGCTGATGGCCCCACAAGAAATACAGCTGTAGGAGCTGAGCTCTGGGAGCCACGCTAGTTCTCTCTCGTCTTTAATCTATGTATACATCAAATTAATCACAACACCCAGTAGGACCTATTTCCTAAATGGTTTTGGACTCTGTTTCTTTCTCTTCATTCCCACTCCCACCGTTTTAGCTCTGGCCTCATTCTCTTTTATTCTGACTATGGCTCTGGCTCCTCCCCCCTCCCCCCTCCCCTCCCCAGCCCTCCCACACCGCAGACAGAGAGATAGCGGAGCAGACAGAGAGGTAGCAGAGCGCAGGGGTTAAGAGTTTGGTCTTGGAAACCCAAAATCTTCTTACTGCTCCTACTGCTTGAGTGACCTTGAGCAAGTTTGTACCTCTCTCTGGAGCTGATAAAGGTCATCGTGAGGTTGAGGTTTATAAACCGCAGTTGGCCCTAAATAATGTGAGACATTGTTCTCATTATCTTTCCAAAATGCAAATGTGGTATGTCATCTCCTCTGAAATCTTTCACTGATTGCCTCATCCCCTGAATAAAGCCCAAATTCCATAGAATGTCCTCTAAATGCCTCAAGATCTGATCTCTACCCGTCTAACTACCTTGTTTCCCATCAGTCATTATCCACCCTCCACCCTGGCCTCCAATGTCCTTCCTAAAGAGCCTTTACGTGCTGTCCCTCGTGGCTGCAGGGCCTTGGCTCCCCTGTGAGCCACTGAGCCCCCACCTCATTCCCCAGGAGGATGACACCCTTCTGCACCTACTTTACACAGGCCTCTATGGTTACACTCATCACACTCTGATATACTTTTGTTCTTCATGTGTGTGCCTCCCCCATTAGACCAGAAACTGCTTGAGGGAAGGAGTAATGTCCTATTCATCTTTCAGACCCATAACGGATATTTCCAAAAAATTTTGTTCCGTGCATTGATGAATCAACAAAATAAAAGCCGTGTTCATCCCTGCTAACGTGAGTTTCCTCCTAGCGACTTCCTGCTTGGCACGCCACCCCGTGCCCCCATCTGTTTAGATGATACCAAGCCTTCAAATCAAATCAAGTCTCACCATCCTCAGAAAGCCACATGAGACTATTCAACTAGACCCCTTGGTTAACACCAAGCAGGCCTCTTGGGCATGACCCTGTTCTGCCCTGTATTGGAGCCATTCTCATACAGATCACCACCAATTCTTTATTAAAGTATCGGTTCTTTGAGGGCAGCATTTAGCTTCCTGAGCTCCTTATCCTTTATGGCCTTCAGCACAAGGGGTGTTCAGTGTCCATGAAATAATGAGTCAGTAAATGAATGCATGCAAGGAGGAACAAATGAATTAATGTCTCCCCTGTCTTAACTTATTGTAGCAGTTGCCTGTTTTGACACATCTGGGGATATATTCATACATGATCTCATGTATTCTCTCTGCAAGAGATTGTAAGCCCAAGACTCATACTGCTTTACACCGCTTTTCTGTTTCCCGTAACCCTGATCACTGTGCTGAAAAAAAAATGGTACAAATTTCATAAATACTTCTGGAGGAAATGAATCAGCCCCTCTGACTAGTAATGGAAGTAACAGAATGTACAGAAGGAGAAATTGGTCTGGTGTATTACAACACGTTCTACCCAGTGTCCTGCTTCTTCACGTCACTGTTTTTCTCCTGTTCCACTCTTGTTCAAGTCTGTTTCTCTAGCCTGTGGCTAAACATTACAACCAGCTTGGTTCCTACTACTCTCAGCCTATTCAATACCGATAGCAGTTTTCCTGGGGATCCTTCCTCAGTTAATGCCTGCCATTGCCTGCTCCTATTCAAAGTCAACCCTGAAGATGAACCTGTGGGCTTATCATCAGCCTGCAGGCCTGGTGAGATCAGAATGATTTTCTTATAACAAAAACAGCAGCAACAACAATAATAATAGCTACCATTTAGTGAGAGCTTGCGATATGACAGGTGATGAGCTAACTGCTTAAAATATTTTTATATTTAAAAATATTTAATAACAATATCTGATTCTATTTCATCATAAGAGAGTTGCATCGTTTAGGAGTATATAGAATAAAACATCAAATGCTAAACAACAAGGTCTTTCTGTATAGCACAGGGAACTATATTCGATATCTTGTAATAAACTATAATGGAAAAGAATCTAAAAAAGAATATATATATTTATATGTATAACTGAATCACTTTGCTGTACACCAGAAACTAATACAACATTGTAAATCAACTATACTTCAATTAAAAAAATTTTTTTTAATTAAATAAAAGATCAAATGCTGAGCATTTTTTCTGGATTTTATCAAGTAATTCTCCTAACAATCATAATAGCTAACTGATAAATAGCCAGGCACTATTTTGTACATTTCACATATATTAACTTATTTTAAGCCACACCATAATCTGTTGAGGTAGATGTCCTATTATTATCCTCACTTTACAGATGAGGAAACTGGTACAGAGAGGCGTAGAGAGATTTACTAGCCTGCTGAAGTTACAGTGGTGGAAGTGGCTGAGTTTGAATTCAGGTTAAGGGAGTCTGGCTCTACTGTCCATGTTCTTCATTACTGTGTTTATTGCCTATGGAGTAGTGCTAATATTATTCTCATTTTATAGGTTTATTTATTCATTCAGCAAATAGGTATTCCTGGATGTCCTAACAGGCTCTAGGAATATTACAGTGAATGAAGTCAAGTCCCTGTCTTCATGGGGCTTCCATTCTAGATGAGGAAACTGAGGCTGGGAAGTACTTGCCGAGCGAGTACTGATGTTCAGGCTGAATACAACAGTGCTGGGACCCTCGGGTCTGACTCTAAGGCCAATGATCTTAACCTTAGACAACACTGCTTTTCTGAACAGAGTCCATATCGAAGGGCCCGGAGGACCTTGTAAGGATTACTGGAGGTGGCAATGGGTGGTGACTCTGAACTGTACCGACAGCGATCTCTTTCACCTTTCCTTTCCCACTGTCCTCTCTCCTTATCACTTTCCTGCACCTTCAAGTGCACAAAGGTAGAATTTACCTCTGACGGAGGCATTCAGGGCCAGAGAGATTGCTGAGGAAAAGAAGCTCAGCACCACTACTGACTCTGGGCATTGCTTTTCTCACCTTTAAACTATCTTTTCTCTTTTAATATGACCAGAAACACTATTTAGTAATCTTCCTCTCTTCAGTCTTCCTGATAATCTTCCCACTCCCACCTCCCCAGCAAATTCAAGACCTTCATGGCCCTTACAAGGAAGAAGTTCCATCCGACCTCAATCTCTCATACACTGTCCCATTCCTCTGGTCTAAGTCAGCCTGCCTGAGTCACCAGGACAGTTGGTGTCCCTGCGCATCTTTCCTTTTCACTACGTTGAATCACTCCTGCTCCTCTAGGCATTCAGCCTAGATCTGTTTCTCAAACTCACATCCCTGTGACATCTGCTCTAAGTTCCTATTATCATGCTTCACTTGTGAGGCACCAAACTCAACATGGTCTGCATTCAGGAAGAATCGGGCCTATTGCCAAGAGCAGAGGAAGCCAGTCTGATGGCCCTTCTGAGCACACTTTCTGGTGAGGATGCTATAGGGCTGAGTGGACTGGGGAGCCTGGCTGTCTGTAGCCCGAGCAAGTGCTTATCTGAGGATGGGCTGAAGGTCCTGGAGTGATCTCAGCCTTCCTTCCTGAGTGCTGAGATCTGGAGACTTGGAGAGGGAAGGAGGGATGTACAGGAGTCCCACAAAGTGTATTGCAGGCAGGCTGAAGTTCAGCTTTACTCCTCCCTGCAATCCTGGGCCTGGGAATATAAGAACCCCTTTCAGCTTTCACAGACATCTGGGGAGAGGGGAGGGAACGGGGCTTGGCTGCTTTGCCCTCAGTAAAGTGTCCTGTATGCCACAGATGTGGTATTCCCCATGACTCAGGGAGCTCTCTGAAGGTCCCTGGTGACTCTAAGTCAAGTCCCCGTAGGACTAACGCAAAAGAGGGAGTTGGTCAGAGGCCTGATAGGTGTGGTAGAGAGAATCCACACCCCCTCCCTGTGTCATATTGTGTGACTTACTCCTGTCTCTGAAAGAGCTACTTTTCAGGGATATACAGAAAACGCACCAAGTTCACTCTTAGTCTTAATCCAGATTCCCTCCAAGGCCGGGGCTTGTGTACTGAAGATTAATTAGGGGAAGTTATGCTAAGGAATAGGATAGGGAGGTCTGTGAAGATCGAAACAGGGAAGAAGGAGAAGCCAATCCATGATGACTTTTGTTATCTGATCATCACTGTGGGCAACCAGAGCTCAGTCCTACATAGGACCCTCTGAAGAGCCCTTGTACAGTGCCTCTAAGAGTTGGCAACCTGCAGGGTGGAAGAAGGAAGTATTAGTCCACAAGCTTCTGCTCCCTGTTGATCAAGTGTTGTTCTTTTGGTGTTAACATCCACACACTTCCAGGTTTGCCTGTGTATCAGAATGGCTGAGCAGGTTCCTGCGGGCAGCGAGAGCAGAGAAGCCAGGAAGAGAAAGCCAGGGCTGGTCAGGGCACCTGAAGCTACAATGCTTCCAGATTTCTCTGGCCTGCAGCTGGTTGCCGCAGCAATGGCTGAAATAGTAAGGTGGGCCCAGAAATGTAGGTGCGGCACTGAATTCAGAGGAGGAATTCTCTTTCCACTCCCTCTGCCTTCAGATTCAGATCCCCCAAGTCCTTCAAAGTTCAGTTCAGTCCTCTCCCATGAAGATTTTCCAAAGGAATCTCATCATAGCCAACTTTTCTCCTTAATCTCCCGGAGCACAGTCACTTAATTAGTATATATATATATGTTTTTTGCTTGATTTATGTTATATACTATAAAGTTTTCACTCCTTGGATTATAACTTGAAGGCAGAGACAATTCATCCCACTCCTAGGGCCTTTAGAGTAGTAGATGTAAAACAGGCCTGTCAATCAGTGTTCATTGAATTGAATGGTATAAACATTATTAGCAATAAGAGCTCTGCAGTTTTCAAGCATCTGTTTGGAAGCATTTGCTTTTTGTTGGCATCATAGACTAAGCTGTAGGGATGGAGGAAGTGAATGTGGGTGAAGGTTTTGTTTAGGGCTCTAGATTATAAACTTAGCCACTGGAACCAGGACACTTTCCTACTCCTCAAAGTCTTTAAGTTATCTCTAGCAGAAAATGTACCCTGTGACCTCCTCTTTGAAGACATGACATGTGCTGGACTGAATGTCCCAGCCGGTCATTTCTTCCTGTGCCCTTGCTATCACTTCAGCATGGCTGCCTCCCTCTCTCCTTCGTAAAGCCTTTTGGGGCTAGATCTACTCAAGTCACTGAATATTGACCCAGAGCCTTCTATAGGTAACTCCATGGATTCTCTGTCCCTTCTCCTGGGAAAAAAATAAAAATAACAAGATTTTCTTCCCCATGCTTCCTAGAATAGTGAAGGATTTGCTCTGCTCTACTCAAAATCTTTTGCTCATTCCTTGCTGTTGGCCAAGGCACTAGTGGGCAAAATAGCAGATTAGGGGAGTGGCCTGTATCACTGGAACTAAGATTGCTACTGTCTTAAGACAAAGGTAACTGGTCTTTTTGAGAATTGAACCAATGACCTTGACCTCATTGGCACAATGCTTTAGTTGACACAGGCTAGCCCATCATGCACTCCTTGTTATCTACACTAAAGAAGGGGAGCCCTGGACATGAATAATAGAAGTCATAGGTAATTCAACTCAACAAACAGCTAATGAGGCCGTATGGCATGCCAGGCCTTGTGTTATACAGGAAGGTGCTGTGAAAAGACCATCATATTTGGTATCAGAATTCCTGGGTTTGAATGGTGGCTCTGCCACTTAATATCTACGTGCCCTTAGGTGACTCATTTGATCTCCAAATGTCTTAGTTTTCTCGTGGGTAAAATGGGGACAATAATTTTTTGTTCACTGGGATTTTTGTGAGGTATTATATGTGAAAGTGTTTTTAAACAGTTGAGTCTGAAGTATTATTAGTTTTTATGTAAAGATGAACAAGACCCAGTCTCTATCTTTTTTTTTTTTTTAATGATTTAATTTATTTATTATTTTTGGCTGTGTTGGGTCTTTGTTGCTGTGCACGGGCTTTCTCTAGTTGTGGCGAGCAGGGGCTACTCTTCCTGCGGAGCACGGGCTCTAGGTGTGCAGCCTTCAGTAGTTGTGGCGTGTGGGCTTCAGTAGTTGTGGCTCACGGGCTCATTAGTTGTGGCTCATGGTCTCAGTAGCTGTGGCTCACAGGCTCTAGAGCGAAGGCTCAGTAGTTGTGGCGCACGGACCCAGTTGCTCCGTGGCATGTGGGATCTTCCCGGACCAGGGCACGAACCCGTGTCCCCTGCATGGCAGGCGGATTCTCAACCACTGCGCCACCTGGGAAGCCCCAGTCTCTATCTTTAAGGCTCTTAAATTTTTGGCTGAGCCCGATGGGGCTAAATTTCTCCCAGAGAGAAAAATGTCCTTGAGGAATAAAGTCAGGGCCCCAGCCCACTCGAGCAGAAGACAAACCTTCTTGTGGGAATAATTCTTCTTCCCTCCATGGGGGTCTCTCTAGCTTCCTAGCCAGGGAGGGGGCTGCCCATGTTAGGCCATCTGAATGGGCAGCAGCTAACCACTAGGTGAGGGGCCCCAAACCTCAATAATGTGTATACAACTTATGCAGAATTGACAGATATATTTGGGTAGACCCCCAAGTAGGATATATGCAGATATTTTGGAGCAAACTGTTCTAGACAAATGGTTTAAAAATCAAATTTGCTGATATGACTGAAACCTTCTCCCCACAAATTCTACTTGATTTGAGAAGATATGTACATTCTGACTGGGGACCAGTCAGACCTTTTACAACTAATTAAGTTGTAGAAATATGCAGTCATGAACATGTTTGGCTAATATTGTAACAAAACTTATTAAGTGAGAAACTAGAGTTATCCAAATTCGGGAACCCTGTAAAATAATTAGAGTTCAGAGAAGTTTGACAAAAAAAATGGAGACCTTTAAAAAAATCAAGACTGGGAAGATTAGGGGATTTAATTCATTAGAAAAATCATGAAGCCAGGAATAAATGAAAAAATGGAGAGATGAATGAAAAAGTCAGATCATTTACTGCTTTGACATTTATTGAGTGTGATGGGGCAGGATATGTTCTAGCTGCTGGGGTGGGTAGCAGATCCTCGTCACCTGGAGGGTGTAACCATCTGCCAGCCACTGAGGACCCACAGCTGCACCCTTTACTGGAGACTGTAGGTGGAAAGAACTCCCCGCAGTGATACCTGGGAGGTTATGTCCCCTCATTCCCACCCCCACCGACACATACTCAGGGGGCAGCCTGCAGATGATGAGATGACTGATGTTTGGGGGGGGAGTAGTGAAAACTCACCCCCTTGCCTCAAGGTGGGACAACTCTGTGTTGTTATTCAAGACCCAGAGCCCCCTCCCCCCTCCCTCCATTAGACTTAAGCTAGACTTCAGCTGAGCCCACAGCTGATCTCCCTTTGCCCTATTCTGTTTCCCTCATTCCAGGGTCTCACCTGAAAGTACTCCCTCAATAAATCACTTGCATAAGAATCTTCATCTCGGGCTGTGCTTCTAAGGAACCCAACTGAAGGCGAAGAGCAACACTGAACAGATCGGCAGCAGTCTCCACGCTCTGGGAGCTTGTTTCGCTAGAGGATACCGACAAAGGTACTTCCAGCGTAGAGTAACGGTGATATTGTCAGAAAACACACAGTGCTCTGGGCATACGGGTGCCCACAGAGGGCTTCTTAGAGTTGAACATTTCTAAGCTGAGAACTGGAGTGCGACTCCGAGCTGGCTGGGTAAAGAGGTGGGAAAAAGAATTTGCCAGGGAAAAGAAAAAGGCGGCATGGAGGTACAAATGGGAGACACCGCAAGGTTCAGCCTCACGATTGCAAAGGATTCAGCACGACTGAAGCCGAGGCAAGAAAAGAGACCCAAGAGGTTAAGGGGGTCCAGATTATGAAGCGCCTAGTAAGCTACTAACAAGTCTGTAGTACTGTACCCAGGCAAAGGAAAAACAATGAGGTGTTTTAAGCAGAGGATACACCATGATAAGACTTCCATTTGTAAAAAAAATCCTGGGCTGTAGAATGGAGAAAGAACTTAAAAGGGCCAGGCTAACTGTAGGGACACAACACCAGTCAATATTGCAGTTTTAACGTAATGGTTAAGGGCTAGAGCATTAGCATTAGAGAGGTAGGGGTTTAAATTCCAGTACCAAAACTTCCCAGCTTGGGCAAGTTACTTATTCTCCCTGAGCTTCAATGTCCTTAACTGTAAAATGGGACTATTAACAGTACTAAACTTTCAGAATGGGCATGAACATTGAGGAATCTAATGTATGAAGAGGATTTTATTTTATTTTATAACGCTTGGCACCATGAAAACACCATTGAAACTATCTCTTATTATCCATGTGGTCTGACCTAGGGCAGAAGCAGTGGGAATGGAGAGAAGTAGATGGAGTTAAAAATTGTGGGAGGAGGAGGAATTGAAGGGACAAGTGACTGGATGTGGAAATCAAGTAAAGAAAGGTGTTGAGGATTTCTGGTTTGGGCAGCAGACTGCAGCACCCCTCATAGAGATGAGACTTTTCAGGAGCAGGTGAGGATTCTGAATGGAAGCCATGGCTAGTTCTGGGCGTGTTGATTTTGAAGAGTCTGTGAGATACCCAAAGTGGAAATGTCTGGCGAGTAGTTGTCTAGTTCAGGAGAGAACTCTGAACAGGAGATGCAGTGGTGGGTGGAGTGTGTACTGAGGACAGAAGAGAGGGTCAGGCACTGTGCTGGACCCAAGAACAAAGGTGAGGAGACATGACTTGCAGCTCAGGGAACTCACAGTCTGGTGGGGGAAGCAGATAATTAAACGTTATTACAATACAATGGATATATTTTTGAACTGAAGCTATGGGCTGGATCCCAGGGGATGAAGGAACTGAGGATGGGAGATGACTCCAAAGGTCAGAACTAAAACTGGAGACAGTCAAGGGGTTGGAGGTGGGGCAAGGAAGGAAAGGGTGGGACAGCTTGGAAAGTATTTTTTAATACACTTAACTCAGAGACGAAATCATTGACTGTAACATCGTCACAACATCAGAAAGAGTTTTAGTGCCCTTGAGTTCCGTGCCTCTCAGAGTTCCAGGCCTCCTCAGGGTTCTGAGGGGCCCCCGTAAATAGAGGCCACCACAGTGTGGAGAGCTGAAACCAAGCAGACACCCCCTATTGAACAGAGTGTCTGTCATTGTTTTGGAAATTGGGACATCGTGTGCAAGCTTTCTTTGGAAAAAGCTGTTGTATCAAACAAACAAACAAAGCAAAAAGCTATTGACTTAATAAGTCAATGTACAGATAAGGAATCCGAGGCCAGAGAGATGAATTTGCTTAAGATCATACAGCTAATTAGGGGTCAAGCTGGGCTTAGAATCTAGGTTTGCGATTCTCAAGCTAGTGTTCTTTCTTGCTGTATCTGAAGTCTTGTACTTCTAATGTGCCCCGTCCACATCAAACTGCACCTTCAGATTTTTCTGAACTGTAGTAAAAGAGGTGTGTACTTTAAATCACAGGAATAACGCATGGGAGGAATATTCTTGTGGAGTAGCAATCAAAATCATTTATGGCACGTGGTCGTTCACAGTGAAAGACATTTCACAGCTGAAACCCCTTTCGATTCCTATCAGGGCAGCAGCAGAAACTTAACCCAGGTGGAAGGCCCTCAGCCTTGCTTAGGACCCAGACATTCCTTCCTGTCAAGGGATCCCATTTCATTAGAAATGACCTAAATTTGAACAAATACCACAGCCTGATGGTGGTATGAAAGGTCTACTATGACCTCTGTTTAAAACATCATTCTCAAGGAAAGGTAGAATCATGACTTAACAGATTTAGAATGAACACTCAGTAGAGATTTTATTTAATTCAATCAGTGAGAGAACTAAGTAGATGTTACAACTGGTTCAAAAAGGAATCTGAAAGGGAACAGACCCATTTCTAGATCAGGCATATTGACATGAATGTGCAAAAAGAAGCAAAACTAGCTTCTTCCTCAGGGGGGTCTGGGAGTCATTTGAACCTCTACCAGAAGCGATGGAAATTTGCACGTCTATAGACAAGAATTATATTTGCAATGCTATCAGTTATCTATAATGTACAGAGTTGTATAGCGTACAGCTCCCATTGAATCAAAATCAGATAATACAAAATGGTGTGCTATAGGGCTTCCCTGGTGGCGCAGTGGTTGAGAGTCCGCCTGCCGATGCAGGGGACACAGGTTCGTGCCCCGGTCCGGGAGGATCCCACATGCTGCAGAGCGGCTAGGCCTGTGAGCCAAGGCCGCTGAGCCTGCGCGTCCGGAGCCTGTGCTCCGCAACGGGAGAGGCCACGACAGTGAGAGGCCCGCGTACCGCAAAAAAAAAAAAAAAAAAAAAAAAATGGTGTGCTATAGACAACACATAGTTTTCCAGTGATGCGAAAATTTTCTCCTACACCTATGAGGAAAGCAGAGACACATTTCACAAACAAACATGGGGAATCCCAGGTTCCTTTCCCTGTTGCATATATATGTATACATATATATATATATATATACACACACATATATATATACACACACGTGCATGTGTGTTTACATATAAATAAAAGTTTCACAGAACGTTTAAGTACTTAGCCTTACTACATGCAATGCATCCTGATATTTTCTACTCTCATGTTAATGCTGGTACCTACACAAGTTAATTTCATGACTCATCAATGCATTGCTACCCAGTCATGAATCAAAGATTCACAGTTTGAAAACAGGGGACTAGATCAGTGCTCCTCAAACTACCTGTTGTGAAGAACCCATTTTGAATTTTTTTCTTTTTACAATTTCCAGTCCTTCATATACAGTTGACCCTTGAACAATGTCCAGGTTAAAGGTATCAACTCAGAGCAGTTGAAATCCAGGTATAACTTTATAGCCGGCCCACCCTACCTGTGGTTCTGCATCTGAGGATTCAACCAACCAAATCGTGTAGTACTGTCATCGTACTTACTGAAAAAAATCAGCATATAAGTGGATCCATGCAGTTCAAACTCCTGTTGCTCAAAGGTCAATTGTACTGATAATTTCGTAAAACACAATAAAAATAAATTACTAGAAAAATGAACTGGAAACTCCCACAGATTTACAAAACGCAAGCTCAGATTTTTATTATGAGATTCAACAGACATAAAATTGGATGTTGGGGCAAGGTCAAATTGCTATTAAAGTTTTCAAATGCTTACTCAGTTTCTATTCCTATTTCCCACACACTGGAATGGTGGTGGATTCCACGGGTCCTTGGACCACACTTTGAGTAGCACTGACGAGGTGATTCCTAACCAGCTCTGACAGTCTTGGGATTTTTTGTTTTCCAGGAACCAGCACTCCTTAGCATACCTCAGTCAGTGGGAGATTATTGAGGCATACCTGTGGCAATAAGAAGAGAGACACATCATAGGAGCATCTGGCAACAGTGAGTGAAATGCCATATGGGCACTGGGCGGACTAACCCCAGAGGTGGTCCTTCATCTCTGTACTGTTCACCACAAGCATGACCAGGCTGTTCTCTCCAGCTGCTCTTCTGTGTTCATTCTGTGTTCATCTGATGCATCTCATGGTACTGATTGATTTTTGGGGGAGTTTCCCGGTTCAAATTCCTGAAAGAACTTTACTGCCCTATTTAATCATCACTCCTGTTGCTGCAGAACTTCGTGTACTACTGGGGTTACTTGACAAAATTCAGATTGCCTGACTTTATATCAGGAGTCAACTATGCATTCGATCAGAGGGCAGAGAGAAGGCTCTCGTGGTAGAGAACATGGCCATCCTCATTCAAGGCACAGCCAGGGCCTCTTCCTTCAGCACAGCCAGGAATGGAAGGATGAAGCCAGTTGTCCTTTGAAGAAAAAATTGACCCATCCAAAATACATTCTGTCATTCTCCATTCCAAACTCTGAATAATACTGAGATATTACTCCCCCCAGAGACTTAACAAGGGCAAAGCTGTCACAGCAGCAGCTCTAAAATAACTGCACATACAGGCCCTTCTGACTCCACCACTATCCTACCCTAGAACTAGATAATAAAAAGACTTTGGAGAATTTACCTATACTTGTGGGGTATTTCCACATCTCTCTAAAATCAGGAAACCCTTTGCCTTTGTGAAGTATACTTCTTAAGATCTCTGCAAGTCTTCAAGCTCTCAGTTAAAACAATAGTTTATACTATCCCCCATAAAATGCAGTAAAGCATCATTTCAGAAGAATGATGACAAACTCAATGAAACATATAGAACAACCAAGTTGTACTGAGATGTAGACAGTGGGCAGTGAGAACAATTTTCTCTCAAAAGCTGAGAATCATTGCCCAGCATAAGTCATTCTGGTATCTGAGTAAATTACACATTAATCCATGTCCTCCACTTTAAGGGCTGCTCATGAATAGTCATAACTGGTTATGTCAAATCCTTGAATGCTGAAGTTCTTGTACCTCAAATCCATATCCTTGCATTTACTTGATTTCATACCAAATGAACAGGCGTATTACTGGATGTTTAGATTCTTTGGCTTGTCGGTATTTCTCATATATAAGACGTAACGTGTATAAAGTGCTTAATGCTATATCTGCCACATAGCAAACACTCAATATACGTTTACTCTGGCATACATATATATTAAACCTATACTATCTAGATTGCTTGAGTTATTTCTTGTGCATGTGGTCGTATTGCTGCCTGCTTAGGTTACAGCTATCTTCACTATTCAATATGATTCTGCTCTCACATTCACAGAGCTGTTGTTTTTCTGTGGTGGTCTCTCCCACCAGTTTTCAAGCTCATCTGAGAAGGTCTTTTACAGTCTGGTTAACTCCCTGCACTTATTAGTTCCAAGAATGTTCTGTGCACAGTGGGTACCCAGCAAAGGCTGCTGGCGGGCTGACTGAGTGATTTGCTGTCACCTCCCCTCCAGCCCATTATAAGCTTTCATCACTGCAAATATAAGAACCTCCTTATCTACATCTCCTGCCATCCAAAACAGTCTTCCTAGATCTCCCTGCCTCATTGACTCACCATCTCATTTCACCCTGTCTTCCTTTTCCTGGACCTTCTAACTTCGTTTTTCTCCCCAGACTATCATTTTAAGTCAACGAGCACATTATTGTGGAAAATGTTTCCCATTTGCTCCTGTGTCTTAATTTGGCTGTACCCATTTCTATGGAGCCTAGCTGTGTAAATGAGACAATGGCTCCAAGAGCCACTTGTAAAAAATGAAAAGCTCCATGCAGACTGTCAGGGAAATTAAACACATACTTTAGACCATAAGCTGAATCTATGAGAGGGAAAGCTTCCTTAGCTCTTCTGTGAAGCTGTATTTGGGTGAATGTTTTCAAAGGAATGTTCTGAATATGGAGGGGGGTGGGGTGGGATGAAGCCTTGGCCATCTGGATGAGAAAGATTCAGATGCTGAAACAGATCTCTGGAGTTAATGAATTTCACAGTCCTTTGCCCTTACTTTGCTTTCAGTCTCAGTCTAGGAACAGACACCTGGTTTGAGCTCGTTAAGTGGCAGGAATAAGTAAGGAAGTGACACAGAGTTGAGGCAAACTTCTCTGCAAACCACTCTCCTTCTGAAACTAGGCAGGGAGCTCTAGGAGTGAAGGTAACTCAGGCAGCCTCCTGGCTCTGTGCTGAGCGTGGCACCAAGGTTCACGCACATTTACACACACCTGCAGCTTTTTATTTTTAAAATCAAGTCTGGGCTAATTACAGAATTTCATTGTATTTTCATACATATAATAATCTAGTTTACTCTGTAAATGATTCATCTGCAATTCAATTGAACAGCCAAGGAGAACAAAATGTTAAAATAAACATGTGTTTAAATAAAATACAATATGTATAATTAGACATAACAAGTCCCCATATCTTAGTGTTTGATGTGCACAATAATACAAAACAGGTCATTTGAGGCTATGCCAAATATCAGGGATTAGATGACCTTTAAGTTCCTGCCAAGCTAGAGAGTCTATGATTTTGTGATCTGAATGAAAAATGAAAAATTCAGTGCGTCATCCAAATGTTTACAATAATCCAGCTGTTTTTGACGTCAGGTAGACAAAACACCCAGACGACTGACAGAGGCATTTCATTTTCATCCAGATGTTTTTGCATTGTGTTGATTTAGCCTGACACATAGCAAAGTTAAGTGACTTTCTCAAGACCTGTGACAAAATCTTCTGCATATACTGGCAGTAAAATTGTTTAGAGGTTTGCCGTTTTAGTATCTGTAGCACCAATGTTTTGCTACTGCCCTACTGATAGCTTCTGCATCCGTGAGATGAAAACAGTCACTTCAGTTCTCTTCATTCTCCAGGTCTTTGCTCTCCTCATTCTGCCTACCCCTCCCCAACTAAGGTCTGTGTTAATCTGGTCTCTGACCCATGACAAAGTGGGATCCTCCATCACAGGGCTGTGCATCGTGGCCTTTGTCTTCGAAGCTGCTTCCATTCACGGTGATCATTGTGTCTCTAGGACATCATTATCTGGGCCAAGGGCTGCCAGAACAAAATTTCTAGCCATCTTAAGTGTTGATTGCAGAACAGGCAATCACAGCCACCATTCATCCTCCCATTATCATGGTCAATTATACAACTCATCTAGATTTGGCTGTGATTCACAGGACTGGCTGAGGTGACTGATGCTGACCAAAAGTCCTATCCACA
The DNA here is from genome assembly GCF_949987515.2 of Delphinus delphis. Lineage (NCBI taxonomy): Eukaryota > Metazoa > Chordata > Mammalia > Artiodactyla > Delphinidae > Delphinus > Delphinus delphis. Next base: position 106,223,882 of record NC_082683.1, on the reverse strand, counting down.
CTCCATAAATCTAAATGCTGTCCTTGAGTTGCAGCTGCAGCTTCTGTATGCAAAGCTCTATGCTGTTTGCAAATCAGCCCCTTTGACTCAGCTTCTTCCGGTTGCCTTGACTCCCAATGAATCTCCCAGTGCCTGATTGCTGCCCATTCCAGGCCCATCTGGTACCTCTCATGCCCAGATGTCTCAAGCTTGACCATTCGGTTTGAAATTGTGCTGCACTGGCGTCTTCCCCTGCAACATTTCCTGGCTTCTTTTCTTCCAGCACCCTGCACCCTCACTTCTTTTACCATTGCCTCCTTCCAGCCCTCTGCACAGACGCTGCTGTTGCTACTCAAGTCCCTCCTGAGTGTGGATAGTGTGGCCTTGGCTGTCCAGAGAGCTGGTAATAGACCAAACTCCTATGTGACCTTGAGCAAGTCACAACACCTCCCTGGGTCTCACTGTCCTTATCTTAACATGAGAGCATCGGACTAAATCAGGTCTGAGGCCCGCTTCAGTTCTAAAATTATATTATCTCTTTAATACTGTTAGACTGGCTGCCTTCCAAGTTGTCACTGCTTATCATTCTATCTAGTTGTTATGCAGGGATTTTGGGGGGCGGGGGTGAAAAAATGAGGCTCTGGGACGAATATCTTGAAAAATTGTAAAATGCATCTGCTCCCCTTCTCATCTTCATGAGCCCCCTCCTTTTCTTCTCTGTTGAATTTAAAACTCAGAGACTTAAACATACACATTATGACAGTTCTGTCACTTCCCCAAATTACAGGGTAAAAAACAGAAAAAGGTGCAGGTAAGCTTAGCACTCTGAGTGTTATACAAGCCATGCTGCTTCTGGGCCCAGGATGGGGTTCGGGGGTGGACAGAGGCTCTGCGCAGGGAAGCCAGAGGGAAGTGGAGGAAGAGAGACGTAAAGGGACTGAGGGAAGGTGCCTGCATTCATGTGAATATAGGAGAGGAGTGTTCACCTGGAGCATCCAACTGGTACTGTGTGTAGAGTTTAGATTTGTTAATTTCAAATGAATATAGCATTTTAAAAAAAGACGTTTAGCATATGTACAGTGTTTGGATGCTTCCAGTGTTTAGACTGCCAGAGAAACAATCATCTGTGGTAACAAAAGCTTGTCCATTCCTGATATGGATGGTCCAGGGAGATCATGTTAACTGCTTTCTCCTCACACATTTCTACAGGTAAAGTCAGGTTAATCAATATCCAGGGTAGTTTTCAAGATGTCACAAAGGGTGTTAATCTGAGGAGGGGGTGTTGACGTGGAAAAGAAGGCACTTGCTTCTATAACCTCTTCTTATGTGAATGAAACAATAGGGTTTTGGCTATTGGGATTGTTTTTATAATTTGAAACTGCCAACTGATGCAGTGATTGACTTTCCCACAACATACACCTGGTGGTGATTAAAAAAAAAATCACTTGACATTATCTCTGATTTTTGGCCTCTAAGCTCAGGAATGGTTCTGAATAAGCAACTCTGCTTCCAGATTAAATCATAAGAGATCAAATGTACGTCCTGTGTTGGGTAGCACTAGATGAGAATGGGACACCCCCCTCTGTTTGGAGCTAGCCAGAGACATTATCCTGCTTTGGTGAGATGGGCTGTTGTCAAGGGAACAGTGTATGACCAGGGAGGATGGATTTACTATGCTGTTCACCCAACAACTCTTCTACCCTCACATATACTCCTTGTTTCTCTTTCTCCCTTTTCTCATATCGTTTCCGATCTCTCTCCCCTGTAATCCATGGATTGAGAGTTTGCTTTAAAACTCTTTCAAGCATTCTGTTCCTCTCCACACCAACTTCTCCAATGGCCAGGATGACCTCAGGTTATAATATCCCCTTTCTAACAGTTTCTGGAGTAAGTGAAAGCAAGAGGGATTTAGAGTGGTTAGGAACAGAGATACTTATCCTTAGTGCAAAGGCAATCACTAAGACTCCCAAGGGTGGGGAGAATCAGCCTAAAGAACTGAATTGGATTAGACTAGCATGGAGCTGTAGGTATGCAGGGGTGAGTGTAAGGTTTTGACGCAGCTGCTGATTGAACCAAGCTGGGGATGGAACTGACAGAGATGATATGGAAGACAACCTGAGCAGCTCCTGGATCAGAAAGGAACCCCCAAGTGAGAAAGCACAGGACAAGTCTCAGCTGATGGGACTCTGATACATCATGACCTCTCAACTGTTGAGGAGATGGTGGGTCCAGAAAGAGGATGAGGAATCTGGAAAAGTAGGGGAGATCAACCATGCATAATTTTTTTATTCTTGTGGGGGTTTGTTCTACAATTTCACAGCTTACAAAGTATAATCACAAATACTGTCTCATGCAATTTCCACAATTACCCAATATAACTGAGAAGTAGTTATAATTAACTCTATTTTGCGGTTCATTCATTCATTCGGTATACTTGGAGAGACTTTTATCCACAAGGCGCTGTACTAGATATTCAAGATACTACAACAGACAAGACTACATCTACAGTTGAAAAGTAATTGCAGTGAGTGAAGTGTGATAGATTATGTTTGGGGAGAATAAGAGTGCCAGCAGGAAGATTTAATCTGGTCTAGGGAAGTATTCTCAAAAGAAGTGACATTTAAGATGAGAACTGAATGGTAGGTAAGTAAGGTTGAGCTAAATGAGGGGCAAGGGATGGAAAATATTGCAGTTAGAAGTACAATGGAAAACAAACAAACAAACCCAGAGACAGGAAAGACAGAGAAAGCAAGCGAGCTGGTTCATTCTAGGAACTGCAAAAGTGTGATCACAGCAAGGTGAAGAATGTCAGGGGATGGAAGAAACAGAGCTGGAAAGAGAGGCAGGAACCAAGTCTTGAAGGGTCTTGGAAGCCGTGTTAAGGAGGATAAATGAGAAGTGAAAAAGAGGACCCTGAGTTTTCTGGTTTGGACAATTGGTGGATAGTTGTGTGATTTTACTGAGATAGGAAGTCTGGGAGAAAGACCAGGTCTTGAGGGAAAGATGACACGTCATGTTTGAGACATCATATGTCACTGTGCCTTGGGCAGTTGGAGAAAAAGGTCTGGAGCCCAGGAGAGTACCATGGGCTGAAGATAGCAGTATAGTAGTATTTCTCCATAGATGGTTATTAAAGACAAAGAAGTGGGTGAGATTATCCAGGGAGAGTTGACAGAAAGAGGAGAAACAGGCCCAGGATAGAGTTCCCTGGAACTCTCAAAGTAAAGAGATGGGTAGAGGAAGAGAGCCTATAAAGGAGTGTGAGAAGCATATTGTTTTGGTTGAGAGAATATGCTTTGGAATCAGACAACTCTGGCCATATGTCTCTGGGCAAGTTACGTTACCTCTCTGAGCCCTGATCTCTTCCTTTTTAATTGGGTAATAGTAGTACCACCCTTATGGAACAGCATCTAGGAAGTTTAGCATAATCTTGGCACACAGTAAACATCAATTAATGCTAGCAATTATTTTAATAAGAAAAATAAGGATGATAACAATAAGAGGAAACAGCAGCTATAGAAGTCAGAAGGTGATATCATAAAAGCTGAGGGAAGAGTGTTTAGGAAAAACTGGTCAATAGGGACAAATGTGATGAGAGGTCAAAACTAAAAGGCTGAAAAAGGTCTACTGTATTTAGCTGTAGGTAGGACATTGATGACCTTTGCAATATGTTTCAGTGGCATGGTATGAGAGGGGAAAGACCTGGAGACAGTGACTGGGGGAAAAACGGATGCTCAGAAGGGTCTGGTGGCTTAGTGGAGATCATGCAGCCAGCAAACTCCATTGTCATATAGTGACCAAAGCTTAGATCGTGAGACTCCAAATTTGGTTTGCTTTCCACCTGTATTACTCAAAGAAGGTGATTTAGTAAGTAAACATGACTCCATGACTTGTGCTGAGTTAACTGAGGAAGGGAAGGAATGAAAAAATAAGAAAGGATGGGAGAGGGGGTGATGGGAGTATCCAGCAAGGGACAGAATGTGTCAAGAGGGGTAGTTAGGCAGACCCATTCCCAGGAAGGGGTTATGAAATCAACAAATATTTACTGAATGCCTATCACGTGTTAAACATGTGAGGACTGTTGATGAAAAAGACAAGACATGACTCCCGCTTCCAGGAACAAGACAAAAACTTGTGAAAGATATAAGGGCTAAACCAGTTGTTAAACGCAACAAGAGAAGAACCATCCCCAAGCAATATGTGATTTATTGTCAAATGAACTGTAGCATTCCATGAATGAACAAACTTCTTCAGACCTTTCCAAGGAAGGCTCACCCAGTGAAGGCAGAATTCCAAATTGCCAGTTTCCCCTAGATGAACTGGCCGCCTGTCAGCAGGGGGCAGGTACTGAGGTTTCTGGGAGTCGTGTGATAAGAATGGGGCTGCGGAGAGGAGTGCAGGGAAACAAGTCTTTGTGGGGTTAGGGCCCAGAACTACTGGTCCATAATTAGGTTGTAGATGAGAGTGCTGTTCTCCACCTGGCTTGGGGGGGGTGGGGAGTGGGGGGATAGCAGAGGGAAACTAAGAGACAGAAAGACACAGAAAAACAGACACAGAGATATAGAGAAGAATATATCAAAAAAAAAAAAAAAAAAGGAACGAAGAAGAATACCCAGCACATAGTCGGTACTCATTGGATAAATGAACAGAAAATCCAAGGAGACACAATCCACAGCATATGGGAAAGGCTGAGCCACATACTGGGAAAACTTCGAAGTCAGACTCAAACCTAACTCTTTATCTGTATACATTTAGACAGGTTTATTTAATTTTCTGGGCTTCCTTTTCTTGCCAGAAAGCCGGGGCCAGCAATGCCTTCTTCGCCAGCCTGTTGTGAGGCCTGAATGAGATAATACGTACACAATATCCAACACACAGTCTGATCCAAAGTCAATGCTCCATAAATTGTCAGTTGCCAATGACAGTTCAAGGTGATTACAGATGGTCACCTTTCGCTGAAGAAGTTCGAGATGCTTTATAAATATTAGAATAGGAAGCCTCCTAAGACCCTGGAAAAGTGGATAACGAATGTTATCATCCCTCCTTTATGCATGGAGAACCTTGGCTCTGAGAATCAGAGTTTTGCCAGAGGAATAAGCAATTCTGTGGGAGGATGGGGAAAGGAGGAGGAGGAAGAAAAGCCCTCAACAAAGATTCTTGAAGCCCGCCTTCCTTCCCTACTGCCCTCCAGCCAGCCGTCCAGCCAGCCAGCAGGTGGTGGGGTCAGATTACACTCTCTAACCCGGCCCTACCACTAGCCGTGACTGGAGCTGGCTGGCTGGGGAGTTTGCAAGGATGCAGTGTAACCCTGGGCATTTATTTCTCCAAAAATCAGGCAGCATTAAGAGAATGAGCTCTGATCAGACCCAGCATCGGCTCCCTTGGAGAGCAGTCTGCAAATCAGGTTCTCTTTGGCAAGCTTTTCCCATCTCCTCCACGACAGCTTGATAATAGTCTGTCCTGGTGGAATTTTTCTCCCCCAGGACATTCCTGCAACTGAGTTTCAAAACACAGGAGAGCCGAGCGCAGAAACTAAAACAGCCTTCCGTTCTCATTAGCGCGCTGTGTTTCCCTGTTGTTCCGATTTGCCCCTGTGGTCCCTATGTGTGAATATGATCACTTGTTAGAGTGGTCTATTTATATGGTCCTTCTCTTTAATTCAGCCCCATTACTCAGCACCCTAGAAATCAAGAGAAGTCAGTGCATCGCGCTAATGATTTCTAAGGCCCTGGTTGCTAGGTGCGCCTGCGGAGAGCCGGAGCCGAGAAGGCTCTCAGCGTCTGAACCAGCGCCACGCCGCCTCCGCGAGCCCATCCTCAGACGCACACTCCAGGGAGGCACATCGTCGTCATGGCTGACTTGAGCGTGTGTGTCAGAAATAGGCTCCTGGAGAATGCCCAAGAATTGAGGTTGAATGGGACCTGCACGCACACGTGCACAATTGTGGCGCTTTGGAAAGGCCTGGCAGGGAGGAGAGGCCTAGAATAGCAATGAAGTGTGAGACCTTCAGGGGGGTTTGGCAAACAGTAGGTGCTCAGCAAGTAGTGGTCAAATGTGAAAAAACAGAACCAAAGCAACCAGGAGAATGGGTCAGATGCTAGATTCTTAGGCCTGAGACTTGGAATGAATCATCTTCTAGTCCCCCCTGGGCCTTGGTTAAGCCCCCACTTGAGCAGGTGGACGTAGCTCTCTACAATTTAAACCTCCAAAAAGTAGGAAACAGGAACCCCCTCCTCCTCCCTTAGAACTCGGTACCTCATTCCTTGTCATGAAATTCTTCCCTCCTCTCTGCAGCAAGCTCATTTCCTCTGAATCCGTCCTCAGACGAGATGGAATGGTACGTTTGTTGGCATGTTTTAAGGACCCTCCTTATGCACGTATATGTGTAATGACTCATGCTGTGACTTCGTCTTCTCCCTGACAGCTAGTCTCAGTTCCTTTTGGGTTTGTCAGGGATTGTACTAACTGGCTACTTACATCACAACTCAAGGAATAATCAGGCTGGATATGATGAAAAAACTGGAATGCTACTTGTCTGTCTTGTTCACACCAATTTAGGATTAATAACAATGGCTAAATTCATAGAGCACTTGACCATGTGCCAGGGCTACATGTGTATTATCTCATTTTAACTTTCAGCAACTTTATGAGGAAGGTACTAATATTATCCCCAAATTATAGACAAGAAAAACCAGGCACAGAGAGGTTGGGGGAGCTGCCCAAAGTCACACTTCAAAGTGGCAGAGCTTGGATTTGAACTTGAAGTAGTCGAATGTCGGAGCTGGTGTTCCTGACAACCCTACCGTGAAGCCTCTCTATCGATGTCTGTATATCACACTTCCTCCCCAGCACTGCCACTGGCCATTCGTGAACCTGCTTTTGTTCAATACTTTCTTTTCTGCTCGATCTTTTTCCATCTCTGAGTGAGCATTTTATCTTTCCTCTACAAATTATTTCTGTATCCACTTATTTGTTCAACAAATATTGCTTGATTACCTCCTGGGTGCAGGTTCTATGGTATTAATTGTTGGGAGTTGCAGCGGCATCTTCCTGGTGGCCTTGGTCTACTTTCCTCCTTTTCTCATCTCTTGCCTTTCCTTACTTTACTCCATAGGAAACAAAGTTAAGAAGGATTTTCAGGGTGTGACTTTGAAAGGCTCTCAGAAATTATCTACCAACCCATTCACTTGACCCATGAAGACCCAAGTCTACAGAGCTAGTATGTGGCTGGGTCTTGTTCTAATTAAAGCTTATTCTTCTCCCTCTTCTCCTTGCTTTAACCTTAGTACCAGGTGCATCATAGATAATAAGTATTACTTGGACATCTGTATGATTCTGTGACTCAATTTTTTTGTCTGTAAAATGGGAATAGTATTGCTACTTACCTCTTACAGTTCTAGTGAGAACTAAATGAGTTAATACATGTAAAGAGCTTAGATTAGTACCTGAATTAATAAATATTTGTTTATTATTATTATGTTTAATTCCACTTCAGCATATTTCATTATTTATTTATTAAGCCAGTATTTCTAGATATTTGTCATATTAAGATGTTTTTGTCCTGAACATGGACTTAAAAAATGAACTTCAGTTGATCTTACGATGCTATCAGTGAATTAATAGAAGATATTGTATATAATTTAAAAAGCACTATGAAGGCTTCTCATTCCACCCAGAGACTTTGGCAAGGTCAGATCATGTATTTTCCTTGGCCTCCAGATACCCTGAACATTGGATCCTTACTGGTTCCCACTCCCACTCCTACTACACTGTGGGACGCTCGAGGACATAGCCTAGTCCTGTTTGTCTTTTAATTGTCAGCTCCAAGCACTCAGTAGCTGGCACCCAGTAGGCATTCAGCACAGATTTGTGGTCAAATGAAAGAATGTAGTATCTGCAGACTTGTGTTCTTCCCTCCCCACCCTTCTACTATCATTCCCCACCTTCTTTTTAATACATATGTATTTTTTCTGGCTTGACGTTTAACTCTTTTTCTAATTACCACAGAGTTTAAAACAAAAATATAAACGTCCAATGCAGCCAGATAGGTGGCTTACACAGAGACCACAAAAAGGAACATGTAAGCAAAAATCAATCAGAAGTCTCCAGTGCTATAGAAGGGAGAACGTGATCCAAGTCCAGATAATGCCAGCTTTTTAGATAGCTCTAAGCCTAGAGAGACGGGACAGAGCGGGTGGTTGAGAGCGGTCACCTTTGTAGTTGGACGCACCTGGCTTGAATGAGTGCCCTGACCTAGATCTCTAAGCTTCTGCTTTACCACCAATAGAACGAGGTGATAACTGGTACCCCTCTCCTAGGGCTCTTGCAAAGACTGAGATCATTTCTGTCCAGTGACTGGCACATTTAAAGGCCTTGATAAGTATTAGCTGTAGAGGGGAAGCTGGCCCTCCACAGTCCCCACCCCCATGCCAGGCAGGTAAAATGGTTCCTTGAGAGTATCCCATGCCCTTTATTCTAAATCTGTGGTCACAAAGCGTTTGGTCTCTTGAGGGAAACTGACAACTAATTCTGGAGATTGGTGAGGGATCTCTTCTTTTCTATGTGAATGTGTTTGCATTCTGGTTTATCAATCATTTCTAAAAGGCATTTCTTACTTGAGGCTTGCAGATCTTGGACCGGTGGTGACTTTCCCTCTCCCCTCCCTCCATACAAGATGCAGCCACATGGAGAGAACCTGTCAGAAAGAGCCAAGCATCTCTCACCGTGTAAAGAGCGACAGCAGTCATTTTCATCACGACCATCACCATCATAATAGGTTAATAAGATGCAAGTACTTAAGGACAAATGTGAGCCATACATATAAGAATAATAATTTAAAGAAAATAAGATCATTCATTTTAACTCTACTCTCCACTCTCCTGAGCTTTGCTGAAATTATACAACCAAACAAGCAGCAGGCAGACACCCGGTTGAATATGGTTACCAGAAAAAAAATCCCTGCCTTTGCCTTGTGATTGGCTGAGTGTCTCCTGAGGGCCGAGAGCTTTTTAAGCAGCTGGTGCAAATGGATGCCTTTCTGAAATTAACCAGTTGATGAATGTCACAGGCATTAGGCTCCATTCCAGGGTTGGGCCAGGCTGTGCTCAAACTGCATGTTTTCCTCACAGCCTCCAGGGTCTATGACTAACAAGGAGATGAATGGTCCAACGTGGGTGGAATGGGATGAGGGTCGGGGGGCAGTTGGAAGGGAACTGCAAGATGCTCAGCCCTTGGAGGCAGGTGCTTCTCTCCCTTGTGCATCATTGGATCTGTGTGCAATGCCTGCCATGACCACAATTTCTGGATATTTCTTCATATAAGGTCTCAGTCCAGGAGGTTTATGTATGTGGTATGAAGGCCCCGTCTTTTGAGTAGACAGATTAACCCTGGCTCAGGTACTTATTAACTGTGTGAACTTGTGCAGATATTACCCATTCTGAATTTGAGTTTCCTTCCCTGTTTATGGAGGAAATAAGACCTGCTTCCCATGGGCATTAAATGATATATATAAAAGCATGCTTCATAGCACCTGGAACATACTGGCTGTTCAGTAAATGGTAGGTTGTTGATGATGATGATGATTATGACTGTTATTGAGGAAGCTGAGAAGGTCAGCTAAATCCAGATATCACAGACCAAAAGTGCTATTGTCAGAGACTTTCTTTTTTGGATTCTTCTCCTGGTGGGTCCTCTTTTAAAAACTGGATTCAAGTTTTGCATATACTGAGGTGTTAGTAATGCATCTTAGTCACATATCTCAGCATATCCAAGGTCTTTCTTCTTGACCTTAAAGAGGTGAGAGGTTATAAGACTAGCTTTGCTTACATCATGATTTTGCCAAAGGTTGGACCCGTGCCCGAGGGCTACCAAAGTGAGTCTGATAACCGTGAGTTCCTCTAATTAGCCTTTGGAATGGGATCTACACGTGCATGTGCTTTATAGTCCTGGTGGTCCTGTCCTGACTGAGCACTGGGGTGGACCAGGAGGCTGGGCTGGTCCTAACTCTACCACCCTCTACTTGGCTTTGGCTAAGTCTCTCTTTGGACCTCAGTCTCCTCATTTGCAAAATGAGAGGGTTGCATTTTATTGGTGACAGACACCAGGAGTGAGAAAGAAGAGTGGTTAAAAGAGCAGACAGGGCTTCCCTGGTGGCACAGTGGTTGAGAGTCCGCCTGCCGATGCAGGGGACACGGGTTCGTGCCCCGGTCCGGGAAGATCCCACGTGCCGTGCAGCGACTGGGCCTGTGAGCCATGGCCACTGAGCCTGTGCGTCTGGAGCCTATGCTCTGCAACGGGAGAGGCCACAGCAGTGAGAGGCCCGCGTACCGCAAAAAAAAAAAAAAAAAAAAAAAAGAGCAGACAGAGTTGAGTCCAGGCCAAAGTTGCTGAAGGGAGAAGCACAGGGCTAGTAAACCTGGTTAAAAGAGTAATTCCTGCTTCCCAAAGGACCAGTACTTGGGAAACTAGACTCAATATCTCTGAGCCCACCTTGGGAATGTTATAGCCCACTGCCGGGTAGGCAAAACTGTATGTGTATCCTAAAGAGGCAAAGGTTTTATGAGGCTAAACGGCTACCCGGAGGGGGAATTAGATTTCAAAGCTTCTGCGTTTGGCTCACTGTTTAGCCACATGCTGCACCTGTCTCCTGCTTTCTTTCTATTAACACAGGCTGCCCCTCAAACACCTATTGACCATCAGTTAATGGCCAGCAAATCAGCCAACCTGCTGGTACTAACTACTCTTCACAGCCCAAGAATTTGTGCAATAAGTTGTATTCTTCTTAGCGGTTGTTAGCATACGTATCCCAAGGCCAGTTGTTGAGCCTGGCAAGATGATCTTTTAAGTATCTACTTACTTTTCTGGCCACAAGGCTCTGTTGCCTAGAAAAGTCCTTAATGAAAACAGTTACATAAACAAACAGTTGATCAACATAGGCACAGTTTTAGGAACTGCTGGACATCAGCTGGTTGGTGGACATTCATTATGACAAGAAGGTTCATCTAGGAGCCGCACCCCCCGCAACCGCCGTTGGTTCTTTCACTCTTGACCCCAGTCATGTGCAGTTATCATGTGCCCTGAGCCTTTTCTCAAGTCCCAGTCCTCTGTGTGTTGCTCAGTGATGTGGGAGCAGGAGACCTGGAATGAGAAAAGCCGGTTCCTACGCCTGCTCTGCTGCTTTCCTTCTGTGTGACAGTGGGCAGCCAGAAACTCCCTCTGAGCCTCAGCTATCTCATCTGTAAAATGGGCAAGAACAATACTCTCCTAAGCTGGTCATGGAGGTCAGTAGGTGTTACCTGCTGGAAAAAACATTGCAAACTGTAGGGCTCTGTGAAACTGTGAGCTCTGTGAGGCCTGGTTGGTGATCTGTATTTCGCTGTATGTATAATATCTAATACAGTGGTTCTCAACCACGTAAGAATCATCCAGAGACCCTTTAAAGAATACCAAGGCCTGGGCTCCACTCCCAGCTATTCTTATTTAATTGGTTTTGGGTGGAGCCCTGGCACTGGTATTTTCAGAAGTTCCCAGGTGATTCTGATGTGCAGCCAGGGTTGAGGACTACATTTGGCTCGTAGCTGGAGGCTCAGTTCTGTTGGATGAATGAATGATTCTAATTATGACTTCCTCTCCCTGCCCCGTTGGAGGAGTGTGCTTTGTACCGGATGGAAGTTTGCTTCCTGTGTCGGGTTACACTCAGGTGCCTGGCTATTTCTAGAACTGCTTTGTGAGAGCATCTGGATGTTCATGTTCAGAAGATGCTCACGATGACTAACATGCTGGTGGGCTGCACCTCTGAAGGCTACAGTGGGGGCAGCCTTGCAGCTGCTTCACTTGGCCACTGGGCTAGCATCTTTGAGTGGCGGTTGGGCAGGTCGGGGGTGGGTAGAAGGGAACTGGGATTCCCTGGCCTCTGATCTACTCCCGCCAATTAGGTCAGGCCAGCCTTTGGCTATTTTAAATGCTTTAGGAAGTTCCTAGAGTCTTTCCCATTGTTTACCTTGTGGAGACACTTCCGTCAGGGTTTTTTAATAGAACAACTCAACATGAAATTAATTTCCTGGGCGAGTTGGTAGTGAGGCACGCTGGTGTTCCAACTTTCGAATTTTCACTTCAGCTTTTGACCTTACTTCCTTCCAGGAAGTATTCTTTTATAGAATTCAATTAATCTAAGTGTGTGTGTGTGTGCGCGCACGCGTGTGTGTGTGTGCGCGTGTGTGTGTGCGCGTGTGTGTGTGTGTGTGTGTGTGCGCGCGCGCGCGCCGTCTTCGTCTTTATCTCTCTTTTATACACCAAACACACCATGATTCGGTACATCAGATTTACTACAGATAGATATGTCAGGGATTCCTTCTTTCTTTTCTCACCTCCCTGCCAGTCACTCTCTCCAGAACTCCTTTCTGAACCCCTGGACTTCTAGTAGGTCTTCTTTTTATGGCACTCCTTCTAAGCACCTTAAAGAAAAGGGGGGCATAGTGAAAGCACAGGCAGAGCTGAGCTTAAACTCCAGCACTGCCACTTGTTTGCTAGAACTTGGAGGAGTTACTTAACTTCTCTGAGCTTCCGTTTCTGAAATCAAGCCAATGATGCCTGACTCTCAGGTCTCAGGACTACTGTGGGAATTAATGAGATAAGATAACGTGACAAAGGCAAAGCCTGGAGCAGAATGGTGGTTATTGCTGCGGGCAGGATTTGTGTGTGTGTGTGTGTGTGTGTGTGTGTGTGTGTGTGTGTGTGTGTCCTCCCACAATGCTCAGCACACTCCTTTGCCCCTTAAAGGTATTCAACAAACATCCACTGATTGGGGGTGGATGAAGAGACCTGGAGATCCAAATCTTAGGACAGTGGCAAGGAAGCCACTTTCTTTCCCCTGCCTCCTTGTTAAATCAAAGATATATACACCTCCTACGGTTTTGTTTGTTTGTTTTTAAGTGATGTTCAGTGCCCTTTGTACACTTCAACATGCAGCAGTGTATTGTAACCAGATGGGATCATTTGAGCTCATTACTGAAAGCTGCTTCATGAGGCTGAGCTAGTTCAGAGAGGAACCAGGGCCTCAGCAGAAAGGGGAAGGCCTGACCAGTGTTGACTAAATGCCAGGACTCTCAACTGTGCTAACTTACTGACATAACATGATCCATGGCATGGCAGAAGCGCTATCACCCACAAAACAGACAAGGACACTGAGGTTCAGACAAGTTAGGAAATTTGACCAACTACACAAAACAAAACACAGCAGGACGGGGGATTCTTGGCTCTAAAATCCATGTACTTGCCATTATATCACACTGAATTTTGAATCAGAGGACCTGCGATGGAACTGTGATTCTGCCACTCACCAGCTGGGCGGCCTTCGGAGCGCCACTTAATCTTTCTGAGGCTCCAGTTTCCTCCGCCTAAAGGGAGGTTGGACCACTAGGTGTTGGCCGTCTGTGCCTGTCATTGTTAGTCTCTGCAGCCCTCTAGTGGTGCTTTGCAGGTCACGGAGTGGTGCCTTACCTTTCCAGTGCCATAGTGACAAAGGGCAGATGCAGACCCCCAGGATTCCTGGGAGCCAGGCATGCTTTTGACCTTCACTGATGACCAAGATAAGTGGGGCTCAGAGGAGCCTTAGAGATAGAGATGAACAGACTGGTTCCCAGAAGACATTATTATTTTTAAAACCTTTGGTCGTATTTGCTCTAGGCTATACCTAAAACTCTCACTCTTGAAGGATAAAGAGTGAAAACCTCCAATATGGATGGAAATGTTAATTTTAGAATTATTTGTGGAATATATACGCTCCTGACCTTGTCTGCATCCCACCAACTGTAGTATCATCAGGCCACCTTGGCTGCTGGAGGGATTGTTGAGGAGACACTGTGTCGGGGGCCAACACAGGTAGGTTCAAGCTCTGGCTCTGCTATGTATGTACCAGCTATGTGACATCACTGGTCCATTCGCCTTTCTGCAGGCCAAACTCTTCATTGATAAAATGAGGGCAGAGCCCTTGCACAGTCTGACATGTTATGCCTGTGCCTGGAGTTTCTTCTTGAGAATGGCAGATTTTTAACATTCCACCCGATCATTTACTTTGCTATTCTTGCTGATGGAAAAATGCTTTTCTGGGATAGAGGGTGTTAGGTAAAGATATTACCTGAAGCTATGAAGCCGAGTAAGATGAACAAACATGGCCTTATATAGCGTCTACAAGTTGATGACTCTTATATCTCCAGCTGAGCTTCATCTCCGAGATCAAGACTTAGAATCTAAATGTCTGTTCCATTTGGAACTCTAACAGATATTTCAAGCCTATCATGGCCAAATAGAGCTATTGATTTCCCACTCCCAAATATATTCCCCCACCCCAGCCTTCCACACCTCAGCAAATGGTATCACCATCTACCTAGTTGCTCTGGGAGCCCTATTTGATTCCTTTCTTTCACTCATATTCCCACATCTAGTTCTTCAATGAACTCTTCATCTCTACCTACAAAATATATCTCAAAGCTGACACTTCTTCCGTCGTCACTGTCTGCGACAACACATCACCCTCTCAACGCCTAGATGACAGCAATGGCCTCTTGACTGGTCTTTGACTTCCACTCTTTCCCCTCTAATCCATCCTCAACAGTGAACATGCAAAATAGAAGAACAGATTGTGTCACCCCCTTGCTTAAATTCTGCCAGGGGTTTTGCCTTTGCATATACAATCAAATCCAAATGCCTTACCATGGTCTACCAGGCACTGGCCGGTCCAACCCTGCCACTCTTGCCAGCTTCCTTTTCCTCCAATTGCCCCTCACTCACTTCACGTTGCTCTGGCCACCCTGGCCTTCCCTCTTCCCTAAGACACCAAAGTCTTCCTCTTCTCAGGGCTTATTCTGTCCTTTCTGCCTCCAGTGCTCTTCCCCTAGATCTTGGCATGTCTGCCTCTTTCTCGTTACCAATATCACCTCCTCTTGTAATTGTGACCTCCTCTGAGGGGCCATCCCTGGATACCCTAGTGAAGTAGCACCTTAGTCACATCCCCGTATTTTGTGTACTTTCTAGCCCTTACTCATGCATGATATTATTTATTTGTTTAGGAGTTATCAGGCCTCTCCACGCTAGAATATAACCTCCTTTAGGGCAGTGAATGTATTTCTCTTGTTCACCAATGATTCCCCAGAGCCGTGAATTGAACCTGTCACGTGATTTTGTTATCCAGAAGAAAGTGTTTTTCCGATCATGGCGCCTTGGCTCCATTCTCTAGTCTTAGCTGAACACAGTGCTCAAAAAAACCTGTAGATATGATTTATTTCTGGCTCTCATAGTAGCATCGGGTGGGGCATAAAGAAACAAAGCATGAATAAATGCTGCTTTGGGCTAGCAGAGGTGGAGGCAATGCAGGAGAGTATATATGTACGTTTGGTGAGTGTATATATATGTGTGCCTGCATGTATGTTGGGGGACAGGATTTCATTTTATAGTTGAGCATAGTAGATGACTTTCAGTTGCATTATCTACTATTCTGAGCCTAACTTAGTGTAAATAAAGCACCAGGTGGCAGCAGGGGAGTATTACTACATTTTCTTAGCACTTAAGGCAGTTTTCCAGCAGATGAGAGGCTGTACAAAATGGACAATTAGACACAGTCCCTGCACAAAGAGCTTGCAATCTATAGATGGATCAGTTGTCATTATATAAAGGTCTGTATCTTCATTACCAAAAACATATATGCTGAATGTCCTTCTCTGCAAGATCCTAGGCAAAGACTGCAGAGTCTTAGCAGACCAAGGGGGGGCCTTGCTTTGTGGAGATTTTTATTAGAAAATAAAAAATAAAGGAAATACAAATGGCTGCATGAGCCCTGAACAAGTTAAGGAGTGATCATGTATTGCAATTATTTGTCTACTTGTTTTACAGTTTATTGTTTGTTTCGTCCTCTAGACTGAAAGTCTCTTGAATGCAGGGTCCAGTCTTTTTCATCTTTGAACCCTGAAACACTTAGCAGAGAGCCTATCACATAAACGAGGCTTAATGAATGTTTGTTGAAAGAATGAAAAAAAAAGTTTTAAAAAATGAGACAGGAAAACAATAAATATTACTACATAGGAAGAAATTAGCAGCATGCCTTGTATAAAATATTTGAGTTGCATGCTCTTAATCACAGTTTATGGTCATGTTCATCTTTCTTCCTTTTCTCCTCTTCAAGAAAAGTCAAGAATACTTCCATGCCTCACTTCAGTAGAATATTAGCCATTGGGAGCTCTTTAGATCAGGAAATCTAGTTGAATGAATGAGCTTATTATTCAGAGAAAACCCTTAAGACATATTCCCATTTAGCTGATTAGCATTGCCCACCATTTTTATAGCTAAAAAGCATCACTGTGGACCTGGAGATCATGTTCTGCATTTTATAATCTTCAGCGTGTTAGCATCCATATTATCACCCACGCAATGAAAGGCAAAGGCCATGTCTTACAACTCAGTGCTTGAGCCTCTCTTGAGATGAGGTTCCCTTTTTTTTCCACGCCAGCCCACCACCTCCCAGCCCCACAGCAGAGGGGGCCTAGAGCAGTTTCTCCCTCCCTGGATGGAGGGGTGGTGGGGTGGGAAGGAGAGGACTGATAGGCCTCAGAAAGAGGAAAGGCAGAAAAGAAGAGCGCTCCAGGCCAGAACCAGCTATGGCACAGGGGAAGGGAGGAGGAGAGCTCTGTGGAGAAGGGACTCGGCGTGTCTTGAGGCAGGTTCATGCAAGGATGGTTTTCCCTAGGTTAGACTGCCTGAGCCTGCGAAGGCAGGTGAGATTTCAGATCGGATTAGGGTTGTGCTGGAGTTCCTTCCTAAATAGAGCTTAAATTCTAAGGAGAAATCATTCTTATGTGTCTCCTCCGTCCCCAAATCCAGTATCAGCCACCAGTCCAGGGGTTCTGAATGTAAATTTCCTTTAACAGAGGGAAAGTCTTTCCTTCCACAGTGATAGGTTAAAAGGTTTAAAACTGCAAATGGAGGCAGCACATTGGTGTGAATGAATGTCAAAATACACCTGAAAGTCAGCTCCTTTCCCATTTTGTTTGAGGGGAGGGGAGAAAACCACAGAATAGTAGGGGCTGGAGACTTCAGCCAAGCTCTTTCTTTTTCATCCTTGTGCAGAGAAGGGAAACTGCTGGACCAGCTTTCTCTGCAAAGATCAGTATAGGCATTTTAGCAGCTTCTAATCTCTGTTTTCCCATGATCTGTTCCACGTTTATGATAACCTCTAAAAACTAATATAAACCTATTCTGAATTATAGAGGATTATCTTAAAAACTGAATGTGGCCATCTAGTTTGGGTACCTGAGTTTGTGTCTGTTTCTGATCATATTGCTGCCAAGTGAAGGACAAATAACATCCCCAACTCATCTGTAGATGAAAGTTTTGTACTAGTTCCAGAAAGTGAAAGTGCTGGGAGAATTTTCATCACTATTGTGTGACAGAGAATAGAAATGTCAAACTTGAAAGAATCTGTGCATATCAGAGAGTACAGCATTTGTATGGTATTAATATTTTAAGTGTTTTACTTGTATTCTTTGTTCATACCAACTTGCTGCATTTCGATGGCAAAAAATAAATCAATATGCAATAAGTAATTTTTTGCTTAAAAGAATTTTTTTAAATTATAGTATTTTATTTTGGGAGGGGTACAGCCTTAAATTGATTGACCCATACAAAACCAAATCTGTGGTTAAATGAGCTCCTTGTTTAAAAAGAAAATTATCAGCACTGATATGACCGTGATTTAAGTGCACGTCCATTGTGCACAAAATCAAAAGAATCAAGTTAATAAGATGTTACATTTCTATCAATGAACTCTGCATTGGTGATTTTGCTTAAACAAAACAGTATTACATGTCACATTAACTTAATGAGGTCAATTTGAATTTTATTGGTTTTGCTTATATTTAATTTGTAAGTTGGTTTGGTTTTATGGTTGCTTATATAAGAGCTCTACGTATAAAGAGTGGAGTTTACATCTAGTTTTATGATGGTACATATTTACAGTCAATCCCCTTTACATGTTTCACTCCCTTCCCTGCCCTTTCCCTCTGGTAACCACTACTCTGTTCTCTGTATCTACATGTTTGTTTTCTGTTTGGTTTGGTTTTTCTGTTTATTATTTTTGTTTGTTTTCTATATTCCATATATGAGTGAAATCGTATGGTATTTGTCTTTCTCCATCTTAATCAGCTGATTTTTAATGCTTTCAGTTTCTCTCCTCCTATTCTCTCATAAGCTCACTCCAATCATGCTTCCACCCCAACTATTCTACCAAACCTGCTCTTTTCAAGATCACCAGTGACTATCACGTGGCTAGATTCAATGGGCCCATCTCAGTCTTCATCTCCCTTGACGTATCTGTGGCATTTGACATTGTTGATCATTTCTTCCTTCTGGAAACACTTTCCGCACTTGGCTTCATGGTCACTTTTAGCTTTCTTCCTACCCCACTGGTTGCTCCTTCTCAATTACACTGGCTTGTTCCTCCTTTTCCTCCAGACCTCTTAATTTGACGTTCTCCAAGGTCCAGGTTTTGAACTACTTCTCTTCTAATTCCCCTGGCGATGTCGCCTAGGCTTTTTTTTAAAAAAAATTGAGGTATAATTTACATATAAGACTACCTAGTCTTACAGTTTTAAAATTTCACCTAAATGCTGTTGACTCCAAATTTGTCTATAGCCCAGACCTTTCTTTTGAGCTTCAAGCTTTTATACCCAAATGGCTACTTAACATCTCCACTTGTTATCTAGTAGGCATCTCAAATGTAACAAAACTAAGCTTCAGGTCTTATGTAGTAAATGCTATGCTCCACTGCCCACATTCCCCTTCAGGAATGAGGCCTGCAGAAAGGTCCCTGTATAAGAATTGCTCTCCACTGAAAGGAGCTGTCTTGCCTAAGGTAACATCCTCACTGGTAGCAGCTCTCATCCAATGCCAGAGAGGCCTGGTCCCCTGGCCTCAACTTGAGACAATGCTAATGAGTCATCCCAGCTCCACATGGGATCAACTGCAGCCTCTGTCAAAGCTGGATCACAGCTCAGCTTCTCTGTCTGCCCACTTCTACTTTTCTCATTCTTTTTACAGGGGGTGTTCCAGAGAACAGTCTCTGGGAACGGTAATCTCTGTCTCAGATCTGTTTCCTGGGAAACATGCCTCAGATAGCAGATATTGAGAATGGTCCTAGGGAACAAACTCTCAAAAAAGGATTTTGGAACTGGATCACCAGCCTGTTGGCTGGGAATGAAAGCCTCATCACTGGCAGTGGGTGGGATACTTATAGCCCTTGGTATTCTGTAGTGTTTTTAAAATGATGTAGTGGTTTATTCTCATCAATTGTTCTATTAATGATTGAGAGGGGTGTTGATATCTTTACTATAATAGTGGATTTATCTGTTTATCCATTCAATTCTATCATTTTTTCATGTTCTGCTATTAAGTGCATATACATGTGGGCTTGGTATAGCTTTTTGAGAATTAACCCTTCTATCATTATAAATATCTCTCTTTAATCCTGGTTGTATATTTTATTCTGAATAAAAATTTTGTTTCTTTGTATATTTTGTTTCACTTCAGCTAGTTTAACAATATGAGCCAGTAAACCTTATTTTTGGTCTCAGCCATATTTGCAATGTTTCTTTTCTCCTTCCTTATTCAGGACCCCATTTAGTTATACCTTCTCTGAGGCTTCTGAAGACAGAATTTATTACCTCTGGCAAGCGTACTGAGCATGGAATCCACTGAGCAAAGATTGCATGTGTTCTAATTTTATTGAGCATGATTGCATGTATTTGTTTTAATTATGGATTGGCTGCTCTTTGGACATACATCAATTGTCCAAAATAGGTGGAAGGGGGTGGGATCATGTGATATAACATGACTGTCCAGGGACACTCCTTGATTAGGGCCTATGGAGTTGCCACTCCCTTAATGAAAAGTAGAGAACTTATATACCACTGATGACCAAATATAAGGTAAGCCTAAAATACAAGATGATCTTCCTTATATTTATAAGATTTATTCTTGCTTTTGCATATATCTCTGGTTCATGTCTTGTTTAATGTTGTCTTGTATGACTAAACCAAAATATACCCATTTTCTGTAGATATCCATATGGAACCCTATTGCTTTTTTTTTTTTAACATCTTTATTGGAGTATAATTGCTTTACAATGGAGTGTTAGTTTCTGCTTTATAACAAAGTGAATCAGTTATATATATATACATATGTTCCCGTATCTCTTCCCTCTTGCATCTCCCTCCCTCCCACCCTCCCTATCCCACCCCTCTAGGTGGTCACAAAGCACTGAGATGATCTCCCTATGCTATGTGGCTGCTTCCCATTAGCTATCTATTTTACGTTTGGTAGTGTATATATGTCCATGCCTCTCTCTCGCTTTGTCACAGCTTACCCTTCCCCCTCCCCATATCCTCAAGTCCATGCTCTAGTAGGTCTCTGTCTTTATTCCTATCTTACCCCTAGGTTCTTGATGACCTTTTTTTTTTCTTGGATTCCATATATATGTGTTAGCATACGGTATTTGTTTTCCTCCTTCTGACTTACTTCACTCTGTATGATAGACTCTAGGTCCATTCACCTCACTACAAATAACTCACTTTCGTTTCTTGTTATGGCTCAGTAATATTCCATTGTATATATGTGCCACATTTTCTTTATCCATTCATCTGTTGATGGACACTTAGGTTGCTTCCATGTCCTGGCTATTGTAAATAGAGCTGCAATGAACATTTTGGTACATGACTCTTTTTGAATTATGGTTTGCTCAGGGTATATGCCCAGTAGTGGGATTGCTGGGTCGTATGGTAGCTCTATTTGTAGTTTTTCAAGGAACCTCCATATGTTCTCCATAGTGGCTGTATCAATTTACATTCCCACCAAGAGTGCAAGAGTGTTCCCCTTTCTCCACACCCTCTCCAGCATTTATTGTTTCTAGATATTTTGATGATGGCCATTCTGACCGGTGTGAGATGATATCTCATTGTAGTTTTGATTTGCATTTCTCTAATGATTGAGCATTCTTTCATGTGTTTGTTGGCAATCTGTATATCTTCTTTGGAGAAATGTCTATTTAGGTCTTCTGCCCATTTTTGGATTGGGTTGTTTGTTTTTTGTTATTGAGCTGCTTGTAAATTTTGAAGATTAATCCTATGACAGTTATTTCATTTGCAAATATTATCTCCCATTCTGAGGGTTGTCTTTTGGTCTTGTTTATGGTTTCCTTTGCTGGGCAAAAGCTTTGAAGTTTCATTAGGTCCCATGTGTTTATTTTTGTTTTTCCTTCCATTTCTCTAGGAGGTGGGTCAAAAAGGATCTTGCTGTGATTTATGTCATAGACTGTTCTGCCTATGTTTTCCTCTAAGAGTTTAATAGTTTCTGGCCTTACATTTAGGTCTTTAATCCATTTTGAGTTTATTTTTGTGTATGGTGTTAGGGAGTGTTCTAGTTTCATACTTTTACATGTAGCTGTCCAGTTTTCCCAACACCAATTATTGAAGAGGCTGTCTTTTCTCCACTGTATATTCTTGCCTCCTTTATCAAAGGTAAGGTGACCATATGTGCATGGGTTTATCTCTGGGCTTACTATCCTGTTCCATTGATCTGTCTTTCTGTTTTTGTGCCAGTACCATACTGTCTTGATTACTGTAGCTTTGTGGTATAGTCTGAAGTCAGGGAGCCTGATTCCTCCAGCTCTGTTTTTCGTTCTCAAGATTGCTTTGGCTATTCGGAGTCTTTTGTGTTTCCATACAAATTGTGAAATTTTTTGTTCTAGTTCTGTGAAAAATGCCAGTGGTAGTTTGATAGGGATTCCATTGAATCTGTAGATTGCTTTGGGAGGTAGAGTCATTTTCACAATGTTGATTCTTCCAATCCAAGAACATGGTATAACTCTCCATCTATTTGTATCATCTTTAATTTCCCTCATCAGTGTCTTATAATGTTCTGCATACAGTTCTTTTGTCTCCTTAGGTAGGTTTATTCCTAGATATTTTATTCTTTTTGTTGCAATGGTAAATGGGAGTGTTTTCTTGCTTTCATTTTCAGGTTTTTCATCATTAGTGTATAGGAATACCAGAGATTTCTGTGCATTAATTTTGTATCCTGCTACCTCACCAAATTCATTGATTAGCTCTAGTAGATTTCGGATAGCATCTTAAGGATTCTCTATATATAGTATCATGTCATCTGCAAACAGTGACAGCTTTGCTTCTTCTTTTCCGATTTGGATTCCTTTTATTTCTTTTTCTTCTCTGATTGCTGTGGCTAAAACTTCCAAAACCATGTTGAATAAGAGTGGTGAGAGTGGGCAACCTTGTCTTGTTCCTGAACTTAGTGGAAATGGTTTCAGTGTTTTCACCATTGAGGATGATGTTGGCTGTGGGTTTGTCATATATAGCCTTTATTATATTGAGGAATGTTCCCTCTATGCCTACTTTCTGCAGGATTTTTATCATAAATGGGTGTTGAATTTTGTCAGAAGCTTTCTCTGCATCTATTGAGATGATCATATGGTTTTTCTCCTTCAATTTGTTAATATGGTGTATCACGTTGATTGATTTGCGTATATTGAAGAATCCTTGAATTCCTGGAGTAAACCCTACTTGATCATGGTGTATGATCCTTTTAATGTGCTGTTAGATTCTGTTTGCTAGTATTTTGTTGAAGATCTTTGCATCTATGTTCATCAGTGATATTGGCCTGTAGTTTTCTTTGTTTGTGACATCTTTGTCTAGTTTTGATATCAGGGTGATGGTGGCCTCGTAGAATGAGTTTGGGAGTGTTCCTCCCTCTGCTATATTTTGGAAGAGTTTGAGAAGGATAGGTGTTAGCTCTTCTCTAAATGTTTGATAGAATTCGCCTGTGAAGCCATCTGATCCTGGGCTTTTGTTTGTTGGAAGATTTTTTTTTTTCTTTTGCAGTACACAGGCCTCTCACCATTGTGGCCTCTCCTGCTGTGGAGCACAGGCTCCAGATGCGCAGGCCCAGCAGCCATGGCTCATGGGCCCAGCCGCTCCGCAACACGTGGGTCTTCCCAGACCGGGGCACAAACCCTGCATCAGCAGGCGGACTCTCAACCACTGCGCCACCAGGGAAGCCCTGTTCAAAGATTTTTAATCACAGTTTCATTTTCAGTGCTTGTGATTGGTCTGTTCATATTTTCTATTTCTTCCTGATTCAGTCTTGGCAGGTTGTGCATTTCTAAGAATTTGTCCATTTCTTCCAGGTTGTCCATTTTATTGGCATGGAGTTTCTTGCAGTAACCTCTAATGATCCTTTGTATTTCTGCAGTGTCAGTTGTTACTTCTCCTTTTTCATTTCTAATTCTGTTGATTTGAGTCTTCTCCCTTTTTTTCTTGATGAATCTGACTAATGATTTATCAATTTTGTTTAACTTCACAAATAACCAGCTTTTACTTTTATTGATCTTTGCTATTGTTTCCTTCATTTCTTTTTCATTTATTTCTGATCTGATCTTTATGATTTCTTTCCTTCTGCTAACTTTGGGGGATTTTTGTTCTTCTTTCTCTAATTGCTTTAGGTGCAAGGTTAGGTTGTTTATTCTAGATTTTTCCTGTTTCTTAAGGTAGGATTGTATTGCTCTAAACTTCCCTCTTAGAAATGCTTTTGCTGCATCCCATAGGTTTTGGGTCGTTGTGTCTCCATTGTCATTTGTTTCTAGGTATTTTTTGATTTCCTCTTTGATTTCTTCAGTGATCACTTCGTTATTAAGTAGTGTATTGTTTAGCCTCCATGTGTTTGTATTTTTTACAGATCTTTTCCTGTAATTGTTATCTAGTCTCATAGCATTTTGGTCAGAAAAGATACTTGATACAATTTCAATTTTCTTAACTTTACCAAGGCTTGATTTGTGACCCAAGATATGATCTATCCTGGAGCATATTCCATGAGCACTTGAGAAAAATGTGTATTCTCTTGTTTTTGGATGGAATGTCCTTTAAATATCAATTAAGTCCATCTTGTTTAATGTATCATTTAAAGCTTGTGTTTCCTTATTTATTTTCATTTTGGGTGATCTGTCCATTGGTGAAAGTGGGGTTTTAAATTCCGCTACTCTGACTGTGTTACTGTCAATTTCCCCTTTTATGTCTGTTAGTATTTGCCTTATGTATTAAGGTGCTCTTATGTTGGGTGCATAAATATTTACAATTGTTATATCTTCTTTTTGGATCGAGCCCTTGATCATTATGTAATGTCCTTCTTTGTCTCTTGTAATAGTCTTTATTTTAAAGTCTATTTTGTCTGATATGAGAATTGCTGCTCCAGCTTTCTTTTGGTTTCCATTTGCATGGAATATCTTTTTTCATCCCCTCACTTTCAGTCTGTATGTGTCTCTAGGTCTGAAGTGGGTCTCTTGTAGACAGCATATATATGGGTCTTGTTTCTGTATCCATTCAGCCAGTCTGTGTTTTGGTGGGAGCATTTAATCCATTTACATTTAAGGTAATTATCGATATGTATGTTCCTATTTCCATTTTCTTAATTGTTTTGGGTTTGTTATTGTAGGTCTTTTCCTTCTCTTGTGTTTCTTCCCTAGAGAAGTTCCTTTAGCATTTGTGTAAAGTTGGTTTGGTGGTGCTGAACTCTCTCAGCTTGTCTGTAAAAGTTTTAATTTCTCCATCAAATCTGAATGAGATCCTAGCTGGGTAGAGTAATCTTGGTTGTAGGTTTTTCTCCTTCATCACTTTAAATATGTCCTGCCAGTCCCTTCTGGCTTGGAGAGTTTCTGCTGAAAGATAAGCTGTTAACCTTATGGGGATTCCCTTGTGTGTTATTTGTTGTTTTTCCCTTGCTGCTTTTAATATGTTTTCTTTGTATTTAATTTTTGATACTTTGATTAATATGTGTCTTGGCATGTTTCTCCTTGGATTTATCCTGTATGGGACTCTCTGTGCTTCCTGGACTTGATTAACTATTTCATTTCCCATATTAGGGAAGTTTCAACTATAATCTCTTCAAATATTTTCTCAGTCCCTTTCTTTTTCTCTTCTTCTTCTGGGACCCCTATAATTCGAATGTTGGTGTGTTTAATGTTGTCCCAGAGGTTTCTGAGACTGTCCTCAGTTCTTTTCATTCTTTTTTCTTTATTCTGCTCTGCAGTAGTTATTTCCACTAGTTTATCTTCCAGGTCACTTATCCGTTATTCTGCTATTGATCCCATCTAGAGAATTTTTAATTTCATTTATTGTGTTATTCATCATTGCTTGTTTCCTCTTTAGTTCTTCTAGGTCCTTGTTAAATATTTCTTGCATTTTCTCTATTCTATTTCCAAGATTTTGGATGATCTTTACTATCATTATTCTGAATTCTTTTTCAGGTAGACTGCCTATTTCCTCTTCATTTGTTAGGTCTGGTTGGTTTTTACCTTGCTCCTTCCTCTGCTGTGTGTTTTTCTGTCTTTTCATTTTGCTTATCTTACTGTGTTTTGGGTCTCCTTTTCACAGGCTGCATGTTCATAGTTCCTGTTGTTTTTGTTGTCTGTCCCCAGTGGCTAAGTTTGGTTCAGTGGGTTGTGTAGGTTTTCTGGTGGAGGGGACTAGAGCCTGTATTCTGGTGGATGAGGCTGGATCTTGTGTTTCTGGTGGGCAGGTCCACATCTGATGGTGTGTTTTGGTGTCTCTGTGGACTTATTATGATTTTAGGCAGCCTCCCTGTTAATGGATGGGGCTGTGTTCCTGTCTTGCTAGTTGTTTGGGATAGGGTGTGCAGCACTGTAGCTTGCTGGTCATTGAGTGAAGCTGGGTGTTGGTGTTGAGATGGAGATCTCTGGGAGATTTTTGCCGTTTGATATTACGTTGAGCTGGGAGGTCTCTTGTGGACCAGTGTCCTGAAGTTGGCTCTCCCACCTCAATGGCACAACCCTGACACCTGGTTGGAGCACCAAGAGACTGTCCTCCACATGGCTGCCAATGTTGGAGGGTCTCCTCCAGAGGCAGAGGGTGGCTGTGGCTCACTGTGAGGACAAGGACACTGCAGCAGAAGTTCTGGGAAGTACACCTTGGCATGAGCCCTCCCAGAGTCCACCATTAGCCCCAACAAAGACCTGGGTAGGCTCCAGTGTTGGGTTGCCTCAGGCCAAACAACCAACAGGGCCCTATTGCTTTTTAAAATGATATTTAAAATGCTTATTTATGCTGTCATAAAACAGATAAAATTGTGAGGTCATACTTCTAAGAAAATTACTAAATCCATAAACTTCTCTCTCTCTCTCTTCCCCTCCCTCCCTCCCTCTCACCATTTCATCTGGATACCTCTTGAATGTCCAGATATTTTTATTTGTTTGATGTCATTTAAAGCTGATTAATCTTTCTCCACCAAAATTACTTGGTAGTTCAAAATAAAATAATTAAGAGTGTCCTGTAACGTGACACTTTGCAAATATCCTTCTTTTCTGAGTGAGTGTTACAAGCGAAATGAAAAATATTTCCACAAAATGCTTATACACGAATATTTATAGTAATTTTATTCATAATAGACCCAACTGGAATTGACCCAAATTTCTATCAACAAAGTGAATAAATAAACATGTCATGGTATATTTCTAAAATGGAATACTAATTGCAATTTTAAAATAACAAGTTATTGATATGCAGAATCTCAACAACTTTGGTCACATTTGGAAGATCCATATTTACATGTTGACCTTCACTAGGTGGTGAAGGTCAAGGAAGGTGTAAAGGGGAGTGGGCTGGGGTAAGGTGTAAGGCCTGGCTATGTTAAAATGGAAAGGACAGTCTCTTTCAGGTGGGAACGTCTGAGATAAGATCTTAAGAATGAGAATGAACCAGCCATAAGAAGAGTTAGAGGAAAGTACTCTACGTTAAAGGAACAGTAAGTGCAAAGGCCTTGAGTCAGGAAAGGAAGAAGAGAGACCTCCTGTGGCCTAAGCAGAAGAACAGAAAGAAGCCTAATTATGAGCTAGATGGAGCGTGGTATGAGAT
The DNA here is from genome assembly GCF_949987515.2 of Delphinus delphis. Taxonomy (NCBI): domain Eukaryota; kingdom Metazoa; phylum Chordata; class Mammalia; order Artiodactyla; family Delphinidae; genus Delphinus; species Delphinus delphis. The sequence goes on along the minus strand of NC_082683.1, from coordinate 106,196,928 downwards.
AAGGCTGGAGACAGAGGCAGGAACCAGATTATGTACAGTTCTACAACCTGTGGTAAGAAGCGTACATTTAAAATCAACTTTATTGGGGTATTATATATATTTATTGTATATAAATATATATGAATTAATATTATATTTATAAATATTTATAACTATATTGATATACTATATATTTATAAATAAATATACTATATAATAATTATATAAAATTATATATGTGTAATTTACTTATCTATTATTAGTAATATATTAATATAATATATTATTATATAATATATAATATTATATATTAGGGTAAAATATACATTACATACAGGGATAAAATATATACACATTTATTATATAATTTATATATATTATATTATATATTGGGATATAACATTATATAAGGATATAATATATATTTATTATATGTAATAAAATGCACCCATTTTAAGCATACAGTTTAATGAGTTTAGCAATGTCAAATATGGTTACCTTGAGTAACGACAAACAAGATCAAAATAAAGAACATTTCCATAACCCAAAATTTCCCTCCCTCCTTTTTCTAGTCAGTTTCCTCCATCCTCAGTCCCGGGTGACCACTTTCTTATTTCTATTACCATAGATTGGCTTTGCCTGTTCTAGAATTTCACATAAATGAAATCATACAGAAGGTACTCTTTTGTGTGTGAGATTACTTTGCTCAGCACAAAGATGCAAATACAGTGCAATTGGAAGGGGATAATCTTTTCAACAAATAGTGCTGGACCAATTGTATATCCATATGAAGAAAAATAAACCTCAACTCTCACCTCACAGCATACTCAAGACAATTTAAATTTAATCGTAGAGCTAAGCATAGTAAAGCTATAAAACTTCTAGAGGAAGACACAGATAATCTTTGCAACTCAGATGAAGGCAAAGTTTCCTAGTTAGGGCATTATAAGGACAAATAAAATTACAAATCATAAAATTGGACTTCATCAAAATTCAAAACCTCTAAAATGTCTGCTTTTCATAAGAAACTGTTATAAAATGAAAAGGAGACCCACAGACTGGGGGAAAATATTCACAATATGTATATCTGACAAAGATTTGTGTATAGAATACAAAACGAATTCTTTTAACTCAACAAGACAAAAATTTTAATAAAAATGGGTGAGAGACTTGAACAGACCCTTCCCGAAAGAAGGTACATGATGGCCAGCAAAAACATGAAAATATGCTGTATATCTTGTGCCACTAGAAAACCAAAAATTGAAACCATAATGAGATATCAGTTTATATCCAACTGAATGGGTAAAATTTAAAAGACTAAAAAAAAAAGATTGACAATACATGTGTGAACAAAAATGTGGAGTGAATGTTCCTATATTGCTGGTGGTGAGTGCAACTACTCTGGAAAACACTTTGGCGATTTCTTATAAAGATAAGCATATACTTAGCATCTACCCAGATATTTAATTCCATTTTATCTCTACTGTTTTCTTATTAGCTACGCTGTTTTTTTTTTAGTGGTTGCTCTAAGGTTTACAACACACATCCTTTATTTATCATAATCTACCTCAAGATACCACTTTGCAATTAATGTCTGAATCTTACAATAGTTAGAATTGTAAGAGGAATTTCTATAGTCCCCTCCCATCCTTTGTGCTATTGTCACCAAAGATTTTACTTCTGTATGCTATAGACCCCACAGTACATTGTTATTGGTTTTGTTTTAAATAGTCAATTATCTTTGGAAGAAATAAAAAGATGAGAAAAAAGTTCTTGTATATTTATGCACATATATACCATTTTCAGTGTTTTCATTACATATGTAAATCCAAATTTTTACCTTATGTCTTTTATTTTTTTGATTCCATATATAAGTGAGATCACACAGTCTTTGTCTTTCTCTGACATATTTCACTTAACATAAATCCCTGAAGGTCCATCTATATTGCTGCAAATGGCATGATTTTTATGGCTGAATAATAGTCCATCATATATACTATATACTACAAGTTTTTTACCCATTCATCTGTCAGTGGACACTTAGGTTTGTTTCTATGTCTTCAGTGGACACTTAGGTTTATTTCTATGCCTTGGCTATTGTAAATAATGCTTAATATGGGGGTGTAGATGTTTTTCTAGTTAATGTTTTAGTTTCCTTTGGATATATTCCCTAGAAGTGAAATTGCTAAATCTATTTTTAATTTTTTGAGGGTCCTCCATACAGTTTTCCATAGTGGCTGTACCAGTTTACAATCTCACCAACAGCGCACAAGGGTTCCCTTTTCTCCACATCCTCACCATTTGTTATCTTGTCTTTTTGGTGATGGCCATTCAGACAGGCAGGAGATGATATCTCATTGTGGTTTTGATTTGCATTTCCCTAATGACTAGTGAGGTTGAGCGTATTTTCATGTACTCATTGGCCATTCATATATCATCTTTGGAAAAATGTCTGTTCAGGTTGTTTGCCCGTTTTTAATTAGATTGTGTGTGTGTGTGTGTGTGTGTGTGTTTTGCTACTGATTCATTAAATTCCTTATATATTTTGGATATTAACCATTTATCGGATATGGCTTGCAAATATTTTTTCCTATTCCATAGTCTTTTCACTTTGTTGATTATTTCTTTTATCGTATGTAGTCTCACTTGTTTATTTTTGATTTGATTGCTTGTGTTTTAGGTGTCATAACCAAAAAGTCATTGCCAAGACCTATGTCAAGGAGATTTTTTCCTATGTTTTCTTCTAAGAGTTTCATGGGTTCAGCTCTTACATTTAAGTCTTTAATCCATTTTGAGTTAATTTTTTGTGATATAAAATAGGAGTCTAATTTCATTCTTTAATATGTGAATATCCAATTTCCCAGCACAATTTATTGAAGACACTGTCTTTTCTCTATTGAGTATTCTCAGCTCCTTGCCAAATATTAGTTGACCATATATGCTTGGGTTTATTTCTCTATGTGCTTGGGTTTATTTCTGGGCTCTTGATTCTCTTCCATTGTTCTATTTGTTTTTATGTCAGTACCTTACTTTTTTGATTACTATAGCTTCATAGTATAGCTTGAAATCAGGAAGTGTGATGCCTCTTGCTTTGTTCTTCTTTCTCAGGATTGCTTTGGGTATTCAGAGTCTTTTGTCATTCCATATAAATTTCAGGATTATTTTTACTTCTCTAAAGAAATGCCATTGGAATCTTGATAGGGATGCATTGTACCTAAAAATGGGTTTTGGCAGTATTAACATTTTAACAATATTCCTCTAATTCATGAACTGGGGATAACTTTCCATTTATTCATGTCTTCAGTTTCTTTCATCAATGTCTTGTAGTTTTCAGAATAGAGATCTTTTACCTCCTTGGTTAAGTTTATTCCTAAGGATTTTGTGTTTTTATGCTGTTGTAAATGGGATTGTTTTTTAAATTTAGTTTTCAGATAATTTATTGTTACTGTATAAATTATAGAAACACCACTGATTTTTGTATGTTAATTTTGTATCCAGAAACTTTACTGAATTTGTTGATTAGATCTAGCAGGGTTTGTGTATGTGTGTGTGGAGTCTTTAGGATTTTCTAAATATGAAATCATGTCAACTGCAAATAAAAACAATTTTACTTCTTCCTTTCCAATTCTGATACCTTTTATTTCTCTTTCTTGCCTGATTGCTCTAGTAAATATTTCCAGTATTATGTTGATTAGGAGCTGTGAGAGTGGGCACCCTTGTTTTCTTCTTGATCTTAGAGGAAAAGCTTTCAAACTTTCACCACTGAGTATGATGTTAGGTGTGGACTTATATGAACTTTATTTTGTTGAGATACATTCCATCTATACCTAATTTATTGAAAGTTTTTATCAGGAACAAATGTTGAATTTTGTCAAATGCTTTTTCTACATCTATTGCGATGATAATATAATTTTTTCTTTAATTCTGTTAATGTGATGTCTCACATTGCTTGATTTGCATACGTTGAACCATCCTTGCATCCTAGGCATGAATCCCATTTAATGTGCTGCTGAATTCAGTTTGTTAGTATTTTATAGAGAGTTTTTGCATTTGTATTTGTCAGGGATATTGATCTGTAGTTTTCTTTCCTGTGGGTGTCCTTTTCTGGCTTTGGTATCAAGGTAATGCTGACCTTATAGAATGAGTTTAAGAGTATTCCCTCCTCCTCAATTTTTTTGGAAGAGTTTGAGAAGAATTGGTGTTAATTCTTCTTTAAATGTTTGGTAAAATATACCAGTAACGCAATCTGGTCCTGGACTTTTCTTCATTGGAAGATTTGTTCATTACTGATTCAATATCCTTATTAGTATTGATAGTTGGTCTATTCAGGCTTTCTAGTTCTTTCAGATTCAGTCTTGGTAGTTTGTACATTTCTAAGAATATTTCATTTTTCTATGTTATCCACATGTTACTGTATAGTTGTTCCTTGTAGCTTCTTACAATCCTTTGTATTTCTGTGGTATCAGTTGTAATGTCTCCTTTTTCATTTATAATTGTGTTGATTTGGATCCTCTCTGTTTTTTTTTTTTGACCTGTCAGTTCATAAATGATGTTTTAACAATAAATACAAAAACAGGTTTTTTCCAAAAAGAAACAAAAATATTTTGAAAACAAATGTTTGGAAATAGTCATTTTATTTTTGAAATAGATATAAATATATCTCCACACACTTAGAAAACTTGGGAATAGATTTTTAAATTTTCTTTTAAAGTTTTCCACTTTTTATTTATATTTTTGAGTTCTTGATTTCTTTTTTTTATTCAAACAGAAACTCACAAAAATTATAATCATCCTCATCAGTTCACTCAGTCCCATGTAATTAATTTTTTTTCATCTTGATCTTTTGTTAGCACTTTTATGAATTCATCGGTTTTCCATTAGAGTTCTGAAAATGCTTATTCATTCACTTCAGCAGTACAGTCAGTTACCAGAAACGTGTACTTGTCAGAGTCTTTTACATGAATTCCTTGAAGATGAAACCCTTTTATAGGAACATTTTTGCAAAAGCATCAGAGTACACCCAGAACTGTCTGTAAATGACAAAAGACTTGAAAATGACCACGGTTAAAGATTTGATGAAAGTTTATAATAATGCAATTGACAAGGAAATTTAATTATTTCTGAGATATACATTTTAAAGTAATAACTAGAATTATGACTTATAACATTATACAGAACATATAAGATTTTTATGAATTTCATATAATGTCTGAAACATTTATATTAACATATTTCCATACAAATAACCCAAAGAAAGTTTAGTATTAGTTTTGTTTTTTTTTAAATTATTTAATTTAATTTATTTTTTAAAACATGATCTTATTAATCATCAATTTTATACACATCAGTGTATACATGTCAATCCCAATCACCCAATTCAGCACACCACCATCCCCACCCCATCGCGGTTTTCCCCGCTTGGTGTCCATATGTTTGTTCTCTACATCTGTGTCTCAATTTCTGCCCTGGAAACTGGTTCATCTGTACTATTTTTCTAGGTTCCACATATATGCATTAATATACGATATTTGTTTTTCCCTTTCTGACTTACTTCACTCTGTATGACAGCCTCTAGATCCATCCATGTCTCAACAAATGACTCAGTTTCGTTCCTTTATATGGCTGAGTAAGATTCCATTGCATATATGTACCACATCTTCTTTAGCCATTTGTCTGTTGATGGGCATTTAGGTTGCTTCCATGACCTGGCTATTGTAAATAGTGCTGCAATGAACATTGGGGTGCATGTGTCTTTTTGAATTATGGTTTTCTCTGGGTATATGCCCAGTAGTGGGACTGCTGGATCATATGGTAATTCTATTTTTAGTTTTTTAAGGAACCTCCATACTGTTCTCCATAGTGGCTGTATCACTTTACATTCCCACCAATAGTGCAAGAGGGTTCCCTTTTCTCCACACCCTCTCCAGCATTCGTTGTTTGTAGATTTTCTGATGATGCCCATTCTAACTGGTGTGAGGTGATACCTTATTGTAGTTTTGATTTGCATTTCTCTAATAATTAATGATGTTGAGCAGCTTTTCATGTGCTTCTTGGCCATCTGTAGGCTTCTTTGGAGAAATATATATTTAGGTCTTCTGCCATTTTTGGATTGGGTTGTTTGTTTCTTTAATATTGAGCTGCATGAGCTGTTTATATATTTTGGAGATTAATACTTTGTCTGTTGCTTCATTTGCAAACATTTTCTCCCATTCTGAGGGATGTCTTTTTGTCTTGCTTATGGTTTCCTTTGCTGTGTAAAAGCTTTGAAGTTTCATTAGGTCCCATTTGTTTATTTTTGGTTTTATTTCCATTACTCTAGGAGGTGGATCAAAAAAGATCTTGCTGTGATTTATGTCAAAGAGTGTTCTTCCTGTGTTTTCCTCTAAGAGTTTTATAGTGTTCAGTATTACATTTAGGTCTTGAATCCATTTTGAGTTTATTTTTGGATATGGTGTTAGGGAGTGTTCTAATTGCATTCTTTTACATGTAGCTGCCGAGTTTTCCCAGCACCACTTATGGAAGAGACTTTCTTTTCTCCACTGTATATCCTTGCCTCATTTGTCAGAGATCAGTTGACTATAGGTGCATGGGTTTATCTCTGGGCTTTCTATCTTGTTCCGTTGATCTATGTTTCTGTTTTTGTGCCAGTACCATACTGTCTTGATTACTGTAGCTTTGTAGTATAGTCTGAAGTCAGGGAGTCTGATTCCTCCAGCTCCGTTTTTTCCCTTTGGACCGCTTTGGCTATTCGGGGTCTTTTGTGTCTCCATGCAAATTTTAAGATTTTTTGTTCTAGTTCTATAAAAAGTGACATTGGTAATTTAATAGGGATTGCATTGAATCTGTAGATTGCTTTGGGTAGTAGAGTCATTTTCACAATATTGATTCTTCTGATCCAATAACATGGTATATCTCTCCATCTGTTGGTATCATCTTTAATTTTTTTCATCAGTGTTATAATTTTCTGCATACAGGTCTTTTGTCACCCTAGGTAGGTTTATTCCTAGGTATTTTATTAATTTTGTTGCAATGGTAAATGGGAGTGTTTCCTTAATTTTTCTTTCAGAGTTTTCCTCATTAGTGTATAGGAATGCAAGAGATTTCTGTGCATTAATTTCGTATCCTGCAACTTTACCAAATTCATTGATTAGCTCTAGTAGTTTTCTAGTGGAATTTTTAGGATTCTCTATGTATAGTATCATGTCATCTACAAACAGTGTCAGTTTTACTTCTTCTTTTCCAATTCGTAATCGTTTTATTTCTTTTTCTTCTCTGATTGCCATGGCTAGGACTTCCAAAACTATGTTGAATAATTGTGGTGAGAGTGAACATCCTTGTCTTGTTCCTGATCTTAGAGGAAATGCTTTCATTTTTTTACCACTGAGAATGAAATTTGCTGTGGGTTTGTCATATATGGCCTTTATTATGTTGAGGTAGGTTCCCTCTATGCCCACTTTCTGGAGAGTTCTTATCATAAATTGGTGTTGAGTTTTGTCAAAAGATTTTTCTGCCTCTATTGATATGATCATATGGTTTTTATTCTTCAATTTGTTAATATGGTATATCACATTGATTGATTTGTGTATATTGAAGAATCCTTTCATCCCTGGGATAAATCCCACTTGATCATGGTGTATGATACATTTAATGTGTTGTTGGATTCTGTTTGCTAGTATTTTGTTGACGATTTTTGCGTCTATGTTCATCAGTGATATTGGTCTGTAATTTTCTTTTTTTGTGATATGTTTGTTTCATTTTGGTATCAGGGTGATGGTGGCCCTCGTAAAACAAGTTTGGGAGTGTTCCTCCCTCCACAATTTTTTGGAAGCATTTGAGAAGGATAGGTATCAGCTCTTCTCTAAATGTTTGATAGGATTCACCTGTGAAGCCATCTGGTCCTGGACTTTTGTTTGTTGGAAGATTTTTTTTTTTTTTTTTTTTTTTGCGGTATGTGGACCTCTCACTGTTGTGGCTTCTCCCGTTGTGGAGCACAGGCTCTGGACGTGCAGGCTTAACGGCCATGGCTCACAGGCCCAGCCGCTCCATGGCATGTGAGATCTTCCCGGACAGGGGCACGAACCCATGTTCCCTGGGCAGGCAGACTCTCAACCACTGCACCACCAGGGAAGCCCTGTTGGAAGATTTTAAATCACAGTTTCAATTTCCCTACTTGTGATTGGTCTGTTCATATTTTCTATTTCTTCCTGGTTCAGTCTTGGAAGGTTATACCTTTCTAAGAATTTGTCCATTTCTTCCAGGTTGTCCATTTTATTGGCACAGGGTTGCTTGTAATAGTCTCTTAGGATGCTTTGTATTTCTGTGGTGTCTGTTGTAACATTTTCATTTTTAATTTTATTGATTTGAGTCCTCTCCCTCTTTTTCTTGATGAGTCTGGCTAAAGGTTTATCAATTTTGTTTAACTTCTCAAAGACCCAGTTTTTAATTTTATTGATCTTTGTTTCTATTTCATTTATTTATGCTCTGATCTTTATGATTTCTTTCCTTCTGCTAACTTTGGGTTTTGTTTGTTCTTCTTTCTCTAGTTCCTTTAGGTGTACGGTTAGATTGTTTATTTGAGATTTTTCTTGTTTCTTGAGGTATGCTTGTATAGCTATAAACTTCCCTCTTAGAACTGCTTCTGCTGCATCCCATAGGTTTTGGATCATCATGTTTTCACTGTCATTTGTCTCTAGGTATTTTTTGATTTCCTCTTTGATTTCTTCAGTGATCTCTTGGTTATTTAGTAATGTATTGTTTAGCCTCCATGTGTTTTTGTTTTTTATGGTATTTTCCCTGTAATTCATTTCTAATCTCATAGTATTGTGATCAGAAAAGATGCTTGATATGATTTCAATTTTCTTAAATTTACTGAGGTTTCATTTGTGACCCAAGATGTGATCTATCCTGGAGAATGTTCCATGTGCACTTGAGAAGAAAATGTAATCTTCTGTTTTTGGATGGAATGTCCTATAAATAGCAATTAAATCTATCTGGTCTATTGTTTCATTTAAAGCTTGTGTTTCCTTATTTATTTTCATTTTGGATGATATGTCCATTGGTGTAAGTGAGGTGTTAAAGTCCCCCACTATTACTGTGTTACTGTTGATTTCCTCTTTTAGAGCTGTTAGCAATTGCCTTAGGTATTGTGGTGCTCCTATGTTGGGTGTATATATATTTATAATTGTTATATCGTCTTCTTGGATTGATCCCTTGATATTATGTAGTGTCCTTCCTTGTCTCTTGTAACATTCTTTATTTTAAAGTCTATTTTATCTGATATGAGTATAGCTACTCCAGCTTTCTTTTGATTTCCATTTGCATGGAATATCTTTTTCCATCCCCTCACTTTCAGTCTGAATGTGTCCCTAGGTCTAAAGTGGGTCTCTTGTAGACAGCATATACATGGGTCTTGTTTTTGTATCCATTCAGCAAGCCTGTGTCTTTTGGTTGGAGCATTTAACCCTTTTCTTGTTTAAACTAATTATTAATATGTATGTTCCTATGACCATTTTCTTAATTGTTTTGGCTCTGTTTTTGTAGGTCCTTTTCTTCTCTTGTGTTTCCCACCTAGAGAATTTCCTTTAGCATTTGTTGTAGAGCTGGTTTGGTGGTGCTGAATTCTCTTAACTTTTGCTTGTCTGTAAAGCTTTTGATTTCTCCATTGAATCTGAATGAGATCCTTGCCAGGTAGAGTAATCTTGGTTGTAAGTTCTTCCCTTTCATCACTATAAGTATATCATGCCACTACCTTCTGGCTTGTAGAGTTTCTGCTGAGAAATCAGCTCTTAAGCTTGTGGGAGTTCCCTTGTATGTTATTTGTCATTTTCCCCTTGCTGCTTTCAATAATTTTTCTTTGTCTTTAACTTTTGCCAATTTGATTACTATGTGTCTCGGCATGTTTCTCCTGTAGGGCACTTGCTGTGATTCCTGGACTTGGGTGGCTATTTCCTTTCCCATATTAGGGAAGTTTTCAACTATAATCTCTTCAAATATTTTATCGGTTCCTTTCTCTCTCTCTTCTCCTTCTGGGACCCCTATAATGCGAATGTTGTTGTGTTTAATGTTGTCCCAGAGGTCTCTTCGGCTGTCTTCATTTCTTTTCACTCTTTCTTTATTCTGTTCCACAGCAGTGAATTCCACCATTCTGTCTTCCAGGTCACTTATCCGTTCTTCTGCCTTAGTTATGCTGCTATTGATTCCTTCTAGTGTAGTTTTCATTTCAGTTATTGTATTGTTCATCTCTGTTTGTTTGTTGTTTATTTCTTCTAGGTCTTTGTTAAACATTTCTTGCATCTTCTCGATCTTTGCCTCCATTCTTTTTCCGAGATCCTGGATCATCTTCACTATCATTATTCTGAATTCTTTTTCTGGAAGGTTGCCTATCTCCACTTCATTTAGTTGTTTTTCTGGGGTTTTATCTTGTTCTTTCATCTGGTACATAGCCCTCTGCCTTTTCATCTTGTTTATCTTTCTGTGAATGTGGTTTTTGTTCCACAGGCTGCAGGACTGTAGTTCTTCTTGCTCCTGCTGTCTGTCCTCTGGTGGATGAGGCTATCTAAGAGGCTTGTGTAAGTTTCCTGATGGGAGTGACTGGTGGTGGGTAGAGCTGACTGTTGCTCTGGTGGGCAGTGCTCAGTAAAAGTTTAATATGCTTCACTGTTGATGGGTGGGGCTGTGTTCCCTCCCTGTTGGTTGTTGATCCTGAGACAACCCAACACTGGAGCCTACCTGGGCTCTTTCATGGGGCTAATGACAGAGTCTGGGAGGGCTCATGCCAAGGAATACCTCCCTGAACTTCTCTGCCAGTGTCCTTGTCCCCTCAGTGAGCCACAGCCACCCCCTGTCTTTGCAGGAGACCCTCCAACACTAGCATGTAGGTCTGGTTCAGCCTCCCCAGGGGTCACTGCTCCTTCCCCTGGGTCCCGATGCACACACTACTTTGTGTGTGCTCTCCAGGAGTGGGGCCTCTGTTTCCCCCATTCCTGTCGAAGTCCTGCAATCAAATCCCACTAGGTTTCAAACTCTGATTCTCTAGGAATTCCTCCTCCCATTGCCAGACCCCCAGGTTGGGAAGCCTGACGTGGGGCTCAGAACCTTCACTCTAGTGGGTGGACTTCTGTGGTCTAAGTGTTCTCCAGTCTGTGAGTCACCCATCCAGCAGTTATGGGATCTGATTTTACTGTGATTGTGCCCTTCCTTCCGTGTCACTTGGCTTCTCCTTTGTCTCTGGATGTGAGGTCAGTTTTTTGGTGAGTTCCAGTGTCTTCCTGTTGATGATTGTCCAGCAGCTAGTTGTGATTCTGGTGTTCTAGCAAGAGGGAGTGATAGCACGTCCTTCTACTCTGCCATCTTATTTCCTCTCTTTCCTTCTTTCCTTCTTTCTTTCTTTCTTTCTTTCTTTCTTTCTTTCTTTCTTTCTTTCTTTCTTTCTTTCTTTCTTTTCTTTTCTTTCTTTTCTTTTCTTTTCTTTTCTTTTCTTTTCTTTCTTCTCTCCCTCTCTTTCTTTCATCTCTTTTATTTCATCTCTGATCTTTATTTCCTTCCTTCTGCTCTCTTTGCGCTTTCTTTCTTCTACTTTCCTAATTCCTTTTAGGTGATTTCTAACATTCTTTAGATGCTAGGTTAGGTTGTTTATTTGAGGTTTTTCTTGTTTCTTGAGGTAGGCCTGTATCACTATAAACTTCCCTCTTAGGACTGTTTTTGCTGCATTCTATAGATTTTGGAGTGTTGTGTTTCCACTCTCATTTCTCTCAAATTATTTTTTATTTTCTCTTTGATTTCTTCATTGACCCACCAGTTTTTTAGTATCATGTTTAGTCCCCATATATTTGTGATTTTCCCATTTTTCTTCCTGTACTGATTTCCTTTCTGGTTGGAAAAAATGATGGGTATACTTTATATCCTCTTAAATTTTTGAGACTTGGAGAACATTACATGAGCACTTGGAAAGAATGTTATTCTTCTATTTTTGGATAGAATGTCCTGTAGATATCTATTAAGTCCAACAGTCTACTGTGTCATTTAATAGATACTATGCCTTATTGATTTTCTGTCTGTATGATCTGTCCATTGATGTAAGTGGGGTGTTAAAAGTACCTATTATTATTGTATTATTGTCAAATTCTCCCTTTAAGTTTGTTAATATTTGCTTTATATATTTAGTGCACCTGTTTGGGGTGCATATATGTTAATGAGTGTAATTTCCTCTTCTTGCATTGATCCCTTTATCATTATACAATGCACTTCTTTGTCTTTTGTTACTTTGCTTTTTATTATTTATTTATTTCTATTTCTATTTCAGAAAATTTAATTTTTAGTGGTTTAGAAATTTAGAGTTTTTAAATTTTTTATTTTACATTGGAGTGTAGTTGATTAACAATGTTGTATTAGTTGAAACTTTGTTTTAAAGTCTGTTTTGGCTAATATGAATATTACTATACTTTCTCATCCTTTCCATTTGCATGAAATATCTTTTTCCATCCCCTCATCTTTGGTCTGTGTGTCTCTTTACCTCTGAAGTGAGTCTCCTGTAAGCAATATATAGATGGGTCTTATTTTGTTTTTTAATCCAATCAGCCATTCTATGTCTTGTGATTGGAGCATTTAGTCCATTGACATTTAAAGTAGTTATTGATAGGTATGTACTCATTGCTATTTTACTACTTGTTTTCCAATTCTTTTTGTACTTTTCTCTGTTCTTTTTGTTTCTTTCCTTGTAGTTTGATAATTTTCTTTAGTAGTATGCTGTGTTCCTTTCTCTCTAGTTTTTGTGTGTCTATTGTAGGTTTTTGATTTGTGGTTTTGATGGGGTTCATATATGTTGACCTATAACTATATCTAGTTGTTTTAAACAGGTAGTCCTTTAAGTTCAAATGCATTCTAGAAGATCTACATTTTTTACTCCCCTCCCCACATTTGTTTTTTTTTTTTTTTTTTCTTTTTTGGTTTCTTTTTCTGGCTGTGTCAGGTCTTAGTTGGAATCTTCATTGTAGCATGCAGGATCTTTGTTGTGGCACACGGGCTTCTCTCTAGTTGTGGTGTGTGGGTTTTCTCTTTCTAGTTGTGGTGCATGGGCTCCAGAGAGCATGGGCTCTGTAGTTTGTGGCACAGGGGCTCTCTAGTTGAGGCATGCATGCTCACTAGTTGTGGGGCATGGGCTCAATAGTTGTGGCATGCAGGCTTAGTTGTCCTGCGGCATGTGGGATCTTAGTTCCCTGACCAGGGATCGAACCTGCGTCCCCTGCATTGGAAGGTGGATTCTTTACCACTGGACCACCTGGGCAGTCCCCACATTTGTGTGTTTGACGTTATATTTTAGACTTCATGTTTAACCCTTAACTGATTATTGTAGTAATAGTTGATTTTATGATTTTTTGCCTTTAAACTTCATAGTAGCTTATTTAAGTGGTTGATCCTCAGACTTTACTGTAACCTTAACTAGTGGGATTTTTCTTTCCTATAGATTCTTACTTCCTTGTATAGCTTTTTCTTCTCTCTTAGGTAAGACCTTTTAAATTTTCTTTTATGGTAGATTTAGTATCGATAAACTTTTTTAGTTTTTGCTTGTCTGAGAAGTTCTTTATCTCTCCTTCTATTCTAAATGATAATCTTGCTAGATAGAGTGTCCTAGGTTACAGGGTTTTCCCTTTCAGCACTTTGAATACATGACATCACTCCCTTCTGGCCTTCAAAGTTTTTGTCTAAAAATCAGCTGATAGCCTTATGGGTGTTTCCTTTTATACAAGTCTTTGTTTTTCTCTTACTGCCTTTAGAACCCTTTCTTTAACTTTTGCCATTTTATTTAAGATGTTTTGGTGTGGATCTGTTTTGGTTCATCTTGTTTGGAACTCTCTGTGCTTCCTGCACCTGGATATTTTCCTCCTTCAGGTTTGTGAATTTTCCAGCCAAAATTTCAGCAAATACATTTTCAACCCCTTTCTCTTTCTCTTCTCCTTCTGGGATGTTTATAATGCTCACATTGGCTTGCTTCTTGTTGTTCTATAGGTCCCTTAAACTGTTTTCATTTTTTTAAATTTGTTTTTCTTTTTGCTGTTCTGGTTGAACAATTTCCATTATTCTATCTTTCAGATCAGGTATGCATTCTTCTGTATCACTTAGTCTGCTATTAATTCCTTCTAGTGTGTTTTTCATTTCAATTATTATATTCTTTAGTTCTGACTCGTTCTTTTTTATATTTTCTAGTTCCTTAAAATTCTCACTGTTTTCATCTATTCTTTTCTGTAATTCAGTTAGCATTTTTATTACTAGTGTTTTGAATTCTTTATCTGGTCAATGATTTATTTCTGTTTCATTAGTTGCTTTTCATGGGTTTTCTCTTGCTCTTTCAATTGAACCAAATTCCTCTGTCTTCTTATTTTATGTAACTTTCTCTTTCTCTATGAAACAGTTACCTATTGTGGTCTTAAAAGAGTGTCTTTATGTGGGAACATCACTACACAGTCTACATGAGCCCAGTGGCTTTGGTGGGAGAGCTGGATTTGATGTGAACAGGAGTCACGTCTTTCCTCAGGGTGTGCTGGCAGCTATCACCTTGCTAGGAGGTGGGGCTGGAGATGGAGGGGCTAGAGATGGAGCCAGATGTGAGCCAGCACTTCCTCTCTGTGCAGTGACCATAACCACCCTATTGCACGTGGGGATGGGTTCCAAGTTGCTGGAGTAGAAGTCCTGAGGATCGAGTTGAAGCCACAGGGTAGGCAGGACCCATGCGGGCTCCCAGCATGGGTTGCAGTATGGGCTGTGGCAGTCTATCTGAAGATAGAGATTGGAGCTGCTTCTGATGTGCTGCCTAAGTGTCAGTAATCGTTGCTGCTGCCCTGCTCAGGCACCACTTTGGGTCAGAGCCACCTCTGTTTCTCAAAACCAGTCTCCCATGTGGGGCTGAAATGTGTGCTCAGCTTAGGCTGGGGCACACACCAGAGCAGTAATGGGAAACCAGCTAGTCACCTATACAATTTTCAATCCTCTCTCTGCCCTGCTTCAGGACCAAGCAAGCATGTGCATGCTCCTCACAAGCAGAGTCCAGGCTTCCCTGGACTCCCAGCCCTCCTGTTAGTACCACTGGCCCTCCAAGCATCCAGGGCGACTCATCTTCCCTGTGTCAACCCCAGGGGTGAAGTGCCCAGTATGTGGCTCACACTACTCCTCAGGGAAGAACTCCACCTGTGCATTCTCCCTTTTCCTCTGAGTCTCCTCCCAGAAGCACAGGTCTCAACCTCATCACTTCCTTTCCCTTTCTACCCAATTCTGTTTGAATTTTCCTTACTGCCTTTGTTGTACAGTGGGAAAACAGTATTTGTGGAAAGAGAGGAGAGAAAGGAGTTCTTGGGAAGATAAATTTTAGGAACTGGTGTATATATCGGAACTGAGGATCTGGATATAGGCTTTCTAAAACTATGTATATTACAAATACTTTGGAAATTTTTTCAGGTGGCTGCATACCTCAGTTTGAAGACCAGTGAGCTAGACACTAATATTGCCAGGGAACACACACCCTCCAACCAGTTTCCACAGGGCACATTTGACCTCCTTTTTTCTCAAACAAGGGATTTAACATGTAGATAATGGGGTTTAACATGGGGTTTATAACACAGAAGAGCACAGAGACCAGGATATCCATATCCAGGGAGTAGCCTACTCCAGGTCTGTCGTAGTTGAAGTTGGCCATTCCATAAAAGACCACCACCATAGTGAGGTGGGGTGCACAGATAGAGAAGGCCTTGCTCCTGCCCTGAGCAGAGGAAATCCGAAGGATGGCAGAGATGATAAGTATGTAGGACACTGCAGTAAACAGGTAGGGGTTCAGGCCAATGGTTGCACTGGCCACATGGAGCACAGACTCACCGAGAGAGATGTCTGAGCAGGAGAGCTTCAGGAGCAATGGGATATCACAAAGAAAGTGGCTGATCTTGTTAGGCCCACACAGAATGAGTGTAGCTGCCAGCACTGTGTATGTCACAGAATTCACCAGCCCACATAGCCAGGACCCAGTTGCCAAACAAACACAGACCTTCACATTCATGAGGACTGGATATTGAAGAGGGTGGCAGATGGCTACATAGCAGTTAGGAGTCGTAGTTGCCAATAAAACACCCTCAGTGCCAGCACATGTCACAAGGAAGAAAATCTAGGAATAACAGTCCTCACAGGAGATGGTCTTCTTCTCCTGGAATAAGTTCACCAACATGACTGGAATAGTGGTAGATGTGTAGCAGGTGTCCAAGAAACTCAGGTTGCTGAGGAAATAATACATTGGGTTGTGGAGGGCAGGACTGACTCTTGTGGCCATTATTATGAGTGTGTTCCTGAAGAGTTGTCAGGTAAATGACCAGGAAGACCAGAAAGAACAAGCCCTGTAGGTTGGGATGGTGGGAAAATCCCAAGAAGATGAATTCAGCGACATCTGTTTGACTGTTCATTTCAAGGGGCGTCACAGCTACAAAATAATGAGAAAAAAGAAGCCATAATGAGAACGTACAAGGAGCACCCCAAATGGTCTTGTAAACTTATAGGGCCATGTAAAATAGTGTTGGATATAGACAGTTTGGACTGTGGAAGGAGGTGTGCAGAAGTGTCTTCAGAGAGACCAGAACTTCTCACTCAGCAGATCTAACCAGCTCAGGCCCAGGGACCACCCACAAATTTGCATGGCTACTGGTGTGTGAAAATAAATGCAGACTTGGTTAAAACCAGCAACAAGCCACCAACCCCTTCATTAGTATGAACTCATTTCTCACTACCTTGGTAATATCTACCTCCTATCATTGCCCTTTTTGGTAAGCATATTAACTTTTCTAAGAAATAAGATTTAATTGCAAAAAATAAGGAAAATTAGAAAAATATAAAGAATTTAATCACCTGCAGAATCAGAATCAGTGCTACTTTTCAGTGTACTCCATTGTAGGTTTTTTCAGTTATGTAAATCTTGAGCTCTGCTTATAGTTTTAAAATATTAGGAGTACAATTTCCCAAATTGGAAAGAAAGAGGTAATACTATCTATTCACAGAAGACATGATCTTATATAGAGAAAATACCAAAAAAGCCACAGAAAGCTACTACAGCTCATAAACAAATTCAGCAAAATTAAATACACAATAATCATTTGCGTTTCTGTACACTAACAATGAACAATCCAAAAAGGAAGTTAAAAAAATCAATTCCATTTACAATGACATCTAGAAGAATTAAGTATTTATAATGTCTTGCTAAAGAGGTGAAAGACTTTTTACACTGAAAACCACAAAGCATTGCTGAAAGAAATTAAAGCAGACATAAATAAATGGCAAGACATTCCATGTTCATGGTTAAAAAGACTTAACATTGTTAAGATGTCAGTATATCCAAAATGATCTACACATTTTGATCAATATCAAAATTCTATAGATCTTTCCAACAGAAATGGAAAAGCCAGTCCTCAAATTCATATGAAATTGTAAAGGACCTGAATAGTCAATACAATCTTGGCAAAGAACAATAAAGTTGGAGGACTCACACTTCCTGACTTTGAAACTTACTGCAAAGCAACAATATTGTACTAGCATAAGAGAGACATATAGACCAATGGAATAGTATAAACAGCCCAGAAATAAATTCTCACATACATGTTGATTTTCAACAAGGGTACCAAGACTATTCAATGGGAGGAAAAAAAGTCTTTTCAATAAGTGGTTCTGGGAAAACTGGATATCCGCATGCAAAAGAAAGAAGTGGTTCCTTACCTTATATAATACACAAAATTAACACAAAATGTATTAAAGACCAAAACTTAAGAGCTAAAACTATAATACTTTTATAAGAAAACATTGAGGAGAAATCTTGATTTCATTATATTTGGCAACAATTTCATAGATATGATACCAAAATTACAGGAAAACAAAAGAAAAATAAATTTTACGTCGTGAAAATTAAAGTATCATCAAAGGGCACTAACAAGAAGTAAAAGATAACCTATAGAATATGAGAAAATATTTGCAAGTCATATATCTGATAAGGAATTAATATCCAGCATATATAAAGAACTCCTACAACTCAACAACAAAAAATAAATTCAGCAAAGTTGCAAAATACAAAATCAATATACGAAAATATGTTGCATTTCTATGCACTGAAAACAAACTCTCAGAAAGGAAATAAAACAATTCTATTTACAATTGTACTAAAAAGAATTAAATACCTAGAAATAAATTTAAAGAGGTGACAGACATGTACACTGAAAACTATAAGATATTGATGAAAGAAATTGAAAAAGACACAAACAAATGAAAAGATATTCTGTATTTATGAATTGGAAGAATTAATATTGTTAAAATTTGATATTGCCCAAAGCAATCTATAGTTTCAGTGCAATCCCTATCAAAATTCCTATTGGCATTTTTCACCAAAATTGTACAAATAATTATAAAATTCGTATGAAACTACAAAAGACACCAAATAGCCAAAGAAATCTTGAGAAAGAAGAACAAAGCTGGAGGCCTCATGCTCCCTGATTTTAAACCATATTACATAGTTAATATAGTAATCAAAACAGTGTAGTATTGGCATTAAAAGAGACACATAGGGGACTTCCCTGGTGGTCCAGTGGTTAAGAATCTGCCTCCCAATGCAGGGAACGTGGGTTTGATCCCTGGTTGGGGAAATAAGGTCCCACATGCTGTGGGGCAACTAAGTCCGCGTGCCGCAACTCCTGAGGCCGTGCACTCTGGAGCCCACGAGACACAACTAGAGAGAAGCCCACACGCTGCAATGAAGAGTCTGTGAACAGCAACAGAAGATTTTGCATGTCGCAAAAAAGATCCTGCATGCTGCAAATAAGACCCAATGCAGCCAACTAAATAAATAAATAAATAATAAATAAATATTTTTTAAAAAGAGAGAAACACGTAGATCAACGGAACAGAATAGAGAGCCCAGAAATAACCCACACATATGTGGTCAATTAACTTATGAGAAAGGAGCCAAGCATATACACTGAGGAAAGCAAAATCTCTTCAATAAATGCTGTTGGGAAAATTGGACAGCCACAGGCAAAAGAATGAAACTGGACTACTGTCTTATACCATACACAAAAATTAACTCAAAATGGATTAAAGACTTGAATATAAGACCTGAAACCATAAAACTTCTAGAAGAAAACAGGCAGTAAGCTCCTTGACATCAGTCTTGGTGATACCTTTTACTATTATAAATACTGGAATGAACATTTTTATACATAAGCATATGTGAACATTTCTGGTTACCTCTTCAGAATAAATTTGGTCTCCATGTTTTTAAATATACTGCAGATGGAAAAATTCTAAGTAATCAAACATACTTAAGTATGTTAACTTATTAAAGTAAACTTTATGACACCAAGATTTACTCTCAAGCGTTGTATGTTTTCTGAAAAAATAATTGATACAGTTATTAGCTTTCTTTTAAATTATCCATGCTGACGGGTTCACAATAACTGTGAATAGGGATTTCTGCACCTTTTTCAATCTTGGAGGTGAGATGATATAGTGGAAAGAGTGGGCTCTTGAATCAGATAGATGTAAAATCAAATCCTACTTCTACTGCTTGTTAGATGTAAATGGTGGATAAGTTAGCAGACTTCTCTGTTCCTCAGTTTGCTTATTGTATTCTAATATTAATACTGCCTATATCAGAGTTTTTGGGAGAAGTAACATGAGATAATATAAGTAATGTGCCTGCTATATAATAGGTGTTCAATCAACTGTGGCTATCAATGCTATTTTTTTAATCCATACAAAAATATTTTAAGGTAAAATATTTTCTTTGGCTCTACCTTCCAAATTGAATAAATATTATTCTCACTACTGTCACCACAGAGACCCCAGTCCAAGCTATCATTTTCTCTTGCCCAGACTCCTAAAACAGACTCCTATTTTCTTTCCACTCCCCTGTTCTCATTTAGTCAATCTCAACACAGCAGCAAACAGAGTGACGTTTTACAGCATAAACAAAATTACACCACTCTTAAACTCAAAACATTTTGATAGTTTCCCATCTCACTTAGAATAAAATCTAAAGATCTCACCTTGGCATACAAAGCCCATGGGATCTGACCTCTGACTACATTTCTAATATTACTTCCCACCATTATTCCCCGTTGCTCACTCAGCTTGAGCTACACAGGGCTGCTTTCCATTTAAGTTCACCAAACACATGCCCATTGTAAGGGCTTGTACTTGATATTTCTTTAGCTAGAAACTTTCCCCCAGATATTTGCATGGTCCGTTTCCTATTTTCATTGAAGTTTTTCCTGGACTCTTACTTCCTTAAGGATACTTCCTCTGAAAACTCTATCTAAAATCGCAGCTACGTCATTTTATCCTCTTCTCCTGCTTTACTTCTTTTGTAGCATTATGCTACACCTGGCATGAAATTATTTATCTATTTGAATGTGTTTGTAGTATAAGTTCAGTGAGGCCTGGAGCTCAGTTTTGCTCCCTCTCTATCACTCATACCTAAGACAGTGTCTGGCATACAGTATGTGCTCAGTAATTATGTGTGGAATGAATAAATGAATCTATATTTTTAGATAATTCTGGATTTTAATATATTTCCTTTGAGAAAATCTAGTCTAATTCTTTTTCATTTTGCCTAATTATGTTTAATTATTCTTCCTTATATCTTTCTCCTGACCTATGGATATCAGCCTATCATGCTTATCAGCCCATTTTATTCTCTAGAGTAGAAAATTTTACACATTGGAAATTTTAACATCTTCTTCCATATCGACTTTTTACATAATAAATAATTCTCATTAAGAATAAAGATAAAACCTAGCTTATTTTTATTTCTCCCATATAAGTTATCAATTAAAGCAAAATATTATCCTGTTAGAACCCCAACAGATATATATATATAACTTGATTGTAATATATATATTACTTGACTGGCTTTAATGTGTGCCCCTAAATTCATGATTCATGTTTCTAAACTACTAGGGGAACACAAGTATTTATTGAATTATTTAATCAGAGACTTTGCTCTGCAACCTGAAGGGCAGCCTTCATAAACTATCCAATCAATATTAAACTGGGAACCTTATCCTAGGATGCTATCTTATTGAAAGCAGTGATCTTTTTAAACCCTAAAATATATCCAATCACTCCCTATCTTAAAAATCTTTCAGTGGCCTCCATTCTCTATAAAATGAAGTTCAGATTATTTCACATGGCTTCAGGAAGAAGATTCAGGTTTCTGAAGTCCTGAAACTTTTTTTTTTTTTTTTTTTGGTGTGAGGGAGCTTTTTAAAATATTTGAAAATATCTTACTTTTGTAAATCTGCATAGTATGATTATGTGAATAGCTTTCTAGGGCACCACCCAAGGTTTTAGAAAATGTCTCTGCAAATTAGGGCCCTGAAGTTTAAGTTTCAGTTGCCTATGTAAACTCTCCTTTCATGGCCAATATACTACATTGGTTAAGTTGTGAACTCTGGAGTTAGATTTCTTGGGATCAAGACTCATCATTGTACTTCTTTAGTTATGAGAGCCTGGATAAGTTACTTCTTCTCTCTTTGCTTAATATTTCCATGTCTAAAATGAAAATTGAAAGAAAAGAGACCATATTTAAGATGGAATCATAAAAATTTACTCAGTCCAAAAGGACAAATAAATGGGCAAATATATTTTTTAAAGAATTTAAAAAGACTACTAACTGTTCAAAAAAATAATAGCATGTATTGGAGAGCTTATAACATAGATAGAAATTAAATACATAACAATAACAACACAAAGGGTGGGAGGGTGAAAAAAATGGAAAAATGTTTTGTAGTATTCTTGCATTGTACCTTAAGTAGTAAAACATAAAGACAGATCATATTAAGTAAACAATGTATAGTACAATAGAGTGAGCACTAAAAAATAATACAAAGAAGTATATCCAAAAACCAATAGAAGAGATAAAATGGAATTATAATAAAAATTAAAACTCAATCCAAAAGAAGGCACAAAAGATAAGGTGGGACAAATGGAAAACAAATGATAAAATACTAGACTTAATGTAAGTAGAAAATGTAAGTAGAATAAACACTCCAATAAAAAGACAGAGCTTCAGACTGGATTTTAAAATGAACCAAGTATATCCCCTTTTTAATAAACTCATTTTACATATTAGATTTTGAATATGTTCAAAATAAAAGGATAGGCACAAATATACTATGTAAAACCAAACATAAAAAAAGTTGATGTGAAAAAAAAAAGTTGATGTGTAGGCTTTAAGATAGAGAGATTACCAAAAGTAAAGAGGAATATTTTGTAATAATAAAAGGATCAGTTCATCAAAAAGACATAATAATCACAAATATGTAAAAGCATCTATTAAAATAACTGAAAAATACGTAAAGAAAATATTGACAAAAGAAGAGTTGGACAAGTTCACAATCATAGTTGGAAACTTTAATACTCCTTTCTCATTGAAAATTATGAAATTAAAAATTCAGTAAGGATACAGAATATTTAATTATTAAAATATATTTTGGATTTTTGTCACAAATATATTTTGTGACAACACAATTACCTTGACATAATTAATACTACATTATATCCAATAATTTCAGAATAAACATTCCAGTTGAATGCATATGGAATATTCACTAAAGTAGACCATACCCTGGGCTACAAAGCAAGTTTCATATGGAATATTTTTCCTGACCATGATGGAATTAAATTATAAATTAATAACAAAAAGATATCTGAAAAATCCCCCAATATTTAGAAATTTAGCAAGCATTTCTATGAAACTTATGGATCAGAGGATTCATAAGGAAAATAGAAAATATCTTAAATGTAATGATAATGAAAGCACAGCTAATAAATATTTGTGGGGTGGGGACTTCCCTGGTGGTGCAGTGGTTAAGAATCTGCCTCCAAATGCAGGGGACATGGGTTCAAACCCTGGTCCAGGAATATCCCATATGTCGCAGAGTACCTAAGCACAAGTGCCACAACTTACTGAACCTGTGCTCTAGAGCCCATGAGCCACAACTACTGAGCCCACATGCTGCAACTACTGAAGCCTGTGTGCCTAGAGCCCATGCACTGCAACAAAGAGTAACCCCCACTCAGAGCAACCAGAGAATGCCCATATGCAACAAAGACCCAACCCAGCCAAAAATTAAAAAAAAAAAAAAGTGGGGGTGGGTGTATCTAAAACAAGGTTTAGAGAGAAATTTATAGCTTTTAATGCCTATATAAGAAAATGAATGTTTAAAATAAATAATCTAGGCTTTTAACCCTATTGGGTAGAAGTATTTCTAACTTACTGGTTAGAAACAGAAGATAAAATTAAACCCAAATAAAAAAATTTTAAGTGATACAGACCCTGAAATTAATAAAATAAGAAAACAGACAAACAGGAAATCAACAAAGGCAAAATTTTGTTCTTTGAAAAGTTTAATAAAACTGATATACCCTTAGCAAGACTGATCAAAGAAATAAAAGAGAAAACACAAATTACCAAAATCAGGAATGAAAAAGGTGGACACCACTACAGATTCTACAAACATTAAAAAGATAATAAAATACAAGGAACAACTTTATTCTGTTAAATTTGACAACTTAAATAAAATGGACAAATTCCTTGAAAAACACAACTTCTGAAAATGTAAGAAGTAATTGACATAAGGAGAAACAGAATATATGAATGGTGTGAATCTATTAAAAGAAATTTAATCTGCAATTAAAAACCTTGCCAAAAAGAAACTCCAGGCCCAGATTGTTTCATGGTGAATTCTATCAAACATTTTAAGAAGAAATAATATAGTATTACAAAAACTCCTCATAGAATAAAAACAGAGGGAATACTTCCCAACTTGTTTTATGACAACAGCATAATTTTGATGCCAAAATGTGATAAGGTTTTTTTTATAAGAAAAAAAAATTACAATCTGATATCCCTCATGAACATAGACACAAAAATGCTTAAAGAAATACTATCAAATCCAATCCAATGATACTTGAAAAGGATAATACACCATAGTTTATTATGGTTTATTACAGGAATGTAAGGTTGTTTTACCATTTAAAAATTAATCATTGCCATCCTTATATTAATATAATAAAGGAGAAAAACTGTGAACAACTCAATACATGCAGAAAAAGCACTTGACAAAATTCAATACCCATTCATAATAAAAAATAAACATCCAACAAACTGGGAATAAATGGGAATTTCATCAATCTGGTAAAATATATTTAGAAAAACCCTACAGTTTGTATTATACTTAATGGTGACACATTCTGTGTAACATATAAAAAAACAGGGATGTCCACTCTCACAGTTTCTATTTAGAATTGTACTATAAGTCCTAACTAATGCAACAAGACAAGAAAAGTAAAAGGCATAAATGTTTAAAGGAAAGATGTCAACCTACATTTATTCACAGATGTCATGATTGTGTATGTAGAAAATCAAGAGGAATCAATGAAGTAATATTTTAAGAAAATCTCAGGAAGCAAAGCCAATATGCAAAGATTAATTGTATTTCTATAATCAACAAACTCTGGAAATGTAATTTAAAACAATACTATTTGCAATAGCTTTATCAACAAGTGTGTAGAAATAAACTTAACAAACAATTTGTAAGTTCTCTCCATTGTAAAGCACAAAATATTGCTTAGAGAAATTAGAGATAAAAATCATCCTACAGATTCAACACAGTCTAAATAAATTTCAGTAGTCCTTTTTGAGGAAATTACAAACTGATTCTAAAGTTTATATGGAAATTTAAAGGACCTAGAATAGCCAAGATAATATTGAAGAATAAAAATAAAGTTGGAGAACTTATTTCAAGAGTTAAATAACTTTAAATAATTAAGATAGTGTGGCACTATTGTAAGGAAAGACAAATAGATCAGTGGGACAAAACAGAGCTCAGAGATGGACACATAACATATACTGGCAAATGATTTTCAATGAAGTTACCAAAGCCATTCAATATGTTAAAGAAATATTTTTAAATAAAGGGAGCTGGAGAAACTGAATATATGTATGAAAAATAAAGAATCTTGACTCCCAACTTACCTAAAGAACAAAATTGATAATCCTACTTCATCAAAATTAAGAACTTTTTCTCTTCAAAAAACACTATTAAAGAATAAAGAGCAGTGTAGAGACTGTGAAAATATTTGTATTTATCTCACAAAAGAGTCATATCCAAAATATATTTTAAATGCCTATAAATCAATAATAAAAACACAAAGGACAGGCTGGGCTCATGAGCCATGGCCACTGAGTCTGCATGTCTGGAGCCTGTGCTCCACAACGGGAGGGGCCACAACAGTGAGAGGCCCGCATACCGCAAACAACAACAACAAAAACACAAAAGACAAATGAACAACACAATTGAAAACTGGGAGACATGAACAGACACTTCACAAAAGACTATATCTAAATGGTCAATAACTTAAGAAAAGATACATCAACATGCAAATTAAAACAATGTGAAATAGGAGGGATTAGGACATCCTTGCCTGTTCCTCACCTTGGGGGGAAAGCATGCAGCATTTTACCATTAAATATGATGTTAATATAGGGTTTTTTTTAAATGTGCCCTTACCAGTTAAGGAAGTTCCATCTATTCTTACCTTATTAAGACTCTTATTATGAATGGACATTAAATTTTGTTGAATGTTTTTTCTAAATACATCTATTGAGATGTATTTTTTAATAATCCTACTTCTGGGATTCCAATTATGTTTATGTTTGATGCTGTAAAATAGCTCTCAGAATCTCTGGATTTTGGTGGGGGTTTGGTTTTCTACGTTTATTTCTCTTTGTGTTTTGGTTTGGGTAATTTCTTTAACATATTTTCAAGTTCATGGATTCTTTTCTTCAGCTGATGAGCCCATAGGGTAATTCTTTATCTCTGTCACTATGTTTATTTCTAGCATTTCTACTTTATCTTTTCTTATTGTTTCCATCTCTCATGCAATTAGCTCTGATTTTGTTTGTTGTTTACCTTTTTCATTGAATGCCTTAATCTATTAATCATTTTTATTTTAAATTCCTTGTCTGATAGTTTTAACATCTCTGTCATATCTGAGTCTTGTTCTGATGTTTGTTTTGTCTCTTCGGAATGTTGAGTTTTTTTTGTTTTTTTTTTTACCTTTTTGTATACCTCATAACTTTATGTTGAAACTGAACAGTTAGGACAGTAGAGACTGAGGTAAATTTGGGGAGGATGAGGCTTGGAGATGAGCATGTCTTCCCTTCTTCTAGACCTTTAGTATGGGAATTTGGGTTAATCTAGAGAGGAGTTGGCCTGAGTTTGGAGTTTGTTGTTGCTATGGTTACCTTCAGTGCACTACAGGCTTCAAATTTCTCTACTGATTTCTTGTGCTTAGGGTTAGGCAAGTTTGCCAGAGTTTTATTTTTCTCAAGTTTTACTCTCCCTGTCTGCTTTGTGTCTACCTTTCATAGTACTACCCCCAGAGATAATCTGTTTCTTGATGCCACTGTAACAATTGTATCCCACTGTTAATTTTACTCATTGTTTGTTAGTGGGCTGGTGGGGAACTGGGGGGTGGGGTGGGAGGTGGGGGAGTGGGTAGATATCCTCTGATGTTCTGGTAAGACTTAGTCTTAAGTACTGCGAACCTGGGTCTTGGGGGTGTGGCCTTCACGAGTGATCCTGCCCCTTTGCCAGCTCTAGTGCTGGTCTTAGCACATAGCCTCTCCCTGAGTGGTAGAATTTTTGTCCCTGTCCCTTGCCAGCTGCAATGTTTTTCTACAAAGTCCTAAGGGGATACTTTTTGTTGCTTTTGCCCTGCAGATTACAGCTTTACTTCTGTAGGAAAAAATATGGTAAATGGGCCTGGAAGAAGTTTTTGCAGTCGCTGCTGTTCCCCCCACCTTCCTCCCCCAGGCAGCCCCATATAGGGAAGCTTTCTCAATACTTGTTGGTCTTTGCTATGAGCATCTGATGGAATTCATGGAGGAAAGCAAGAGGGTGAAAACCTTCTTGCCTGTGGTACCCAAGGATTTCGCACACTCATGCCGGCCCACACTTAGTGTTTAGTAATTCATTAAATTCACAGAGAAGTTGAGTCTTATCAGCTTACATGGCATCCGATGGCTTCTGTCCCAGGTTAAAAAAAAAAAGCTTGGTTCCTATTTCTCCCTGCAAAAGTCTATGCCTCCCCAGTTCTCTGTTTAGTTGTTTGCCCTGCAAATTCAATTCCCTAATGGATTCAAGAAAAGTCATTAATTTGCATTATGTCCAACTTTACTGTTGTTGCAATGCTAGAAGCAACACTCTTTCCAGCTCTCTAAACCTCTGAGCTGAAGTTGGAAGTCTATACAACCACTTTTGAAAACTATTTGGAAAGTTTCTTTCTTTTTTTTTTTTTTAACATCTTTATTGGGGTATAATTGCTTTACAATGGTGTGTTAGTTTCTGCTAAGTGAATCAGTTATACATATACATATGTTCCCATATCTCTTCCGTCTTGCGTCTCCCTCCCTCCCACCCTCCCTATCCCACCCCTCCAGGCGGTCACAAAGCACAGAGCTGATATCCCTGTGCCATGCAGCTGCTTCCCACTAGCTATCTACCTTACGTTTGTTAGTGTGTATATGTCCATGACTCTCTCTCGCCCTGTCACAGCTCACCCTTCCCCCTCTCCATATTGTCAAGTCCGTTCCCCAGTAGGTCTGTGTCTTTATTCCTGTCTTACCCATAGGTTCTTCACGACATTTTTTTTCCTTCTTAAATTCCATATATATGTGTTAGGATACGGTATTTGTCTTTTTCTTTCTGACTTACTTCACTCTCTATGACCGACTCTAGATCTATCCACCTCATTACAAATAGCTCAATTTCGTTTCTTTTTACGGCTGAGTAATATTCCATTGTATATATGTGCCACATCTTCTTTATCCATTCATCTGATGACGGGCACTAGGGTTGTTTCCATCTCCAAGCTATTGTAAATAGAGCTACAATGAACATTTTGGTACATGACTCTTTTTGAATTTTGGTTTTCTCAGGGTATATGCCCAGTAGTGGGATTGCTGGGTCATATGGTAGTTCTATTTGTAGTTTTTTAAGGAACCTCCATACTGTTCTCCATAGTGGCTGAACCAATTCACATTCCCACCAGCAGTGCAAGAGTGTTCCTTTTCTCCACACCCTCTCCAGCATTTATTGTTTCTAGATTTTTTGATGATGGCCATTCTGACTGGTGTGAGATGATATCTCATTGTAGTTTTGATTTGCATTTCTCTAATGATTAATGATGTTGAGCATTCTTTCACGTGTTTGTTGGCAGTCTGTATATCTTCTTTGGAGAAATGTCTATTTAGGTCTTCTGCTCATTTTTGGATTGGGTTGTTTGTTTTTTTGTTATTGAGCTGCATGAGCTGCTTGTAAATTTTGGAGATTAATCCTTTGTCAGTTGCTTCATTTACAAATATTTTCTCCCATTCTGAGGGTTGTCTTTTGGTCTTGTTTATGGTTTCCTTTGCTGGGCAAAAGCTTTGAAGTTTCATTAGGTCCCATTTGTTTATTTTTGTTTTTATTTCCATTACTCTAGGAGGTGGGTCAGAAAGGATCTTGCTGTGATTTATGTCATAGAGTGTTCTGCCTATGTTTTCCTCTAAGAGTTTGATAGTTTCTGGCCTTACATTTAGGTCTTTAATCCATTTTGAGCTTATTTTTGTGTATGGTGTTAGGGAGTGATCTAATCTCATACTTTTACATGTATCTGTCCAGTTTTCCCAGCACCACTTATTGAAGAGGCTGTCCTTTCTCCACTGTACATTCCTGTCACCTTTATCAAAGATAAGGTGTCCATATGTGCATGGGTTTATCTCTGGGCTTTCTATCCTGTTCCATTGATCTATCTTCCTGTTTTTGTGCCAGTAGCATTCTGTCTTGATTACTGTAGCTTTGTAGTATAGTCTGAATTCAGGGAGCCTGATTCCTCCAGCTCTGTTTTTCATTCTCAAGAT
Organism: Delphinus delphis; assembly: GCF_949987515.2. NCBI lineage: Eukaryota > Metazoa > Chordata > Mammalia > Artiodactyla > Delphinidae > Delphinus > Delphinus delphis. Next base: position 106,167,971 of record NC_082683.1, on the reverse strand, counting down.
TGCTTTGGCTATTCGGAGTCTTTTGTGTTTCCATACAAATTGTGAAATTTTTTGTTCTAGTTCTGTGAAAAATGCCAGTGGTAGTTTGGTAGGGATTCCATTGAATCTGTAGATTGCTTTCAGTACTAGAGTCATTTTCACAATGTTGATGCTTCCAATCCATGAACATGGTATATCTCTCCATCTATTTGTATCATCTTTAATTTCTTTCATCAGTGTCTTATAATTTTCTGCATACAGGTCTTTTGTCTCCTTAGGTAGGTTTATTCCTAGATATTTTATTCTTTTTGTTGCAATGGTAAATGAGAGTGTTTTCTTGATTTCACTTTCAGATTTTTCATCATTAGTGTATAGGAATGCCAGAGATTTCTGTGCATTAATTTTGTATCCTGCTACTTTACCAAATTCATTGATTAGCTCTAGTAGTGTTCTGGTAGCATCTTTAGGACTCTCTATGTATAGTATCATGTCATCTGCAAACAGTGACAGCTTTACTTCTTGTTTTCCAAGTTGGATTCCTTTTATTTCCTTTTCTTCTCTGATTGCTGTGGCTAAAACTTCCAAAACTATGTTGAATAAGAGTGGTGAGAGTGGGCAACTTTGTCTTGTTCCTGATCTTAGTGGAAATGCTTTCAGTTTTTCACCATTGAGGATGATGTTGGCTGTGGGCTTGTCATATATGGCCTTTATTATGTTGAGGAAAGTTCCCTCTATGCCTACTTTCTGCAAGGTTTTTTTATCATAAATGGGTGTTGAATTTTGTCAGAAGCTTTCTCTGCATCTATTGAGATGATCATATGGTTTCCTCCTTCAATTTGTTAATATGGTTTATCACATTGATAGATTTGTGTATATTGAAGAATCCTTGCATTCCTGGAATAAACCCCACTTTATCATGGTGTATGATCCTTTTAATGTGCTCTTGGATTCTGTTTGCTAGTATTTTGGTGAGGATTTTTGCATCTATGTTCATCAGTGGTATTGGCCTGTAGTTTTCTTTCTTTGTGACATCCTTGTCTGGTTTTGGTATCAAGGTGATGGTGGCCTCGTAGAAGGAATTTGGGAGTGTTCCTCCCTGTGCTATATTTTGGAAGAGTTTGAGAAGGATAGGTGTTAGCTCTTCTCTAAATGTTTGATAGAATTCGCCTGTGAAGCCATCTGGTCATGGGCTTTTGTTTGTTGGAAGATTTTTAATCACAGTTTCAATTTCAGTGCTTGTGATTGGTCTGTTCATATTTTCCATTTCTTCCTGATTCAGTCTTGGCAGGTTGTACATTTCTAAGAATTTGTCCATTTCTTCCAGGTTGTCCATTTTATTGGCATAGAGTTGCTTGTAGTAATCTCTCATGATCTTTTTTATTTCTGCAGTGTCAGTTGTTACTTCTCTTTTTTCATTTCTAATTCTATTGATTTGAGTCTTCTCCCTTTTTTTTTTGATGAGTCTGGTTAGTGGTTTATCTATTTTCTTTATCTTCTCAAAGAACCAGCCTTTAGTTTTATTGATCTTTGCTATTGTTTCCTTCATTTCTTTTTCATTTATTTCTGATCTGATTTTTATGATTTATTTCCTTCTGATAGCTTTGGGGGTTTTTTGTTCTTCTTTCTCTAATTGCTTGAGATGCAAGTTTAGGTTGTTTATTCGAGGTGTCCTGCTTCTTAAGGTGGGCTTGTATTGCTATAAACTTCCCTCTTAGAACTACTTTTGCTACATCCCATAGGCTTTGGGTCGTTGTGTCTCCATTGTCATTTGTTTCTAGGTATTTTTTTATTTCCTCTTTGATTTCTTCAATGATCACTTCATTATTAAGTCGTGTATTGTTTAGCCTCCATGTGTTTGTATTTTTTACAGATCTTTTCCTGTAATTTATATCTAGTCTCATGGCCTTGTGGTCGGAACAGATACTTGATACAATTTCAATTTTCTTAAATTTACCAAGGCTTGATTTGTGACCCAAGATATGATCTATCCTGGATTCAAAGTTTCTAATGAAGTCAAACATACAGTTACTCTGGGACCCAGAAACACCATTCCCAGGCACGTACCTAAGGAAAGTAGGTGCATATGTAAACAAAATGACTTGTATAATAACAATCAAAACCAATTTGTTCATAATGGTATAAACTTGGAATAAACACTATGCCTATCAACAGGAGAATGGATACACAAGTGTGGCATAGTCATACAATGGAATACTACACGGTTATTTAGAATACCAATATATGTATAAACACTGATGAATCTAAGACAAACTTTTTAACAAATAAAGGAAGAAAGACTTAAAATAATTTGTACTGTGGTAGCCATTCAAAATAAGTTCAAAGTTACCTCTTGATAACACTGATGGGAAAGGAGTATGAAGGAATTTTCTGAGGTGATGGAAATAGTCTATATCTTAATTTGAGTAGTGGTTCATGGGTGCATATATCTGTAAAAATTCATCAACCTATAAACTTAAGTTTTGTGCATTTTACTGTATGTGAAATATAATTCACTTTTTAAAAATAAAGGAAAAGATAAAAGCAGGAGATATTTTTCATGCAATTTTCATTTCAGTATTGGTCAGAGCCAAGTGCAACCAATCACTAAGACCTCTTAAATATTTTCTTCCATTTTTTCATCTTTTTACTTCCTCTCTACTACTGTTACAGTTCAGAAACTTATCACCTCTTATCTGGACCATTGTAACTGCCTTTAGATTGGTTCCCTGCCTACAGTCTTGCCTCTTCAGGCATATACAAGCATAATGATTAAGGATTCACAATGATTAATTCACTCTCCTCAGTGATTAATTAGGAGTGAACCTGGTTGTTAGTCCCATGGACCTTGGACTACAGATGAAAAGTAATGCTCACAATGTGTGTGTGTGTGTGTGTGTGTGTGTGTGTGTGTGTATGTATGTATGTGTGTTTTACTGGGGGAGGTGCCATGTGTGAGAACACTGTCCCATAAGTAGGTTGACAGCCCAGGCAATATTGATGGCAGAAATATCAAGTAAAACAGACAACATGGGTCTGTCCAGCTAAAGGCAAACAAGCTCATGGGACTTGTGTTGTCCTCATGTTTACAGGAGAAAGGATCCAGAGGTCTCTGGGACACTAGTGAACTTCCCTGAGAGCTGTGCTCCTGCCAGAGGAAGGAAGACTGCAGGATTCTGAGCTTTGCTGGCAGGCCCTTTTCACCTACAGCTGCATCCCCAATCCCTGGAGATTCCTGTTAGTTGCAGAGACCTGGTAAGTCAGCCCTGGCTGCTTGCTACCAAACTCCATCATTAATTCTAAGAAGCTCATGATTTTCAGTTATAGCACAACCTTATTAGCTACCCCAGAGGAGGTGTTAGGGAAGCAGCTGCTTTGGGGAATAGGACTGGCATGTGGAGGCCATGTCAGAACTGCCCTCTGAGCAAGCTCGTTGGAAAAAAACAAAAACTTGGTAGTCCTCCAACAGGGGTCTCAGAAAATATCCTCTCTTTCCTCATGGGCAGCAGGGAGTCCAGGTGTCTAGGCTGCCTGGAAGCCAGACTTTGGTGTGAGAATGGGCAGGAATGTTGCAGGGTATCAACAGTGGCCCAGAGACCACATACTAGATGAGGGCAGACTGGAAGTAGGGGACATGTGGAAGGTAATAGCCTGTGTTTTAGAATATTATCAGCTTTAAGAAACTGATAAAACTCTGTAGATCCAGAAAATGCATGTGTACCCATGCACAGAATCTTCCATGTAATCCCAGTGGGGTCATATAATTGTGAAACTCATCCTTCATAGTCCACGTGCCTTCATGTAAAACACCTTTGGTTGTCCAAGAGAGTAGTCTGAAAACTAAAACCATATCAAAATGAAACTCTCTGTAATTGAAGATGTAGAGTTTTGGAGGTTGGAGAAAATCCATGAAGCAATCAATCAGAGAAGGAGACATACTTGGAGCACTTTGAAGTTGATGGGTGGTGAGGATCTGAATCAGTTTGGGCAGGCTGGGATAACTAATTAAAACAGGAAATAAATGAGGTATAGTAGGTATGGGGAGATGAGACAGTGGATTAGATCTGAATGATGTTGAGTGTTAGGTATCTGTGGGATATCCATGTGGAAATGCCCAATAGACAGTTGAAAATAAAGGATTTAACTTCAGGAGACAGGCTAAACCTGTTTGGAAATGGACTGGGAGTCATTGTCTTGAAGGTAGCTTTTTAATCCATAGCTGAACATGAAATCAACCAGAGAATAGATAAAGTAAGAAGAGAAGTAGGCTAAGGTAGGACTCCTGTGATCCCCAAAAGTTCACAGGGAAGTTGGTGGAAGATGTATCCAAGAAAGTTTACTGATACTCACCATTCTCTCCATGTTAGCTGTAGGCATCCCTTCACAGTAAAGTAATGTTAGAGTTGGGTTGACAATCTGCATGTTCTTTTCGAAAATCCTTATGTAATATGTGTGTACTATTATTTGTTTTCTCTATCAACTGCATAGATGGATTTCAGTTCATTAAAAATCAATAATGTGCATTTTCTCTTAACTCATGATATTGAAAAGGTAGATAAACAGTTTCTTTTGTAGGTAGATATTTAGGTTTATTCTTAGAAAGAAATGAAATCTTTCATGGAAGGTGGTCCCACAAAGAGAAAATGATGCATCATCTGTGTATAGCTAAATTATAAAAGTGAATTTTAAAATGTTTAGTGATTTTTAAAAATATGGTTTCTGAAGTTGTACATCCTGCTTATTTTAAATGTTTTACAATATGATTTGAAGTCCATCCCTGAGGACAAAATGGGGCAAAATATATAAAGGCAGTAGAATCAGAACTGACTGGCTAGTCTAATTTTTTTGTGAGCTAAGAGTATGGGGTGAAGAGTGATATTTATTTCATTTTCCATAATCCCAATGCTCACACTGTATAGGGTAACAATGGTGAATCATCATCATCAACATCAAAATCCATCATAAACAAGCACCACTTACACACTAGAGTTTATGTGATACCCCGAACCCTTGCCTTTTGGAATTTGCATGTTATTGCACACAAATAGACAATCGCAATCTCAAACCCTCTGCTTTATGGTAATGAACTTTCTCTCCACTATTTACTGAGGATAGATTTTATAGTATAAATAAATTGAGGATGAGGTTTCTAATGCTGGTTCTGTATACAAAAATGTCTAGCTTGAAAGAAATTTTGTTGAATTTAGTGTAAAACAGTATGTATTTCCTTAAAGATTAATATAAGTTCAGAATAACTCATCCAATCAAAGAATAAAACAAAACTCAATGAAGTACTTTGAAAAGAAACAACACTTTTACATACCTGATTTTAACCAAGATTTTCCAAACAAACAAATGAATAGAGATACCCATTAGATAATAATAGCTAACACCCATGAAGTGTTTTATTGACTAACCTTAGGGGTTTATTTTCTTCAAGGAAACAAAATGGGCATAATATAAACCGGGGTAATTGCTGTGATTGTGAAAACCTTTACAGCACACAAGGAAAATATCTATTCATATTTAATTCCAGTAATACAAAGCAATGATTTAAAATTTAAATATCATTTTCATGGCCTAGTAAATTGTCTACCTACTTAAAACACACACACAACACATACACACACACACACACACACACACACACACACACAATGATTGGTAAGAGCACTCAGGATAATTTTTCTAAAAGAAAGTCCAGAAGATCTGAGGTGTCTGTATCAAAGTTAATTTATTGCTGTGGAATATAAGGTATTTTTGCTTTGCCCCATATTTCTATTTGTACCCTTCCCTATCATATAGGCATGTAGGACCAGATGAAATATTCAGAAGTCATCAAATAGGCAAGTGCTTCTCAAACTTTGTGTGCATGTAAATCACGTGTATTTCCATCAGGTGAGGTGGATGAAGTTCCCTTTCATCTCAACTTATGGTAATGATGGAAACATGACCTTGTTCTTACCTGTTCAGCTTTGAAACCCTTCCTACCAAATTTGTGATTATCAGTCAAAGCCACCTCAAAGTGAACACAGTTTTCTTCTCCTTTTGTACATACTGTAAATACCATCATTATGCCTCCCATTTAATCTTTAAACATGTTCTATGTGCCAGGCGCTCTTTATGAACTACTCCATGAATTCTCAAAGCAATTTGAAATTATAAGTACTGTTATTAGCTCTGTTTGCAGTGAGAAACAGAAGCTCAAACCTTTAAAATGGTATCCTGGTGATCTGAATTCAGAGCCTCACTTTTGGCCCCTGAGTAATACTCCTTCCCCTACTAATGGATCAGTGATGTGGTCCTGGCTCACAACTCTATTTGCCTGCTTTACTTCAAGTATTTCTTGGTAGTCCACTCGGCCACATTGTCAAACACATGTTGAATTGAAATCTTCTCACCCTGTGCTTAATTAGCCTGATATGTATTCTTTCTTTGTCTTTTTTAGCCTCGCAACTTCTTGTTTCACTAACTTAATTTAGACTAGGTAAACAAGCATTTTATCATCTAGAGAGAGTAATGAGATCCCATCACGGGAGATGTTCAAGGAGAGGCTAGATTGCTACATCTCCTGCAAAGAAGATAGATTCAAGTCTTAAATGAAGATCATTTGAGTTAGTTCCACAGTTCCTTTCAGCTGTCAGACTCCATTGTTCTACCAATGTCATTATACATCTGAAAACATGACATTACTAAGACCTTGAAAATTTCATATTCCTATGAGTGGGTCAGACTTACTATTTTAATGTATTCTTTAGTTTTTACCTACCTTTTACCTGGAAAATCCCTATTTAGCATTTATGAACATCCTTTGAGATGGTAGCATTCCACATCACTGAAAACCTCCTTAGCTTAATGTTATGTCAGAGATAGATAGATAAATAGATAGATCCCATATTTTATTTAATGTTTACATTTTAGAAAATTTCTTTTGAAATACTTATAGAATCACAGGAAGTTACAAAGACATGTACAAAGAGGTCTCCTCATTATATTTTTATTTTATTATTTTTTAATATATTTATTTTTTATTTATTTTATTTTTATTATTTTTGGCTGTGTTGGGTCTTCGTTGCTGTTCCTGGGCTTTCTCTAGTTGCAGCGAGTGGGAGCTACTCTTCGTTGCAGTGCTCCGGCTTCTCATTGTGGTGGCTTCTCTTGTTGTGGAGCATGGGCTCTAGGCATGCGGGGTTCAGTAGTTGTGGCACGCAGGCTCAGTAGTTGTGGCACAGGGCCTTAGTTGCTGTGTGGCATGTGGGATCTTCCCTGACCAGGGCTTGAACCTGTGTCCCCTGCATTGGCAGGTGGATTCCTAACCACTGCACCACCAGGGAAGCCCATCATTATATTTTTAAATTAAAAATTTTATTGGATTTTAAATTTCAAAAAAAGCACATTCTAAAAATTTCCCTGAGTCAAAGACATATCAAATGAAAATGGAATATCTTCACCTTTGCACCACCATTTGCCCAGCAACACTGTTAAACAGTTTTGTGTGTGTTTTTCAAGTCCTTTGTTAATATGCATATATGATTGACCATATAAAAGAAGCCAGAGTACAAATAATCCCAGCTTCCTTTCCATCCCTGCATAGTTTTGCCCAAGGTCCTATGATTGTCAAAAACAATAGCCCCAAATATAATAGTGGTTACTACTTATGGAGTACTTTTGATGTACCAGGCACTGGGTACGGTGCTTTATACACACAATCTCAAGTATTTATCACAACTTTATGTATTTTATTGGGGTTTGCAAGGGAGGAACTGCTGCTTAAGGTTGCACAGCCCCTATTATCATAGATTGGAATTTAATCCCATCTATCTGACTTTGAAGGCTATAATCAAAAGTTCATTGTACTGCTAGAACTTTCCATGGAATAAGAAATAAAAAAGAAAACCAAATAGGGAAAATATCTACACCTTTTAAATTTCCTGACAATTCAATAAAATCAGCATTAAAAAAACCCATAAAAACAAAAAAAAGTTACTGGTAATATCGGTCAAACCAATTTCTTGAATTTATACTATACTCACAGAAAGAGTTGAGTGATTGACTCTTGCTTTTCTACCATTATCCCTATCCCCAGGCAGCCCCAGCATGAGAGCAGGAAGTGTTTATCAGACAAGGATTTCTCAACATACATCTCTGCCTCAAATGTGATATAGATGGTGATTTCCTAACCAGTGTATTTAGTCTTAGGTTTGAGAAAAGGGTGACTCTCTAGGGACCCAACAGGAAACTGCACCTGTCCGCCAGCCTATCCCATGGACAGCAGAGAGCCATTGTTAAAATTTGAGTTCCTTCCCACGAATGTGATTGTCAGAGTGGAGAAGGGCTGGCCTCCACTGATGACCTCTCCAGGAGAGGGAATCTCAGGTCCTTGACCCCAACATCGTGGAGGCTCATACTCTCAGTGGCATCTGATCCCACTGCCTACTGAAGCTGAATGCAGAACCAAGCCTTGGGCTGCAGAGACCACTTACAAAAAACCCAGGCTGAAGTCAGTGGAAAAGGGAAAATACAAACTCCAGCACTGTAGTCAGGCCCAGAGAGAAAGAAGAGATTGAGAAAAAACATCTTAGCTGAATCAGGAGGACATTTCTGTCCAGCGGTTCTGGTGCAAACAGCTTTCTGACCAGAAAAGAATAACATTATGTGGGGTTTTAAATGTGGCACCATGGCCCCTTTGCCTATGGTGGTCTTACTGTTCTCCTTTCCAATAAGAGCAGTGGTTCCAATGGAGACCACGTGGTGGCTACGGCTCAGTTCCCAACCAGAGAGCAGCAACTCTGCTTCATTCTTTCCCAATCAATAAATCATCTCAAAGGCAAATGAGTGAGAATTAAATTATATAGGAATAACCCTGAATCAATGAGATTTCTAAAAAAAAACTGTAGGAGAAGCAAATGACTTACAAGCTACAAGGCTTTATTACAGTTAGTAAATTGCTTGCAACACATCTCCCAAACACCAGTGTGTTGCAACATAAAGATGACAACCCCCTAGTTAGTGAACAAAGGGAGTTTCCAAATATTTTTTATGCAAATTTAATTACATTTTATTTAAACAAGTGTGCCCTTAATGTCATACTATAATGTAACCTAAGAGATGATGCTTTCTTTCTGTCTTGCTTATCAAAATTACAGTAGGAGTAATACTATGCATTATATATTATTTACCATGAAAAATTTCCTCCTCATATTATCTTACTTAAGGTATTCAGGCCTCCCTCAGGGTTTCAAATAGATAATCACTAAGGTCATTTCAACTCTGGTTTTATTATTACTATTATAGACATTGATACACACAAAAATGATATTAAACCTATGTATTACATAAATGCCGTGAAAATATGTTTAATATTTTATAATATGCTCTTAAGAAGTAAGTATATCCTGACACTTGGCAGTGTTTTTCTCAACTGTGATGGTAACTAAACTAGTTACCACTGACTCTTGCCAAAAACCTTGGATTTCTGGCTTTGGTGGCAGGACTTGGTGCTCTCACTCTAGTTCCTGGACTGGAAAGGTCACTCTTTGTAAAACAGGCTGTTGACTGCCATGCATCATGAGAGGGACCTTCCATTCTAGGAGCTGCCTTGAGCATGCTCATTTCCTAATGTAAGAGTTGAAAATCCTTCTTTGATATCTCTAGGAACTCATTTTTCTAGAATGGACATTTATAAGTGCCTATGGACTGACCTTTTGGGAGTACCCATGTAATCTCTCTCTAAGTAGCTATTTCGGGACTCCTCAGACTGCAAACACAACTCAAGGGCAAAAACCTGAATAGAAACTGTAGAAATGAAGAGCAGTTGATTCTCTTGTGATTCATTAAATTCGTGGCAATCATTTTCTCCCAACATGCAATGAAGAGATCAGCTTCTCATCTCTTTAGAGACATTTGTGGGTGAATTTCAGTGCTAGATTTTTTGTTAGGATGTGGGTGGCTAAAGCCTGACAGACTGCCTTCTCCTCCTTTCCATTAGGAAAAGAAAGGAGATGCGTGGATGTAGGCTCATTTAACTGGGATTCTACAAAGCACCAGTGAATTTTCTCCACTTGTTCTGGTAGCCATGGCCTTGGATCTTGGAACTAGACTCCTCATGTTGCATGTTCAACCGGACATGTATCTGGAGCTACAGTATTAACAGCATATCTGCTCTCTTGGCACCAAGTCATTCCTAATTAGGTCTGCTCACCTAGACGTGGTGTTTCCTTTCTTCCTCACCATAAACCTATGTCTTCAAGTCCCCTGATTTCTGGTTCTGCCATTTCTCATGACCTGGTGATGACACTGTTGATGTGGGTTTTAAAGGAAAAATTGCAGAGCCATCAAACAGCTCTGTAGGTCATAGAAGGGGAGAAGGCTATACATTTGAAAATCTTGCAGTATTTTACCCCACCAAAATTAGAATATAAACATCAGGCAGGGTAAACAGTTAAGTCTCTAAAGTTTAAAAAATCCCATTAGCAACATGGGTTTTTCCATATGTTAAGGAGAAGTACAGAAATGATGCTTATGAAAGACCTTAGAATCATTAGCCATTAGTGAAATACAAAAAAAAAAAATCAATGAGATACCACTCTACCCACTAGGATGGCTATCACCAAAAAAACTAATAACAAGTGTTGGTGAGGGTGTGGAGAAATTGGAACCCTCAAACACTGTTCATAGTAATGTAAAATTATGCAGCTGTTTTGGAAAACCGCCTGACAGTTCTTCAAAAGTTTATGCATAGAGTTACTATATAACTCTATGCTATATAACCCAGCAGTTATATAGATACATACTCAAGAGAAATAAAAATATAAATCTGAAAAAACTTGTACACAATGTTAATAGCAGCATTATTCATAATGGTCAAAAAGTGGATACAATCCAAATGTCTATCGACTGATAATTGGATAAATAAAATGTGATATATCCACACAGTGGAATATTATTTGGCATAAAAAGGCATGAAGTACTGATACATGCTACAACATGAATGAAGCTTGAAAACATGATGCTAAAGGAAAGAAACTAGACACAAAAGCCCACATATTGTATATTTCCATTTATGTTAAATCCCAGAATAGGCAAATCCATAGAGATAGAAAGTAGATTAATACTTGCCTAGGGTTGGAGGTTTTGGGGGAAAATTATGAGTGACTTCTTATGGATATGGTACTTGTTTTGGAGTTGTGAAAATCAGTTCACTGGAAAGAACACAATGAACATGAGATTACAATGTGTCGAATGCTCAGCACAGTTGTAATTGTTTGCCCTGGCAGAATGGAACACAACAGTTGTAAAGAGATGCTATATTGAGAGAGCAATGTCAGCCAGAATGTCCAGTTTTTTCTACACACAAGAAATTCTCCATAATTAAGTTCATCACTACTAGACCTGCCTTACGAGAAATGCTAAAGGGAGTTCTTTAAGTTGAAATGAGAGGATGCTAACTAACAACATGAAAACATTTGAAAGTATAAAACTCGTAGTCAAATTCAAAATGTTCTCATACTGTAATAGTGGTACAAAAATTACTTTTAACTATCATAAAAGTAAAAAGATGAAGTATTCATTATAACTATAGCTACAATAATTTGTTAATGGATATATAATATATAAAATATTTGAATTGTGATGTCAATAACATAAAAAGTGGAATTATGAGAAGTTAAAGTGTAAAGTTGTTGTATGCAGTCAAAGTTAAGTGTTATCAGTTAAAGTTAAGTTGTTATCAGCTTAAAATAGACTGTTATAACTATAAAATGTTTTATGTAAGCCTCATGGTAACCACAAATAAAAAACTTGAAGTATACACATAAAAGATAAGGAGAAAGGAATCAAAGCATACCTCTACCCAAAAAAGCATCAAATCACAAAGAAAGACAATAAGAGAGAAAGAAAGAAACTACAAAACATAAAGAAAATTTTTCAAAATGGAAATAGCAAATTCTCACTTATCAATAATTTCTTTAAATATAAATGGATTAAATTTTCTAATCAAAAAACAGAGTGGTTAAATGGATTTTTTTTAAAAAAGCTAGAACAATATACTGTCTACAAGAGACTCATTTTAGTTTTCAGGGCACATGTAGGCTGAGTGTGAAGGCATGAGAAAAGATATTCCATGCAAGTGGCAATGAAAAGAGAGCAGGAATGGCTATACTTATATCAGACAAAATAGACTTTAAGTCAAAAACTGTCATGAAAGACAAAGAAGACAATTGTATAATGCTAAAGGGGTCAATTCATCAAAATGATATAACTGTTATATATATATCCCCAACGTCAGAGCACTTAAAGATATAAAGCAAATTTTAACAAAACTGAAAGGAGAATTAGTAATACAGTAATAGTAGGGAATTTCAATATGTCACTTTCAGCGATGGATAGATCATCCAAACAGAAAATCAATAAGAAAACAGCAGGGCTTCCCTGGTGGCACTAGTGGTTGAGAGTCCGCCTGCGATGCAGGGGAGTCGGGTTCATGCCCGGTCCAGGAAGATCTCACATGCCACGGAGCGGCTGGGCCCGTGAGCCATGGCCGCTGAGCCTGCGTGTCCAGAGCCTGTGCTCCATAGGCCACAACAGTGAGAGGCCTGCGTACCACAAAAAAAAAAAAGAGAAAAAAAGGAAAACAGCAAACTTGAACAACACTATAGACCAAATTGACCTAACAGACATATACATAATGTTCCGTCCAACAGCAGTAGAATATCCATTCTTCTTAAGTGCACACAGACCATTCTTCAGGATAGATCATAAAATAGGTCACAAACCAAATCTTAGCAAATTTAAGAAGATTGAAATCATCAAATATCTTTTCCAACCATAATGTTTAGAAATCAGTAACAGGAGAAAATTTTGAAAATTCAAAAATAGGTGGAAATTAACACACTCTCGAGTAAACAGTGGGTCAAAGAAGATAATCAAAAGAGAAATAAAAATGTCTTGAGATCAAAAAAATGAAAATACAGCATACCAAAACTTATGGGATGCTGCAAAAGCAGTTCTAAGAGGGAAATTTATAGTGATAAATGCCTACATTAGGAGAAAAATAAAGATCTCAAAAAATAATGTAACTTTGCACAAGAAGAGACTTGAAAAACAACAAACTAAACCTAATGTTAGCAGAAGGAAGAAAATAAAAAAGATCAGAGCAGAAATAAATGAACTAAAGATTAGATAAAAATAGAAAAGATCAATGAAACTAGGAGTTGGGGTTTTGAAAAGACAGATAAAATTGACAAATCTTTTGCTAGACTAACAAGAAAAAAAGGAGAGAAGACAAACAAAATAAATGAAAGAGGAAACATTGTAATGGTTACCACAGAAATACAACGAATTGTAAGATAATATTGTAGACATTTATACCCCAACAAATTGGACAACGTAGGAAAAAAATGGATAAATTCATAGAGCATACAATCTGTTAAGACCAAATCAGAAATAGAAAATCTGAGGAGACCAATAACAAGTAAGGAGATTGAATCAGTAATCAAAAACCTCCCAACAAGGAAAAGGTCAGGATGGCTTCACTGGTGAATTCTGCCAAGCAATTAAAGAAGAATTAATACTAATTCTTCTCAACTCTTCCAAAAAAATTGAAGAGGAGGGAGTACTTCAAAATTCCCAGCATTACACTGATACCAGAGCTAAACAAGTACACTACAAGAAAATTACAAGACAATAACCCTCTGAACATAGATACAAAATCCCTAAAAAAAACCCCAACATCTAGCAAACCAACAGCACACTAAAAAGGATCATACACCATGAGCAAGTGGGATTCATCCCTCGGGTGCAATGCTGGTTCAATATATGCAAATCATTAAATGTGATATACCACATTATAGAATGAAGATTAAAAATTATATGTTCATCTCAATGGGTACAGGAAAAGCATTTAACAAAGTTCAGCACACTTTCATGATAAAAAGCCTTAACAAATTAGGTATGGAAGGAATGTACCTCAACATAATAAAGGCCATATATTGACAAGCCCACAGCTAACATCATACTCAGCAGTGAAAAGCTGAACCCTTTTCTTCTAAGATCAGTAACAAGGCAATGATGCCAACTCTCATCACTTCTATTCACTTTAATACTGGAAGTCCTAGACAGATCAGTTAGGCAAGAAAAAGGAATAAAAGACATCCAAATTGGAAAGGAGGAAGTAAAATTGTCTCTGTTTGCAGATGACATAATATTATATACACAAAACCCTAAAGACTCCACCAAAAAAACTGTTAGAACTAATAAACAATTTAATAAAGATGTAGTATATAAAATCAGCTTACAAAAATTAGTTTCATTTCTATGAGCTAATAGCAAACTATATGAAAAAAGAAATTAAGAAAACAATTCTGTTTACAATAGCATCAAAAGATACCTAGGATAAATTTTACCAAAGAGGTGAAAGATCTGTACACTAAAAACCATAAAACAGTGATGAAAGAAATTGAAGACACAAATAAATGGACAGATATTTACGTTCATGAATTAGGAAAACTAATATTGTAAGATGTCCATACTATGCAAAGTGATCTACAGATTCATTGCAATCCCTACCAAAATTCCATTGGCATTTTTCACAGAAATAGAACAAATAATCATAGAATCTGTATGGAATCACAAAAGGCACCAAATAGCCAAAGCAATCTTGAGCAAAAAGGACAAACCTGGGGGCATGACACTACCAGATCTCAAAATAGACTACAAATTTATAGTAACCAAAATAGCATGATCATAAATGAAATAAAACAAATGGACCAATGGAACAGAATAGAGAGCCCAGAAATAAATCTATGCATTTATGGTCACTTGATCTTTGGCTAAGGTACCAAAACACAAAATGGGGAAAGGACAGTATCTTCAATAAATGGTATTGGGAAAACATTATCCTCATGCAGAAGAATGAAACTGGACACTTATCTCACTCTGTATATAAAAATCAACTAAAAATGATTAAAAACTTAAATGTCAAATCTGAAACTAAACCTACTAGAGGAAAATATAGGGCAAAAGCTTCTTGACATTGGTCTGGGCAATGATTTTTAGATATGACCCCAGAAGCACAAGCAACAAAAGCAAAATAGACAGATGGGATTGCATTAAGCTAAATGCACTTCTGCACAGCAAAGGAAACAATCTGGACAGTGGAGAGAAATTTATGGAATAAGAGAAAATATTTTCAAACCATACATATGATTAAGAATCTCATATCCAAAATATATAAGGAACTCATAGAACACAATACTGAGGAAAAAAACCTGATTAAAAAATAAGCAAAGGACCTGAATAGACATTTCTCAAAAGAAGACATACAAATGGCCAACAGGTATATGAAAAAATGTTAAACATTACTATTCATCAGAGAAATGCACATCAAAATGAAAGTGAGATACCACCTCATGTCTGTTAGAATGGTTATTGTCAGGAAGACAAAAGATAACAATTGTTGGCAGGAATTTGGAGAAAAGGGAACACTTGTGCACTGTTGGTAGAAATGTAAATTGATATAGCCATCATGGAAAACAGTATGGAGGTTCCTCAAAAAATTAAAAATAGAACTACTATAAAACCCAGTAATCCCACTGCTGGGTCTATATCCCAAGGAAATGAAAAGAGTCAAGAAGAGATATTCCATGTTCATTGAAACATTCACAATAGCCAAATATGGAATCAACTTAAGTGTTCATGAGCAGATGAATAGATGAAGAAAATTTGATATATATGTACAATGGATATAGTCAGCCTTAAAAAAGGAAGAAAATTGTGTCATTTGTGACAACATAGATGAACCTGGGGGACATTATGCTATGAATAAGCCAGGCACAGAAAGACAAATACTGCATGATCTCACGTATATGTGGAATCTAAAAAAGTTAAACTCATAGATGCAGAGAGTAGAATGATGGTTATCAGGAGCTGGGGAAAGTGTGGTGGGGAAAACAGGGAGATGTTTGTCAAAGAGTGCAAAGTTGTAGTTATATAGTTTGGATGAATAAGTTTGGAGATCTAATGTATTTCATCATGATTATAGATAATAATACTGTAATGAATACTAGAAGTATGCTAAGAGAGTAGATTTCAGGCGCTCTTATCACAAAAATTTGGTAACTGTGAGGAGATGATATATTTTTTAAATTTATTTTATTGAAGTATAGTTGATTTACAGTGATGTGTTAATTTTTTCTGTACAGCAAAGTGGTTCAGTTATACATACATGTACATTCTTTTTCATATTCTTTTCCATTATGGGTAATCACAGGATATTGAATATGGTTCCCTCTGCTATACAGTAAGACCTTGTTGTTTATCCATTTTATATATAATTTGCATCTGCTAATCCCAGACTTCCAATCCATCCCTCCCCTCCCTTCATTCCCCTAGGCAACCACAAGTCTGTTCTGTGAATCTGTTTGTTTCATAGATAAGTTCATTTGTGTCATATTTTAGGTTCCACATATAAGTGATATCATATGGTATCACTTCTTTGTCTTTCTGACTTACTTCACTTAGTATAATAATCTCTAGATTCATCCACGTTGCTGCAAATGGCATTATTTCATTCTTTTTTATGGCTGAGTAGTATTCCATTGTATATATGTTCCCCATCTGCTTTATTCATTCATCTGTTGATGGAAATTTAGGTTGTTTTCATGCCTTGGCTATTTTGAATAGTGCTTCTGTGAACATAGGGGTGCAGGTATCTTTTTTTAGTTAAGGAAATTTTAAAAAAATCTTTATTGGAGTATAATTGCTTTACAATGGTGTGTTAGTTTCTGCTTTATAACAAAGTGAATCAGTTATACATATACATATGTTCCCATAACTCTTTGCTTTTGCATCTCTCCCCCTCCCAACCTCCCGATCACACTCCTCTAGGTGGTCAAAAAGCACCGAGCTGATCTCCCTGTGCTATGAGGCTGCTTCCCACTAGTTATCTATTTTATGTTTGGTAGTGTATATATGTCCATGCCACTCTCTCACTTTGTCACAGCTTACGCGTCCCCCTCCCATAACCTCAAGTCCATTCTCTAGTAGGTCTGAGTCTTTATTCCCGTCTTACCCCTAGGTTCTTCATGACATTTTTTTCCTTAGATTCCATATATATGTGTTAGCATATGGTATCTGCCTTTCTCTTTCTGACTTACTTCACTCTGTATGACAGACTCTAGGTCCATCCATCTCACTACAAAGAGCTCAATTTCGTTTCTTTTGATGGCTGAGTAATATTCCATTGTATATATGTGCCACATCTTCTTTATCCATTCATCCAATATTGGACACTTAGGTTGATTCCATCTCCTGGCTATTGTAAATAGAGCTGCAAAGAACATTTTGGTACATGACTCCTTTTGAATTCTGGTTTTCTCAGGGTATATGCCCAGTAGTGGGATTGCTGGGTCATATGGTAGTTCTATTTGTAGTTTTTTAAGGAACCTCCATACTGTTCTCCATAATAGCTGTACCAATTCACATTTCCACCAGTAGTGCAAGAGTGTTCCCTTTTCTCCACACCCTCTCCAGCATTTATTGTTTCTAGATTTTTTGATGATGGCCATTCTGACTGGTGTGAGATGATATCTCACTGTAGCTTTGATTTTCATTTCTCTAATGATTAATCATGTTGAGCATTCTTTCATGTGTTTGTTGGCAGTCTGTATATCTTCTTTGGAGAAAGGTCTATTTTTGGATTGGGTTGTTTGTTTTTTGTTATTGAGCTGAATGAGCTGCTTGTAAATTTTGGAGATTAATCCTCTGTCGGTTGCTTCATTTGCAAATATTTTCTCCCATTCTGAGGGTTGTCTTTTGGTCTTGTTTATGGTTTCCTTTGCTGTGCAAAACTTTGAAGTTTCATTAGGTCCCATTTGTTTATTTTTGTTTTTCTTTCCATTTCTCTAGGAGATGAATCAAAAAGGATCTTGCTGTGATTTATGTCATAGTGTTCTGCCTATGTTTTCCTCTAAGAGTTTGATAGTGTCTGGCCTTACATGTGGGTCTTTAATCCATTTTGAGCTTATTTTTGTGTATGGTGTTAGGGAGTGTTCTAATCTCACTTTTCCATATACCTGGCCAGTTTTCCCAGCACCACTTATTGAAGAGGCTGTCCTTTCTCCACTGTACATTCCTGCCTCCTTTATCAAAGACAAGTTGACCATATGTGCGTGGGTTTATCTCTGGGCTTTCTATCCTGTTCCATTGATCTGGTTTTCTGGTTTTGTGCCAGTACAATATTGTCTTGATTACTGTAGCTTTGTAGTATAGTCTGAAGTCAGGGAGCCTGATTTCTCCAGCTCCGTTTTTCGTTCTCAAGTTTGCTTTGGCTATTTGGTGTCATTTGTGGTTCCATACAAATTGTTAAATTTTTTGTTCTAGTTCTGTGAAAAATGGCAGTGGTAGTTTGATAGGGATTCCATTGAATCTGTAGATTGCTTTCGGTACTAGAGTCATTTTCGCAATGTTGATTCTTCCAATCCAAGAACATGGTATATCTCTCCATCTATTTGTATCATCTTTAATTTCTTTCATCAGTGTCTTATAATTTTCTGCATACAGGTCTTTTGTCTCCTTAGGTACGTTTATTCCTAGATATATTATTTTTGTTGCAATGGTATAGGAGTGTGTTTTCTTAATTTCACTTTCAGGTTTTTCATTATTAGTGTATAGGAATTCCAGAGATTCCTGTACATTAATTTTGTATCCTGCTACTTTACCAAATTCATTGATTAGCTCTAGTAGTTTTCTGGTAGCATCTTTAGGATTCTCTATGTATAGTGTCATCTTATCTGCAAACAGTGACAGCTTTACTTCTTCTTTTCCAATTTGAATTCCTTTTATTTCCTTTTCTTCTCTGATTGCTGTGGCAAAAACTTCCAAAACTATGTTGAATAAGAGTGGTGAGAGTGGGCAACCTTGTCTTGTTCCTGATCTTATTTGAAATGGTTTCAGTTTTTCAAAATTGAGGACAATGGTGGATGTGGGTTTGTCATATATGGCCTTTATTATGTTGAGGAAAGTTCCCTCTATGCCTACTTTCTGCAGGGTGTTTATCATAAATGGGTGTTGAATTTTGTTTAAAGCTTTCTCTGCATCTATTGAGATGATCATATGGTTTTTCTCCTTCAGTTTGTTAATATGGTGTATGATGTTGATCGATTTGCATATATTGAAGAATCCTTGCATTCTTGGAATAAACCCCACTGGATCATGGTGTATGATCCTTTTAGTGTGCTGTCGGATTCTGTTTGCTAGTATTTTGTTGAGGATCTTTGCATCTATGTTCATCAATGGTATTGGCCTGTAGTTTTCTTTCTTTGTGACATCCTTGTCTGGTTTTGGTACCAGGGTGATGGTGGCCTCGTAGAATGAGTTTGGGAGTGTTCCTCCATCTGCTATATTTTGGAAGAGTTTGAGAAGAATAGGTGTTAGCTCTTCTCTAAGTGTCTGATAGAATTCGCCTGTGAAGCCATCTGGTCCTGGGCTTTTGTTTGTTGGAAGATTTTTAATCAGAGTTTCAATTTCAGTGCTTCTGATTGGTCTGTTCATATTTTCTACTTATTCCTGATTCAGTCTTGGCAGGTTGTGCATTTCTCAGAATTTGTCCATTTCTTCCAGGTTGTCCATTTTATTGGCATAGAGTTGCTTGCAGTAATCTCTCATGATCTTTTTTATTTCTGCAGTGTCAGTTGTTACTTCTTTTTCATTTCTAATTCTATTGATTTGAGTCTTCTCCCTTTTTTTCTTGATGAGTCTGGCTAATGGTTTTTCAATTTTGTTTATCTTCTCAAAGAACCAGCTTTTAGTTTTATTGATCTTTGCTATTGTTTCCTTCATTTCTTTTTCATTTATTTCTGATCTGATTTTTATGATTTCTTTCCTTCTGCTAACTTTGGGTTCTTTTGTTCTTCTTTCTCTAATTGCTTTAGGTGCAAGGTTAGGTTGTTTATTTGAGATGTTTCCTGTTTCTTAAGGTAGGCTTGTATTGTTATAAACTTCCCTCTTAGAACTGCTTTTGCTGCATCCCATAGGTTTTGGATCGTCATGTCTCCATTGTCATTTCTTTCTAGGTATTTTTTGATTTCCTCTTTGATTTCTTCAGTGATCATTTCATTATTAAGTAGTGTATTGTTTAGCCTCCATGTGTTTGTATTTTTTACAGATCTTTTCCTGTAATTGATATCTAGTCTCATAGCCTTGTGGTCGGAAAAGATACTTGATACAATTTCAATTTTCTTAAATTTACCAAGGCTTGATTTGTGACCCAAGATATGATCTATCCTGGAGAATGTTCCATGAGCACTTGAGAAAATTGTATATTCTGTTGTTTTTGGATGGAATGTCCTATAAATATCAATTAAGTCCATCCTGTTTAATGTATCATTTAAAGCTTGTGTTTCCTTATTTATTTTCATTTTGGATGATCTGTCCATTGGTGAAAGTCGGGTGTTAAAGCCCCCTACTATGAATGTGTTACTGTCAATTTCCCCTTTTATGGCTGTTAATATTTGCCTTATGTATTGAGGTGCTCCTATGTTGGGTGCATAAATATTTACAATTGTTATATCTTCTTCTTGGATCGATCCCTTGATCATTATGTAGTGTCCTTCTCTGTCTCTTCTAATAGTCTTTATTTTAAAGTCTATTTTGTCTGATATGAGAATTGCTACTCCAGCTTTCTTTTTGTTTCCATTTGCATGGAGTAACTTTTTCCATCCCCTCACTTTCAGTCTGTATGTGTCCCTTGGTCTGAAGTGCATCTCTTGTAGACAGCATACATGTGGGTCTTGTTTTTGTATCAATTCAGCCAGTCTCTGTCTTTGGTAGGAGCATTTAAGCCATTTACATTTAAGGTAATTATCAATATGTATGTTCCTATTCCCATTTTCTTAATTGTTTTGGGTTTGTTATTGTAGGTCTTTTCCTTCTCTTGTGTTTCTTGCCTAGAGTAGTTCCTTTATCATTTGTTGTAAAGCTGGTTTTGTGGTGCTGAACTCGCTCAGCTTTTGCTTGTGTGTAATGCTTTTAGTTTCTCCATCAAATCTGAATGAGATCCTAGCTGGGTAGAGTAATCTTGGTTGTAGGTTTTTCTCCTTCATCACTTTAAATATGTCCTGCCAGTCCCTTCTGGCTTGCAGAGTTTCTGCTGAAAGATCAGCTGTTAACCTCATGGGGATTCCCTTGTGTGTTATTTGTTGTTTTTCCCTTGCTGCTTTTAATATGTTTTCTTTGTATTTATTTATTTGGCAATTTGATTAATATGTGTCTTGGCATGTTTCTCCTTGGACTTATCCTGTATGGGACTCTCTGTGCTTCCTGGACTTGGTTAACTATTTCCTTTCCCATATTAGGGAAATTTTCAACTATAATCTCTTCAAATACTTTCTCAGTCCCTTTCTTTTTCTCTTCTTCTTCTCGGACCCCTATAATTCGAATGTTGGTGCGTTTAATGTTGTCCCAGAGGTCTCTGAGACTGTCCTCAGTTATTTTCATTCTTTTTTCTTTATTCTGCTCTGCAGTAGTTATTTCCACTAGTTTATCTTCCAGGTCACTTATCCATTCTTCTGCCTCAGTTATTCTGCTATTGATCCCTTCTAGAGTATTTTTAATTTCATTTATTGTGTTGTTCATCGATGGTTGTTTCCTCTTTAGCTCTTCTAGGTCCTTGTTAAATGTTTCTTGCATTTTCTCTATCCTATGTCCAAGATTTTGGATCATCTTTACTATCATTATTCTGAATTCTTTTTTCAGGTAGACTACCTATTTCCTCTTCATTTGCTAGGTCTGGTGGGTTTTTTATCTTGCTCCTTCATCTTCTCTGTGTTTTTCTGTCTTCTGATTTTGCTTACCTTACTGTGTTTGTGGTCTCCTTTTTGCAGGCTGCAGGTTCGTAGTTCCCATTGTTTTTGGTGTCTGTCCCCAGTGGCTAAGGTTGGTTCAGTGAATTGTGTAGGCTTCCTGGTGGAGGGGACTAGTGCCTGTGTTCTGGTGGATGAGGCTGGATCTTGTCTTTCTGGTGGGCAGGTCCACGTCTGGTGGTGTGTTTTGGGGTGTCTGTGGCCTTATTATGATTTTAGGCAGCCTCTGTGCTAATGCGTGGGGTTGTGTTCCTGTCTTGCTAGTTGTTTGGCATAGGGTGTCCAGTACTGTAACTTGTTTGTCATTGTGTGAAGCTGGGTGTTGGTGTTGAGATGGAGATCTCGGGGAGATTTTCACCCTTTGATATTACGTTGAGCTGCGAGGTCTCTTGTGGACCAGTGTCCTGAAGTTGGCTCTCCCACCTCAGAGGCACAGCACTGACACCTGGCTGCAGCAGCAAGAGCCTTTCGTCCCCACGGCTCAGAATAAAAGGGAGAAAATGTAGAAAGACAGAAAGAGGATAACATAAAGTGAGATAAAGTTATTAAAATAAAATATAATTATTAAGAGAAAAAATTTTTAAAAAGTAAAAACACAAGAATGGACAGACAGAACCCCAGGACAAATGGTGAAAGCAAAGTTATACAGACAAAATCTCACACAGAAGCATACACATACACTCTCAAAAAAAGAGGAAAGGGGAAAAAATCATAAATCGTGCTCTCAAAGTCCACCTCCTCAATTCAGGATGATTCATTGTCTATTCAGGTATTCCACCGATGCAGGGTACATCAAGTTGATTGTGGAGATTTAATGCGCTGCTCCTGAGGCTGCTGGGAGAAATTTCCCTTTCTCTTCTTTGTTCGCACAGCTCCCGGGGGCTCAGCTTTGGATTTTGCCCCGCCTCTGCGTGTAGGACGCCCGAGGGCGTCTGTTCTTCGCTCAGACAGGACGGGGTTAAAGGAGCCGCTGATTCGGAGGCTCTGGCTCACTCAGGTCGTGGGGAGGGAAGGGCATGGATTGCGTGGCGAGCCTGCGGCGGCAGAGGCTGGTGTGACGTTACACCAGCTTGAGGCGCGCCGTGCGTTCTCTCTGGGAAGTTATCCCTGGATCCCGGGACGCTGGCAGTGGCGGGCTGCACAGGCTCCCGGGAGGGGAGGTGTGGAGAGTGACGTGTGCTCGCACACAGGCTTCTTGGTGGCGGCAGCAGCAGCAGCCTTAGCGTCTCATGCCCGTCTCTTTGGTCCGCGCTTTTAGCCGTGTCTCACGCCCGTCTCTGGAGCTCCTTTAAGCAACTCTCTTAATCCCCTCTCCTCGCGCACCAGAAAACAAAGAGAGAAGAAAAAGTCTCTTGCCTCTTCGGCAGGTCCAGACTTTTCCCCAGATGCCCTCCCGGCTAGCCGTGGTGCACTAACTCCCTGCAGGCTGTGTTCACACCGCCAACCCCAGTCCTCTCTCTGCACTCTGACCAAAGCCCGAGCCTCAGCTCCCAGCCCCCACACGCCCCAGTTGGTGAGCAGCCAAGCCTCTTGGGCTGGTGAGTGCCGGTCGACACCAATCCTCTGTGCGGGAATCTCTCTGCTTTGCCCTCCGCACCCCTGTTGCTGTGTTCTCCGCCGCGGCTCCGAACGTTCCCCCTCCGCCACCCGCAGTCTCCGTGCGCGAAGGGGCTTCCTAGTGTGTGGAAACCTTTCCTCCTTCACAGCTCCCTCCCACTGGTGCAGGTCCCGTCCGTATTCTTTTTGTCTCTGTTTATTCTTTTTTCTTTTGCCCTACCCAGGTACGTGGGGAATTTCTTGCCTTTTGGGAGGTCTGAGGTCTTCTGCCAGCATTCAGTGGGTGTTCCGTAGGAGTTGTTCCATGTGTAGATGTATTTCTGATGTATCAGTGGGGGCGGGGGGGGGGAAGGTGATCTCCGCGTCTTACTCTTCCGCCATCTTCCCCCTCTCTCCAGGGCTGCTCTTTTAACAGGAAGCTCGACTTCGGTACACCTGGCACAAGGTGGCCGTCCCTGGTTTCACATCAACATGATCTCAGGGGCAAACCTCCTTGTTTTTCCATTTTGTCTTTAAGTTACTTGTTGAAACAACCAGCCCGCCATCCCCACGACTGTCGCGGCTTTGGCTGCCGTGGCCCCTCCAGAGCCGGCAGCCTCAGTGAGGCCTCCCTCGCCTCGGGCTCCGGGGCAGTTCCGTGATGGCGGAGGGAAGAGACCCCGAGCCGGGAGTTCCAGCTCTGCGGAAACGTGGGCTCCATTCTCAACCAGATGGTCTTGATTGATATTGATAAAGCATTCCATCCAAAAGCAGCAGAATACACATTCTTCTCAAGTGCACATGGAGCAGTCTCCAGGATTGATCACATGCTGGGCCAGAAAGCAAGCCTTGGTAAATTTAAGAAAATTGAAATCATATCAAGCATCTTTTCTGTCCGCAATGCTATGAAATTATAAATAAACGACAAGAAAAAAAAAGTGGAGGCTAAACAATATGCTACTAAACAACGAATGGATCACTGAAGAAATTGAAGAGGAAATTTAAAAAATACCTAGAGGCAAATGAAAATGAAAGCATGATGATCCAAAACCTGTGGGACACAGCAAAAACAGTTGTAAGTTTATAGCAATATAATCTTACCTCAGGAACAAGAAAAATCACAAATAAACAGCCCGACCTTACACCTAAAGCAACTAGAGAAAGAAGGACAAAAAAAACCCAAAGTTAGTAGAAGGAAAGAAATCATAAAGATAAGAGCAGAAATAAATGAAATAGAGATGAAGAAAACAATAGAACAGATCAATGAAACTAAAAGGTGGTCCTTTGAAAAGATAAAATAATTGCTAAACCTTTAGACAAACTCATCAAGAAAAAAAGGGAGAGGGCTCAAATCAATAAAATTAGAAATGAAAAAGAAGTTATAACAGATGCCACAGAAATACAAAGGATCATAAGAGACTACTACAAGCAATGATATGCCAATAATATGGACAACCTGGTAGAAATGGACAAATTCTTAGAAAGGTACAATCTCCCAAGACTGAACCAGGAAGAAATAGAAAATATGAACAGACAAATCACAAGTACTAAAGTTAAACTGTGATTAAAGAACTCCCAACAAACAAATGTCTGGGATGGCACCAGGCGAATTCTCTTAAACATTTAGAGAAGAGTTAACACCTATCCTTCTGAAACTATTCCAAAAAGCTGCAGAGGAAAGAATAGTCCCAAACTCATTCTATGAGGCCACCATCACCCTGATACTAAAACCAGACAAAGATACCACAAAAAAAGAAAATTACAGGCCAATATCCCTGATGAACATAGACGCAAAAATGCTCAAAAAAAATTACTAGCAAACAAAATCCAACAATATATTAAAAGGATCATACACCACAATCAAGTGGGATTTATCCCAGGGATGCAAGGATTTTTCAATATCCACAAATCAATCAGTGTGATACACTACATTAACAAATCGAAGAATAAAACAGTATGATCATCTCAATAGATGCAGAAAAGGTTTTAACAAAATTCAACACCCATTTATGAAAAAAAACTCTCCATAAATTTGGCATAGAGATAACATACCTCAACATTATAAAGGACATGTATGAAAAACCTACAGCTAACATCATACTCTACGATGAAAAGCTGAAAGCATTTCCTCTAAGAACAGGAACAAGACAAGGATGTCCACTCTCACCACTTTTACCCAACATAGTTTTGGAAGTCCTAGCCACGGCAATCAGAGAAGAAAAAGAAATGAAAGGAATCCAAATTGGTAAAGAAGTAAATCTGTCACTGTTTGCAGATGACACGATACTAGACATAGAAAATCCTAAAGATGCTACTAGAAAACTACTAGAGCTCATCAATGAATTCAGTTAAGTTGCAGCTACAAAATTAATGCACAGAAATCTGTTGCATTTCTATACACTAACAAGGAAAGATCAGAAAGAGAAATTAAGGAAACAATCCCATTTACCATCACATCAAAAAGAATAAATTACCTACGAACAAACCTACTGAAGGAGGCAAAAGAACTGTACTCCAAAAACTGTAAGATGCTGATGAAAGAAATCGAAGATGACACAAACAGATGGAGAGATATATCATGTTCTTGGATTCGAAGAATCAATATTGTGAAAATGACTCTACTACCCAAAGCAATCTACAGATTCAGTGCAATTCCTATCAAACTACTAATGGTATTTTTCACAGAACTAGAACAAAAAATCTTAAAATTTGTATGGAGATGCAAAAGACTCCAAATAGCCAAATCAATCTTGAGAAAGAAAACTGAAGCTGGAGGAATCAGGCTCCCTGACTTCATGCTATACTACAAAATTACAGTCATCAAAACAGTATGGTACTGGCACAAAAACAGAAATATAAATCAATGGAACAGGATAGAAAGCCCAGAAATAAACCCACACACCTATGGTCAATTAATGTATGACAAAGGAGGCAAGACTATACAATGGAGGAAAGACAGTCTCTTCAATAAATGGTGCTGGGAAAAGTGGACAGCTATTTACTAGTAAAAAAATGAAATTAGAGCATTCTTTAATACCATACACAAAAATTAAACTCAAAATGGATTAAAGACCTAAATTTAAGACCAGACAGCATAAAACTCTTAGAGGAAAACATAGGCAGAACACTCTTTGACATAAATTGCAGCAATATCTTTCTCAAACCATCCCTAGAGTAATGGAAATAAAAAACAGAAATAAACAAATGGGACCTGATTAAACTCAAAAGCTTTTGCACAGCAAAGGAAACCATAAACAAAATAAAAAGACAACCCACAGAATGGGAGAAAATATTTGCCAATGATGCAACCGACAAGGGATTAGTCTCCAAAATTTACAAACAGCTCATGTGGCTTAATATAATCAAAACAAACAACCCAATCAAAAAATGAGCAGAAGACCTAAATAGACATTTCTCCAAAGAAGACATAGAGCTGGCCAATAGACACATGAAAAGTTGTTCAGCATTGCTAATTATTAGAGAAATGCAAATCAAAACTACAATGAGATATCACCTTACACCATTCAAAATGGCTATCATCAAAAAATCCACAAATAATAAATGCTGAAGAGGGTGTGGAGAGAAGGGAACCCTCCTACACTGTCAGTGGGGATGTAAATTCATACTGCCACTATGGAGAACAGTATGCAGGTTCTTTTAAACTAAAAATGGAGCTACCATATGACCCAGCAATCCCACTACTGTGCATATATCTGGAGAAAACCATGGTCCAAAAGGATAAATGCACACCAGTGTTCATTGCAGCACTATTTACAATAGCCAAGACATGGAAGCAACCTAAATGTCCATTGACAGAGATATGGATAAAGAAGATGTGGTACATATATACAGTGGAATATTGCTCAGCCATTAAAAAGAATGAAATAATGTCATTTGTGGCAACATGGATGGACCTAGAGATTGTCATACTGAGTGAAGTAAATCAGACAGAGAGAGAGAAATACCAGATGATATCACTTATATGTGGAATCTAAAATGAAATGACACAAATGAACTTATTTACAAAACAAGCAGACTCACAGACTTAGAGAAGCAACTTATTGTTATCAGGGGTAAGGGTAGGGGGAGGGATAGATTGGGAGCTTGGGATTGACATGTACATGCCACTATATTTTAAATAGATAATCAACAAGGACCTACTATATAGCACAGGGAACTCTGCTCAATATTCTATAATAATCTAAATGGGAAAAGAATTTGAAAAAGAATATATACAGGTATATGTATAATTGAATCACTTTGCTGCATACCTGAAATGAACACAACTTTGTTAATCAACTATACTCCAATATAAAATAAAAAAATTTTTAATTGTGTTGGAGCAATTAGATATCCACAGGCAAACAGCAAAAAACAAACTCTAAACTGAACCTTGGCCTAAATCACACCTTATATAAAAATTAACTCAAAATGGATCATACATTTACATTTAAACCACCAAACTGAAGTTTTAGATTAAAAATAAGAGAAAAATCTTTGGGACCTATGATTAGTGAAGATTCTCCAGACATGATATCAAAAGTCTGATCCATAAAAGGAAAAAAATGATTAATTTCCCATCAGATCTAAAAACTTTGAGAATGATTAAAGGTGAAAATACAAGTTATGGATTTGGAGAAAACATGTCCAAACAAGATATCTGACAAAGGACTCAGAACTTATATATATATATATATATATATATATATATATATATATATATATATATATATACACACACACACACACATATATATATACACACATATATATATATTTTGTTGTTTTTAATAGAGATTTTAAAAATAAATTTATTTTTGGCTGCTTTGGGTCTTTGTTGTTGCACATGGGCTTTCTCTAGTTGAGGTGAGTGGGCTTCTCACTGCAGTGGCTTCTCTTGTTGTGGAGCACAGGCTTTAGGCTTGGGCTTCAGTAGTTGCGGCATGCAGGCTCAGTAGTTGTGGTGCACAGGCTCTAGGCACAGGCTCAGTAGTTGTGGCACATGGGCTTAGTTGCTCCATGACATGTGGGATCCTCCCAGACCAGGGATCAAACCCTTGTCCCTGGCATTGTCAGGCAGATTCTTAACCACTGCACCACCAGGGAAGCCCAGAATATATTTTTAAGAGCCTCACACTTACCAGTAAAAAAAAAAAACATTCTAATTAGAAAATGGCAGAATACATGAAGAGACATTTCACAAAAGAGGTTATACAGATAGAGATCATGTTCAATATCACCAGCTACTAGGGAAAAACAAATAAAGACCATGATGAGATATCACAGCATACTTGTTAGAATAGCTCACATAAAAAATAGTGATAGTACAAAAGACTAGCAAGAATGTGGAGAAAATAGATCTCTCTCACATTGCTGGTAGAAATATAAAATGACACAAACACTCTGGAAAGTAGTTTAAAAGTTTCTTTAAAAACTAAACATGCATTTACTATACAAGCCAAAAATTGCTCTCCTGGGGCATTTAGCCCAGGGAAATGAATACTAATATCCACATTAAAGCCTGTATATGATTATTCAAGCCAGTTTTATTTGTAGTAGCCAAAAACTGGGAACAACTAAAATGTACTGTAATTGATGAGTGGTTAAACAAGCTGTGGTATATACATACCATAGAATACTTCTCAGCAACAAAAAAAATGAATTATTGATATGTATAGCAACTTGGATTGATCTTAATGGTACTATTCTGAGTCAAAAAGCCCAATCTCGAAAGGTTTATATAACATTCTTGGAAGGACATTTATATAACATTCTCAGAAGGACAAAATTATAGAGATGGAGAACAGATTAGTGGTTGCCAGGAGTTAGGAATGTTTGGGAAGAAGAGCAGGTCTATTAAAGAGTAGCGTGAGGGAGGTATTTGTGGTGATGGAATAGTTCTGTATCTTAACTGTAGTGATAGTTACACAAATCACATGTGATAACACAGAACTCTACACACACATTATAATGTATAATATCAGTTTTGATATTGGTTTTGATATTGTACTATAATTATGTAAGTGTAACCAATTAGGGAAACTTGTTGAAGCGTACATAGAACCTCTCTGTACTATCATTATGACTTTTTAAAATATGTAGTTATTTCAAATACGTTTAAAAAATTGTAATGAAGAAGAAATTAAGATATCCCCAGATAAACAAAGTGGAGATAATTAATCACAAGAAGTCCTATCCTACAAGATGTACTAAAGGGAGTTCTTCAGGCTTAAAAGAAAGGACACTAGAGAGTAATTCAAATCCACATGAAGAAATAAAGAGCACCAGTAAAGATAATTAATAAGTAAATACAAAAGACATTATAAAAATATTAAAAGATTTTTTTCTTCTCAACTGATTTAAAAGACTTCTGTGTAAAATAGTAATTACAAATCTGCACTAATGGGCTTACAATGGAAAGTAAGAGAGTTTGCAGCACAGTTACTGTATACTACTGGAATTAAGTTAGTATTAATCTGAGCTAGTTTGATTTAAATTAAGATGCATATTGCAATCCTCATAGTAAACACTGAGGAAATAACTTGAAAATATATAGTGAGGAGGCCAGGTATATGAAATTGTCTGTACCTTCCACTCAGTTTTGCTGTAAAACTAAAATGTCTCCAAAAGTAAAGTCTAAGTTTTAGAAAAGCAAATTACCAAAACAAAATGAAAGAAAAATAAAAGAATTTAAATAATACACTTGATAATATCAACTCAACACAAAAGGTGGCAGTAATTAAAGAACAACAAATGCATATAACAAATTGCACAATGGCAGATGTAAATCCTACCATTTCAATTACTGCATTAAATGTAAGTGGATTAAACACTCCAAATATAAGGCAGGAGTTGTCAGATTGAATTAAAAACAGGATCCAATTTTATATACCGAATTATATATAAAGTGTGTTTTCTACAGGAGACACAATTTAGGTTCAAAAACACAAATAGATTAAAGTAAAAGAATGGAAAAATATGTCCAATCACTAACTAAAACACCATGCAAACAGTAACTAAAAGAACTGAAATGACTATAATCAAGAAAACAGACTTTAAGACCAAAAACAAGCTTATTTAAGACAAAAAAACTTACTGGAGACAAAGAAGGACATTTTATATGAAAAAAAATTCAATTCAGAGGGAAGCTATAATAATTATAAATATGTAAACATATATATGTTTGTGTATATATATATATATATATATATATGTATGTGTATATATATATATATATGTACATAACAACAGAGCCCAAAAATATATGAAACAAAAACTGACAGAATCACGGGGACCTTCAAGATGGTGGAGGAGTAAGATGTAGAGATCACCTTCCTCCCCACAAATACATCAGAA
This sequence comes from Delphinus delphis, assembly GCF_949987515.2. NCBI lineage: Eukaryota > Metazoa > Chordata > Mammalia > Artiodactyla > Delphinidae > Delphinus > Delphinus delphis. The sequence continues at coordinate 106,137,246 of NC_082683.1, read as the reverse complement.
ATACATCTACATGTGGAACAACTCCTACAGAACACCTACTGAATGCTGGCAGAAGACCTCAGACTTTCCAAAAGGAAAGAAAATCCCCACGTACCTGGGTAGGGCAAAAGAAAAAACAGAGACAAAAGAATAGGGATGGGACCTGCACCTCTGGGAGGGAGCTGTGAAGGAGGAAAAGTTTCCATACACTAGGAAGCCCCTCCACTGGCAGAGATGGGGTGTAGGCAGGGGGGAAAGCTTTGGAGCCATGGAGGAGAGTGCAGCAACAGGACTGCAGAAGGCAAAGCAGAGAGATTCACGCACAGAGGATCAGTGCCAACCAGCACTCACTGGCCTGAGACGCTTGTCTGCTCACCTGCTGGGACATGTGGAGGCTGGGAGCTGAGGCTCGGGCTTCAGAGGTCACACCCCAGGGAGAAGACTGGGGTTGGATGCAGGAAGACAGCCTGAAGGGGGCTAGTGCACCACAACTAGCCAGGAGGGAGTCAGGGAAAAAGTCTGGACCTGCCGAAGAAGCAAGAGACCATTGTATTGGGGTGCACAAGGAGAGGGGATTCCTTTCCCATGTGCCCACAGAAGGCAGAGCACTGCCTAAGCGAGCTCCAGAGACGGGTATGAGCTGCGGCTAACAGCTCAAACCCCAGAGACGGACATGAAACGTTAATGCTGCTACCGTTGCCACCAAGAATCCTGTGTGCAAGCACAGATCACTATCCACAACCCCCCAAAGGAGCCTGTGCAGCACGCCACTGCCAGGGTCCTGACATCCAGGACAACTTCCCCAGGAGAACTCACGGTGTGCCTCAGGCTGTTGCAACATCACTCTGGCCTCTGTCTTCACAGGCTCGCCCCGCATTCCAATTATGACTACCAAAACCCTTCCTCTTCTCAGCCTGAGAGAGCAAGAGAGCCCTAATCAGCCTCTGCTTTAACTCCCTCCTGTCTGGGTGGGAAACAGACACCTGAAGGTGATCTACACGCAGAGGTGGGGCCAAAACCAAAGCTGAACCCCAGGAGCTGTGCAAATAAAGAAGAGAAAGGGAAATTTCCCTCTGCAGCCTCAGGAGCTACAGATTAAATCCCCACAATTAACTTGATGAACCCTGCATCTGTGGAATACCTGAATAGACGATGAATGTTCCCAAAATTGAGGTGGTGGCCTTTGGGGGCAACAGTAGGCTTGGGGTTTGTGGTCTGCAACTGATTTTTATTTTTATCTTATTTTAGTTTTTAGTGCTTGTTGTCACTGGTGGATTTCTTTATTGGTTTGGTTGCTCCCTTTCTTTTTAATTTTTTAATTATTATTATTATTTTTTTTTTGTTCCCATATTTGTTTGTTTATTCTTTAGTCATTCACTCATTTATTCAACAAACATTTACAGATATCTGTATGTATCAGATACTCTACTAAGTGCAATAAAAGAAACAAGGTTTACCTGTTTTATCACTGCCCCCATAAGTTTTTTATTACTAGCATAGTTTCGTTAACTGGTAAATAACGCTGTTTTGATCATCATGGAATATAATCATCAGGTTTTAAAAAAATACGTGTGAGACTTAGAGCTATGTACCTAGAAATGACCACAAATACAGAGAATGAATAAAACAGGACTCCTACGATATATGATGGCTGAAAATGGGCTTGTACAACAAGTAACAAGTCAGGTTGGGGGGCCTCTTTGGTAAATTGATTACCGTTGGGAATTCCATTATCCACCGTCACATACTGTTCTCACTCTGGAATTTAGGCAACCCCTGATCCTTTGAATGTTGAGTCTCTGCCTACTCTGTTAAACACCTGATTTCACTTCCAGAGAATGGAGTTGTTAAGACCCCAGTTTGCTTACTCCAACTTCTTTCTCATTCTTATTTCTCCTATTAGGTTTATTTTTTCATTTTCCTACCTTCTCAATTTTATGCAAAGTAAGAAACAAAGCAATAACAATAAAAGCAAACAAAATTTTGAAAAAAATTTTTTTTTTTAGCCACACTTGTGGGATCTTAGTTCCCCAAACAGGGATTGTACCCGGGCCCTCAGCAGTGAAAGCACCAAGTCCTAACTACTGGCTGCCAGGGAATTCCTGAAAATTTTTAGGAAGATCTCTATCCAGTGCTCATGAGGAGAGAGTGGGGGTGAGGTTCTGCTGGTGCTGAAAGCCAGTCTTAGTGATATTTAGTGATGCTCAATGGTTTCTACGTGGCAGTTGGCAAAATGCAAGTTTTCTGTGTGAGTTGACTTGCACTTACATATTTTGTTTTTCACAGTAATATATCAAATGATGAATTTTCTTAATTTTATTGTGGCTTTGTATCTAAAATTTCTATTTGGAATATAATTGACATAATTTAATACTCCATTAACTTTAAATTCTGTGATAGATTTTCAAAGGTGAATGATGGAATTAAGAATAGTACAGATATTTCAGTTTCTTTTTTTTTGATTTTTAATTTATCTTATTTTTGCATATCCTAATAAAGAATCCAAATTTGATTAGGGCTTATATGTATTTTCCTGATACACTTAACAAATGCTCATTTGAAGCAGCATCAGTGTGACTTGCCTAATTTTTTTAGTTTTTTCTTTATCTTTTATGCTTACATCTTTTTTTTTTTTTTTGATAGGTATACCTGGATTTAATTCTCACTTCTACCGCTTGGTAGCTGGATAGCCTTAGGCAAGTTTCATACCTCCCTGAAATTCACTTAATTCAGTCTGTAAAATGGCATAATAACTTATTATAGCATCCTTTTAGGAATTTTAAATCAGTTCTTGAAATAAAAGTACACAATATATAGACAAGTATGGATTCCTCAATAGGTGTTTGACCTTTCATTTCTCCAGTATCCCACCCGCATCAAATAAAGAAAAATACTTTTTAAAATTTACGAATATTTCATTGTTGTAAAGTTAAAGCCATAAAAATAATCAAATGGCCTACTATCGTACCGTTAGAAGAAAAAAAAAAAGGTGTTCATGAGAGTTCCATATTAGAATACAAGTTTTCCTTAGGCACCTGTTTATGTATGCTATTCTGCTCTTTACAATAAATAATTAAATTTAAAAGACTTAATTCCTCACTTTTAAGACCTTATTAGTTTACAAATTACATATTGACCTATGCTAAATTTTATACCGACCCATGCTAATGAATTCAGTACAGAAAACAAAAAACACTGCACTCAAGCAAACTACATATATATATATATACATATATATATATATAACTTATATGAGAATTGCTACTCCAGCTTTCTTTTGGTTTCCATTTGCATGAAATACCTTTTTCCATCCCCTTACTTTCAGTCTGTATGTGTCTCTAGGTCTGAAGTGGGTCTCTTGTAGACAGCAAATATATGGGTCTTGTTTTTGTATCCATTCAGCCAATCTGTGTCTTTTGGTGGGAGCATTTAGTCCATTTACATTTAAGGTAATTATCGATATGTGTGTTCCCATTCCCATTTTCTTAATTGTTTTGGGTTTGTTATTGTAGGTCTTTTCCTTCTTTTGTGTTTCTTGCCTAGAGAAGTTCCTTTAGCAGTTGTTGTAGAGCTGGTTTGGTGGTGCTGAACTCTCTCAGCTTTTGCTTGTCTGTAAAGGTTTTAATTTCTCCATCAAATCTGAATGAGATCCTTGCTGGGTAGAGTAATCTTGGTTGCAGGTTTTTCTCCTTCAACACTTTCAATATGTCCTGCCACTCCCTTCTGGCTTGCAGAGTTTCTGCTGAAAGATCAGCTGTTAACCTTATGGGGATTCCCTTGTGTGTTATTTGTTGTTTTTCCCTTGCTGCTTTTAATATGTTTTCTTTGTATTTAATTTTTGACAGTTTGATTAATATGTGTCTTGGCGTATTTCTCCTTGTATTTATCCTGTATGGGACTCTCTGTGCTTCCTGGACTTGATTAACTATTTCCTTTCCCATATTAGGGAAGTTTTCAACTATAATCTCTTCAAATATTTTCTCAGTCCCTTTCTTTTTCTCTTCTTCTTCTGGAACCCCTATAATTCGAATGTTGGTGCGTTTAATGTTGTCCCAGAGGTCTCTGAGACTGTCCTCAGTTCTTTTCATTCTTTTTTCTTTATTCTGCTCTGCAGTAGTTATTTCCACTATTTTATCTTCCAGGTCACTTATCCGTTCTTCTGCCTCAGTTATTCTGCTATTGATCCCATCTAGAGTACTTTTAATTTCATTTATTGTGTTGTTCATCGTTGCTTGTTTCATCTTTAGTTCTTCTAGGTCCTTGTTAACTGATTCTTGCATTTTGTCCATTCTATTGTCCATTCTATCTCCAAGATTTCGGATCAACCTTACTATCATTATTCTGAATTCTTTCTCCGGTAGACTGCCTATTTCCTCTTCATTTGTTAGGTCTGGTGGGTTTTTATCTTGCTCCTTCATCTGCTGTGTGTTTTTCTGTCTTTTCATTTTGCTTATCTTACTGTGTTTGTGGTCTCCTTTTTTGCAGGCTGAAGGTTCGTAGTTCCTGTTGTTTTCTGTGTCTGTCCCCAGTGGCTAAGGTTGGTTCAGTGGGTTGTGTCGGCTTCCTGGTGGAGGGTACTAGTGCCTGTGTTCTGGTGGATGAGGCTGGATCTTGTCTTTCTGGTGGGCAGGTCCACGTCTGGTGGTGTGTTTTGGGGTGTCTGTAGACTTATTATGATTTTGGGCAGCCTCTCTGCTAATGGGTGGGGTTGTGTTCCTGTCTTGCTAGTTGTTTGGCATAGGATGTCCAGCACTGTAGCTTGCTGGTCGTTGAGTGAAACTGGGTGCTGGCGTTGAGATGGAGATCTCTCGGAGATTTTTGCTGTTTGATATTATGTGCAGCTGGGAGGCCTCTTGTGGACCAGTGTCCTGAAGTTGGCTCTCCCACCTCAGAGGCACAGCACTGACTCCTGGCTGCAGCACCAAGAGCCTTTCATCCACAGGGCTCCTTAATTTGGGATGATTTGTTGACTATTCAGGTATTCCACAGATGCAGGGTATATCAAGTTGATTGTGGAGCTTTAATCCGCTGCTTCTGAGGCTGCTGGGAGAGATTTCCCTTTCTCTTCTTTGTTCTCACAGCTCCCAGGGTCTCAGCTTTGGATTTGGCCCCGCCTGTGCGTGTAGGTCGCCGGAGGGCGTCTGTTCTTTGCTCAGACAGGACGGGGTTAAAGGAGCCGCTGATTCGGAGGCTCTGGCTCACTCAGGCCCGGGGGATAGGGAGGGTCACGGAGTGTGGGGCGGGCCTGCAGCGGCAGAGGCCGGCGTGACGTTGCAGCCTGAGGCGCGCCGTGCGTTCTCCCGGGGGAGTTGTCCCTGGATCCCGGGACCCTGGCAGTGGCGGGCTGCACAGGCTCCCCGGAAGGGTGTGTGGCTAGTGACCTGTGTTCGCACACAGGCCTCCTGGTGGCGGCAGCAGCGGCCCTAGCGTCCCATGTCCGTCTCTGGGCTCCGCACCTTCAGCCGCGGCTCGCGCCCGTCCCCGGAGCTCTCTCAAGCAGCGTTCTTAATCCCCTCTCCTCGTGCACCAGGAAACAAAGAGGGACGTAAAAGTCTCTTGCCTCTTCGGCAGGTCCAGACTTTTCCCCGGACTCTCTCCCGGCTAGCCGCGGTGCACTAACGCCCTGCAGGCTGTGTTCACGCCGCCAACCTCAGTCCTCTCCCGGCGCTCCGACAAAAGCCGGAGCCTCAGCTCCCAGTCCCGCCCGCCCCGGCGGGCGAGCAGACAAGCCTCTCGGCTGGTGAGTTCCGGTCGGCTCGATCCTCTGCGCTGGAATCTGTCCGCTTTGCCCTCCGCACCCCTGTTGCTGTGCTCTCCTCCGCGGCTCCCAAGCTCCCCCACTCCGCCTCCCGAAGTCTCTACCCGCGAAGGGGCTTCCTAGTGTGTGGACACTTTTCCTCCTTCACAGCTCTCTCCCGCTGGTGCAGGACCCGTCCCTATCCTTTTGTCTCTGTTTAGTTTTTTCTTTTGCCCTAACCAGGTACGTGGGGGGTTCCTTGCCTTTTGGGAGGTCTGAGGTCTTCTGCCAGCGTTCAGTAGGTGCTCCGTAGGAGTTGTTCCACGCGTAGATGTATTTCTGGTGTATCTGTGGGGAGGAAGGTGATCTCCGCGTCTTACTCTTCCGCCATCTTCCCGGAAGTCTAATTAAAAAATTTTTTTTCTTCCTTTTCTTTCTTCCTTTTCTTCTGAGCCGTGTAGCTGACAGGGTCTTTGTGCTCCAGCCAGGTGTCGGGCCTGAGCCTCTTGAGGTGGGAGAGCTGAGTTCAGGATACTGGACCAACAGAGACCTCCTGGCCCCATGTAATATCAGTCAGTGAGAGCTCTCCCAGAGATCTCTGTCTCAACACTAAGACCCAGCTCCACCCAATGGCCAGCAAGCTCGAGCACTGGATGCCCCATGAAAAACAACTTGCAAGACAGGAACACAACCCCATGCAGCTCAATAACAAAAAAACAAACAACCCAATCCAAAAATGGGCAGAAGACCTAGATAGACATTTCTCCAAAGAAGACATACAGATGGCCAAGAAGCACATGAAAAGCTGCTCAACATCACTAATTATTAGAGAAATGCAAATCAAAACTACAATGAGGTGTCACCTCACACCAGTTAGAATGGGTATCATCAGAAAGTCTACAAACAACAGATGCTGGAGAGGGTGTGGAGAAAAGGGAACCCTCTTGCACTATTGGTGGGAATGTAAATTGTTACAGCCACTATGGAGAACAGTATGGAAGTTCCTTTAAAAACTAAAAATAGAACTATCATACGACCCAGCAATCCCACTACTGGGCATACACCCTGAGAGAACCATAATTCAAGAAGAGTCATGTAGCACAATGTTCACTGCAGCTCTATTTACAATAACCAGGACATGGAAGCAACCTAAGTGTCCATCGACAGATGAATGGATAAAGAAGATGTATATACAATGGAATATATACAATGGAATATTACCCAGCTATAAAAAGAAATGAAATTGAATTATTTGCAGTGAGGTGAATGGACCTAGAGTCTGTCATACAGAGAAGTAAGTCAGAAAGAGAAAAACAAATACAGCATACTAACACATATATATGGAATCTAAAAAAAAAATGGTTCTGAAGAACCTAGGGGCAGGACAGGAATAAAGATGCAGACGTAGAGAATGGACTTGAGGGCACGGGGAGGCAGAAGGGTAAGCTGGGACGAAGTAAGAGAGTGGCATGGAAATATATACACTACCAAATGTGAAATAGATAGCTAGTGGGAAGCAGCCACATAGAACAGGGAGATCAGCTCAGTGCTTTGTGACCACCTAGAGGGGTGGGTTAGGGAGGGTGGGAGGGAGACACAAGAGGGAGGAGATATGGGGATATATGTATATGCATAGTTGATTCACTTTGTTATAAAGCAGAAACTAACACACCATTGTAGAGCAATTATACTCCAATAAAGATGTTAAAAAAAGTTAAAAATAATAACAACAGAATAAAATATTTAGATATCTTCCACTAATATTTGGAAATTAAGCAACACATTTCTAAATAATTCATGGATCAAAGAAGAAATTACAAAAGAAATTAGAAAGTATTTTAAACTAAGTAAGTATGAAAACACAACATATCAAAATTTGTGAGATGCAGCTAAAACAATACTTAGAGGAGAATTTATGGCTTTAAATGCCTATATTAGAAAAGAAATATATGTCAAATTAAATCAAAAGCATGATAAGGGAATATTATAAAAACTTTATTCCAACAAATTAGACAGATGAAGTAGCCCAGTTCTTAGAAAAACACAAACATTTGTTTCTATGTTTAGGAATAAATTTAATAGAAGTGCAAGTCCTGTAGACTGAAAGTTACAAACATTGCAGAAAGATTTTTTCCAACATCTTAATAAATGGAGAAACATTCAATATTCTTGCACAGTAAGGCTCACTGTTGTTAAGATGGCTCTTCTTTCCAAATTGATCTATAGATTTAATGCAATTCCAGCAGATTTTTGCAGAAACTACAAGCACATACTAAAAGTTATATGAAAATGCAGAAGACTCAGAATAGCCAAAACTACTTTGAAAAGAACAAAGTTGAGGACTTGTTCATGTATAGGATGACTCAATATTGTTTAGATATTAATTATCCCCACAAATTGCTCTATAGATTCTACACAATCTCAGTCAAAATATTAGGTAAGAAAAAGACTTTGACAATTCTAAAATTTATATGGAAATTCAAAAAACCTAAAATAGTGGAAACAATTTATGTGTACTATGTAAAACATTATCTTGTAATGAATGGGTCATAGCTCTAATTATAAGATTGAAAATTATTAAAATTCTAAAGAAAGCACAGGAGAAATCTTAATGACATTGGTTAGGTAAAGATTTCATAGATATGACATAAAAAACATGAGCGATAAAAGAAAATATTCATATATTTGCCTTCATCAAAATTTTTAAAGTTTTGCTTTTCAAAAAGACACTGTAAAGGAAATGAAAAGCAAAGCCACAGACTGGGAGACAATATTTGCAAACGTATATCCAAAAAAGGACTTGTATCTAGAATACAAAAGTCTTTATAATTCAACAATGAGACAACAACCCAATCAAAAATGGGCAAACATTTGAACATTTCATCAAAGAGGATGTATGATGGCAAACAAGCACATGAAATATACTCAACATCATTAATAATTAGGGAAATGCAAATTAAAACCAAAATGAGACACTAATACTCTTCCTCTAGAATGGCTAAAATTTAAAAGACTGAGCAAGCCAAGTTTTGGCAAGGATGGAACTGTCATACACTGCTAATAGGAATGTAAAATAACAGCCACTTTAGAAAACTGTTTGGCAGCTTCTTAAAAAGTTAAGCATACATCTGCCATAATACCCAGTAAACCACTTGCAGATATTTACCCAAGCAAAAGAAAAGTATATGTCTCCTCAAAGACTAGTACATGAATTATCTATAGCATCTTCATTTGTAAAAGCCCCAAACTGAAAACAACTTAAATACAACTTAAATGTTTATCAACAGGTAAATGGTTAAATAAATTGTGGTATATCCCCACAATAGAATATTAATATGGAAAAGAAAAAATAAAGAGAAAGAAAAGAACAAAAATTACAAACTATTGATATATACAACAACATGGATGAATCTCAAAATAATTACACTGATTGTTAGAAGCCAGATTTTTTTTAAGAAAAGAGTACTGTATGATTACATTTCTAAAAATTCTTAAAAAGATGAAAACTAAAGCATAATTTTAAAAATCAGATCAGTGATTGCCTAGGGATTTGGGGGAGTGATAGAGGCACAGGGAATCTTTTGGGCATGATGAAAATATTCATTCTCTTGGTGTAGTGATGGTTTCATTTGTTTATATGTGTATCAAACTTCATCAAATTTTACAATTTAAATGTGCACAGTTTATTGTATATCAGTTTTACATCAGTAAAGCTATTAAATCAAGATCTTTCCTTGTATTTTAAAGTTATCTCAAAAATGCTGGTGTAAAGATAATGACAATAAGTGGTCATCCAGAAAATAACCAGTATCCTAGACACCTGAGCTCTGTGCCAGTTGTGGCTTATCATTCATAGGGTAAAACATATGAATTAGGAAAAAAATCTTGCCATGAATGCCTTGGCGTCCATGGACAAGGAAAGACCTAACATAGAAGAACCACTAGAGGAAGTACATAATTTACTCCGACTAACACAAGCTTTCATGTAAATGTGGGGCCCAGGCACTGGATCCACAGCTTGGGCCAGACAAACAACACACAGGACTGGCTGAACAAGGAAGCAGAGAATGTCCTTATCCACATTGTATGATTTGAAATGTGCCAGGTCCCCCAAATACCTCCCTCACCAAAGGGCCCAAAAGGCCTAGATGCTCCTGATGGGTCAGAAACCCAAGTTTAAAGCTCCTCTATGGAAAGCCACTGTTAAGATACACTTGTGTTGCCTGGGAACTTTGATCTCTTTAGCTTTTTCCTGTGATCTTTATTTCATCCAGGTAGCCTGATGTTACCTTATGAGTTCAAAAAAGCAATCAGTAATTATCATAAGTATTCTGTGGGAAATTGGCAGAAAAACTAGCAACAAATTTCTAGCCTAGATGTTTTATAGAATGTTAAGAATGAAAATCAGGGAATCTCTAGTCCACTTTTGTACTTTGTTGTATTAGTGTGTTAGGAGTCTAGAGAAGTGCACCTATGATGTTCATTCATGAAAACCCCCATGGGAACTCAAGGTATTGCAAATTGCCATATTTCCTTCCATTCTAAAGCAAGATGGTTAGTGTACTCAGTTGTCTAACACTTTAACAAAAGTAGCCTATTGGGGCAAGAGCAATGTGGTTTCTGCAAAACAAAACCATGTCTTACTAATATATTATTTTCCAAATAAGGAATGAGGCAAACAGATAAGAGAAAACCATAATTCAGCTAACAGAAATTTATTAATCATCCAGTATATCCTTGACAATTAGAAAAATGAAAACTATTCTGGTTCTAAAAATGCCTTTGAAAAGTTTAAATGTCAAAGATTATTAAAAATTGAACTGCCTTGGAGCTATTTTCACTTTGACATTGGCAAGGAATAAGTAAAGGAATGATTCTCAGAGTGGAGAAGTTTTGATTGAGGATTTGTTGAGGACCTGCCCTTGAGCTGATCTAATTTAACATCTTTAGATTTATTCTACAGCACAATAGATGGTGCACAACTTGGTCTCTAAGCACAAGAATGGTATGAAACTCTATTAGGAAGCTTAGAATCAGTCAAGGTATTGAGATAGACTCCAGAAACATTTCACATATTCTTGCCAGTGTGTAGATGATTCAGTAGAATACTCTTACGAAGGGGTAATTAATATTTGGTATAGTACAAGAAAAGTTTCTAGAAGCAATTGGAGATTATTCTCTAAAGACTCATTCCATGTACTGCTTTGATATTTAAAAGAAGTAAACAAAATATTGATCATCAACACAAAGGGAACAAGAAACAAAATACTACAGTAGTCTCAGAGACAATAGCCCCTGGAATAGTGTTTGAAGTTCTGAGTGCTGACCCTCAATAATCAAAAAATGGAATAAGTGAAAGTAAAGAAAAATAGGCAGGGGGATGAATAGACAAATTAAGAAGTTTGGAACGACTAAGGAAGAAATGGGACATGACTAAAAGCTGTCAAATAATGAAGGGCATAGATAAGGTATACATAGACTCACTTAACATTTATGACTTACAGAAATCCTGTAAGGAAGACAGACTAAGCATTAACTCCAGTTTACAAATAAGGAAACTAGGGTTTAGAAAAGTTAAATGAACAGGGTCATACAACAATCAAGTAACATGTCTTCTATAGCATTTTTTATTCTACTACTCAACCTCTGTGACTTAGTGCAACACATAATAAACTCATTACCCCAACAGAGTAATAATTAAAGGAAGTATAGGTAGACAAAATGAAAAAGGATTAGAAAACTGATTTTAAAAATTGAACCTTAAATCCTTCCTTATAATAACCAGGATATACTAACTGAATAAGGTAGAACAAAAGGGAGGTCTGAGGACCTGAGTTGAGTACCAAGAAATAAATAACATCAAGATAAAAAAGGGTCAAAGAAAGAAAATTTTACATAAAGCTGATTATCTGTATGCAAAAGGTGTAGCAGACCCTTTAGGAAACTACACACCGATTGTAACAGCACTTAAAATCACTCTGGATTTTCTCTTTACAAAAATTTTCAGACTACAATCTTTTCTTTGAAATATTGGAAAAATATGATTCTTTTTAAATGGATTATCTTTGGAAATATCTCAAAGTTATTCAAAACCAGTTGTTTTTAGAATAAATCCAGCGAATCACCTGAGCAATAAAGTTGGGTAATGCCATCTGGGCCTATATGGTTCTGAGACTTGTGTTTTTGTGTGGTTAGAAAATTGGCTTGAAAGGAAATAGGGCCAAAACCAGGCTTCTCTTTAAGACTTTCTGATTGGGATTGTGGTCCCACTCCTCCACATCATCTCCCTCCCACAGTGACCCAATTGCTGGGTGGATTTTCTGGGAGAAAGTGGGTGTTTCATGATTCCCTTCATTGGAGTGAATAATTGAAAGTGGAGAGTAATATGTTAGTGCTTCTTTGAAGGATGTAATTAGGTAATATCATGCAAGAAGGAAACTGTCATAAAGCTAATAAAATGCAAATGAGAAGGAACTGCAGCACTGCTCATCTGCATCATCTCATTTCCAGATTTTAAGATGAAACAATAGAGATGAACCAAGAAGTTACATATATTCATCAGAATTGCTGGAGAGTCCTGATCTCTGGCCATCAATCAAAGGGGAGCATTCACTGCTGAAAGTCTGTCTTCACTGTACTTGGATGTGAAATAGAGAGGAAGAGGGATAAAAAGCGGTATGCTGAATGAATTGCAGGTAATTTTGTTATTGCATTAATAGTTTTCAAACTTTTCTAAACTCATGAGCTCTCTGGCAACATTTGACCCATCCATACATGAATGTTCTTGCTCACAAAGATGTCAAGAAAATACTTCTATCGCCCCTTCTGAAGTCATCTTAATTCTAGGAGCTGAATGTATCTCAGTCATTAATAACTGTATTAGTCATAATTTATTCAAATGCTCTTGAAATGCATTTATATTTCCTTGGGCTAATTAATTTATTTTTTGTGTTTCAAAATTTGCCGTCTTCCTGCCCCAGGACATTGAGGTTAGTGAGTAAGCAAGTCTCTGCTCACCTATTCATATTACTTATGATCATGTAGATTTAATTACTTCTAAGTAATTAGATTTTGCATTTATAGACTGAAAGTCGAAATCTAACCTTGAACGAAAGATGCCCTTTTTACTTCCAGTATCTCCAATTATTTTGGATTCTTCTTCTCTGGACCTTTTCAAGTTATGGCAAACTTGTTTTTTTGAAGCAGCGGGAACTACATAAATCCTTTCAAGTGCAGATATACCAGGACAAAGCTTTGTTTCCAGTGTACTTTTTAATGGCTTTCTTCATTTTCTAGGGCTTTTTGACTGATGCAGAATATTGGGTCCATATTCTAGTGTCAATCTGTAGTGATTCTGAGTCCTTTTCTTGAGTAAAATCTGATAAGGGAGAGTCTTTCATTTTGAGTATTTTAGATTAGCTATTCCCAAACTCATTACTTTTCCCTCATACTCATTATTCTAGCATCTCATAAGGATCTTCCCACTGACACAGACTCATAAGATTATTCTATAGTCTCTCTCTCGCCTCTGGGGTGTCTCTCTACTGTCTGAAGAGATTTGTACATCTTCATCATCATCATTTATAAATCCATTTAACAATCTCTGCCCTAGTATGGATTCTTGAACAATCCTACTCTTCTTCTTCTAGTTATGTGCCTACTTTTACTCTTTATTTTCTAATGGTGAAAGACACCAGTTTCAGGAAAGCAAGGGTGGTGCGTATGGGTAGTTGCTAATAATCTCTAAAATCTAATATACCAAATCTATGGCTTGAGAAACTCTAAAAGGGTAACAGAAGAGCTCCAATGGAATGTGACAATTGACTGCACTGTTTCTAGGTGGAAAGCCCAAGTAGAAATAAAAATAAATCCACTGGATTTTATTTCATTTATTCATCTATCTGTTCACTTGAAGAATTCAGGAACTATGTTGCCATGGTTAAATAGGTTATTTTTATTTTAGTTTTGAATCATCTAATTTTCCCCAGCTTGCCCAGTGTGGAGGGGAGATTCACCAATTAGTTCACATTGGAGTCCTTCTTATAAGTGAGAGTCACACCTATAATTCTCTGACCTCATGGTCCAGGAATAGGCCATTATCTTTCATTTTCATTCTTGGGAGTCCTATGGAACTTTCAGATGCATGGTTGGATGTCATTCAGTCCTAGAGAGCTATCTTCATCTGTTTTACTAGTTTGTGGATAAGATTAAGTTGAATGTACTTAGAACATCTTGGATATGTATTTCTCCATATAGCTTAACCCACTCTTTTCAACATTACTTATCCTTTTACCCTCTAAAAAAGAGACCTTTTTATATTTCTGTGGGTTTTAGAGGCTAAAAGGAGTGGTTTTTGTTTGTCCACTTTCAGAACTTATTGATGTCATTTATTGACCACCTACTCTTCTGGGCACAGAAATAATCACATTCCCTCCTGAGGAGGAAGTGTGATGATAGGATTAATATCAGTGGGAAAAGAGGCTCACACAGAATTGAGAACAGTGGTCAACAGAGGTGACAGTGACTTGCGAGCGAGGCAATCTAGAGAGACAGTGTAGGAAATTGTCACATTCCATTAGAGCCCTTCTGTTACTCTCTTAGAGCTTCTCAAGCCATAGGTCTTAATCATATCATATTTTAGAGATTATTAATAACTACTCATACCCAACAACCTTCTCTCCTTAAACCAGAAATGTCCTGTTTCCGACTTTATATTTTAGTCAACTTCTGTGATATTGAAGAAACTAGCAAATTCAATGGACTTTCTTGAACACCAAGCTTGTTTCAGTCCTTTAATTAGTGTAATATTTTCTGAAGCTGACGTTGGGAATAACTACATGTAAATTCGATGAATCAGGACACAGAAGTGCCCTTTTTGAGTGCTCATCACACTTATCTCAGCTTCTAGAATTCTGTAATTAATCTTAGAATTAGAATTCTGTAATTAATTTGAAAAAGTAATTGACATTGCACTTATAAGCACCATAGATTAATTGGAAAAATTACTCCTACTTGTAAGTAATGAAAATAGTAATAGCTAATATTTATGGTGTCCCCACCATGTACCAGGCTTTATTCTGAGTACCTTATATCATTATATCACTTAATCCTAACAACAATATGAGGAATATACTATTATTATCCCCTATATATAGATGAGGAAGCTGAGGATCAAAAAAATTTTTTAACTTCTTAAAATCACACAACTAGTGAGAGATTGGAGCAGCTATTCAAACTCAGCTGTACCAGTCTTCTAGACAAAGGTCTTGGTTCAATTGTATCAAGCTGAAAAAAAAGAAAAACTGGTTAGGTGCAGAAGAGAGTATGATTGGATGAGAAAATCTGAATTAAGTTATGAAAAATGTCAAAAGCTGGTGACTTTAGAAGAAAGCAATCATTTCTTGTCTGATTTTTCCTAGGGTTTCCAAAGGAATCAATAGATCTAGAGCTATCTTGAGCTGCCTCTTCTAAGAAATGTTCTGTATTTAAGTTTCTGATCAACATGGTATATTTACAACATTGTGTAATCAGCAAAGGTATAAAGTATGAGTTGTTCTAATCGTGTAAACAAACAGTGCTGGCTGTTTTGACCCAGAGTTACAGAAAATATTATCTTTTAGAGCCCTGATAACACATATACAAATTACCTGAGTGATTTTCCTCAATGAAATAGAGGCTATTATATGACACTTAATTATATATATTTCCTTTTATTTATTTCTCCATCCTGTGTTTTATGTGGGGGTTTCACCCCCATTATACTTCTTCCCTAGAGGAAACCTGGGATGGCAGTAATATTCATTCTAAAGATTTTGGTCAAAGTAGTTAAACAGGAAGGAATTTTTTTATGAAAACAGACATGTGAAAAGAGTCATTAAAAGTAATTAATTTGACAGTAAATTATATGGAAGCAAGTCTCTCAAAATTCACTGGCCTTGAGTTTGTTAAAATTTTGTTAACCCAACTTTTGGTGTAAACAATTTAATGAGGAAAAATATATTATAGTCATATAAAACAACTAGTTGATGGAATTCTTGCTTTTAAGCTCATTATTGTAAGCCATAGAAACAGGGTTGTTTGTTTTGCTTTTTGGTCCAAAATATAAGCTTTGTTGCTCATTTTTGTCCCTGAGTGTAGGTTACCCAAACTGATTTTGCTCTATATCAATGCTTAACTGTAGAGTTACTGCAAAAGAGACTTGGCCATACCTCATAGAGAAAGTGTGTATGTGTGTGTGTGTGTGTGTGTGTGTGTGTGTGTGTGTGTGTGTGTGTGTGTCTAGGAGCTCATCTCAAGAACTGGACCCAGGAAGCAAGCCATGACTCACAGAGGATGGGGATGTTGTCTGTGGAGATCATGTGTTTATGTGGAAAATCCTCAAACTTAGGAGTCAAAGAGCACTGGGTTTAAATGTCAGCTTCTCTCTCTTATAACTGTATCATTCATACAAAAATCAGAAGGAACATTGTCCCTAATCACCCCATGGCTGATGATTGAAAATTGCCCTTAAAAAGATATCTAGAGGCTCCAAGGAACCAGAAACCAATAGAGAAACCATTCCACTCTTAAAACATTGTTTTTCCTTAGGTTCTCTAATAAAGAGATACCTCAAGTTGTTTACCCCCCCCCTTTTATATCGAGTCAGGATATAAAATATCATATATCCTACTGATGCCTTACAGCTAGGATACTTTCATCACTTTTCTTGGGATAAAATAGAAATAGAAAGAACATGGAATCAGTGTTATGGACTGAATATTCATATATTAAAATTCATATGTTGAAGCCCTAATCCCCAGTTTTATGGTATTTGGAGGTGGGGCCTTTGAGAGATAATCAGGTTTCAATGAGGTCATGGGGATGGGATATGGGATTAGTATCCTTATAAGAAGAGAAGGAGAGACCAGAGCTCTCTTTCTCTCTTCCATGTGAGGATATGGAGAGAAGACAAAAATCTGCAAGTCAGGAAGAGAGTTCTCACCAGAAACCAAATCTGCCAGTGCCTTGATCTTGGACTTCCCAGTTTCCAGAACTATGAGAAATAGCCATCTGTTGTTTAAGTCACCCAGTCTATAAAATTTTGTTACAGTAGTCCAAGCTGACTAAGACACTTAGTTACATATTATTTCTCCAGAGATTAACTTCCCAACAATCTCATATATCCATAACACAATTGAGAAACAGAAAGTATTTTTTATAAAAAGAAAAGACATGAAAATTCTGTACTACTAACCACTCCTCGCTGCCAAAAAAAAAAAAAAAGATACTAAAAGCTAAAAAAGAAATGTAGAGCTCTGCTGGTTGCAAGTGTGTCAACAGACACAGGCAACAGCTGACAGCATGAGAACAAAGTAAGAGCCAAAAACACTTTTGAGACAGAGACAACTATTTTATGGTTTTTAAAAATTGAAATATAATTGACACATAACATTGTATAAGTTTAAGGTATACAGCATGTTGATTTCATACATTTATGTATTTCACTATGATTACTACCACTACTATCAAGAGATAGAGCTAACACCTTTATCAAGTTACATAATTATCATTTCTTTTTTGTGGTGAGAACAATTAAAATCTAGTCTCTTAGCAACTCTGAAGTTTATAAATACAGCATTGTTGACTATAATCACTGTGCTGTACATTAGCTCTCTATGACTTATTTATCTGCCAATTCCCAGTTTATACACTTAAATAACATATACCCAATTCTTCCACCACCATCCCCTGGTTTCTGGTAACCATCATTCTACTCTCTGTTTTTACTATTTCAGCTTTTTAAGATTCCACATATAAGTGATATCACACAGTATTTGTCTTACTCTGTCTGACTTATCTCACTTAGCATAATTCTCTCAAGGTCTATCCATGTTATTGAAAATGGCAGGATTTCCTTCTTTCTCACAGCTGAATAATATCACATGGTATGTATATACTATATCTTCCTTATCCGTTTGTGTGTTGATGGACACTACTTAGGTTGTTTCTATATCTTGGCATTATGAATAATGCTGCAATAAACATAGGAGTGCAGATAACTCTTTGAACTCCTGTTTTCATTTCCTTTGGCTATATAGCCAGAAGTGGTATTGCTGGATCATATGGCGGTTCTATTTTTAATTTTTTGAGAAACCTCCATGCTGTTTTCCATAGTGGTTGAACCAAATTACATCCCCACCAACAGTTACAGGGTTCCCTTATCCCCACATCCTCACCAATACTTGTTATCTCTTATCTTCTTGATGACAGTTATTCTAACAGGTGTGAGATAATATCTCATTGTGGTTTTGATTTGCATTTTCTTGATGACTAGTGATGTTGCACATTTTTTCAGGTATCTGTTGGTCATTTGGATATCTCCTTTGGAAAAATGTCTACTTAGTTTCTCTGCCCAATTTTTTATGGAACTATTTGCTTTTTTTGTTATAGAGGTATATGAACTCTTTATATATCTTGTATATTAACCCTTTATTCAATATATGGTTTGCAAATATTTTTCCTTATTCCATAGGTCTCCTTTTCATTTTTGTCATTCTTTCTTTGCTGTACAGAGACTTTTTAGTTTGATGTAGGCCAATTTGTGGATTTTGCTTTCATTGCTTGTGATTTTGGTGTCATGTCCAAAAAATTATTTCCCAGTCTAATGTCAAAAAGTTTTTTCCCTATATTTTCTTCTAGGTGTTTTATGGTGCTGGGTCTATGTTCGAGTCTTTAATCCATTTTGAGTTAATTTTTACAAGTTGTATAAGACAGGGATCCAATTTCATTCTTCCGCATGTGGTTATCCAGTTATTACAGCACCATTTGTTGAAGGGATTATCCTGTCCCCATTGAGTGTTCTTGACATCCTTGTCAAATATTAGTTAACCATATATGTGGGGGCTTATTTATGGGTTCTCTATTCTGTTTAATTGGTCTATATGTCTATCTTTATGCCAGTACCATGCTGTTTTAATTACTATAGCTTTGTAGTATAGTTTGAAATCAGGAACTGTGTTGCCTCCAGCTTTGTTCTTTTTCCTCAGGATTGCTTTGACTATTTGGGGTCTTCTGTTGTTACATACAAAGTTTAGGATTGTTTTTTATATTTCTGTGAAAAACACCATTGAAATTTTGACAGAGATTGAATTGGATCTATAAATGACTATGTGTAGTATGGATTTTTTTTTTTTTTTTTTTTTTTTTTTCGGTATGCAGGCCTCTCACTGTTGTGGCCTCTCCTGTTGCAGAGCACAGGCTCCGGACGTGCAGGCTCAGCAGCCATGGCCCACAGGCCCAGCTGCTCCATGGCATGTGGGATCTTCCTGGGCCAGGGCATGAACCCATGTCCCCTGCATCAGCAGGCAGACTCTCAACCACTGCACCACCAGGGAAGCCCAGTATGGATATTTTAACATTATTAATTCTTCTGACCAAAAAACATAGAATATTTTTCCATTTGTTTGTGAGAGAGACTATTTTATGAATCAGAACAATCTGGGCCACTCAACAAAGAGAAAAACTTCCTTACACACCTCAGTGTGATTATGGACATCACTGTATTATAACAGAGGATATAATTTTTTAAAGATAATCCTTAGCCACCAATAAATTATGCTTTACCTAATTTGCTTAAGAAAGCAGTGAAATGTCTAACTATTTTTAGAAGATTATCCAACTCATAATTCGAAAAAATACATGCACCCCAATGTTCATTGAAGCACTATTTACAATAGCAGGACATGGAAGCAACCTAAATGTCCATTGACAGATGAATGGATAAAGAAGATATGGTACATTTATACAATGGAATATTACCAACCATAAATGAGAATAAAATGATGCTATTTGTAGCAACATAGATGGACCTAGAGATTATCATATTAAGTGAAGTAAGTCAGACAGAGAGAGATAAATATCATATGATATCATTTATATGCAGAATCTAAAAAGAAATGATACAAATGAACTTATTTACAAAACAGAAACAAACTCACAGACTTAGAGAAGGAACTTCTGGATACTGGGGGGGAAGGGTGGAGGGGTAGACTGGGAGTTTGGGATTGACGTGTGTATACTATTATATTTAAAATAGATAATCAACAAGGACCTACTATATAGCACAGGGAACTCTACTCAATACTCTGTAATAACCTATATAGGAAAATAATCTGAAAAAGAATAGATATATGTATATGTGTAACTGAATCATTTTGCCATACTGAACATAGCATTGTAATCAACTATACTCCAATATAAAATAAAAATTAAATTTAAAAAAGATCATTCATGAAAACAGTTAAAAATTTAAAATATTTTGACACTTGAATATATAATTTCTCAGTATATTGAAAATTAATTTATGTTGACAACTCATTCTGGGATAATAGAGGCACCCCTCTCCTTGATAAGCTCTACCAGTGAATCTCACATTTTTACTGTGAGCTCTTTTTCCTATTACAAATATGAATGTGGCTAGTAATTTTAGGCAAACCATCCTGAATACTATCTAGCTGAGAGCTACGTTTCTTTGTATCAGTTCTAACCACCTGAATTAATAATTCAGTTGGTCTTTCTTGTGATCTTACCAGATTTCATCATCATTTGTTTATCTGTGGCACATAGAGTGGCTGGGGTGAGTTCATTGACATCCCCCTGGTAATATGGCCTATGTGGGATTAGAAATAAGAGATACAACCACATAGCATCAGAGCTGGAAGGGGCTAGAGATATCTAATCCAAGAGTTTTAATTTGGAGATGGAGAAATTGATGTCCACCAACTTCCTCAAGGTACATGATTGGTTAATCTGTTGCCAGAACCAGTCTCTGTCTCCAGATTCCCAGTCCAGCCCAACACTCACCCCATGATGCTTCCCATCAAATGTGAGATAATGATGATGCACCTGTAGCAGCTTTGAGATGTCTATAAAAGTACCCCCGATCCCCTGAGTCTATTGAAAAATCACTATTTACACTTCTAACAAAAGCTACAAATAATAAGAATGCAGGGCCTCTCTGGTGGCGCAGTGGTTGAGAATCTGCCTGCTAATGCAGAGTACATGGGTTCGGGCCCTGGTCTGGGAAGATCCCACATGCTGCGGAGCACCTGGGCCCGTGAGCCACAACTGCTGAGCCTGTGCGTCTGGAGCCTATGTTCCGCAACAAGAGAGGCCGCGATAGTGAGAGGCCTGCGCACCGCGATTAGGAGTGGCCCCCGCTTGCCACAACTAGAGAAAGCCCTCACACAGAAACGAAGACCCAACACAGCCCAAAATAAATAAATAAATAAATAAGTTTTAAAATAAATAAATACTCCTGTTCTCTGTTTAAAAAAAAAAAAAAAGAATGCAAAATGATCTTCTTTCATTAATTACTCTAAAAATGCTTAAATAAGTTCCTAGTACTGACAAACCACATTTTACTTAATGGGAAGTCAGTAAGAGAGATAGAAAGCATTGCAATTCATGCTAATCATTAATTAGTAGCTTGTTTCTCAAACCATGTTCCCAGGCCCAAGGTTCCAAGACAGTGAGAATGGACAAGGGCTCCCACCTAGGGAGCAGCTCTTCAGTTATCTGTGCTTTACTTTAGAGTTCTGCATGAGGTTTCTTTAATAAAAGAAACTATTGCTAGAAATAGTCTCTGAAAACCACAACAGTGCTGGACCCAACTCCTCAGCTGGAATTCTCTTGCCCCCAAAGCTTCAATCACAACTTGGTATTCCTTCAGTTTTGCTTGTGGTCTCTCCCAGTCTGACCTTCTTCTCCTGTGCTCCTTCTCTGCCTTGGGTGGGGAGGCGGGCACCTCTGAGAATTTTCCTACCTCATTTAGAACAAAGTGCCTTGTTTAGGAGAGGCTTTAGGTAGGGGTTTCTTGCTAGGTATATGTACAAGTTCCCTTTCACCTGGTTCTAGTATTCCAAGTAGTGTTCTAGGAATCAGTAGTTTGTACAATTTGACAAAAGCCACAAATAGCATTGCCAATCTAGCTACTCCAAAAGTTGCCTTTGTAGTATCTACCAAAGACTTTGCATTTATCAAATAGTCGGTACTCTCTGAAGATTTATACAGATACTATTTTAAAATACTTTTTATTGTGGTAAGATATAATAACATAAAGTTTACCATTTTAACAATTTTAATTGTACAGTTCAGTGGCATTACGTTCATTCACAATGTTGTACAGCTATCTCCACTATCCATTTCCAAAATATTTTTGTCATCCCTAACAGAAACTCTGTAACCATTAGACAAAACTCCACATTCCTCTCTTCCCCCAGTCCCTGATAACCTTTATCTTACTTTCTATTCTAGGTAAATTCATATAAGTGAAGTCATACACTATTTTCCTTCTGTGTCTGGTTAATTTCACTTAGCGTATTATCAAGGCTTACCCATGTTTTAGCGTGTTTCTTTTAGCATATTTCTTTTTATGGCTGAATAATATTTTATTGTATGAATATACTACATTTTGTTTATCCACGTGTCTGTTGATGGATACTTGGGTTGTTTCCACATTTTGGCTACTGTGAATAATGTTGCTATGAACCTTAATGTACAACTACCTGTTTGAGTCCCTGCTTTCAATTCTTTTGAGTATATACCCAGAAGTGGAATTGACTGATCATATGGTAATTCTATGTTTAACTATTTGAGGAACCACCAAATTGTTTTTTGTTTGTTTTTTTTCATCTTTATTGGAGTATAATTGCTTTACAATTGTGTGTTAGTTTCTGCTTTATAACAAAGTGAATCAGTTATACATATACATATGTTGCCATATCCCTTCCCTCTTGCATCTCCCTCCCTCCCACCCTCCCTATCCCACCCCTCTAGGTGGTCACAAAGAACCGAGCTGATCTCCCTGTGTTATGCAGCTGCTTCCCACTAGCTATCTATTTTATGTTTGGTAGTGTATATATGTCCATGCCACTCTCTCACTTTGTCACAGCTTACACTTCCCCCTCCCCATAACCTCAAGTCCATTCTCTAGTAGGTCTGTGTCTTTATTCCTGTCTTACCCAGAGGTTCTTCATGACATATTTCCCCTTAAATTCCATATATATGTGTTAGCATAGGATATTTGTCTCTCACTCTCTGACTTACTTCACTCTCTATGACAGACTATAGGTCCATCCACCTCATTACAAAGAGCTCAATTTCGTTTCTTTTTATGGCTGAGTAATATTCCATTGTATATATGTGCCACATCGTCTTTATCCATTCATCTGATGATGGACACTTAGGTTGTTTCCATCTCCTGGCTATAGTAAATAGAGCTGCAATGAACATTTTGGTACATGACTCTTTTTGAATTATGGTTTGCTCAGGGTATATGTCCAGTACTGGGATTGCTGGGTCATACGGTAATTCTATTTGTAGTTTTTTAAGGAACCTCCATACTGTTCTCCATAGTGGCTGTACCAATTCACATTCCCACCAGCAGTGCAAGAGTGTTCCCTTTTCTCCACACCGTCTCCAGCATTTATTGTTCTAGATTTTTTGATGATGGCCATTCTGACTGGTGTGAGATGATATCTCATTGTAGTTTTGATTTGCATTTCTCTAATGATTAATGATGTTGAGCATTCTTTCATGTGTTTGTTGGCAGTCTGTATATCTTCTTTGGAGGAATGTCTATATAGGTCTTCTGACCATTTCTGGATTGGGTTGTTTGTTTTTTTGTTATTGAGCTGCATGAGCTGCTTGTAAATTTTGGAGATTAATCCATTTTCAGTTGCTTCATTTGCAAATATTTTCTCCCATTCTGAGGGTGGTCTTTTGGTCTTGTTTATGGTTTCCTTTGCTGTGCAAAAGCTTTGAAGTTTCATTAGGTCCCATTTGTTTATTTTTGTTTTTATTTCCATTTCTCTAGGAGATGGGTCAAAAGGGATGTTGCTGTGATTTATGTCATAGAGTGTTCTGCCTAGATTTTCCTCTAAGAGTTTGATAGTTTCTGGCCTTACATTTAGGTCTTTAATCCATTTTGAGCTTATTTTTGTGTATGGTATTAGGGAGTGATCTAAGCTCATACTTTTACATGTACCTGTCCAGTTTTCCCAGCACCACTTATTGAAGAAGCTGTCCTTTCTCCACTGTACATTCCTGCCACCTTTATCAAAGATCAGGTGACCATATGTGCGTGGGTTTATCTCTGGGCTTTCTATCCTGTTCCATTGATCGATCTTTCTGTTTTTGTGCCAGTACCATACTGTCTTGATTACTGTAGCTTTGTAGTATAGTCTGAAGTCAGGGAGCCTGATTCGTCCAGCTCCGTTTTTCGTTCTCAAGATTGCTTTGGCTATTCGGGGTCTTTTTTGTTTCCATACAAATTGTTAAATTTTTTGTTCTAGTTCTGTGTAAAATGCCAGTGGTAGTTTGATAGGGATTGCATTGAATGTGTAGATTGCTTTGGGTAGTAGAGTCATTTTCACAGTGTTGATTCTTCCAATCCAAGAACATGGTATGTCTCTCCATCTATTTGTATCATCTTTAATTTCCTTCATCAGTGTCTCATACTTTTCTGCATACAGGTCTTTTGTCTCCTTAGGTAGGTTTATTCCTAGATATTTTATTCTTTTTGTTGCAATGGTAAATGAGAGTGTTTTCTTGATTTCACTTTCAGATATTTCATCATTAGTGTATAGGAATGCCAGAGATTTCTGTGCATTAATTTTTTATCCTGCTACTTTACCAAATTCATTGATTAGCTCTAGCAGTTTTCTGGTAGCGTCTTTAGGATTCTCTATGAATAGTATCATGTCATCTGCAAACAGTGACAGCTTTACTTCTTTTCCTATTTGAATTCCTTTTATATCCTTTTCTTCTCTGATTGCTGTGGCTAAAACTTCCAAAACTATGTTGAATAAGAGTGGTGAGAGTGGGCAACCTTGTCTTGTTCCTCATCTTAGTGGAAATGATTTCAGTTTTTCACCATTGAGGATGATGTTGGCTGTAGGTTTGTCATATATGGCCTTTATTATGTTGAGGAAAGTTCCCTCTATGCCTACTTTCTGCAGGGTGTTTATCATAAATGCGTGTTAAATTTTGTCGAAACCTTTCTCTGCACCTTTTGAGATGATCATATGGTTTTTCTCCTTCAATTTGCTAATATGGTGTATCACGTTGATTGATTTGCTTATATTGAAGACTCCTTGCATTCCTGGAATAAACCCCACTGGATCATGGTGCATGATCTTTTTAATGTGCTGTTGGGTTCTGTTTGCTAGTATTTTGTTGAGGATTTTTGCATCTATGTTCATCAGTGATATTGACCTGTAGTTTTCTTTCTTTGTGACATCCTTCTCTGGTTTTGATATCAGGGTGATGGTGGCCTCATAGAATGAGTTTGGGAGTGTTCCTCCCTCTGCTACATTTTGGAAGAGTTTGAGAAGGATAGGTGATAGCTCTTTCCTAAATGTTTGAAAGAATTCGCCTGTGAAGCCATCTGGTCCTGGGCTTTTGTTTGTTGGAAGATTTTTAATCACAGTTTCAATTTCAGTGCTTCTGATTGGTCTGTTCATATTTTCTATTTCTACCTGATTCAGTCTTGGCAGGTTGTGCATTTCTAAGAATTTGTCCATTTCTTACAGGTTGTCAATTTTATTGGCATAGAATTGCTTGTAGTAATCTCTCATGATCTTTTTTATTTCTGCAGTGTCAGTTGTTACTTCTCCTTTTTCATTTCTAATTCTATTGATTTGAGTCTTCTCCCTTTTTTTCTTGATGAGTCTGGCTAATGGTTTATCAATTTTATATATCTTCTCAAAGAACCAGCTTTTCGTTTTTTGATCTTTGCTATCATTCCCTTCATTTCTTTTCATTTATTTCTGATCTGATCTTTATGATTTCTTTCCTTCTGCTCTCTTGGGTTTTTTGTTTTGTTTTGTTTTTCTTTCTCTAATTGCTTTTGGTGCACGGTTAGGTTATTTATTCGAGATGTTTCCTGTTTCTTAAGGTAGGATTGTATTGCTATAATCTTCCCTCTTAGAACTGCTTTTGCTGGATCCCATAGGTTTTGGGCCGTCGTGTCTCCATTGTCATTTGTTTCTAGGAAGTTTTTTATTTCCTCTTTGATTTCTTTAGTGATCACTTCATTATTAAGTAGCCTCCATGTGTTTGTATTTTTTACAGATCTTTTCCTGTAATTGATATCTAGTCTCATAGCATTGTGGTTGGAAAAGATACTTGACAGAATTTCAGTTTTCTTAAATTTACCAAGGCTTGATTTGTGATCCGAGGTATGATCTATCCTGGAGAATGTTCCATGAGCACTTGAGAAAAATGTTTATTCTGTTGTTTTTGGATGGAATGTCCTTTAAATATCAATTAAGTCCATCTTGTTTAATGTATCATTTAAAGCTTGTGTTTCCTTATTTATTTTCATTTTGGATGATTTGTCCTTCCTTATTTATTTTCATTTTGGATGATTTGTCCATTGGTGAAAGTGGGGTGTTAAAGTCCCCTACTATGAATGTGTTACTGTCGATTTCCCCTTTTATGGCTGTTAGCATTTGCCTTATGTATTGAGGTGCTCCTATGTTGGGTGCATAAATATTTACAATTGTTATATCTTCTTCTTGGATCGATCCCTTGATCATTATGTAGTGTCCTTCTTTGTCTCTTCTAATAGTCTTTATTTTAAAGTCTATTTTGTCTGATATGAGAATTGCTACTCCAGCTTTCTTTTGGTTTCCATTTGCATGGAATATCTTTTTCCATCCCCTTACTTTCAGTCTGTATGTGTCTCTAGTTCTGAAGTGGGTCTCTTGTAGACAGCATATATATGTGTTTTGTTTTTGTGTCCATTCAGCCAATCTGTGTCTTTTGGTGGGAGCATTTAGTTTATTTACATTTAAGGTAATTATCGATATGTGTGTTCCTATTCCCATTTTCTTAATTGTTTTGCATTCATTATTGTAGGTCGTTTCCTTCTCTTGTGTTTCTTGCCTAGAGAAATTCCTTTAGCAGTTGTTGTAAAGCTGGTTTGGTGGTGCTGAACTCTATCAGCTTTTCCTTCTCTGTAAAGGTTTTAATTTCTCCACCAAATCTGAATGAGATCCTTGCTGGGTAGAGTAATCTTGGTTGCAGGTTTTTCTCCTTCATCACTTTAAATATGTCCTGCCTGTCCCTTCTGGCTTGCCGAGTTTCTGCTTAAAGATCAGCTGTTAACCTTATGGGGATTCCCTTGTGTGTTATTTGTTGTTTTTCCCTTGCTGCTTTTAATATGTTTTCTTTGTATTTAATTTTTGACAGTTTGATTAATATTTGTCTTGGCATGTTCTCCTTGGATTTATCCTGTATGGGACTCTTTCTTCCTCCTGGACTGGGCTAACTCTTTCCTTTCCCATATTAGGGAAGTTTTCAACTATAATCTCTTCAAATACTTTCTCAGTCCCTTTCTTTTTCTCTTCTTCTTCTGGAACCCCTATAATTTAAATGTTGGTGTGTTTAATATTGTCCCAGAGGTCTCTGAGACTGTCCTCAGTTATTTTCATTCTTTTTTCTTTATTCTGCTCTGCAGTAGTTATTTCCACTACTTTATCTTCCAGGTCTCTTATCTGTTCCTCTGCCTCAGTTATTCTGCTATTGATCCCTTCTAGAGTATTTTTAATTTCATTTAATGTGTTGTTCAATGTTGCTTGTTTCCTCTTTAGTTCTTGTAGTTCCTTGTTAAATGTTTCTTGCATTTTCTCTGTTCTATGTCCAAGATTTTGGATCATCTTTACTATCATTCTTCTGAATTCTTTTTTAAGGTAGACTGCCTATTTCCTCTTCATTTGTTAGGTCTGGTGGGTTTTTATCTTGCTCCTTCATCTTTGTGTTTTTCTCTCTTCTCATTTTGCTTATCTTACTGTGTTTGTGGTCTCCTTTTTGCAGGCTGCAGGTTCGTAGTTCCTGTTGTTTTTGGTGTCTGTCCCCAGTGGCTAAGGTTGGTTCAGTGGGTTGTGTAGGCTTCCTGGTGGAGAGGACTAGTGCCTATGTTCTGGTGGATGAGGCTGGATCTTGTCTTTTTGGTGGGCAGGTCCATGTCTGGTGGTGTGTTTTGGGGTGTCTGTGGCCTTATTATGATTTTAGGCAGCCTCTGTGCTAATGTGTGGGGTTGTGTTCCTGTCTTGCTAGTTGTTTGGCATAGGGTGTCCAGCACTTAGCTTGCTGGTCATTGAGTGAAGCTGGGTGTTGGTGTTGAGATGGAGATCTCTGGGAGATTTTCGCCATTTGATATTATGTGGAGCTGGGAGGTCTCTTGTGGACCAGTGTCCTGAAGTTGGCTCTCCCACCTCAGAGACACAGCACTGACTCCTCGCTGCAGCACCAAGAGGCTTTCATCCACACGGCTCAGAATAAAAGGGAGAAAAAGTAAGTAGAAAGAAAGAGGATAAAAGAGAATAAAATAAAGTAAGGTAAAATAAAGTTATTAAAATAAAAATATAATTATTAAGAAAAAACCATTTTTTTAAGCAATAAAAAATAAACAGACGGACAGAACCCTAGGACAAATGATGAAAGCAAAGCTATACAGACAAAATCTCACACAGAAGCATACACATACACTCTCAAAAAAAGAGGAAAGGGGAAAAAATAATAAATCTTGCTCTCAAAGTCCACCTCCTCAATTTGGGATGATCTGTTGTCTACTCATGTATTCCACAGATGCAGGGTACATCAAGTTGATTGTGGAGATTTAATCTGCTGCTTCTGAGGCTGCTGGGAGGTATTTCCCTTTCTCTTCTTTGTTCACACAGCTCGCGGGGTTCAGCTTTGGATTTTGCCCTGCCTCTGCGTGTAGGACGCCCGAGGGCGTCTGTTCTTCGCTCTGACAGGACGGGGTTAAAGGAGCCGCTGATTCGGGGGCTCTGGCTCACTCAGGCCGTGGGGAGGGAGGGGCATGGAGTGCGGGGCGAGCCTGCGGCGGTAGAGGCCAGTGTGACGTTGCACCAGCCTGAGGCGCCGACGTGCGTTCTCTCCGGGAAGTTATCCCTGGATCCCGGGACGCTGGCAGTGGCGGGCTGCACAGGCTCCCGCGAGGGGAGGTGTGGAGAGTGACCTGTGCTCTCACACAGGCTTCTTGGTGGCAGCAGCAGCAGCCTTAGCATCTCATGCCCGACTCTGGGGTCCACGCTGTTAGCCGCAGCTCGCGCCCGTCTCTGGAGCTCCTTTAAGCAGCTCTCTTAATCCCCTCTCCTCGCGCACCAGGAAACAAAGAGGGAAGAAAATGTCTCTTGCCTCTTCGGCAGGTCCAGACATTTTCCCGGACTCCCTCCCGGCTAGCCGTGTTGCACTAATCCCTTCAGGCTCTGTTTGCCGCCAGTCCTCTGCCTGAGCTCCGACCGAAGCCCCAGCCTCAGCTCCCAGCCCCGCCCGCCCCGGCAGGTGAGCAGACAAGCCTCTCGTGCTGGTGAGTGCTGGTCGCTGGTCGACACCGATGCTCTGTGTGGAAATCTCTCTGCTTTGTCCCACCAAACTGTTACTCATTGTGGAAACACCATTTTACATCCCCACCAGCAAATCACAAGGCTTCAAATTTCTCCACATCCTTGCCAAAACTTGCAATTTTCTGGGTTTTTTTAAAATATAATAGCCATCCTAATGGTTATGAAGTAGTATCTTATTATGATTTTGATTTGAATTTCCCTAATGACTAATGATGTTGAATGTCTTTTCATGCACTTATTGGTCATTTATATATCTTCTTTGAAGAAATGTCTGTTGAAATATTTTGTCCATTTTTGAATTAGGTTGTTTTCTTGGTGTTGAGTTGTAGGAGTTCTTTATATATTCTGGATATTAATCCATTACCAGATATATGATTTGCAAATATATTCACTCATTCTGTGGGTAGTAATTTCACTTTGTTGATAGTGCCCTTTGATGCACAAAAGTTTTTAATCTTGATGAGTTTCAATTTATCCTTTTTTCTTTTGTTGCTTGTATTTTGGTGTCATATCTAAGAATTCATTGGCAAACTGAACATCATGAAGATATTCCCCTATGTTTTCTCCTAAGAGTTTTAGTTCTTATATTAGATCTTTGATCCATTTTGAGTTAATTTTTGTACATGGTACAAGATAAGGGTTCATCTTTATTCTTTTGCACGAGGATATCCAGTTTTCCCAAAACAATTTATTGAAAAGGCCATCCTTTCCCCAATGAATAATCTTGGCACCCTTATTAAAAATATTTGATTATACAAGTGAGAATTTATTTCTGGGCTCTCAATTCTATTCCATTTGTCTACATGTCTGTCCTTATTCTAGGACAACATTATCTTGATTACTGTAGCTTTGTAGTAATTTCTGAAACAAGGAAGTATGAGTCCTCTAACTTTGTGCTTATCTTTCAAAATTGTTTTGACTATTTCGGACCCTTTGCAATTGCATGTAAATTTTACAATGGGTTTTTATATTTCTGCATAAAACACCATTGGGACTTTGATAGGGCTTGCTTCAATTCTGCAGATCATTTTGGATAGTATATCCTTCTTTCTGCAAGCTTCAGGTTTACTTTGCTTTTCTCTTCTAGTTTTTTAAGATGTAAAGTAGGTTATCAATTTTATATTTTATTTATTTTTAAATGTATGAACTTACAGATATAATATTTCCCTTTCAGTATTACTTTTGCTGCATTCCATAAATTTTGATGTGTTTATTTTCATTTTCACTCATCTCAAGGTATTTTCTAATTTCCCTTGTGATTTCTTTTTTGACAAATTGGTTGCATAAGAGTGTGCTATTTAATTTCCATATATTTTTGGTTTTCATAGAGATTATTTTTTAAATGAAACAACACGGTATCATTAAAGACATTTAAGGACCAAATAAACTAAGAAGATTGGAGAGGAGAAATCAAAGTTAAGCTAAATTATTTTCTACTTATCTGTTTATTTGGATATTTTTAAAAGAAAGTAAACAGAACTCGTTGCTAGAACACAAAAGAGAGATTGAGGTTTCTAAGAGTGGAAGGAGAAATCAGTTCTGTGAGTAGTAGAGGAAACTTTAGAGAGATATAGCAAATGAAATCAGTGCCTGAAAGTTCCTGGTCAGGTACCTGGAATGAGGTGATGTAGCTAGCAGTTGCTTCTGTGGCCCTTTTCAAATTCTTGCTTCTGCTAAGAAGCTTCTGTGTGAAGTGAATCACATAAGCCAGGAGAGTTCCAAAATATAAACACATTATTCTGTTTTGACCAAGCTTATACTCAAGAGATATGGATAGGTCTTGTTCTCAGACAGGATTCTTTTGAGTCTTTGTCCTCCCTCATTTTCACTCTGTAAAACAGTGAAGAAAAAACCATTCCAGCTAGGTATTTCCACAAGGGACTGCTATGCACTTATCCTGATGATTCTCAGCATTACATCATCCTTCTATATCTCATTTCTATCTTGTCCTTCAGTTTCCTCCACTGGGCTACCCTGGTGAAGTTTTCTTCAGAGGCATAAAAGTAGGTGAGAGGCTGAAGGCAGAGGCATACCTTGCTCATTTGATATCCAGAGTGTAAGACATTTTTAAGCTCAGAAAGATTAACAGCTGACTTCTCATGAGAAACAATGGAGGCCAGAAGGCAGTGGTAAAAAGTAAAATACAGCCACAAAAGTTTCTAAGTCTGATTTTACATACCTCCCTTTTTCCTCCCTGAAGTCCTCATTCTTACTCTGACCAGTGAGAATGAGAACGGTTCGCCCTGGAGACATGCAATAAGGGGCTGTATTAACTA
Organism: Delphinus delphis; assembly: GCF_949987515.2. Taxonomy (NCBI): domain Eukaryota; kingdom Metazoa; phylum Chordata; class Mammalia; order Artiodactyla; family Delphinidae; genus Delphinus; species Delphinus delphis. Next base: position 106,105,840 of record NC_082683.1, on the reverse strand, counting down.
TAGAGAATTTACAACAGTAATAAAACCAATGGATATAGATCTGCTTTTCATTCATCATATTCCAGGGATTCTAAACAAGGTCAGTGATAATATACTCCTATCTGGAAAAAATTCTTGTGGGTCTAATAATCTAAACAACTACTGTGGTTACTATTGAGTTTTAATAAATGTCAGTTAACGTTTTATTATATATTCTCTAATAAATATTGTATGACAGTTCAAAGAAATCCAGTTACGGTGTGTCTCCACACAACTAGGGCACCAGTGGGGGACCATGGGCACCTAAGGCGATGGGAGGAACCCCCAGTGACCAGGTAGGACATGGGGCATGGGGGGAGTGAAGGGGGAGGAGAAGTGGAGGCAGGAAGGGACTGGCACCCCTGAGGGTCGGCTGGGGGAGGGGAAGGGATCCCACGCCTGAAGGGGGAAATTGGGGGACCATTGGGAGGACAGAGGATCAAAAGGGAGCATGGCGAGGTTTCCCCTGCCCACTTGGGGCCTTGGGCCTGATCCTCTGCTCATCAAAGCCCCCTCCAGCCTCGCGGGTCCTGAGGGAGTGGGAGGGAAGGGGAGCAAATGTAAAGGCCGGACTTCCAAGACCAGCACCCCTGAGGGGTGGCTGGGGTAGAGGAGGAGCTCCTACACCCAGCACAACCCACCCACCATTAGGGGTCCAGTGGGGATGTGGGAGACCCTGGGAGAGACGGTGATGGGGGGCACAGAGGAACGGAAGATAATGCGGCCAGCAATTTCCCTGTCCGCTTAGACACCAGGGAGCCTCTTGGGCTCCCGGGCCTAATCCTCTGCCCTCAGAACCTCCTTCCTGCCATGCAGAGCCATGCAGAGCCCAAGGCCCACCCCTACACCCCAACCCAGGGCCCTATGTCTACACTCAGAAACCCCCTCTGAGACACTCTATGACATAAATCATAACAAGATCCTTTTTGACCCACCTCCCAGAGAAATGGAAATAAAATAAACAAATGGGACCTAATGAAACTTAAAAGCTTTTGCACAGCAAAGGGAACCATAAACAAGACCAAAAGACAACCCTCAGAATGGGAGAAAATATTTGCAAATGAAGCAACTGACAAAGGATTAATCTCCAAAATTTATAAGCAGCTCATGCAGCTCAATAACAAAAAAACAAACAACCCAATCCAAAAATGGGCAGAAGACCTAAATAGACCTTTCTCCAAAGAAGATATACAGACTGCCAACAAACACATGAAAGAATGCTCAACATCATTAATCATTAGAGAAATGCAAATCAAAACTACAATGAGATATCATCTCACACCAGTCAGAATGGCCATCATCAAAAAATCTAGAAACAATAAATGCTGGAGAGGGTGTGGAGAAAAGGAACACTCTTGCACTGCTGGTGGGAATGTGAGTTGGTACAACCACTATGGAGAATAGTATGGAGGTTCCTTAAAAAACTACAAATAGAACTACCATATGACCCAGCAATCCCACTACTGGGCATATACCCTGAGCAAACCATAATTCAAAAAAAGTCATGGGGCTTCCCTGGTGGTGCAGTGGTTGAGAGTCTGCCTGCCAATGCAGGGAACATGGGTTCACACCCCGGTCTGGGAAGATCCCACATGCCGCGGAGCAGCTGGGCCCGTGAGCCATGGCCGCTGATCCTGCGCGTCTGGAGCCTGTGCTCCGCAATGGGAGAGGCCACAACAGTGAGAGACCTGCGTACCACCAAAAAAAAAAAAAAAAAAAGAGTCATGTACCAAAATGTTCATTGCAGCTCTATTTACAATAGTCAGGAGATGGGAACAACGTAAGTGTCCATCATCAGATGAATGGATAAAGACGATGTGGCACATATATACAATGGAATATTACTCAGCCATAAAAAGAAACGAAATTGAGCTATTTGTAGTGAGGTGGATGGACCTAGAGTCTGTCATACAGAGTGAAGTAAGTCAGAAAGAGAAAGACAAATACGATATCCTAACACATATATATGGAATCTAAGAAAAAAAGTGTCATGAAGAACCTAGGGGTAAGACAAGAATAAAGACAAAGACCTACCAGAGAATGGACTTGAGGATATGGGGAGGGGGAAGGGTAAGCTGTGACAAAGCGAGAGAGTGGCATGGACATATATACGCTACCAAACGTAAAATAGATAACTAGTGGGAAGCAACCGCATAGCACAGGGAGGTCAGTTTGGTGCTTTGTGATCCCCTAGAGGGGTGGGATAGGGAGGGTGGGAGGGAGGGAGATGCAAGAGGGAAGAGATATGGGAACATATGTATATGTATAACTGATTCACTTTGTTATAAAGCAGAAACTAACACACCATTGTAAAGCAATTATACTCCAATAAAGATGTAAAAAAAATAAGCTACAAAAAACTTGAAAAAAAAAAAGAAACCCCCTCTGAGACCCCCTCCAACGTGCTGGGCCTAAACCCCACCCACACACCCTTACCAGGGCATTACCTCTAAAATCTGGTACTCTGCAATCCAGAGGCCCTCCTTTCCATGTGCTGCCTCTCCCCTTCTGTGCAGGTCCTAAGCAGAGGCCCCACCCCACGTTCAAACGTCCCCCCAAACCCACCTAGGTCCCGCCCCACCCTAAAGCCCACCCCTGCCTAAGTTTCACCCCCACCTAAACTTTGCCCCCATAGTCAAGGCTTTTCCTTTTTTTGTTTTCTTTTTTCCTCTTTTAGATTGGAGTTCTGTTTTACCTTGTTGAATCATTCTTGTTGATTCTTTTATATTTTTATTTTTCCTAATAAAACTTTTATTTTTCTAATTTTAGTTTATCCTTTACTTTGTTATTGTTCTCTCCTTTTGGCTTTTTCCCCGCCCCCCCCTTTTTTTTCTTTTTTCTGTTGTTGTTTTATTTTATCGTGGTACAGTTGTTTCCATTATAGTTTTATTTTTCCTAATATATTTTTTTATCTTTCTAATTTTATTTTGTTTTTTATTCTTTGATATTGTACTGCTTCTTTCTTTCTTTTTTTCTTTCTTTCTTTCTTTCTTTCCCATGCCATGAAGCTTGCAGGATATTGGATCCCAGGCAGGAGGTCCAGCCCAAGATCCTGTGGTGGGAGCTCTGAGTCCAAACCATGGGACTAACAGAGAACCTCAGATCCTAGGGAATATTAATCAAAGTGAGGCCCCCTGGAGGTCGTAATCTCAGCACCAAGACCCAGCTCTATCCATGTACCTACAAACTCCAGTGCTGGAAGCCTCAGGTCAAAAAACCAGTAAGACAGGAATACAGCCCCACCCATTAAAAAAAAATGAAATGACAAAAAAAAATATGTTACAGATGAAGGAGCAAGGTAAAAACCTACAAGACCAAATAGAAGAAGACAAAATAGGCAAACTACCTGAAAAAGAATTCAGACTAATGGTAATAAAGATGATCCAAAATCTTGGGAAAAGAATGGAGAAAATACAAGAAACATTTAACAGGGATCTAGAAGAACTAAGGGGCAAACAGTGTTGAACAACACAATAAATGAAATTAAAAATACTCTAGAAGGAATCAATATCAGAAAAATTGAGGCAGAAGAACAGATAAGTGAGCTGGAAGACAAAATGATAGAAATAACTGCCAGGGACCAGAATAAAGAAAAAAGAATGAAAAGAATTGAGGACAGTCTCAGAGACCTCTGAGACAACATTAGATTGCACCAACATTCGAATTATAGGGGTTCCAGAAGAAGAAGAGAAAAAGAAAGGGTCTGAGAAAATATTTGAAGAGATTATAGTTGAAAATTTCCCTAACATGGGAAGGAAAGAGTCAGTCAAGTTCAGGAAGTGCAGAGCATACCATACAGGATAAACCCAAAGAGAAACATGCTGAGACACATAATCAAACTATCAAAAATTAAATACAAAGAAAAAGTATTAAAAGCAGCAAGGGAAAATCAACAAATAACATACAAGTGAATCCCCATAAGGTTAACAGCTGACTTTCAACAGAAACTCTGCAAGCCACAAGGGAGTGGCAGGACATATTTAAAGGGATGAAAGGGAAAAATCTACAACCAAGATTACTCTACCTAGCAAGGATCTCATTCAGGTTTGATGGAGAAACTAAAACCTTACAGACAAGCAAAACTTAAGAGAACTCAGCACCACCAAACCAGCTTTACAACAAATGCTAAAGGAACTTCTCTAGGCAGGAAACACAAGAGAAGGAAAAGACCTACAATAACAAACCCAAAACAATTAAGAAAATGGAAATAGGAACATACATATCGATAATTACCTTAAATGTAAATGGATTAAATCCTCCAACCAAAAGACATAGACTGGCTGAATGGATACAAAAACAAGATCCACATATATAGTGTCAACAAGAGACCCACATCAAACCTAGGGACACATACAAACTGAAAGTGAGGGGATGGAAAAAGATATTCCACGCAAATGGAAACCAAACGAAAGCTGGAGTAGCAATTCTCATATCAGACAAAATAGACTTTAAAATAAAGACTATTACAAGAGACAAAGAAGGACATTACATAATGATCAAGGGATCAATCCAATAAGAAGATATAACAATTGTAAGTATTTATGCACCCAACATAGGAGCACCTCAATACATAAGGCAAATACTAACAGCCATAAAAGGGGAAATCGACAGTAACACATTCACAGTAGGGGGCTTTAACACCCCACTTTCACCAATGGACAGATCATCCAAAATGAAGATAAATAAGAAAACACAAGCTTTAATTACATACTAAACAAGATGGAATTAATTGATATTTATTGGACATTCCATCCAAAAACAACAGAATACACATTTTTCTCAAGTGCTCACGGATCATTCTCCAGGATAGATCATATCTTCGGTCACAAATCAATCCTTGGTAAATTTAAGAAAATTGAAATCGCATCAAATATCTTTTCTTACCACAATGCTATGAGACTAGATATCAGTTACAGGAAAAAAATCTGTGAAAAATACAAACACATGGAGGCTAAACAATACGGTGCTAAATAATCAAGAGATCACTGAAGAAATCAAAGACAAAATAAAAAAATACATAGAAACAAATGACAATGAAAACACAATGACCTGAAACCTATGGGATGCAGCAAAAGTAGTTCTAAGAGGGAAGTTTATAGCAATACAATCCTACCTCAAGAAACAGGAAACATCTCGAATAAACAACCCAACCTTACACCTAAAACAATTAGAGAAAAAAGAACAAAAAGCTCCAAAGTTAGCAGAAGGAAAGAAATCATAAAGATCAGATCAGAAATAAATGAAAAAGAAATGAAGGAAACAATAGCAAAGATCAATAAAACTAAAAGCTGGTTCTTGAGAAGATAAACAAAATTAATAAACCATTAGCCAGACTCATCAAGAAAAAAAGGGAGAAGACTCAAATCAACAGAATTAGAAATGAAAAAGAAGTAACAACTGACACTGCAGAAATACAAAGGATCATGAGAGATTACTACAAGCAACTCTGTGCCAATAAAATGGACAACCTGGAAGAAATGCACAAATTCTTACAAAAGCACAACCTTCTGAGTCTAAACCAGGAAGAAGTATAAAATATAAACAGACTAATCACAAGCACTGACATTGAAACTGTGATTAAAAATCTTCCAGAAAACAAAAGCATAGGACCAGATGGCTTCAGAGGCGAATTCTATCAAACATTTACAGAAGAGCTAACACCTATCCTTCTCAAACTCTTTCAAAATATAGCACAGGGAGGAACACTCCGAAACTCATTCTATGAGTCCACCATCACCCTGATAGCAAAACCAGACAAAGATGTCACAAACAAAGAAAACTAGAGACCAATATCACTGATGAACGTAGATGCAAAAATCCTCAACAAAATACTAACAAACAGAGTCCAACAGCACATTAAAAGGATCATACGCCATGATCAAGTGGGGTTTATCCCAGGAATGCAAGGATTCTTCAATATACGCAAATCAATCAACATGATACATCATATTAACAAATTGAAGAATAAAAACCATATGATCATCTCAATAGATGCTGAAAAATCTTTCAACAATATTCAACACCCATTTATGATAAAAACTCTCCAGACAGTAGGCATAGAGGAAACCTACCTCAACATAATAAAGGCCACATATGACAAATCTACAGCCAACATCATTCTCAGTGGTTAAAAACTGAAACTATTTCCTGTAAGATCAGGAACAAGACAAGGTTGCCCACTCTCACAACTGTTATTCTGCATAGTATTGAAGTTTAAGCCACAGCAATCAGAGAAGTAAAAGAAATAAAAGGAATCCAAATCAGAAAAGAAGCAAAGATGTCACTGTTTGCAGACGACATGATTCTATACATAGAAATCCTAAAGATGCTACCAGAAAACTACTACAGCTAATCAATGAATTTGGTAGAGTAACAGGATACAAAATTAGTGCACAGAAATCTCTTGCTTTCCTATACACTAATGATGAAAATTCTGAAAGAGAAATTAAGGAAACACTCCCATTAACCATTGCAACAAACAGAATAAAATACCTAGGAATAAACCTATCTAAGGACACAAAAGACCTGTATGCAGAAAACTATAAGACACTGATGAAAGAAATCTAAGATGATACAAACAGATGGAGAGATATACCATGTTCTTGGATTGGAAGAATCAACATTGTGAAAATGACTCTACTACCCAAAGCAATCTACAGATTCAGTTCAATCCCTGTCAAACTATGAATGCATTTTTCACAGAACTAGAACAAAAAATTGCACAATTTGTATGGAAACACAAAAGACCCTGAATAGCCACAGCAATATTAAGAAAGCAAAATGGAGCTGGAGGAATCAGTCTCCCTAACTTCAGACTATACTACAAAGCTAAGTAATGAAGACAGTGTCATATTGGCACATAAAAAGAAATATAGATAAATGGAACAGGATAGAAAGCCCAGAGATAAACCCATGCACATATGGTCAGGTTATCTTTGATAAAGGAGGCAAGAGTATACAATGGAGAAAAGACAGACTCTTCAATAGTGGAAAACTGGACAGCTGTATGTAAAAGAATGAAATTAGGACACTCCCTAACACCATACACAAAAATAAACTCAAAACGGATTAAAGACCTAAATGTAAGGCCATACACTATAAAACTCTTAGAGGAAAACATAGGCGGAACACTCTATGACATAAATCACAGCAAGATCCTTTTTTGACCCACCTCCTAGCGAAATGGAAATAAAAACAAAAATAAACAAATAAGACCTAATGAAACTTAAAAGCTTTTGCACAGCAAAGAAAACCAGAAACAAGACAAAAAGACAACCCTCAAAATGGGAGAAAATATTTGCAAATGAAGCAACTGACAAAGGGTTAATCTCCAAAATATACAGGCAGTTCATGCTGCTCAATATCAAAAAAAAAAAAAAAAAAACAACAAATGACCCAATCCAAAAATGAGCAGAAGACCTAAATAGACATTTCTCCAACGAAGATATACAGATTGCCAACAAACACATGAAAGGATACTCAACATTGCTAATAATTAGAGAAATGCAAATCAAAACTACAATGAGGTATCACCTCACACCAGTTAGAATGGCCGTCATCAGAAAATCTACAAACAGTAAATGCTGGAGAAGGTGTGGAGAAAAGGGAACCCTCTTGCACTGTTGGTGGGAATGTAAATTGATACAGCCACTATGGAGAACAATATGGAGTTTCCTTAAAAAAACCCTGAAAATATGGTTACCATATGGTCCATTAGTCCCACTCCTGGGCATATATCTGGAAAAGAAATAACTCTAATTTGCAAGGATACATGCACCCAATGTTCATAGCAGCAGTATTCGCAATAGCCAAGACATGGAAGCACCCTAAGGGTCCGTCAACAGATGAACAGATAAAGAAGATGTGGTGTATATATATATATACAATGGAATATTACTCAGCCATAAAAAGAGAATTAAATATTGCCATTTGCAGTAACATGGATGGACCCAGAGATTATCATACTGAGTGAAGTAAGTCAGACAGAGAAAGAGAAATATGTGATATCATTTACACGTGGAATCTAAAAAATAATGCAAATGAATTTACTTACAAAACAGAAACAGACTCAGAAACTTAGAAAATAAACTTACATTTGCCAAAGGGGAAGGGGGCAGGGGAAGGAGTATTGTGTTAAGAGATACAAACCACTATACATTAAATAGATAAACAACAAGGATTTACTGTATAGCACAGGGAACTATAGTCAATATCTTGTAGTAACCTATAATGGAAAAAATCTGAAAAAATATGTATCATTGAATCATTTTGCTGTACACCTGTAACTAATACAATATTGTAAATCAACTATACTTCAATTTAGAAATATAAATGAAATGAAAAGACACTAAACAATGATATGAAAACATATAAAAATATACAACACACTTGTAAAGGTAAATATATAATCAAATTCAGAACTCTAATATTGTAGTATGATTGTGTATTAACAATTTATACTATAAAGGTTAAAGGACAAGAGTATTAAAAATAACTATAGCTACTATAATTTAACAAACACACAACATAAAGTAATTTATGACACTATAAATATAAAAGAGGGGAGTAAAATAATAGTTTTAGAATACAAGTAAAGTTGTTATCAATGTAAAATAGATCGTTATATCCATAAGATGTTTTATGTAAGCTTAATGGTAACCAGAAAGCAAAAATTTAAAGTATATTCACAAAAGATAAAGAGAAGGAAATCAGAGCATATCACTATGAAAAATCACCAATTCTCAAAGGAAGGCAGCAAGAGAAGGATGAAGGAGCAAGGTAAATATAAAACAGCCAGAAAGCAGTTACTAATATGGCATTAGTAACTCCTTATATATTAAGAATTACTCTAAATATAAATGGTTGAATTATCCAATCAAAAGGCACAGAGTGGCTGGATGGCTAAAACAACAACAACAAAACTCAACCATACTGCTGCCTCCAAGAGACTCACTTCAGTTTTAAAGACACACATAGACTCCAAGTGAAGGGATAGAGAAAGATATTCCATGCAAGTGGACACAAAAAGAAAGCTGGGTTAGCTATATTTATGTCAGTCAAAATAAATTTTAAGTCAAAAATTGTAACAAGAGGCAAAGAAGTTCATTATATTAAGATAAAAGCATCAACTCATCAAGAGGATATAACAGTTGTAAATGTATATGCACTCAACATCAGAGCACCTAAATACTTAAGCAAATATTAACAGATATGAAGGGAGAAAGAGACAATACATTAGTAGTAGGGGATTCAGTACCCAACTTTCAACAATGGATGGATCATCTAGACAGAAAATCAACCAGGAAATGTTGGACTTGACCCATACTTTAGACCAAATGAACCTAAAAGATATACTTAGAACATTCCACCCAACAGCAGCAGAATACATATTCTTCTCAAGTGAACATAAGGATGATTGAAATCATACCAAGTATCTTCTCCAACAACGATGGTCTGAAGCTAGAAATCAACAGCAAGAAGAATGGTGGAAAATTTACAAATGTGTGGAAATTAAACAACACACTATTGAATAATCAATGGATCAAAGAAGAAATCAAAGGGGAAATATAAAAAATCTCAAAAAAAAAAAAAAAAAAGAAAAGGGAAACACAACATACCAAAACCTGTGGGACACTGTGAAAGCAGTTCTGAGAGGGAAGTTTATAGTGATAAATGCATAGATTAAGAGAAGAAGAAAGATCTCAAACAATCTAATGTTACACCTCAAAAAATTATAAAGAGGTGAACAAACTAAGGACAAAGTTAGAAGAAGGAAGGAAATAACAAATATCAGGGCTGAAATAAATTAGAGACCAGAAAAACAATAGAAATGATCAATAAAACTAAGAGCTGCATTTTGAAAAGATGAACAAAATTGACAAACCTTTAGCTAGACTGAGTAAAAAAGAGGTATGACTCAAGTAAATAAAATCAGAAATGAAAGACATCACAACTTATATCACAGAAATACATAAGATCATAAGAGACTACTATGAACAACTATATGCCAAAAAAAAAAAAGGATAACCTAAGGGAAATGGAAAAATTCATAGAAACATATAACTTACTGAGGTTGAATCATGAAGAAATAGAGAATATGAACAGACAAATAATGAGTAAGGAGATTGAATCAGTAATGCAAAATATCCCAAAGAAATGCACAGGACCAGATGGTTTTACTGGTGAATTCTATATACGAAACATTTAAAGAATTAACACCAATCCTTCTCAAACTGTTCTGAAAAATTGTGGAGGAGAAGACACTCCCAAACTCATTCTTTGAGACCAGCATTATCCTGATACCAATGCCCAATAAGGACACTACAAGAAAAGAAAACTACAGACCAGTATCCCTGATGAATATAGATGCAAAAATTCTCAACAAAATACAGATGGTTCCCAACTTACAATGCTTTGACTTACAATTTTTTTGACTTTGTAATGGTGTGAATGTGATATGAATTCAGTAGAAACCATACTTTGAATTTTGAACTTTTCCTAGGCTAGTGATATGTGTTACAATATTCTCTCATGATGCTGGTCAGTGGCAACAAGCCATTTTTGTTTTTATTTCTTTTGCCTTAGGAGGCAGATCCAAAAAAATATTGCTACAGTTTATGTTAAAGAGGGTTTTGCTTATGTTTTCTTCTAGAAGTTTTATGGCTTCAGGTCTTACATTTAGGTCTTTAATCCCTTTTGAGTTTATTTTTGTATATGGTATGAGAAAATGGTTTACATGTAGCTGTCCAGTTCCAGCACCATTTGTTAAAGAGACTGTCTTTTCTTCATTGCATTGCCTTTGCTCCTTTATTGAAGATCAATTGACTATATTTATATGGATCTATTTTATGGGCTCTCTATTCTGTTCCATTGATCTATTTGTCTATTCATTCACCAATACCACATTGTCTTAATTACTGTAGCTTAATAGTGAGTCATGAAGTCAGGTAATGTCAGTCTTCCAATTTTGCTTTTCTCTTTCAATATTGTGTTGGTTATTCTGGGTCTTTTGCCTCTCCATATAATCTTTAGAATTAGTTTGCCACTACCCACAAAATGACATGAGTTGGGATTGGATTGAATTTATAGGTCAAGTTGGGAAGAGCTAACCTATTGACAATACTGAGTCTTCCTATTACTGAACATGGAATATCTATTTATTTAGAACTTTGATTTTGTTTATCAGTGTTTTGTAATTTTCCTTATACAGATCTTGTATGTATCCTGTTAGATTTATACCTAAGTATTTCATTTTGGGGGTTGCTAATGTAAATGATATTGTGTTTTAAATTTCAAATTGCACTTGTTAATTGCTGGTATATAGGAAAGCAGTTGACATTTGGATCCTGCAACCTTGCTATAATCACTCATTAGTTCCAGGAGTTTTTTTGTCAATTCTTTTGAATTTTCAATACAGGCATACCTCAGACATATTGCAGGTTCAGTTCCAGACCGGCCCAATAAAGAGGATATCTCAATACAGTGAGGTACACAAATTTTTTGGTTTCCCAGTGCATATAAATTATGTTTATACTATAAGGTACTCTATTAAGTGTGCAATAGCATTATGTCTAAAAAACCCAATGTACATACCTTAATTTTTAAATTTTTATTGCTAAAAAACACTAAACATCATCTGAGCTTGCAGAAATACATATTAATAATGTCAAAGATTACCAGTCACAGATCACCATAGCAAGTATAATAATAATAAAAATATTTGAAATAATGTAAGAATTATCAAAATGTTACAGACACACAATGTGAGCAAGTGCTGTTGGAAAAATGGCACTTGCTCAGTGCTTGCTCAGTGCAGGGTTGCCATAAAACTTCCATTTGTAAAAAACACGATATCTGCGAAGTACAATAAAATAAGGTATGCCTGTATGGATGATCATGTCATCTGCAAAGACCATTTTAGTTCTTTCTTCCCATCTGTGTACATTTTATTTCTTTTTCTTGTCTTGTTGCATTAGCTAGTACTTCCAGTATGATGATGAAAAGGTGTGATGAGAAAGGACATACTTGCCTCATTCTTGATCTTAGTGGAAAAGCTTCAAGCTTCTCACCATTAAGTATGATGTTTGCTGTAGTTTTTCTGTTTTTTGTTTTGTTTTGTTGTTGTTGTTTGTATATGTTCTCTAACAAGTGAGGGAAGTTCTCCTCTAGTTTCTAGTTTACTGAGAGTGTTTTGTTAAATCCTGAATGGGTGTTGAATTTTGTCAAATGCTTTTTCTGCATCCATTGATATGATCATGTAATTTTTCTTTTTTAGTCTGTTGATGTGATGGATTAAGTAAATTGATTTTCAAATGTTGATTCAGTCTTGCATACCTTGGACAAATCCCATTTGGTCATGCTATGCGATTCTTTTTATACATTATTGGATTTGATTTGCTAATATTTTATTGAGGATTCTTGCATCTATGTTCACTATGTTCATGAGAGATATTAGTCTGAGGTCTTCCTTTCTTATAATGTCTTTGGTTTTGGTATTAGGGTAATGTTGGCCTCATAGAATGAGCTAGGAAGAAAACCCTTTGCTTCTATCCTCTGAAAGAGATTGTTAAGAATTTGTATAATCTTTTCATTAAATGTTTGGTAGAAACCACCAGTGAACCCATCTGGGCCTGTTGTCTGTTTTGGAAAATTATTAATTATTGATTAGAATTTTTAATCAATATAGATTTATTCAGATTCTTTATTCCTTCCTGTGTGAGTTTTGACAGCTTCTGTCTTTCAAGGAATTGATCTGTTTCATCAAAGTTATCAAATATGTGGGCAAAGAATTGTTCAGAGTATTCCTTTATTGTCCTTATAATGTCCATAAACTCTATAGTGATCTGCCCTCTTTCACTTCTGATATTAGTAATTTATGTCCCCCCTTTCTTTTTCTTAGTTATCTTGGCTAGAGGCTTATTTATTTTACTGATCTTTTCAAAAAACCAGCTTTTGGTTTTGTTGATTTTGTTTACTGATTTCCTGCTGTCAATTTCATTGATTTCTGCTCTAATTCATATTACTTCTTTTCTTCTGCCCACTTTGGATTTAATTTTCTCTTCTTTTTCAAGTTTTGTAAGGTGTAAACTTGGATTATTGATTTTAGATTTTTATTCATTTATAATATATGCACTCAATGCTGTAAATTTCCCTCAAAGCACTATTTTCACTGCAATCCACAAATTTTAATAAGTTGGTTTTCATTTTCATATAATTCAAAGTATTTTAAAATTTCTCTTGAGATTTCTTCTTGGACCCATGTGTTATTTAAAGGTATTTTGTTTAATTTCCACATATTTTCTGATTTTCCAGTTATAGATTTCTAGTTAATTCCATTGTGGTCTTAAAGCAGACATTTAAATATTTTTAAAATTGTAAGGTGTTTATGGCCCAGAATGTGGTCTATCTTGGTGAATGTTTTCACCAAGAATGTTCATCTGCTATTATTAGATGATACACACTCTCTCTCTCCTGGACCCCAACTACCTTTCCCAGACAACTTTAACAACTTCTATAGTCTTCTGGAAATATTTTAAGCACTTATAAGTACCTTTCTCTCTATATCTTGCGTTATCAATGTTGAGGAACTTGCTTTATCTTTGCTATCAATGCTCTTGAAGTCAAGATTTGCAAGTGATTCAACACTGTATCCCCTCAGTAATTATCCCAGAGCTTTATGCCTCGTAGAGTATTTGTAAAAGGAATGAGTCATCTCTTCTGCTTCTAACTCAAACTGAAACTCTTATCAAGTTTGTAAGGAACTTAGCATCTCTGTCAGAGGCTCATCCCAGCAGAGATGACACCTTGGTACAAGAGACCATCACCAGTGACTGAGTGAACATATTACTTCCCATTAAACATTGGCTAAAAGATGACATATTTTCCTAATTCCTTCTTCACTCCTTCTTTGCAAACCAACCTCCAAAGAAATTTAGGCATAATTTCTTTGAAAAAATCTATCTAATGCAAACTATGTAGATCTCTGCCCACCTGATATTTTTTGTATGAGGCTCATCTTAACCTTAATGTGTTTAATGTCACAGACAATCCCCAGATAAGGACTAAAGAGTAGTAAGTCTCATTATGTTAGTTTTACCATAAAACTGTTATTGAGGAGATGGAAATAATAGGATATTTTATGTGAGCTCTGGCCTTCTTCAGCTCTCTCATGGCTCCTAATGAGAGCATAATCACAAAATTATTATAGGGAATTTTTTTCTTCAACCAATAAAACTGACATATTTTTCTGAGTCTGAACTAGAAAACAATTTTTGTACGTCCCTGCTGTCATTTACCTGCACATGGTGCAAGCACTTGTTTTGGGTTCTTAATGAAGGCATGGAGCTTCTAATTACTTAGGGATGTGATTAAATGAGTTTCCCAGTGACTTGGTGTCACAGGAGAAATCTTTTAATTTGCACACTCCTACCACTGATATATCTTGCAAACAGTGACTATTTAACAATCCCCATTGCCACTCATTTGCCACTGCTCCTCCAATTTATTGACTTTGAAAGTTTTAATAGTGCCCAATGAAACTTTTAATTGCCACTGATTATCGTTTAGCCTTCCTGAGGCAGGGTGTTAGGGGATTATAGCCAGGCTATGCAAAAATTTGACTGCAGAGGTCTTAGATGAAGATCATATGAAGAACAAATAGTTCCCTCATCTCAGTCTCCCCCCTACGTTATTTGTCATGAAGGGCTCAATAACTATTTTTGAAGATCTGCCTTATTTATTTTTGGTTTTTATTTATTCTCATCTCAGAGGCCTGTTAGAAATCCATAAACTAGAACAGAAAAGCACAGAATATAATAACTTCAACCAAAATTATGACACTATCTTTATAGTTTAAAAACATTAACTTCTACTTCTTTGTGCCCCAGTCTCATTTGTCCTGATTTATCTCTCATCTATTTCAGAGCCAGGCCTTCAATGGTTTCAGCAGTTTATATCAGAATAGGAAAGTCACTGCATCTCCCTTATCAAAATCTTATGTAATCTATATCTGATTTGGAATAACTGTGGGTAAGAGACGAATAATTAGATGGATTTTAGGAAAATCATAGTCACTGTAAATGGAGCAGGAAATAAATGGGGGAAAGGGTGGTGTTTTCCTTACACTGATGAAGCTCCAGATTCAGCAAATTTCTTAGCATCAAGGAAAGAAGACTGAAGAAACTAGAAAGATGAGCATGTCAAAACTAAATTTAGGCAGGATCTGTGGATACAGGGAAGTGGCAAAAAGAGTTAAGTTCTTACTCGTTTATAGAGAGCTTGACTGAGTATAGTTTTGACCACCGCACTGATCATTTTGGGGATTCTTTCAGCGTTTTATGGTGATATAGTTTTTATCATGTTTTTCTGAATAATTAATTAGTTTTGCTCTGCATTCATTCTCCTTTGTCCTATAAAAGAGCTGGAAGTGATTTAATTAAAACATTTTGGGGAAGTCCAGCATGTTCATCTGAAACTATGAATCAAAAAATTCATCTACAATTTTTTCATTTGTCTTTTTGTTGCTTCATTAGTTAGTTTTGATGAACCTTTAGGGAATCACTGGTTGTGCATTTGCTGAACATGGAAACCATCTGCTTAATGGTAGCACTTAAGGGTACTATTTAGAACAAATCTTTTTCAGTATTTCAGACCTTGGCCTATCAATTTTTTGCAATTAATAGTAGTGGTCTTTACAAATCAGTTTTCCTCTAGCCTGTCATATACCATATGTACTTTTTTCTTTTAAGGCCAAAACCAATCCAGTTTCACCGGGGTAGGTCAATTTTTCTGGGCCCCTGGAGGGCCCCTGTTGTTTCTCCTTTCTCATCTCCACTTTTCCATTTGCCTTTCTTCTACTTTACAAGAATGGACATACTTCTCACCCATCCCAAATCCATAATGAGCTCATTGTCTCAGGGTACCAAACAAAGGGACAATTTACAATATTGACTTAGGCAAACCCTCCTAATTCAAGGCACCTTAGTGTGACTATCTGTCTTTCACAGTTTCTGTTAAGGGAGAAGTTTCACATTAGAAATGATCTCGGAAGGACAGCAGTAAGCAGTCCTGAAGAGAGACCTTAGTTCCCTGCCCAGAAATTGAATCTGGGTAGCCTAGATGAAAACCAGGAATCCTAGCCACCAGACCCCCAGGGGCTAGAGGCTAGAAGTTATTTTTCTCTGGCTCTTGCCCCCCGTGAAAAATGCATTTCTCACGGAGGCAAAAACTGTAAAAACAGGTACAAAGTTTATTACTAGAGACACAGCATAACATGTGGGAGAGCACACAGAGAAACGGTTTGTTTATTTAAGACAGAAGCAAGACAGAGATACACAGCCAGAGATAAAGGGTATGGGCGTCTTCTCTAATGAGGAGGAGTGCAGTAAGTCAGAAACCAGACAGAGATGCGCACGGGGAGAGGAGTGCAGGCATCTTGAATGAGGAGCGTAGTAAAGAGGTGATTTAAATCACTTATATAGGACAGTCCTTCCGGGTCTTTGTTTACACTTGGCCAATTATCTTTTTTCTTTTTTCACACCTGCCTGGTCCTAGAACCCTCCCCAAGATGCGTGTGCAACTTTTTGCTAAGATGGAGCCCACCGTAGAGGCCTGTGTGTACATGTCCACACACATTATGGGGTGGTGCCCTCTCCCTTTTTGACCCCCAAGGAGCCTTCCTGCGCATGTGCAGAAAGGGAAGTTTTCCTTGATTTCAGGAGTGGGCACCTTATCTCTTTACTTTAGCAGAGCTCAGCTTCTGCCACTAGCTTTGTCCTTGGAGTGTCTGGGTGAGAACAAAGCTTCAATTTTACTCCACTTGACAAACACCAGCTGTCTGGCCCAGGGGCCCATCTATCTCCGACCTCAGAAACTGTCATTTTGACCGATGTTAGGTGTTACAAATCCAGATCTGTACCTGTCATGATCATCTCTAGCTGAAACAAAATTATTTTAACTAAAATTTTAAGTAATTCTAATGAGAATGCTCTAGTGTACCACTGAGTCAGGAGAGGGGATTTTATTTTGTTTGTTTGTTTTGTTTTCTTATACCCCTTTATTTCTTACATGAAGGATATCATACCAAAAGCATTCTTTTGTACATTTCCTCCCCCTTATATATATCTTGGAAGTTATTCGTGTCAGTTTATAGAGCTTGTCCTCATTCTTTTTTTTTTCCCCAGAATGAAGCCTTTATTTTTTTTTCTTTTCTTTTTAATTTTTTTATACATCTTTACTGGAGTATAATTGCTTTACAATGTTGTGTTAGTTTCTGCTGTACAACAAAGTGAATCAGCTATATGTGTACATATATCCCCATATCCCCTCCCTCCCACCCTCCCTATCCCACCCCTCTAGGTGGTCACAAAGCACAGACCTGGTCTCCCTGTGCTATGCAGCTGCTTCCCACTAGCTATCCATTTTACATTTGGTAGTGTATATATGTCAGTGCTACTCACTTCGTCCCAGCTTACCCTTCCCCACCTCGCCCCCCCAACCCCATGTCCTCAAGTCCATTATCAACGGGAGAGGTGATTTTAAATCTTGGCTTGATCCCTCATTAGCAACGTGATTAAGGGGTAATATAACGTCTATATTATAGATTGCAGCTGAAGTGATGACAATTTTTCTTCAATATGATCTCACCTCTTCCATTCCCTGACCAAGAATACATCTTTCCTGAGGGCTGGTCCTGTGAGCGTAAAACAAGGAGAGCATCATAAGGAATAGTGAAGGCAGCAAAGCCTTGTTTCAATCTTGGAAAGTCTGTATATTTTGTATTTATATAGTAACTATCTTATAAAAAGTCAGCAGGTGGACGGCTCTGATAGGAATGCATAACAATATGTTTACCTGAATAAAAAAATGAATACACAGTTTTTTTTCTGATTGGCTGATTAATTTGATGAGAATTGGTTTTGTCACTTATATTATGTAGTAGATATTTACCATATATTGAATGAGGTGGGTATCAAATAGCAACTCCAAGGCTTTGACAAAAACACATGATAAAATAAAAACATTTTATTTAAAAAATTTGCAAAAACGTATTAAGATGAACAGTAATTTGATTTCTGAATTCTTTCCGAGTTTATGGAGTAAAACATATCTCCAAGTGGGAAAAGAAAAGGCATAATTAATAGTAATTTGACACGTCTTCGTAAAGCCTTTTTGGGATCCTTCCCAGAATATGAGAAAGTGAATGACTATAATGAATGGGTAATTAATCATTTTGTAAGTTAAGTGATTTCTAATTCTTTGCTTTCAACTAAAGTTAGGTATTAGCTAATATACTTTGATATACTTGATTAAACAATGCTCTGAGATTTTGGCCTATAGCCCAGAAGATATTAAAAGAATTGAGTGACAGTGGTACAGCAAAACTCTTTCCATATGCAGCCACTTATTTACTTGAGCTTAATTGCTTAGCACTAAAAGTTATTTTAAAAAAGTAGAAGTAGAATTGACAGTAAATCCTATTTCTACCAATAAGCAATGTTGGACATATGAATTAACTGTTTTAAAAAGTACCATTTCCAATGAAATTTTACTCCTTTATGTTTAATAACATTTCAATTTGAAGTGATGTCGTGTTATTTTGACCAAGTGTGTACTACTATTATTTACAATAATAATTCAATCCAGAAGTATGTTTTTAATACTTAGAGCTTTATGGTCATGAGAAATTTTAAAATTTAATTTTAATTTGTATACTTAAGAGCATAAACTATAATACATTTAGATAAAATTCTTGTAAAATGCAAGTTCAATAAGAAAATTAAATAATGTAAATTTCCAACTCTTAAAGAAGACCATGTTTATGCATTTTCAAAAATGGGTGATGGTCAAAAACAGAAATATAGATCAATGGAACAGGATAGAAAGCCCAGAGATAAACCCACGCACATATGGTCACCTTATCTCTGATAAAGGAGGCGAGAATGTACAATGGAGAAAAGACAACCTCTTCAATAGAGGTGCTGGGAAAACTGGACAGGTATATGTAAAAGAATGAAATTAGAACACTCCCTAACATCATACACAAAAGTAAGCTCAAAATGGATTAAAGACCTAAATGTAAGGCCAGACACTATAAAACTCTTAGAGGAAAATATAGGCAGAAAACTCTATCACATAAATCACAGCAAGATCCTTTTTGACCCACCTCCTAGAGAAAGGGAAATAAAAACAAAAATAAACAAATGGGACCTAATGAAACTTCAAAGCTTTTGCCCAGCAAAGGAAACCAGAAACAAGATGAAAAGACAACCCTCAGAATGGGAGAAAATATTTGCAAATGAAGCAGCTGACAAAGGATTAATCTCCAAAATATAAAAGCAGCTCATGCAGCTCAATATTAAAAAAACAGACAACCCAATCCAAAAATGGACAGAAGACCTAAATAGACATTTCTCCAAAGAAGATATACAGATTGCCAACAAACACATGAAAGGATGCTCAACATCACTAATCATCAGAGAAATGCAAATCAAAACTACAATGAGGTATCACCTCACACCAGTCAGAATGGCCGTCATCAAAAAATCTAGAAACAATAAATGCTGGAGAGGGTGTGGAGAAAAGGGAACCCTCTTGCACTGTTGGTGGGAATGTAATTGATACAACCACTATGGAGAACAGTATGGAGGTTCCTTAAAAAACTAAAACAAATTACCATACGACCCAATCCCACTACTGGGCATATACCCTGAGAAAACCGTAATTCAAGAAGAGTCATGTACCACAATGTTCATTGCAGCTCTATTTACAATAGCCAGGACATGTAAGCAACCTAAGCCTCCATCGACAGATGAATGGACAAAGAAGATGTGGCACATATATACAATGGAATATTACCCAGCCATAAAAAGAAAGGAAATTGAGTTATTTGTAGTGAGGTGGATGGAACTAGAGTCTGTCATACAGAGTGAAGTAAGTTAGAAAGAGAAAAACAAATACTGTATGCTATCACATATATATGGAATCTTAAAAAAAGGGTTCTGAAGAACCTAGGAACAGCACAGGAATAAAGATGCAGACATAGAGAATGGACTTGAGGACATGGGAAGGGGAAGGGTGGGCTGGGATGAAGTGAGAGATTGGCATGGACATATATACACTACCAAATGTAAAATAGATAGCTAGTGGGAAGCAGCCACATAGCAGAGGGAGATCAGCTCGGTGCTTTGTGACCACCTAGAGGGGTGGGATAGGGAGGGTGGAGGGAGAGGAGACACAAGAAGGAGGAGATATGGGGTTATATGTATATGTATAACTGATTCACTTTGTTATACAGCAGAAACTAACACACCATTTTAAAGCAATTATACTCCAATATGGATGTTTAAAAAAAAAAGGGTGCTGGTAGCAATCAAATTGTTATTTATATTCCACAGGTGTGATGTACCCATTTTAATTAAACATGCTAATATGTATGATACACTGAAAATTATATCTTTTGCATCTTTTAAAAGTTATGATGAGAACATTTTGGTATTACTTAATAATGTGGATGGTAAGATATCGGTTTTCAAAATTAATCAATGGGTTATATGAGAAAAAATATTTCTCGCCCCTTTCCTGAATGCATGTGCATCTGCTATGATCATCTTTTTTTTTAAGGAATGTTCTATTTTATTTTATTTTATTTTTTGACTGAATAGTCAGCTTTATTTTATTTTGTCAGCTTCATTGAGATATAATTGACATATAACATTGTATAAGTTTAAAGTGTACAATGTGATTTGATACACTATATATTGCAATATGATTATCACTGTAGCGTTTGCTGTAACTTCCATGACATCACATAATTACCAATTCTTTTTGTGGTGCAAACATTTAAGATCTAGTTTCTTAGCAATTTTCAAGTATACAATATAGTTCTGTTAACTGTAGTCACAGTTCTTTGCACTAGATCCCCACAACTTATTCATCTGCTAATGGAAAGTTTATAACTTTGACCAATATCTCCAAGTTCCCCCACTCCCCAGATCCTGATAATCACCATTCTACTCTCTGTTTTTACCACTTTGGCATTTTTAGATTCCATATATGTAAGATCATATGGTATATATCTTTCTTTGTCCGACTTATTTCACGTAGTATAATGTCCTCAAGGTCTATCCATGTTGTCGTAAATGGGAAGATTTCCTTCTCTTTCGTGACCAAATAATATTATATATATTGCACATTTTCTTTATCCATTCATCTATCAGTGGACATTTAGGTTGCTTCTATGTCTTGGCTATTATAAATAATGCTGCAATAAATATGAGGCTGCATATATCTTTTTGAGTTACTCTTTTTATTTCCTTTGAATAATTAACAAGAAGTGGATTACTGAACTATATGGTAGTTCTATTTTTAATTTTTTGAAGAAACTTCATACTATTTTACATAGTAGCTGCCCTAATTTACATTTCCACCAGCAGTGCCTAAATACTCCCCTTTCTCCACATCCTCACCAGCACTTATTATCTCTAATTTTTTTGTCTCATCTTCTGTCCTGTTTGCTATTCTAACAGGTGTGAGGTAATATCTCATTGTGGTTTTGGTTTGCATTTCCCCAATGATTAATGATGTTGAGCACCGTTTTGTGTACCTGTTGGTCATTGATTTGTCTTCTTTGGAAAAAATATCTATTCAGATCCTCTGCTCATTTTTTAATTGGAATGTTTGTTATTTTTCTACTGAGTTCTGTGAGTTCTTTCTATATTTTGGATATTAACCCCTTATCAGATATCTGGTCTGCAAATATTTCCTCCCATTCCATACAGTTTCTTTTCATTTTGTTGATTAATTTCTTTTGCTGCACAGAAACTTTTTTGTTCAATGTAGTCCCACTTATTTATATTTGCTTTGTCACTTGTCCTTAAGGTGTCATTACCGAAAAATCATTGCCAAGACCAATGTCAAGGAGATTTTCCCCCTATGTTTTCTTCTATGAGTTTTATAGTTTCAGGTCTTGTGTTCAACTCTATGAGTTTTATAGTTTCAGGTCTTGTGTTTCAGGTCTTGTGTTCCACTTTGAGTTCATCATTGTCAGTGCTGTAAGCTAGGTGTCCAATTTTTATTTTCTGCATGTGGTTATCCCAGCACCATTTATTGAAGAGACTGTCCTTTCCCCATTGAGTATTCTTGGCTCCCTTGTCAAATATTAGTTGACCATATATGTATGGGTTTATTTCTGGGCTCTCTATTCTGTTCCATTGATCTATGTATCTGTTATTATGCCAATATCATACTGTTTCAATTACTATACTTTGCAGTATATTTTGAAATCAGCAAGTGTGATGCCTTCAGTTTTGTTCTTCTTTCTCAGGATTACTTTGACTACTCAGGGTCTTTTTTGATTTCATGTAAATTTTAGGATCATTTGCTATATTTCTGTGAAAAATTGCCATTGAAATTTTGATAGAGCTTGCATTGAATTTATAAATGGCTTTGGGTAGTATGAACATTTTAGCAATAGTAATTCTTCCGATCCATGAACACAGGATATCTTTCCATTTGTTTGTCTCTTCTTTAATTTCTTTCATCAAAGCCTTTTTGTTTTCAGTATACATATCTTTCACCACCTCGGTTAAATTTATTCTGGATTATTTCATTGTTTTGATACCATTTGTGAATGAGATATTTTCCCCCAACTATTCTGTTCTTAATGTACAGAAATGCAATTAATTCCTCTATGTTGATTTTATATCCTGCAACTTTACTAAATTTGTTTATTAGTTCTAACAGTTTTTTGGTTGAGTCTTTAGGATTTTCCATATATTAGATATAATTTTCCAATAGAGGCAATGGAATCTAAAAAATAATACAAACAAATGTATAGGCAAAACAAAAACTCACAGGTACAGAAAACAAACTAGCGGTTATCATAGGGAATAGGGAAGGAGGAGGGGCAAATTAGGGGTATGAGATTAACAGATACAAACTACCATGTATAAAATGGATAAGCAACAGGAATATATTGCACAGCACATGGAATTATAGCCATTATCTTCTTATAACTTTCAATGGAGTATGATCTATAAAAATACTGAATCATTATGCTATACACCTCCTCCTGAAACTAATATAATATTGTAAATCAACTATACTTCTATTAAAAATAAATAAATAAACAAATGGTGCTGAACAACTGGACATCAAAATGTAAAGAAATTAATCTAGATACAAACCTTATACACCCTTCACAAAAATTAACTGAAAATGGATCAAAGATCTAAATTAAAAATGTAAAACTATAGGGACTTCCCCCATGGTCCAGTGGTAAGGAATTCACCTTCCAATGCAGGGGACGTGGGTTCGATCCCTGGTTGGGGAACTAAGATCCCACATGCTGAGGGGCAACTAAGCCCGTGCGCCACAACTACAGAGCCCAGACACCCTGGAGCCCATGTGCCACAACTAGAGAGAGAAAACCCACGTGCCAGAACTAGAGAGAAGCCCGCACGCCGCAACGAAGACCTGACGGGAACTATAAAACAGCTGAGCAGGGACAGAGTAAGGATCTTATCCCAAGTATATAGCCCAGTTCTAATAACTTTGGACAGGTTACTCACTTTTTAAGCCTCAGGTTCCTCATCTGTGTAATAGAGATAATAATAGTATATAATCCTCAGGTTTACTAGGGGATTAAATGAGGTAATGCATGGAAATTTGGACATAGAGTACTCAGTAAACATTAGCTATTATTGTTAATATTACTATTTCTCCTTACCTAAGTATCCCTCCTACATAAATGTAAGGTGAAAGAGACCAAGTTACTAGTTAGAATATCAAGGGATAAATATAAATCGCTAGAAAAAGAATGAATCTCTACCAGTAGCTTTTGACTGTTCTCTGATGATGAAAGAAAAGGTTTTCTTTCTGGAATTCACCTCCTCTGGCATCATTTGGCTCAGTTTAGTAACCCACAAGGCAGGTACAGGTGACTGTGGGGCATGTCCTCCACTAACTCTTCCTGTGGTACACATAGGAGGTAAGGACTCCAAGGGATATGACCAGAGGTGTGTGTGCGGGGGGAGCTCTGGTTCTGATCCACAACATTCAGGCTCTGCTGACAGGGGAGGAGGCTTCTTTGGCCACTAGGTGAAGCTGAGAGCTTTGTCCTTTTATCTAAGGGTCAGTAAGGTGAATGAAAGAAACCTGGAAGATAGAAGGGGCTTCTTACCTGCTTACCAGTTTTGGCATACCTCTCCACTTCACTCACTCCTTGGCAGGGAGTGGATGTTTAAAGGTTATTGTTAATTTTGTGGTTCTGGGGTGGGTTTTGTCTTGATTTTTTGCAGAGATCTTATGCTTGATCTGCTCTTGAATCCCCCTTTTCAATTGAGAGTTGCAAAGGAGTATGATGGGGACTTCCCTGTTGGCACAGTGGTTAAGACTCCACACTCTCAACACAGGGGGCCTGGGTTCAATCCTGGTCAGGGAACTAGGGCCCACATGCATGCTGCAACTAAGAGTTCACATGCCACAACTAAGGAGCTGGCGAGCCACAACTAAGACCTGGCACAATCGAAAAAAAAAAAAGGAGTATGATGATTTTTTCACATTTAAGTGACGGGAGCAATATGAAAATGACCCAATGCTAAATCCTTATGGTAACAGTCTTTTCTCTCACTTCGTAGGCTTGGGTTAGCTAGTATAACATGGAGGATAAGAGAGAAAAGTGTGTTTCAACGACACACTGCTACAGAAAAGCAAATGCCTTGCCAGTGATGCTGATTCATTGCCAAGTTGCACAATTCTGAAAAAGTCAATTGAGTTATCCTGAGTGCAATCTTTAACCAGCTCCCCTTCCTGTTCATACATACATATTCATCACTTTTATCAGAAGATAATCCATTCTGGAAAGGCAGCTGCTTTCTAAATAAATTGCTGTTCCTTAGCAGCTAAATCCAACAGGCTGTTTTTCTCACTTCAGTGAATTTGTTCTGACAACAGTGCATGCCAGTCATTTGCTCTTTTCTTTTCATAATTTGGTTTTATTATTAATCTATTCATTATGTTTATTGGCTCTGTCCATTATTTGAGAACCTTAGTGCATATTTACAAGTGCAATAAAAAGAGACAGCCTCAGCCATTATAGCTTAGAGTCTAATAGGCAATGACATAAAATGATCCCTCTCTCGTCTACCTCTGACTGAAACTATGTGGGGCTATTGGGTTGACTGACCAAACTGACTAGCTAAAGCAGTATGATCCAGATAATACAACCAGGTAAGTGGTTTCCTTGATTTTTCCCTCAACCAATTCAAATTCAAGGGCTGTTAATTGTTCTTTTTAAAAATTATTGACATAAAATTCACATGCCATAAAATTCACTCCTAAGTGTACAATTCAGTGGTTTTTACTATATTCACAAAGTTGTGTAGCCATAACCACCGTCTAATTCCAGAACATTTTCATCCACCCACAAAAGAATCCCTTACCCAACAGCAGCCACTCTCCTCCCCAACCAGCTCCTGGAAACTATAAATTTACTTTCTATGTCTATGGATTCACTTATTCTGGACATTTTATATAATGGAATAATATGTGGACTTTCGTGTGTGTCTTCTTTCAACAGGCATACTATTTTCAAGGTTCACCCATGTTGTAGCATATATTAGTACTTCAATCCTTTTTTATTGTTATTACTTTATTTTTTTAGAGCCGTTTTAGGTTCACAGCAAAATTGAGAGGAAGGATAGAGATTTCCCATATACCCCCTGCCCCCACACATTCATAGCCTCCTCCATTATCAACATCCCTCACCAAAGTGGTCAATCTGTTAAAATGGAAGAACCTACGGTGACACATCATAATCACCCAAAGCCCATAGTTTACATTAGAATTCACTCTCGGTGTTGTACATTCTATGGGTTTGGACAAATGTATAGTGACATGTATGCATCATTATAGTATCATACAGAGTATATGCACTGACCCTCAACTCCTGGCAACCATAGATCTTTTTACCATTTTCATAGTTTTGCGTTTTCCAGATGTCATATAGTTGGAATCATACAGTATGTAGCCTTTTCAGATTGGCTTCTTTCACTTAGTAATATGCATTTAAGTTCTTCCATGTCTTTTCATGGCTTGATAGCTCATTTACTTTTAGCACTAAATAATATTCCATTGTCTAGATGTACCACTGCTTATCCATTCACCTACTGAAGGACATCTTGGTTGCTTCTAACTTTTGTCAATTATGAATAAAGCTGCTATAAATATCCATATATGGGTTTTTGTGTGGTAATAAGTTTTCAGCTCCTTTGGGTAGATACCAGGAAGCATGAATGCTGGATAACATGGTAAGAGTATGTTTTGCTTTGTAAGAAATTGCCAAACTGTCTTCCAAAGTGGCTGTACCGTTTTACATTCCTACCAGCAATGTATGAGTTTCCATTGCTCCACAATCCTCACGAGCATTTGGTGTTGTCAGTGTTTGGGATTTTGGCCATTCTAATAGGTGTGTAGTGTATCTTGTTGTTTTTATTCGCATTTTTCTGGTGACATATGATGTGGAGCATCTTTTCATATTTACCATCGGTATCTATTCTTTGGTGAAGTGTCTGTTAAAGTCTTTGGCCCACTTTTTTTTTTTTTAATGTGTATGACTTTAATAAATTGAAGATTAATTTTACTGGGTTTTTTTTTACTTTTTTTTTTACATCTTTATTGGAGTATAATTGCTTTACAATGGTGTGTTAGTTTCTGCTTTATAACAAAGTGAATCGGTTATACATATACATATGTTCCCATATCTCTTCCCTCTTGCGTCTCCCTCCCTCCCACCCTCCATATCCCACCCCTCTAGGGGGTCACAAAGCACAGAGCTGATCTCCCTGTGCTATGCGACTGCTTCCCACTAGCTATCTATTTTACGTTTGGTAGTGTATATATGTCCATGCCTCTCTCTCGCTTTGTCACAGCTTACCCTTCCCCCTCCCCATATCGTCAAGTCCATTCTCTGGTAGGTCTGTGTCTTTATTCCTTTCTTACCCCTAGGTTCTTCATGACATTTTTTTTTCTTAAATTCCATATATATGTGTTAGCATACAGTATTTGTCTTTCTCTTTCTGACTTACTTCACTCTGTATGACAGACTCTAGTTCCATCCACCTCATTACAAATATCTCAATTCCGTTTCTTTTTATGGCTGAGTAATATTCCATTGTATATATGTGCCACATCTTCTTTATCCATTCATCCGATGATGGACACTTAGGTTGTTTCCATCTCCAGGCTATTGTAAATAGAGCTGCAATGAACATTTTGGTACATGACTCTTTTTGAATTATGGTTTTCTCAGGGTATATGCCCAGTAGTGAGATTGCTGGGTCATATGGTAGTTGTATTTGTAGTTTTTTAAGGAACCTCCATGCTGTTCTCCATAGTGGCTATACCAATTCACATTCCCACCAACAGTGCAAAAGTGTTCCCTTTTCTCCACACCCTCTCCAGCATTTATTGTTTCTAGATTTTTTGATGATGGCCATTCTGACTGGTGTGAGATGATATCTCATTGTAGTTTTGATTTGCATTTCTCTAATGATTAATGATGTTGAGCATTCCTTCATGTGTTTGTTGGCAGTCTGTATATCTTCGTTGGAGAAATGTCTATTTAGGTCTTTTGTCTGGCCCACTTTTAAATTGGGTTGTTTGTCTTCTTATTGTTGAGTTTTAAAGTTATTTGTATATTTTGGATAAGTCCTTTATCAACTGTGTCTTTTGCAAATATTTTCTCCCAGTTTATGGTTATCTCCTCATTCTCTTGACACTGTCTTTCACAGAGTAGAAGCTATTAATTTTAATGAAGTCCAACATCAATTAATTTTTTCAAGAATTGTGCCTTTGATGTTGTATTTAAACTCATTGCCATATCCAAGGTAGTTTAGTGTTTCTCCTATGTTATCTTCAAGGAGTTTTATAGTTTTACATTTTTATTTATTTATTTATTGGCTGCGTCAGGTCTTCTCCAAGGGAAGAACATTGAATGTAGGAAAGCAGGAAGAAGGAGGCTCTTCACATGGCCACTCTTCTCCCATTAGTGATCCTGGTTGCAGAGGAGGATAAATCACAGCTTCCCAAGGGTAAAGCCAGGATTCATTGACTCAATGGCTCAACTAGACATTTTGCTGGCAGCCTTTGGTATTTCTGCATTTTTAGAGTTGGGGGAAAAATGACCTTAGAAACCAAAAGAAATGCCACAAAAGAACTTCTTCATGGAGGATTGTGGTAAGATAAAATTACTGAGACTATTTGTTGTAAAGTATTGCTAAATTTTCAATTTGTGTGTGTTTTCTTAAAACTTGTCTTATATGAAAAGGCACCTGGTTCCTTTAACTGGAAGCCCTTTGTTTCTGCAACAACTTTGTAGAGCAACTGCTGTGAGAAATCATTTTATGCAAACTTAAGGGCTTCCTAGTGAGGAAAAACTGTTTCAAAGAGGAATAGCTCCTATTATTGTTCTGAGGAGAATAAAATATTATTCCCTTATCATGAAAAAGATAGTCACAGAGGTTCATGCTACAGATACAACCAACATGACTAATTGTTCTCTTTCCACTTATGCTGCTTATAAGAGAAGAAGCAGGATAAGATGAGCCAGAGGGGGGCTTCCCTGGTGGTGCAGTGGTTGAGAATCTGCCTGCCAATGCAGGGGATATGGGTCTGCGCCCCAGTCTGGGAAGATCCCACATGCCGCGGAGCAACTGGGCCCATGAGCCACAACTACTGAGCCTGCGCATCTGGAGCCTGTGCTCCGCAACAAGAGAGGCCGTGATAGTGAGAGGCCTGCGCACTGCGAAGAAGAGTGGCCCCTGCTTGCCACAACTAGACAAAGCCCTCGCACAGAAACGAAGACCCAACACAGCAAAAATAAATAAATTTATTTAAAAAAATAGAGTTCAACTATGGGGTTTATTTAAAAAAAAAAAGATGAGCCAGAGGGGAAGGCAGCGGAGTTCTATATTCAGTCCTAATAGTCAAGCAGGGTAAAGAAATCACTCATGGCTGTGACTGAGGGAAGTTGTGGTAAATTTTTGATACAAAGATCACATTAAATCCCTGCTTTATCCTAATAAGATATTCCAGGAATGAAAGCAATATAAGAACTCAGATGAGTTAGAAGGAAACCTTTACCAAAGCCTGAGAATATGAATCAGGATTAGACTGAGCAGTGATATACAATGTGAGAAAGAGTTCTGATTTTTACCTAAGTGTTTATTCAATTTTTTAAATTTTATTTTTATTTTTTATTGAAGTATAGTTGATTTACAATGTGGTACCAATTTCTGCTGTACAGCAAAGTGACTCAATTATCCACGTATAGACATTCTTTTCTAAGTGTTTATTTGAATCTTGTACTTTCCATATACTTATAATATTTTAAATGGTTGTGTTTAATGTTGGCTATTTAAATAATAAACTTTGCTTTCTAAAAAAATGAAGAATAATATAACAGAAATCTTTTATTTTTTTATTTTATTTTTTGCGGTACGCGGGCCTCTCACTGTTGTGGCCTCTCCTGTTGCGGAGCACAGACTCCGGACGCGCAAGCTCAGTCGCCATGGCTCATGGGCCCAGCCACTCCGCAGCATGTGGGATCTTCCCGGACCGGGGCACGAACCTGTGTCCCCTGCATCGGCAGGCGGACTCTCAACCACTGCGCCACCAGGGAAACCCTATAACAGAAATCTTAACCAAGTATTCTCTTTCTGTTACCTGTACTCAGGGTTACCTGGCTATTTGGACCATGAGATAGATAATTATGAAGTCATTCGGAAAGCAATGGGCTACGTTGCCTTCTCTCTGAAAAGGACCAATCTTGATTAATAACACTCTCTAGATAATATTAGATGTTTGTCCCTTATTCTCATCTTACTTGTCCCTTATTTTCCCCTTATTATCTTATTCCATATTTCACAGCAGTCCCAGGTAGAAATCTAGTCTAAAGCTTCCTGCCTTGACTAAATTCAATTTCTTATCTAATGTACACAGAAGAAAAGCCACCAGTGTTTGTCCTGGGGTGAGTAGTGAGAAATGAGGAGAGAAGGAAAAAGGATTTTCAAGGCTAGGAGACAAATTTAAAAGACCAGAGACATGCTTTCTGTATTCCCTTGCACGAGATACGAAGATCCACACAGGAGGAAGAGAAGGGGAGGCAAAGAGGGGCCTCATCCATCGGGATGGCACAGATAAGCACAGCTATGTTAGTTCCTGTCATACTGCCTGGTTGTTTGCTGGGTCTGTCCCATACATTCAGGTCAGGAAGAAGATTTTCACCCAGGGAATGTCCCAAGTACTACAATCAAAGCATTGCAAAATGTCTTGTTCTTCTGTAGTTGCAAAACTCCTTCATAGGGCTTCCCTGGTGGTGCGGTGGTTGAGAGTCCGCCTACCGATGCAGGGGACACAGATTTGTGCCCCGGTCCGGGAAGATCCCACATGCCATGGAGTGGCTGGGCCCTTGAGCCATGGCCGCTGAGCCTGCGCATCCAGAGCCTGTGCTCCGCAATGGGAGAGGCCACAACAGTGAGAGGCCCGCATACCGCAAAAAACAAACAAAAAAAACTCCTTCATATATTTTTTGGCAGCTATCTAAGACCTCTTTATCTCTCAGGATCCCAAATGTGTCATCATATTATGGAAATCTGCAGGTCAATATTCTTAGCTCAGAAGAAGACTGTTCATTTATTCAACAAATGTATATGGAATTCCTGCCATGAGAGATCTAGCAACTGGGAGTACAAATAAGGCAAAATCCCCTCTCTCTATTGTGTGTCCTGGGAAAGAGTAAACAAGAACTACAAAGCCCCTGGTTTTGTGGGGCTTAAAGTCTGTAGGAAAGACTGATGATTAACCCAATAGTATTAGAAGGTGGATAAACATGAAGATAGGGGAAGCACACTATAATGGGAGAACAGAGCAAGGGGGATTGACCCTCAGGAAAGGGTATCAGGGAAAACTTCCAAAGCTAGGGACATTTTAGTAAGACCTAAAGTGTGAGTAGAAGTTAGTCTGGTGAAGAAGAAGGTAAAAAGGTTATCAGACAGTGGGAACAGCACACAGAAAAGCCCAAAGATGAAAGAACCCCAGTATGGCTAGAGAATGGAGTGTCTGTGTGTGTGTGTGTGTGTGTGTGTGTGTGTGTGTGTGTGTACACATGAGATGGGGAGAGGTAGGGTAACGGGAGGCATCTCAGACATAAGATGCCTACCCAGTAGCCGATCTGCCACTTCTTTCTAGATAAACCCCAGTGGACATTCCTTAATCATAGGGAAGAAGGCCTCTACCTCAGCGTGCAGAATAAATCATGATTGGCCTAGTTTCATTTCTCTCTTGACCAGTGATTGGCCTACTAGCAGGCACATATGAAAAGAGGAGCCTCCCCTTGAGAGGGCCACAGGGAACGGTTAGCCTCTGGGAAGAACTGGACTTCAATTAAAGCCTGAAGAAGTAGGAAGAAACAGTTAAAGATGGAGGAGAGTTTATCAATCATAGGAAAGATTTCATGGAAACTGTGTGGCAGAGCAACAGTGGGAAATTGAATCAAAAGCACAGAACACAGAGATGTGAGTGGAGGAGTAGATAACAGGAAGAGATTGCATACTAGGTGGTGAGAAAAGATAAATGGTTACATGGCAAAATGGGCTTAGCTAATTAGGATCCTTTTAGTTGAAAGGAATAGAAAGTCCCTTGAATTGGTATGTTTTACTTTTTTAAAATTTATTTTATTTATTTTTGGCTGCGTTGGGTCTTTGTTGTTGCGTGCGGACTTTCTCTAGTTGTGGCGAGCGGGGGCTACTCTTTGTTGCAGTGTGCGGGCTTCTCATTATGGTGGCTTCTCTTGTTGCAGAGCGTGGGCTCTAGGCACGTGGGCTTCAGGAGTTGTGGCATGCAGGCTCAGTAGTTGTGGGATACGGGCTTGGTTGCTCCACGGCATGTGGGATCTTCCCAGACCAGGGCTCGAACCTGTGTCACCTGCATTGGCAGGCAGATTCTTAATCACTGTGCCACTAGGGAAGCCCAAATTGGTATTTTTTAAAAAAGGAAGTGCAGGGGGATTTGGCATAAGGATACAGAAGTCTTTCATGGAACCAACGGTAAGAATGCAGCTGGACCTGAGGAAGAAGCTGGAAGCAAGAACTATTATGTCTTTGCTTCTCTTTGCCCGTTTTCTTTCTTCTTATCTCTATACACAATTAATTAATTTTCTCTGCTTCTTTGTCCAAAGAGTGGATGCAGATCTCAAATTTACACATGCTGTTTCCAAGCAAATGAGCTAGCAAATTGTAACCAAATTCAGACCCAGTTCCAAAATCCCAGGAGGGAAGATCTGATTGTCACAGCCTGAGTAGGTGTCCATCCCTATTCCTATTGGCCAGGAGAGCAGAGTCACATGGGATAAACATGACAGTTAGCCCTGAACTCCAGTGGGTCAGGAGCGCTGCCCCAAATTGTGATTCAGGAAGTTGACTCTAATGCACTCAAGACAATTTATCCTTACAAGTGCTTTTCTGGCTATATGGGATTGGCAATAGTGGGGGGCTCTCTGGCCTCTCAGGGATTAGCTAACTCCTGGGTAAATTACCTCTCTGAGGCATATCAGAGGTCTGAGGGCTGTTAAGACCCCAGTTTCTCTGTATGGTGTCCCCTGTGGTCCAAAATGAATGAGACTTCCAAACTACACAGCTTCCAAGAAAGGGGGTGACTTGAGGCCTACAGATGTGTGTGAAGGTACATGTGATGACGTTCCCTCTCTTTCCTCCATTCAGTGGCTGCCCTTTGCCATCCAAGTACCCACTATACTGCAGGGGTTCTAAGTTTTTTGTGGACACCAGAATTAACTGGAGAGCTTGTTAAAATTCAGATTCCCAGGTCCAATCCTAGCAATTCCAATTCAGTGATTTGGGGCAATATCTAGGAATCCTCATTTTTTTTTAATATTTTATATTGGAGGATAGTTGATTTACAATCTTGTGTTAGTTTCAGGTGTACAGCAAAGTGATTTAGTTATTCGTGTATCTATTCTTTTTCAGATTCTTTTCCCATATAGGTTATCACAAAGTATTGAGTGTAGTTCCCTGTGCTATACAGTAGGTCCTTGTTGATTATCTATTTTATATATAGTAGTGTGTATATACAGGAATCTTCATTTTAAACAAGTACCTCAGGTGATTCTGGTGCATGAATTCCTTGAATCACACTTTGAGAAATTTGGTACTACCAGCTTGATGGCAACTTTCAAGGCCCTAATAATGCAACCAGCTAAAAGTCACTCCTTAAAGCTATATTTAGCTCATTTTATATGTTTACATACATCAAACTATTTCCTTTGTTGACTCAAATTTGCATTAAACACAAAAATGTCTTTTTTGGCATCATGTTTTATTTCTATTTCCCAATTTCACTCCCAGCATTGAACTTGCTACTTCTTTTTTTTTTTTTTTTATAAATTTATTTATTTATTTTATTTTTGGCTGCATTGGGTCCCCGCTTCTGCGTGCGGGCCCTCCCCAGTTGTGGCAAGCGGGGGCTTCTTTTCATTTTGGTGTGCGGGATTCTCATTGCGTGGCTTCTCTTGTTGCGGAGCTCAGGCTCTAGGTGTGCGGGCTTCAGTAGTTGTGGCACACGGACTCAGTAGTTGTGGCTCGCGGGCTCTAGAGCGCAGGCTCAGTAGCTGTGGCACACAGGCTTAGTTGCTCTGCGGCATATGGGATCTTCCCGGACCAGGGCTTGAACCCGTGTCCCCTGTATTGGCAGACGGATTCTTAACCACTGCGCCACCAGGGAAGCCCCTGAAATTGCTACTTCTTAATAATTCTTGATGAATGCTTCTGACTCTTATCTACTCAGCAAACTCTTTTCCTTTAGTAAATACTTTATTGCTGGTGACAGTCTGATGATCTTACTGTTTGTATCACTTGGCTAACATAGTTGTAGAGGTGGGAAAAGGAATGTTTTACCTTTTAACCTGTTACTTCTACTCCTTTTAGGTCAAAGGCTGAGTGTAAAAACATGCAACAAACAAAAATGTTAGGTTAAGTATGAAACTGAGAACCAGGAGTTCCAAATTACCAGTTTATCCTAAAATATAATAAAATCCCAGGATGCCAGAACTGGTAGAGAACTTAGAGTTTATCCGGTTCAATCCATCATTAGGTTGGCTGCAATAACATGAACTATTTATTAAGGAACTACTATGTATGGGGTATTCTCAGTGCTTTGTATGCATTATTTCATCTAATCTTCACAATAACACTTGAGTAAGGGATCATTATTCCTAATGGAGCCAGGGTTTTAAAAGCATCTCAATAGGCTTGATCAGTGAGGACAGCTAATAGGTATTAATATAAAGCCATTTACTTGGTCTCCAAACCTGGCTGCACAAGATTGGGGTGGGTAAGATTGGACTCCACAGAATTTTGTATGAAATGACATGTGTATTTTCACTGACTGTAAGTTAAATGGGAGGCAATAGAACCACTGCCAGAAAACCTAAGTACATGAACGGAAGCTTTGTCCACTCTATTCTCTGCTCATTGTTCTGTGGAGCTGATTCCAGGCCCCACAATTTATGAGAAATTTTGACCAACCAGACCCCCAAAGGAGAGATACAGGGTCTTGAAAGACATTTCCTCTGAAGAACATATAAAGGAATGGAGGATATTTAAACCCAATAACATGAAAGCTGCTTTGAATACTTGAAGAACCATGATATGCATTAGGGAAAGGACTACGTGGGGCTCTGAAAACAGCAAGAGGCACAATGAGTGGGTCTCACAGGGAGAAAAATTTCAACACAAGGTAAGGAAGCACTTTCCAACGATGAGGACTGTCCATCAACAGCATGGATCCCTGTGTCAGGCAGCAGGCTCCTCATCCCTGGAAGCATCCATGAAAACGAAGAATACCACTTGCCCTGGAAGTTTGGGAGGAGATTCATCCCAGGATATGGGATTGTGTCCTATGACCTCTCAGATCCTTCCCAACTTTGAGAATTTATTATTCTGATACAACAAACAGGTAATAGAAAGCTACTATACAAGAGACACTGAATCAGTGCTTTGAAGCACAAAAATAAGGCATGATTCTTACATTCAAATTACCTGCCAACTAGTGGATAAAAAGACAGGTTAAGAAATAAATGTGATAATGCATAGTTCAAACTCCCCCTTTTACAACTGAGGTTAAAGTCAACATCTTTGTAGCTTCATTTATTGATGAAAGAATTGAGATTGAGGGGTCAGGTGAGTATTGGATCAGGTGTTGCACATAGTAGAATGGAGATTCTATTTTGGGGTGACAATACTGTATTAAAGTGGTATTCAGGGGTTTTAGGGATGCCCTATGACCCCTCCATTTAAAAGATTCTGATCGTTACAGACAAAAGACGAAGTAAACCAGAGAAAGTAAAGCCATACTGTGCAATATCTGTAGATTAGTCTCTAAATTGCAGTGGCCTAGGCTGTACTCCTGGGAGAAATTCTTTCTCTAAGTTAGGTTGGCTTGAATGGCGTGGAAACAAAGCAGGCTGTTAGACTCTCTCTTTGTACCTTCCACAAACCCAAATCCCCATCCCAGATCCTGCAACTATAATAGGCAACAAGGAAAAGACAAATATCCGTTGCAGTTCCCATGTGGACTTGGCCTCTGCTACCTGTCGTGGGTCTTCCTAAACACTAGATCCTGCCATCATGTGGGAGAAGAGGAAGAAAGATGGCCAAGGCTGCCCTTGGAAGGAAGCAAAAGGAGAGGAGGAAACACCGCATTCATGCACACTGAGGCTGTTCTCTTTAAGAGCTTCACCTGCTGGTAACTGGCCAATCCAAACCTGGACTCCTCCTTAGGGGAGAGACTTCCTCTATTTCCCGAATCATCCTGTGAGAGGGCAGGGGGCAGGGAAGTGTGGGGTGAAAGAGAGGCCAAGAGGGGCTATGACTTTCTTCTCCTAGAGGTCAAATTGCTGTTTTATAGCATGAAGTTAATGACACCTATTTCTAAATTACCTAATAGGACTGTTTGGTGTGTTCATCACATCTTTTTCAGGGCTATGAGCTCTTTGAAGAAATGTTAACTGTGCTATGACTTCAGACTGAAAATTAGTTGGAATCTCAGAAAATAGTTTTTTGAAATACCTACATAAGAATTGACTGTGCATAAACTATGTAATAGACACTCTGTCAGCACCAACTAATAAATTATAAAATTTATTCTCATAATAACCCTGTGATTTAGGGATGATTACTAAAATAATAAAATGTTTTGCTTTCCATCACATGTAACTTGCACACAAACATACTTCTATTTATTCTGTGGCAAACTGTTCAAAAAACTTCTGAGTGTAGTTCTTAGTAATCTGACGTGTGTTTATGTTTCACAGGATTTTTTGATCTTGTATCTTCGTTGCCAGTACCCAGCCCTGGGTAATTCCTCATGTCTGTTCTCTCTGCTGCCACCCCCAGGCTACTGAGAATTTCTGTGAGTAACCACAAAGCCATACTCCCAGGGTCCACTCTGATATATGCAAACTCTCCTGGGCTGGACTCTTACTGCTATTCAGGCAATCACTTTACTTATCGCTGTTGACTCCCAGATACATCCCTTTTAGTATCTATTCTATATTTTTCCATACTCTCTAAACCTTCCCCCATTGACCCCACTCCTTCTCCAAGACCACTTCATTCTTAGCAGATGGCCATTCTACTATAATATGGCTCCCCCATTCTTTCAAATGGATGCTCCCCTGATTTCACTCCATAGAGACTTGATCACCATAGCAACCACTGCTGGCTTTGGTTCATTTCCTCAGAAGCCCCAACCGGCAGAGATGGCTGAATCAGGGAATTTTTGCAAGGAAATACTGGGAGCCCTTGGTACTGGGGGCTGAAATCTCAAAGGCAGCTCTAAATTTATCTAACCAGAAAGAAACAGATCCATAACCACAAAGGAAAAGCAAAAGGGGGTCTAGAAACAGCCATCTCTTGTCCTGCCAGCTTCTTGAGGGAAATCATAGGTTCTATGAAAAAATAGAAGTAGAGGTGGAATTTGAGATCCTAATATCAAAAGAATTATGCCTTGTTTCATTTGTTGTTTTGAATACATTAAAAGTGAACTTTAAAGACAGAAAATGAATATATGACATTGTTTATCCCTTAACTATAATTTCAAAACAGACTTATGGAGTTAAGGGGTGGAGTGATAGTTTAAGCCTATTTAGCAAACATTTGTTGCTGTTCTCTTTATGCCAGACACTGACTTAGGTGATGGAAAAGAAAGAATACAATATAGAACCTGATCTAATGGGAGATACATACACACTAGGGGGAAACAAAAAAGTTTCCAA
The DNA here is from genome assembly GCF_949987515.2 of Delphinus delphis. Classification (NCBI taxonomy): domain Eukaryota; kingdom Metazoa; phylum Chordata; class Mammalia; order Artiodactyla; family Delphinidae; genus Delphinus; species Delphinus delphis. The sequence continues at coordinate 106,068,477 of NC_082683.1, read as the reverse complement.
TTAGACTTAAGTCAGCTCTTACAGAGGCATTTCTATCACAAAGCACAAGTATTTGTAAGCCTACATGGAATATCCATGAATTGGGGGAATGTTGTCCAATAAAGAAGGCACTCAGCCTTCATAGCACATCCAAGTTACCAAGGTAGTTCATTCCCTTTTGAATTAGTTCACCATGAAGCAGTAGCTCCCCTATAATGGACTCATCATTCACAGTTCCTGGGTTTTTGCATTTTCTCTTTCCTTCATCACGCTTATCCTTACTTCTACAGCAGCCGAAAAAGAAGCTCTCTTGGCCAAAATTTGAGGACAACAAGTTTAGGCTACACAACAAAAAACTATAATAAGATGTGGTCACACTGTACCCATATAAGGACAAAGTACAGCGGCAACACAAGAAAGGTGGTAATTTATGTTGTCCTGGGGACTTGGGAGAGGAAGAGCTGGCAATAGCTTCATAAAAGAGAAAATATTGGAGCTGTACTTTGTCCTCCTCCTTTATTCCTAGGTGATATTTTAAATCATATTCCCCTTATGGGGAAATTAAAAATTAAAAATGTTGGAAGAGAAGGGGAAATAAAACTAATTCCTTTAAAATTCTTCCCAGCCTCAGTCTAGACTTGCCAGAGAGTCTTTGCTAGGTTATGGACTTAGGTGTTGTTATTAAGGATTGTGTAGGATAGAGCCTTATTCCCTCTATACCCCAGAAGGCAATAAACAGTTACTGATTCACTCTCCATATCCCTTAAGCTTGCATTACTTAATTTCTTTCTTCCCATTAAATTAGAAAAAATCTCTTATTTTTTTCCTCAAAGCGTTTTGGAAAGATCAAGGAAACCATCAAGTCTTAAGAGTATTGGAAACATTGAGGACACACATGGCGTTCAGATACTCTAGGTGTTGTCTAATGATATTTTTAAATGTCTTTCATTATTTTGTCATGTCCTTGAAATCCCATAAAAGCATAACAGAAATGAGCTTGGGAATTTTACTAAACTAAAATTTGTTAAGGAGGAGGGAAAGAAATGATGGTTTCCTTGATTTTCATTACTGTTCATGCCAAATTCCAGGAAAAAGTAAACTATCAGTCAAGACTCACAGTTCAATGATTCTATATAGGAAGCCAGGGCTAGAAGTTCAAAATTTAACAGGGTTGATGAAAGTAGAAAAGAATCAGCCATCAAAATCTCATTTCCCATGGGCAGCACTTTCTGTTCTACCCCCAAAATGTTTCTAGGGCTTCACCTATTATACTTAGAATCATCAACTTTGCTGAAAGCACTTTGAAGGTATTAATTATCTTACTTCCTTTCCTAATTAGTTTTGGGGCACATCTCTAGAGAACTGAAAGGGGATGGGTATCAGGAACGTTTCCTTGATGACAGGAAACCAAGTGACAAAAGAGAGGTGATTTGTCCCAAGATATCTAAAGGCAAATTGGAAATGACAGCTAGACTGAAGTCTGGTTCAGCCTGAATAAAGAAAAATTCTACCTCATTCACTGACACCAAAATATTCGCCTTCACCTACAAAATGATTTTCTTTCTGGCATGATTTTTTTTTCCTTCCTTCAGCCTCAGAGATAATACTAATGATTACCAGTGATGGTAGTGAAAGCCAAGCCTAATCACCATAATTGACAATTAAGTTGGGTAACAACACAGAGACAGGTGATTTCACACAGGGCTAATGAAAATGGGCTATTAAAACCCACACACGTTTGGCAGCAATTATGAGCTCCTGGAACCATTTGCTTTGAAATGTGCACATTTCACAGGCGGCTGCCTGCCAGTGAGACAACTCTGAGCAGGACCAAGAAAGGAAGAGGAAAAGAAAGAGTCGCCAGAGATTGCTGGAGGTGCCGTTTCCCTTTAGTGGTTTGCTGGATCTTTATTATTACGTGCCTGATATTTTAAAGCCAAAGAAAAATGCTTAATTCACAGTTCTAGGGAATGATGACCCATTTTCCTACAAAACCACAATGGGACTGGCAAGGGACAAGGGATTGGGTGCGAACAAATCCATGGGGGCAGAGTAGAAGGGATCTGTGGAATTAAGGGCGGGCCATGTGGGAGAAAGTTGGGTTTCCTGTCTAGAGTGCGCCAGAGGCCCTTATTTTAACAATTTTCACAAAAAGTAAAGTAGAAGTAATTCCTGCTTCCCAAGGATGACAGAGAATAGTTAAATAAGTTCAGTTCCTTAAAGGCACTTGGATTCAGGAGGTGAAGTTACTTGACTGGTTCACTACTATTACTCCTTTATACTCAGTCTGCCACCATTCTGCTAAGAGCCCCTGTCCATTAAGCTTGCACTATTTGGATCTACCGGTTATGAGGGAAGTTAATTAGCTTGTTTTAATAACAGGAAACCAGACTTTGTCAACTCAGTGTCACTGGCACAGGATGGAAGTGTACACTTAACAAGGGTGAAGATGGGTCATCAGACCCATTTTCATCTTGAATATTTTGACTTAAGGTAGAGCAGTGTGTTGAAAGTGGAGGGACATAGGGTTGACTGAGGAAGTTCGAAAGGGTAAAGAGAAGAAAAACTTGACACAAGTCACAATTAAACTTTGGGATGAACAGAAGCTACAGGAAGGTTTAAGGCAAGGTGCCACCATTATTGCTGCCTTAATCAAAGAAAGAAATTACAGACTCATTGGCCAACTACTGGTAGCATAAAGAACATGGAAAAAATTACCTACTGTGTTCTTAGAAACATTTACCTAAGTATCTCTTTTGTGCTTCTCTGCGAATTGCATATGGCAGAATGTTTAAGTCGTCCTTTATGTCTTTTATAATTTGGAGGATGTGATGCTTAGGTGAACTTGAAAACTTTTTATGCATGTCAAATATAAATTGCCTAAACCGGAAAAGAACAGATAAGTGGAAAATAATAGCCTTCACATAAAGAATCTTTTCACAAAGGCATGAAAGGTAAAATAGAAATAATGATGAGTCAGCTAATTCTTCAAGGAATGCGAATTTAGAAAATGTCAACTATTATCTCTATGTTAATTAGTAAATCACAGTATAATGAAACTAATAAATAAGATTAATGAGTATTGTTTATTCTAAAAAAAAAAAAAAACAGGAAACCAGATGACAAAAAGCAGTAACTAGTTGTCTTAATGCAGTCTGGGAATAACATCTAAATATATTCAAATATGGCAATTGAATCTTGTTTTTTATCCACTCTGACAATCTCTTTTTCTTAATTTTTTTAAATTAATTAATTAATTTATTTATTTATTTTTGGCTCTGTTGGGTCTTTGTTGCTGTGTGCGGGCTGTCTCTACTTGTGGCGAGAGGGAGCTACTCTTTGTTGCAGTGTGAGGGCTTCCCTTGTTGCGGAGCATGGGCTCTAGGCATGCGGGCTTCAGTAGCTGTGGCACATGGGCTCAGCAGTTGTGGCTCGCAGGCTCCAGAGTGCAGGCTCAGTAGTTGTGGAGCATGGGCTTAGTTGCTCCACGGCATGTGGGATCTTCCCGGACCAGGGCTTGAACTCGTGTCCCCTGCATTGGCAGGCGGATTCTTAACCACTGTGCCACCAGGGAGGTCCCGACAATCTCTCTTTTAATTGATGCATTTAGAGCACTCATATTTAAAATGATTATTGATATCACTGGATTAATATCTACTGTATTTGTAATTGTTTCTTATTTATTGAAGTAGATCTTTTTTGTCTTTCCCTCTTTTTCTGTCTTCTTTGGTTTTAATTGAGCATTTTACATGATTCTATTTTATCTCTTCTGTTAGTATACCAATTACACTTACTTTGTCAATTTTTTTAGTGGTTGCTCTATAGTTTGCAATACACATTTACAATTAATTTGCCAACTTTGTCATGTTTACTGCAGGTATCTTATAACAGAGTATTCTCAATTCCTCCCTCCCATCTCTTATTACATTTTTCTCTTGTGTTTTACTTTATTTTTTTATTTACTAAATTAATATATGTTGCTTTTTGTTTAGCCCTTTACATTTCTCTCTGGCTGACATGCACAAAAGAAGAGGCCCAAGGCTCACAGAGTTAGCAAAGGCAGGTGAGAAATTTCTAGAAGTAAAATGGTATATGGTTCTGATCTAGAATAACCTTTACATTAATAGGATTTAAAACTTTTTGTTTGTGAACCACTTAAATAGGCAAAATATGTGACATCTCATCCATCCATTTTCTGAATGAAGAACTTGGTGATAACAGATTTGAAAGGAATAAAATATACATGCTGCTGTGAACATTTGCCGAGTAGTGGCCTCTTCCTTAAATATTAACTATATCTTGCAGCTCTTTCAACTGTAATCTGTTGTTGTTACTCTGAAGCCCTATTGCTATGGTGGTAAGGCATGGGGAGAAAAAGCATAATAATCTTGTGATTAATCGCAGTGTTTTATTGGGCTGGTGTTTCTAGGCTGTGACCTCCACAAGTATTTTTTCAGCTTACCCTCAGGTGACACAGGTAGGCAAAAGGTGGCTGAAGTTGGGGGAATGTCCTTTCCTCTAGGTGGGATAAAGCTCTGATAAAGTCTTTGTCCTTGGTGAGTAGACTTTTGTTATGGAGAATGCTTGGGGCATATTCCAGAAAGGTTACTTTTCCCCTCCCCCTGCCAGCACCTGAGGATATTTTTTTCTTGGCTCTTCATCACAAAGACCTGGTGGGGTTTCTAGAGGGAACACCCATGGAAATGTGGAGGCACCGCTAAGACTTTAACCCCCAGGAGTTTCTCGTTCTCACACTAGATCACGCTCAGCCTCCATCAATTCATAAAAATTACCAGTTAGTTGTTCCTACCAGTTGCTGGCTGCAGAAGCTTGTGCTCCAGGTAAGCAGATCTCAGCTGTGATTCTCTATTTTTGCCTGTCTCTCCGGATTTCAGTGTGACAGTTTGCCCTACAACCTCAATTCTTTCATGGGTCTAAGATAAGTCACTGATTACACTGATTTGTTTAGCTTCTACTTTATTGTAAGAAGGGGAGTGACACTTAGCTCTGAATCTTTTTTCAGAGCCGAACCTGCAAGTGCAATGTAATTTAAAAACTGATACTTGATTCAGTTATTGGAAAATTTTAAGTATGTTTGGAACAATTTGGGTATGGGAATCTATTTTTCAACAGTACAGTTCATTAAATTTAAAAACAGATAATGTGTTTCCAATGGAGATATGCCATTCAAATTGAGATGTGCTGAGAATGTACACACCAGATTTCAAGGTCTTGGTATAAAAAAAGAATGTAAAATATTTCACTCATAATTATTTGTTGATTACATGTTGAAATGATAATATTTTTGAATATGAGTCAAATAAAATATATCATTAAAATTCATTTATCTGGTTCTTTTTAGGTTTTTAATGTGTCTACTAGAAAATAGCAATTTATATATGTGGGTCACATACTTCCATTTGCCAGCACTGCTCTATAGTTTAAAAAACTCATCTGTTACTCATTACAGTCTACCTTTAAATAATATTATAACACTGCACATATAATTTGGAAACCCTTAGAGTAATATATTTCTGTTTTTAATCTCTTGTCCTTTGTATTACTTGCTGTCATACATTTTACTTTTACATGTTATGGACCACACACTAAATTGCTTTGCTCTTAGTCAATTATCTATTAAAGACATTAAAAATGAAAGGAGGAAGTCTTTTTTGTATACCCACGTGTCTATTATTTCCATAATTCTTCATTTCTTTGTGTAGACACATGTTTACAAGTAACATCATTTTCTTTTTGTCTTGAGAACTTTAACATTTTTTGTAGTGCAGATCTGCTGCTGAATTCTCTCAGCTTTTGTTTATCTGGGAAAGAAAGCTTTTATTTACCCTTCATTTCTGAAGAATAACTTCACTGGATAGAAAATTCTAGGTAGAAAGTTTGTTTTTTTTTCCTTCCAGCACTTAAAGTTACCATTCCATTGTTGTGGACTTCATAGTTTCTGATGAGAAGTCTTTAAACCTTCTTATCTTTTACCTATGTATGTACAATGTATTTTTCTAGTTGTTCCTATATATGTATGGTGTCTTTTTCTAGTTGATCAGTTTTCTAGTTTTCAATAATTTGATTGTTGTATGCCTTATGGTAGTTTGGTGTGTGTGTATTTTGCTTAAGAGTTCATTAAGAGTCTTCATTCTGTGTGTTTATACTTTTCCAAAAAGTTAGAAAATGTTGAGCATTTATTTTTTCAAATATTTTTCTGCCCGTCTCTCTCTTATCTCTTTTTGAGACAACAATTTTGGATATACTGTATTACTTAACATTGTCCCACAAGTAACTTAAACTCTTTTCTAACTCTTTTTTTCCTCTTTGATTTTGGATAAATTTTTTTTCAATGTCTTCAAGTTTAATGAAAATTTCTTCTGCAGTCTCTAATCTGCTATTAATCATATCTAGTAATATATATTTCTATTTCTGATATTTTGTCATCTCTAGGAGTTCCATTTATACTTATATCTTCCATTCCTCTCCTTCTATGTTCATTTCTTTTCATTTTTGAACATATAAGCATAATTATATGTTCTAATATTTTTGCCTAACTCCATGATCTATTTTATTTCTGAGTTTGTTTCTGTTATCTGATTTTTCTCCTGGTTATGAGTCATATTTTCCTGTCCTATGTATAATACTTTTTATTAGATGCTGAACATTGTGAATTATCCATTGTTGGTCACTGAATTTTGTTTTTAAAGATTGTTGAACTTTGTTCTCCCTAGAAGCTAAGTTACTTGTGCTCAGTTTGATTCTTTTAAGGCTTGTTTTAAAATTCATTCAGGGCTCTCCCACCTCAGAGGCACAGCACTGACTCCTGGCTGCAGCACCAAGAGCCTTTCATCTACACGGCTCAGAATAAAAGGGAGGAAAAAGTAGAAAGAAAGTATTAGTAGAAGAAGAAAGGAAGGAAGGAAGGAAGGAAGGAAGGAAGGAAGAAAGAAAGAAAGGAGGGAGGGAGGGAGGAAGGAAGAAAGGAGGGAAGGAAGGAAAAAAGAAAGAAAAGATAAAGTAAAATAAAATAAAGTAAGATAAAATATAATAAAGTTATTAAAATAAAAAATACTTATTAAGAAAAGAAAGTAAAACAAATCAAAAAAAACGGATGGATAGAACCCTAGGACAAATGGTGGAAGCGAAGCTATACAGACAAAATCTCACACAGAAGCATACACATATGCACTCACAAAAAGAGGAAAGGGGGAAAAATCATAAATCTTGCTCTCAAAGTCCACCTCCTCAATTTGGGATGATTTGTTGTCTATTCATGTATTCCACAGATGCAGGGTACATCAAGTTGATTGTGGAGCTTTAATCCACTGCTTCTGAGGCTGCTGGAAGAGCATTTCCCTTTCTCTTCTTTGTTCTTACAGCTCCCGGGGCTCAGCTTTGGATTTGGCCCCGCCTCTGCATGTAGGTCACCGGAGGGCGTCTGTTCTTTGCTCAGACAGGAAGCGGTTAAAGGAGCAGCTGCTTCGGGGACGCTGGCTCACTCAGGCCATGGGGAGGGAGGGGTACAGAGTGCGGGGTGAGCCTGCAGAGGCAGAGGCCGGCGTGACATTGCACCAGCCTGAGGTGCACCGTGCATTCTCCCGAGGAAGTTGTCCCTGGATCCCTGGACCCTGGCAGTGGTGGGCTGCACAGGCTCCCCAGAAGGGGGTGTGTGGATAGTGACCTGTGCTCGCACACAGGCTTCTTGGTGTCAGCAGCAGCAGCCTTAGCGTCTCATGCCCGTCTCTGGGGTCTGCGCTTTTAGCCGTGGCTCGTGCCCATCTCTGGAGCTCCTTTAAGCAGCGTTCTTAATCCCCTCTCCTCGTGCACCAGGAAACAAAGAGGGAAGAAAAAGTCTCTTGCCACTTCGGCAGCTCCAGACTTTCCCCCGGACTTCCTCCCGGCTAGCCATGGTGCACTAACCCCCTGCAGGCTGTGTTCACTCTGCCAACCCCAGTCCTCTTCCTGCGCTCCGACTGAAGCCCGAGCCTCAGCTCCCAGACCCGCCCACCCTCGCGGGTGAGCCGACAAGCCTCTTGGGCTGATGAGTGCCGGTCTGCACCGATCCTCTGTGCAGGAATCTCTTTTCCTGCACAGAGGTGGTTTGCCCTCTGCACCCCTGTTGCTGCGCTCTCCTCCGTGGCTCCAAAGCTCCCCCCTCCGCCTTCCGCAGTCTCCACCCATGAAGGGGCTTCCTAGTGTGTGGAAACCTTTCCTCCTTCACAGTTCCCTCCCACTGGTGCCGGTCCCATCCCTATCCTTTTGTCTCTGTTTATTCTTTTTTCTTTTGCCCTACCCAGGTACGTGGGGACTTTCTTGCCTTTTGGGAGGTCTGAGGTCTTCTGCCAGCGTTCAGTAGGTGTTCTGTAGGAGTTGTTTCATGTGTAGATGTATTTCTGGTGTATCTGTGGGGAGGAAGGTTATCTCCGCGTCTCACTCTTCTGCCATCTTCCCCTCGTCTCTCCCGCCATCTTCCCCTCGTCTCTCTGTTTTGTATTTTAGATTCCACATGTAAGTGAAATCATACAGTATTTGTTTTTCTCATCTACATCTGATTCATTTGTTATTTTTTCCTGTGTATTGTGTGAGGTATGTTACAATTTTATCTTCCTCCAAATGGTTATCTGGTTGTCCCAATACTATTTATTATAAATTCCATCATTTCCAGTAAGTTGAGATTCCACTGTAATCATACTAATTTTCATTACATTTTTAGGACTTCGTTTTGGACTTTCAATTCTATTCTGTCTGTCAATTAATATAACAGTAGGACACATTTATTCATAGATACTTTATCCTATACTTTTAAATCTGCTTTTCTTATTTAGGCTTTCTTCACTAAATACTAAATACTGTGAAATTTAGTACAAAACTCTTGGGAAACAATGTGGTATTTTTATTTGGATTGCATTAAATATATAAATAAGGGGAAATTAAGGTCATTGTAATATTGACTTATTCAAGTATCTTATTCAATGTGTTTACATTGGTTCAAATATGCATTTGTGTCTTTTAGGGGTATTTTAAAGTTTTCCTTGTATAGGTTTTGCTCATTTCATGTTGATTTTATTCTTAAGTATTTTATTTTTATTGTCACAATTTTATTTTTTATTAAAGTATAGTTGGTTTACAATATTGTGTTAGTTTCAGGTGTAAAGTGACTCAGCTATATATTTTTCAGATTATTTTCCATTATAGGTTATTACAAGATATTGGATATAGTTCCCTGTGCTGTACAGTAAATCCTTGTCACTTATCTACCTTATGTATAGTAGTTTTTATGTTAATCCCATACTCCTAATTTATCTCTCCCCTCTCTCCCTTTCCCTTTTGGTAACCATAAGTCTGTTTTCTATGTCTGTAAGTCTGTTTCTGTTTTCTATATGGATTCATTTGTATTATTTTTTACATTCCACATGTAAGTGATATCATATTTGTCTTTCTGTGTCTGACTTACTTAATTTAGTATGATATTCTCTATGTCCATCCATGTTGTAGCAAATGGTAATATTTCATTTTTTTTATGGCTGAGTAATATTACATTGTGTGATATATACATTACATCTTCTTAAAATCATCTGTTGACGGGCACTTGGGTTTTTTCCCCATGTATTGTCTATTGTAAATAGTGCTGCTATGAACACTGGGTGAGTATATCTTTTAAAATTAGAGTTTTCATCTTTTCTGGATCTATGCCCAGGAGTGGGATCACTGGATCATATGGTAACTCTATTATTAGTTTTGTAAGGAACCTCCATACTGTTTTCCATAGTGACTGTACCAATTTACATTCCCACCAGCAGTGTAGTGGGGTTCTGTTTTCTCCACACCCTCTCCAGCATTTATTATTTGTAGACTTTCTGATGATAGCCATTCTGAGTGGTGTGAGGAGATACCTCACTGTGGTTTTGATTTGCATTTCTCTAATAATTAGTGATGTTGAGCATTTTTCATGTGCCTGTTGGCCATCCATATGGCTTCTTTGGAGAAATATCTATTTATGTCTTCTGCTCATTTTTTGATTGAGTCATTTATTTTTTGATACTGAGTTGTATGAGCTGTTTGTATATTTTGGAAATTAAGCCCTTGTTGGTCGCATTGTTTGCAAATATTTTCTCCCAGTCCATAGCCTGTCTTTTCATTTTGTTTATGGTTTCCTTTGCTGTGTCAAAGCTTTTAAGTTTGATTAGGTCCCATTTATTTCTGTTTACTTTTATTTCTATTGCTTTGGTAGACTGACCTAAGAAAACTTTGGTGCAATTTATGTCCTAGAATGCTTTGCCTATGTTCTCTTCTGGGGGTGTTATGGTATCATGTCTATATATAAGTCTTTAAGCCATTTTGAGTTTATTTTTCTGTATGGTGTGAGGGTGTTCTAACTTCATTGATTTACATGTGGCTGTCCAGCTTTCCCAACACCACTTGCTAAAGAGATTGTCATTTCCCCATTGTATATTCTTGCCTCCTTTGTCAAAGATTACTTGACTGTAGGTGTGTGGATTTATTTCTGGCCTCTATTCTATCCCATTGATCTATATGTCAGTTTTTGTGCCAAAACCACACTGTTTTGATAACTGTATCTTTGTAGTATTGTCTGAAGCCTGGAAGGTTATGCCTCCAGCTTTGTTTTTTTTTCTTCACAATTGCTTTGGCAATTCTGGGTCTTTTATCATTCCATATAAATTTTAGGATTATTTGTTCTAGCTCTGTGAAAAATGTCATCGGTATTTTGATAAGGATCACATTAAATCTGTAGACTGCTTTGGGTAGTATGGCCATTTTAATGATATTAATTCTTCCAATCTAAGAGCATGGGATATCTTTCCATTTCTTTGAGTGATATTCACTTTCCTTTATCAATGTTTTATACTTTCCAGTGTACAGGTATTTTTGTTAGAATTTTAAATGTGTTCTTCTTCCTTGATGATTTCTAATCATATATCATTTGTATCTATGAAGACTATTGAATTTGTATGTTAAAATTTTATATATTGCTACTTTATTGAGGTTTTTACTTTTTAATTGCCTGAGTTTATAATTATTTTGTTAAACTCTCATATCACCTTTTAACATAGATAGTCTAACATCACCTTTCCAATTCTTATGTCTCTGTTTTCTCTTTCTAGTTACATTGGTTAAAACCTCCAGGACAATGTTAAATAGTAGAGGAGATAATAGGTATCTTTCTTGGTTCTTGACCTTAGTAGAAATGGCTTTAGTGTTTTCCAATTTAGTAAAATATTGGCTGTAGGAGTAAGGTGTATATATTTTATCATGTTTAGGCTGTATCCATCAATTCCTAATTTAGGTATTTTAAAAAATAAAAATGAGGACTTCCCTGGTGGTCTAGTGGTGGAGCGTCTGCCTTCCAGTGCAGGGGATGCAGGTTCGATCCCTGGTTGGGGAACTAAGATCCCACATGCTGCGAGGCAACTGAGCCCGTGCGCCACAACTAGAGAGAGAAAAAACCTGCACACCACAGCTAGAGAGAAGCCTGTGAGCCACAGCTGAAACCCAATGAAGCCAAAAATAATAATAAATAAATACTTTTTAAAAATTAAAAAAAATAAAAATGATTAGTGAAGTTTGTTAAAGACTTTTGTGGAATCTATGGTGATAATCGTATGCTTTTTTCCCGTTTTGATATGTTAATACAGAGAAAATTACCTCAATTTATACCATATATATGTAATTTGGTATAGTGAATCTTATTTCATGTGACTTAAGTTTCTCTTTTCTTTTTTTTTAAGTTTGGCTTAAATGAAGCATAATTGACATATAAAACTATGATATATATTTAGATAGGTATAGCAAGAGAAACCATTTAAAACTGTAGTGTAAGTACAAAACAGTTAATGACAGTTATATTTGTCTTATACCTTTTATCACTGTGAGGTAATTTTCTTTGATGCTTTCTCTTGAATTCTATTTTGTTTAAAATTAACATTTTCCAATCCTAATTCTTGCTGTTAGTATTTCTTTGGCACGCATTTTCCATATATTATTATTTTATTATAATAAGGGAAGTAGTTTGCCATTTAATACAGTGTTGTTCAGCACCTGTGCAATTCTTGCTGGGTGACAACCCAAATGTTAGTTGACTTATTTCCAAGTATGTGCAAACCATATTATGATTCTGGGATCAAATTTATGAGCTAGCTAGATGTTTCATTTTCATCATACCTACTATCTCAATTGTTAAAATGAAATGGCTGTTTTCTCATTGTTTGTATTAGTTAATTTTTTTAAATTAATTTAATTAATTTATTTATTTTCGTTGTGTTGGGTCTTCATTGTTGCGTGCAGGCTTTCTCTAGTTGCAACGAGCGGGGTCTACTCTTCATTGTGGTGCACAGTCTTCTCATTGTGGTGGCTTCTCTTGTTGTGGAGCACGGGCTCTAGGCACTTGGGCTTCAGTAGTTGTGGTGCACGGGCTCAGTAGTTGTGGCTTGCGGGGCTCTAGAGTGCAGGCTCAGTAGTTGTGTCACACAGGCTTAGTTGCTCCACGGCATGTGGGATCTTCCCAGAACAGGGATCAAACCCGTGTCCAGTGACAGGTGGATTTTTAACCACTGTGCCACCAGGGAAGTCCTGTATTAGTTAATTTTTGATGTATAACAAATAACCACAAACTCTAAGTGGTCTACAGCAATAAGCATTTATTTCACTCATGGATCTGCAAGTCCTCTGCTTTAGCTGAGGGAGCCCTGCTTCTGACTAAGTTCTGCATGTCAGCCAGGTATAGCTTTGCTTCACATGTGTTCCACTAAGGTATAGGCTAACAGGATTACAGCTACTCATTGGAAGATCACATGGTGATAGCACAGGGAAAGAGGGCAACTAGAAAGAATTGAGGTCTCAAGACTGAGGCTCAGAATGGCAGACTGTCACCTCTACCCACATTCCATTTATCGAAGCAGGTAATATAGCCAACCCAAAGTCCAGGGGTGAGGATGTGGATACTGTGAAGGGTAATTATTGACACCATAATTTAACCTACTACATTTACCATCTACTTTTGGTTCTATTTTTTTTGTCAGGGATTTTTTTACTTTGTTACATTTACGTATCTCTATATAGGACTATAAAAATATATCGTATATTCTATTTAACTCCCCATCACCCAACTATTGAGACAGCTAATATATTTAATCTTATTCCAGGTGAATAACGTTTATCCTTTTTTTTTCTTTTAAATTTTGGCTTTATTGAGGTATAATTGATATATAAAACTGTAAGATATTTTAAGTGTATATTGTGGTGATTTGATATATGCATACATTATGAAAGGATTTCCTCCAACTAGTTAATTAACACAATCAATACCTCACATATTTATCTTTTTTTTCCTTTTGGTGAGAACATTTAAGTTCTACTCTCTTAGCAAATTTTGATTATATAATAGTGTTATCAACCACAGTCACCATGTTTACATTAGATCTTCAGACCTTATTCATCTTGCAGCTGAAAGTTTGTACCCATTTACCAACCTCTCCCTATTTCTCCCAGCCTCCATCCCTGGAATCCATTTTTCTACTCTCTGAATTTGAGGGTTTTTTTCTTTTAATATTCCACATATAAGTAATACATGCAGTATTAGTTTTTCTCTGTCAGGCTTATTTCACTTACCATAATGCCCTCACAGTCCATCCATGTTGTTGCAAATGTCAAGATTCCCTATTTTCCTCTTTGATATTTTGTACTTAAAAATATAATCAGAAATGGATCACTAGGCCATATGGTAATTTTATTTTTAATTTTTTGAGGAACCTCCATATTGTTTTCCACAGTAGCTGTACCAGTTTACATTCCCACCAACAGTGCACAAGGATTCCCTGTTCTCCACACTCTCCAACACTTGTTATCTCTTGTCTTCTTGATGGTAGCCATTCTAACAGATGTAGGTGATATCTCACTGTGGTTTTGATTTGTGTTTCCCTGATGATTAGTGATGTTGATCACTTTTGCATCAACCACTTAGCCATTTGTATGTATTCTTTGGAAAACTGTCTATTCAGTTTCACTGCCTACTTTTTAATTGTATTGTTTGTGTGTTTTTGTATTGAGTTGTATGAATTTTAAAAATATTTTTTGGATATTAACCCCTCATCAGATATATGATTTGCAAAAACTTTCCCCTACTCTCTAGGTTCCTTTATCATTTTGTTGATGATTTCCTGTACAGAAGCTTTTTAGTTTGATGTAGTCCCATTTATTTACTTTTGCTTTTGTTGCCTTTGTTTTTGGTGCCAACAGTCTCTATTCTGTTCCATCGTCCTATGCATCTGTTTTCATGTCAATATCATACTCTTTTGATTACTATAGATTTGTAATATGGTTTGAAATCAGGAAGTGTGATGCTTCAAGCTTTGTTCTTCTTAAGATTTCTTTAGTTATTCACTTATTTAGTTATTTGTGGTTCCATGCAAATTTAAGGATTATTTTTCTATTTCTGTGAAAAAATGTCATTGGAATTTTCACACAGATTGCATCAAAACTGTAAATTGCTTTGGGCTATATAATCATTGTAATAATGTTAAATTTTCCAACCCATGAGAACAGAATATCTTCCCATTTATTTGTGTCTTCTTCAATTTCTTTCATCAATGTCTTATAGTTTTCAGTGTAAAAGTCTTTCACCTCCTTGGTTAAATTTATTCCCAGGTATTTTACTCCTTTTGATGCAATTGTAAATGGATGTGTTTTCTTTATTTCTCTTTCTGAGCGTTTATCAGTGTATAGGAATGCAATAGATTTTTGTATATTGATTTTGTATCCTGCAACTTTACTGAATTTGTTTATTAGTTCTGTGTTTTGGTGGAGTCTTTAGGGTTTTCTGTATATAAGATCATGTCATCTGCAAATAGAGACAGTTTTACTTTTTCTTTTCCAATTTGGATGGCTTTTATTTCTTTTTCTTGCTTACACACTCTGGCAAGGGCTTCCAATACTATGTTGAATAAAAGTGGCAAATTGGGCATCCTTGTTCCAGCTCCTTATCTTAATGGAAAAGCTTTCAGCTTTTAAACATTGAGATTGATGTTAGCTGTGGGCTTATCATGTGTGGCTTTTTTTTTTTAACTTTTTATTTTATATTGGAGTATAGTTGATTAACAGTGTTGTGTTAGTTTCAGGTATACAGCAAAGTGATTCAGTTATACATATACATGTATATATTCTTTTTTAAACTCTTTTCCCATTTAGGTTGTTACATAATATTGAGCAGAGTTCCTTATGCTATACAGTAGGTCCATTTAAAATATAGCAGTGTGTACATGTCAATCCCAAACTCTCTAACTATCCCTTTCCCCCACCCTTCCCCCCGGTAACCATAAGTTCCTTCTCTAAGTCTGTGAGTCTGTTTCTGTTTTGTAAATAAGTTCATTTGTATCATTTCTTTTTAGATTCCACATATAAGCGATATCATACGATATTTCTTTCTCTGTCTGGCTTACTTCACTCAGTATGACAGTCTCTCGGTCCATCCATGTTGCTGCAAATGGCATTTATTTCATTCTATTCAATGGCTGAGTAATATTCCATTGTATATATGTACCACATCTTCTTTATCCATTCCTCTGTCGATGGACATTTAGGTTGCTTCCATCTCTTGGCTATTATAAACAGTGCTGCAATGAACATTGGTGTGCATGTATCCTTTCAGACCATGTTTTTCTCCAGATATATGCCCAGGAGCAGGATTGCAGGATCATATCATAGTTCTATTTTTAGTTTTTTAAGGAGCCTCCATACTGTTCTCTATAGTGGCTTTACCAATTTACATTCTTACCAGTGTAGGAGGGTTCTCAGCATTTACTGTTTGTGGATTTTTTGATGATAGCCATTTTGACTGGTGTGAAGTGATATCTCACTGTAGTTTTGATTTGCATTTCTCTAATAGTTAGAGAAATAATTATTAAATAATTATTGGAGAAATGCAAATCAAAACTACGAGATATGTGACTTTTTATGCTGAGGTATGTTCCCCCATACCCACTTTGTTGAGAGTTTTTTTTTTTAAGTCTTTATTGAATTTGTTACAGTATTGCTTCTGTTTTATCTTTTGTTTTTTTGGCCCTGAGGCATGTGGGATCTTAGCTCCCCAACCAGGGATCGAACCTGCACCCTCTGCATTGGAAGATGAAGTCTTAACAACTGGACCATCAGGGAAGTCCCTGAGAGTTTTTATCATGAATAGATTTGAATGGTAGCAAATGTTTTTTTCTGCATTTGTTGAGATGATCATACAGTTTTTACCCTTCATTTTGTTAATATGGTGTATCGCACTGATTCAACATCTACCATTCAATTGTTCTTGCATTCCCTGGAATAAATCTCACTTCATCATTGTGTAAGATGCTTTTAATGTATTTTTGAATTTGTTTTGCTAATATTTTATTGAGGATTTTTGCATCTATGTTAATCAGGGATATTGACCTGTAATTTTCTTTCCTTGTGGTGTCCTTGTCTGGTTTTTGTATCAAGATAGTACTGGCCTCATAAAATGAGTTTGAAAGTGTTCCCTCGTCTTCTATTTTTGGAAGAGTTTGAGAATGATTTATGTTAATTCTTCTTTATATGTTTGGTAGAATTTGTCAGTGAAGCTATCAGGTCCTGGACTTTTCTCTGTTAGGAGGTTTTTAATTACTGTTTAATCTTCCTACTAACAATTGGTCTGTTCAGATTTTCTGTTTCCTCATGATTCAGTCTTGGTAGGTTATACACTTCTAGGAATTTACCATTTTTTCTAAGTTGTCCAATTTTTTGACATATATTTTTCATAGTATTCTCTTATCCTTTGTATTTATGTGATTATCAGTTGTAATATATCCTCTTTCTTTGTAATTTCACTTGAGTTCTATTTCTTGGTGTATTTAACTAAAGGTTTGTTTCTTTGGTTTGGGGTTTTTGTGGTTTTTTTTTTTTTAAAGCTCTTAGTTTCATTCATCTTTTTAATTTTCTTTTTAGTCTCTATTTTATCTATTTCCACTCTAGTCTTTAGTTCCTTCTTTCCACTAATGTGTTTAATTAGATTACCCCTAAGGCCACAGCTGTGAAGATAAGCTAATTGGCTCCTTTCACAGGAAGGCTGTGGGTTCATCTTACTGGCAGCTGGTTAAGAACTCTTTCTCCATTTGTTACAGTTCTATGGGACCCCTGAATTTAAGACCCACTGCCACAAGACCCAGGTCTTGTGAGAAGTGTCCCCTTTGCCTGATAAATCAGCCCCAGTCAGGGCCTTCTGGGGGCGTGGGTAGCCCTGGGAAAGTTTCTCTTCCTGCTTCCTGTGTAACCACATTCATACACAGTTGACTCAAACATGAGTTTCAACTATGTGGGTCCACTTACTTATATGTAGATTTTTTAAATAGTAAGTACAACAGTGCTACATGATCCGAGATCTGTTGAATCCATGGATGTGGAACTGCAGATACAGAGGAACTACAAGTGTATGGAGGGCTAACTATAAGTTCTACACGGGTTTTTGACTGCACAGAGGGTGGGTGCCCCTAACCCCCACGTTGTTCAAAGGCCAATTGTATTTTATTCCTTTTTCCCCAGTAGTGTA
The DNA here is from genome assembly GCF_949987515.2 of Delphinus delphis. Classification (NCBI taxonomy): domain Eukaryota; kingdom Metazoa; phylum Chordata; class Mammalia; order Artiodactyla; family Delphinidae; genus Delphinus; species Delphinus delphis. Next base: position 106,050,929 of record NC_082683.1, on the reverse strand, counting down.
TTGTATTTTCCTTTCAGGAGGGCTGGACTCTGCAAGTTCTCTCTCGTGGGTGAGTACCTGGCCACTTCAGCACTCACCTAATTCTTGCCCAACAGTAGCAAGAGGCATCCAGGAAGTCTCACTGGCTCTGCTGGTGCCACAGTTTGTATGAAGGTATGTCTGTCTGCTACTGGCTGAACTGGTGGGCAGGATTCCCCTTGGATCCCTTGGGGAAAGGTACAAGATCTGGAAACCCTCATAGAGGCGACCTTGTTCATTATGGATGTACAATTTGTTGATTAACGAGGGGGATTAAAAAGGAGGAATATCTTATGCTGCCACATGCTGATGTCCCTTTCCAACTTATAATCTAAATAAGTAGAGAGTTTCTCTTTATTAACTGGTGTGGAAGTTTTTCAGTGTTAACCAGTAGTGCTCTTGTACATTGAATATTAGCTGAGAATCAGCACCTTTGCTCCCACCTGTTATATGCCAGAAATGTCAGATAAACTGATAAAATGTGTAGAAAAATTTCGTGTCTTTGGAAAGATTTACTAAAGATGAGTCACCAAAAAATTGATGTCAAATTACATTTGGACAAGATAATTGTAAAAGGTTGAGGAAAAAATCATTTTAAAATATGTAGGACAATGCATATTTTGTCCTGGCAGATAAGTCTTAAGTTCTTTTACTTGCTAAGTTATGAGAATAGATTTTTCATACTAATCTGTTAAATACAAAGTCAGTTTAACCAAATTAGTTCATAAACGTTGCTAGATTTGATTTGTTTTTATGTTATTTAGAATTTTTGTACTTATGTTCATAAGTAAGAATAGCCTATCATTTTCCTTGCTTTTATTGGCTTTGCTTTATTAAGATTATACTGGCCACATGAAATGAATCAGGGATACCACCTCTTTATCTATCTTCTATACAAAAGGGAGTATATACAAAAAGGGAATGACCTTCTGGGTTATTTAGTAGAACTTTTCTGTAAAGTATTTTGGGCCTGGTGTTGCAATATTCATTTGCCTGAAAATATCTATTTTGCTTTAATTCTTAAATGATATTTTAACCAAGTAAATAATTCTAGGTTATTTCCTTTCAGCAATTTGAAGATATTAATCTACTATTTTTTTAAACATCTTTATTGGGGTATAATTGCTTTACAATGGTGTGTTAGTTTCTGCTTTATAACAAAGTGAATCAGTTATACATATACATATGTTCCCATATCTCTTCCCTCTTGTGTCTCCCTCCCTCCCACCCTCCCTATCCCACCCCTCCAGGCGGTCACAAAGCACCCAGCTGATCTTCCTGTGCTATGCGGCTGCTTCCCACTAGCTATCTACCTTACGTTTGGTAGTGTATATATGTCCATGCCTCTCTCTCGCTTTGTCACAGCTCACCCTTCCCCCTCCCCATATCCTCAAGTCCGTTCTCTAGTAGGTCTGTGTCTTTATTCCTATCTTACCCCTAGGTTCTTCATGACATTTTTGTTTTTTTAAATTCCAAATATGTGTGTTAGCATACGGTATTTGTCTTTCTCTTTCTGACTTACTTCACTCTGTATGACAGACTCTAGGTCTATCCACCTCATTACAAATAGCTCAATTTCGTTTCTTTTTATGGCTGAGTAATATTCCATTGTATATATGTGCCACATCTTCTTTATCCATTCATCTGTTGATGGACATTTAGGTTGTTTCCATGTCTTGGTTATTGTGAATAGTGCTCCTATGAACATAGTGGTGCATGTGTCTTTTTAAATTATAGTTTTGTCTGGGTATATGCCCAGGAGTTGGATTGCTGGATCATATGGTAATTTCTATTTTTAGTTTTCTGAGGAACCTCCATAATGTTTTCCATAGTGGCTGCACCAATTTTCATTCCCACCAAAAGTGTAGGAGGGTTCCCTTTTCTCCACACCCTCTCCAGCATTTGTTATTTGTAGACTTTTTAATAATGGTCATTCTGACCAGTGTGAGGTGGTACCTCATTTTAGTTTTGATTTGTATTTCTCTGCTAATTAGTGATGTTGAGCATCTTTTCATGTGCCTATTGGCCATCTGTATTTCTTCTTTGGAGAAATGTCTTTTTAGGTCTTCTGCCCATTTTTCGATTGGGTTTTTTGTTTTTATTGTTGTTGAGTTGTATAAACTGTATATTTTGGAGATTAAGCCCTTGTTGGTTGCATCATTTGCGAATATTTTCTCCCATTCTGTAGTTTGCCTTTTGATTGTGGTTTCCTTTGCTGTGCAAAGGCTTGTAAGTTTGATTAGGTCCCATTTGCTTATTTTTATTTATTTATTTATTTATTTATTTATTTATTTATTTATTTATTTATTTTGCGGTACACGGGCCTCTCACTGTTGTGGCCTCTTCTGTTGCGGAGCACAGGCTCCGGATGCGCAGGCTCAGCGGCCATGGCTCATGGGCCTAGCTGCTCCGCGGCATGTGGGATCTTCCCAGACCGGGGCACGAACCCGTGTCCCTTGCATCGGCAGGCAGACTCCCAACCACTGCACCACCAGGGAAGCCCCCATTTGTTTATTTTTGTTTTTATTTCTATTGCCTTGGGAGACTGAGCTAAGAAAATATTGATACAATTTACGTCAGAGAATGTTTTGCCTATGTTCTTCTAGGAGTTTTATGATGTCATGTCTTATATTTATGTCTTTAAGTCATTTTGAGTTTATTTTTGTGTATGGTGAGAGGGAGTGTTCTGACTTCATTGATATATATGTGGCTGTCCAACTTTCCCAACACTACTTGCTGAAGAGACTGTCTTTTTGCCATTGTATATTCTTGCCTCCTTTGTCAAAGATTAATTGTCCATAGGTGTGTGGGTTTATTTCTGGGCTCTCTATTCTGTTCCATTGATCCATATGTCTGTTTCTGTGCCCAAACCATACTGTTTTGATTACTGTCAGTTTGTAGTATAGTTTGAAGTCTTGGAGGGTTATGCCTCCTGCTTTATTCTTTTTCTTCAGGATTGTTTTCACAATTCAGTGTCTTTTATGGTGAGGAACTCCAACATTTAATGGCTGGGTGTTTGGGGCTGAATTGTGTCTTCCAAAATTCATGTGTTGAAGCCTTAATCCCCAGTACCTCTGAATGTGACTGTATTTGTAGATAGTGCCTTTAGAGAGGCATTAAGTTAAAGTCAGGCCGTTAGGATGGGGCCTATTTCAATCTGACTGGTGTCCTTGTAAGAGGAAATTTGGAAATACAGGTACCAGGGTATGCATGCACAGAGGAAACAACTTGTGAGGATACAAGAAGAGGGTGGCCATCTGCAAGCCAAGGGGAGGGGTCTCAGAAAAAGCCAACCCTTCTGACATCTTGATTTTGGACTTCAAGCTTCCTGAATTGTGAGAAAATACATTTATTGTTGTCACCCAGTCTGTGGTATTTTGTAATGGCAGCCTTAACAAACTAACACACTAGGTAAAAAGAAGACCATGGGAGAAAACTGTGCAAAGATGATAAAAGATAAGTTCCTGGATTATTGTGTCACAGAAGAGTATCTTGTCACAGAAGCCAAGGCAATAGTGTTTCAAAAAGAGGGAAGCGGTGGACAGTGTTGAACTCTACTCAGAGGTCAGGATGAGAACTGAAAAATGTTCTTTGGATTTAGCAACTTGGAGGTCATTGGTATTCTTAACACAGACTCTCTTGGTGGAGTGAAAGTGCAGAAAGTCAGAATGGTGTAGGTTAGAGTCAGTGGGAGGTGAAGAAACAAAAGCAGTGTAGATGGGACAACTCTTTGGAGGTTGGGCTGTGACGGGGGAGGGAATGAGGATTTAGGGAGTTCTTTAAAAAAAATTTTTTTTTATTATGTAAAAAAATTTTTGGCTGCCTCAGGTCTAAGTTGTGGCACATGGGATCTTTTGTTGCGGTGTGCGGGCTTCTCTCTAGCTGTGGCGTGCAGACTTCTCTCTAGCTGTGGTGCGTGGGCTCCAGAGCGCGTGGGATCAGTCGTTGTGGCCTGTGAGCTTAGTTGCCCTGTGGCATGTGGGGTCTTAGTTCCCCGACCAGGGATTGAACCAGCGTTCCCTGCATTGCAAAACGGATTCTTAACCACTGGACCACTAGGGAAGTCCCTAGGGAGTTCTTTTTAATGAGCGTGACTTGACCTTGTTTATAAGTCAATGGAAAGATTCTAATTTAAAGAACAAACTGAATATATAAGAGAAAGTAATTGGCAGAATAACATTCTTGAGAAGGCTGGAGGGGACAGAGTTCACAGCAGACATGGGGGAAGGGGGCAGTTGACCTTTTTGTTAACATAAGGGAAGAAAAGGATAGAAGGATTGTTGTTCATTTTCTGGCTGGTGAAGGTCCTAGGTTTTTAAGCAATCTTTGCTTCCTAAAATGAAATCTCAGTTCAACCTTGCCTTATAACTAGTGTCATTTCCTCTCATGTTCTGGCATTTAGTTGGTTGTCTTATTTTCAGTGTGGTTGTGAGTCTTCACCTTAATGCCACTGGTATTTGAGTGAGAAGTTGGGAGAAGCTTCAAAGGCCAGTTGCTAGTCAAGACACCATTAAAATGACAAGTTTGTATATTCTCAAGTTTTACATTTAAGTACTTATGCCATCTGGCATTTATGATATATGCAGGAAGTCTAATACTTTTCCCAACTTGCTAGCCAGTTATCCACATACCATTTTAAATTCAGTATTTGAGTACCTATTAATTGATTTGTGTGATAGGGAAAATAAATGAGAAATCACCTTTCTCAAAGGCCTTAGTATTTATGCAGTAATTAAATAAATATACCAATGAGTATAATATGTCAACAAATTAAGTACCATAAACCCGATTATCGTTTGTAGTTCAACCACAGAGAGGTTAGATTTTCCTGGATTCCTAAAGAATCAGATTTGATAGGGAACAATAGCGGGTTGGAGATACGGGAGGGGATTTAGAGGGTGCAGGGTGTCCAGGGAGGGACCAGAATGAGCAAAGCCTCAAGCAAGAAACTGTAGGATGTCTTTGGGAAATTAGGTTAAATTATGGTGGAAGACAAGTAATGCTCGAGTGAGTTTATTCTTCACTTAGTAGACAGCAAAAGAAAACACATTGGCCTAGAGATGGTTCGGGGCTCTAAAATGGGTGATTCAAGCTATACTTGAAGAGGATTAATTAACTTAGAATGTAGTTTAGATTGATGGGACAAAAATTTAAACAATAGGCATGTTACAAAGTGAAGGAAAGTTTATTAAAAGTCAAGAAAATATGTGATTGTACATAATGAAAATTTCAAGTTTAAGTTAAGTTCCTCACTGTCTCAATAAGCAGGGCTTTTTAAAATTGATGTTTATGGTACAAACTTCTCCACAAAAGCTCATCAGTGAACAAAATCTTATATTGTCCTCTTGGCCCTATCTTGGCCTCCTCAGAGGGGAGGGCCAGATGGCATCAAAGATGCTGTGGAAGAAAGGGGACAGAACCCTTGGGATAAACAAAGTAGGTAGCTTCTCTCATTCTTCCTTCTCAGATAGTGACACCCTTTGATGGGAAGAGTGAAGGGGTTATGAGACAGGAAAGACATACGGAGATGAAGCAGAGCAGCATTTTTGACTGATGAGCTAGGAGAGGTCAGAAAGGAAAGCAGGGGGCTGCCACTAACAGGTGACCTCACGTTTAAGGGAGAAAGTGCTACATGAGTTTTCTGATCTCTTTCCGTGTTGTTTTGCCCAGTTTACCAGGGGGCAGACAGTCATGGCCCAGGGCCTTCATCCAGAGAAAAGGCCCATACGGTTGGAGCAAGTGGGACAGAATAGGGTGAAAAGAAGCCCCTTTTTTTCCAAAAAAAATACCTGTGCCCCTAAAAATGTCAGTTATGCTCCCTTTGGGGGTGAGTTCCCCGCTCTGATGCCCCTCTCAGATGTTCAGAAACATCTACAGCTAGCCCTATGCACTCTGATGTCCAAAGGAAGTACAGCTTTTCAGGAGGGCAGACAGCTTGTGGACAATCAAGTTTTCCTTGCATCTGCTTATACCTCACCTGTTTGGACTCTGGCTGCTTTTGAAGGGCCGGCAGCTTACTTATGCATTGGCTTAGATTTCTCTACATTCTCCCTTTTTGGAGTTCCAGTTCTGCTTCTAAGACTTAAGATGCCAGACAAGAGGTTAAAATTATTATAATCACCCATGTGTCAAGCGCTGGTGGTTAAGAGTAATAGATAGGAGGCAATAAAAATGAAAGTAAAAAAGAAATTTTAGGAAAAACAAATTAAGGAATCGTGAATTTAGGGTATAATAGGTCTTCAAAACAGATGCTAAATTGTTGAAGGGTGAAGGAGCCCAGAGGGAGTCAAACAGAACAGTACAACCCAGGTGCCAACAGCACTACTCTCCTTAGAAGGTCATGGTCCCAGCTCTGAGACTTACGGCCTCAAAGCAGCAGAAATCTGGCTGAGGAGAGTCAGCCAAGACTGAGACTTCATGTACCAAGTGTGAAAAGCCATAGCTTACACGGGTGTCTCCTCCTAAGACTCCTTCTCCTGTGGTTCTCTGCCCCCTGCCCTCCCCAGTCTGACATTCCCTGTCAGTTTTGTGCCATTTCCACAATTCCCTTATTTCTTGCAGCTGAACTGATTCGGTGGGAGGGGGGGTGATCTTCTGGTTTCTCTGAAGTCACATTTGACAGGCCTCTGGGCCAACGTGTGTTCTTCTAGCTCTGAATGCTGAGCAGGATAGAGAGAAGGGCAGGAGGGGCTCCACACGTCTGGATCAGGAACCTCATTTCTCAGCCTTTCCCCTCGGAGACCTATCTTTCCAAAGCACGAACTGGCTGAAGGTGCTTCCTTCCCCTAGAGCCACCCTGTTCTCCTATTACCTTTCCTTTCTCCTTAATCCACTCACCTTTCTCACTATAAAGAAATCAGTCTGATGGAGGGGACGAAAACTAGATGAGGGGAAAGAAAGCAAAGAAACCATTAGAGATAGAAAAATGTATTTATTATTATGCAAATAGCTGTGCAAACTGGGGCCCTGGCAAGCTGCCAAAGGATCTTCCCAAATATCTTGTGCATCCCTGTATTACACGCACCACATCAGTACCACATCCAAGAGAACAAAATTCGAATTCAGAAAACAGAGTACCTCAGAGGCCCACCAGATTCTGATTCCTTTTTGAAATATTCTATTACAGTAGCTTTGAGCAAACATCTTAGCTGGTTGCTGAAGGCTGGATCTGATGCTGAGCCGATTGTTAAGGCACCGGCTGTCCTAAGGAGGAAGATGGGGCCTGTGGATGAAGGATGGCAGCCTTGCTTCTAGGAAAGTAGTAGCTGGTAAGGATGGTCAAGGAATATATATTTCATCACTTTAAAAAACTTTAAAACTTTTTAAGATCAACTTTACTAAAATGACTAGTTCTTTAGTAATTATTGAAATAACCACTCCAGAAGTAGCATGCCTTAGTTTCTTTTTACCATATCATAAATCTTTCCAATATTGTTAGTACTTATTACTGTAGAATTATTATCTGATATACTAAAACTCTTTTGATACTGCTTGAATTGTGCAAGTGTATAAAACATAACTTCTCTGCTAAGTTTTTACATTGGTTTAAAGAAACCACCACTGAGTGAATTCATTTCAGTAAGTATCTAAGTAAAAAGATGAAGTTTCTGTATAATTATAGCACTTGGGGGCCAATTCAGCTTCTTCTAGTAACTCTGGGCTCAGTACAGTTCAAACAATGCTAACTTATACAGCAAGCAGGTCATTAGAAGAAAATACTAGTCCAGCAAATCTACATTATATCCTCATGGTCAAAATGAATTTCACACTGCTCCTTAAGAATACATTGAATGGGTTCAGAAATAAAACAGTTCACTTGTTTGTTTGCTGGTGTGTTTATTTTAGTGAACAGAGTGAAGTTCTTAGAATCAGGCCTTGGTCTGTGGGCCTGAAGGATCTCCAGAGAATTGATGTGAAAAAGATTCAGTATGTTAGCAAGTGGCAATTCTTCAATTAATTCCCCTCTTCGTATATCTTTTAATTTAGCTGTTGGCACCCAGAAACGCTTGGGTATATTTTACCTCCTTGGATATATACAAGTTAGAAAATGCTCCTTAGTTTTTTCTCATTGAAGAGGGGTAGACTGAAAAACATGGCAGAAGAAGACTTGGCCTTGGATTAAATAATGACACCAGAAAAATGCAAGACATTTTCCCCTTCTGAGCTGGAAGTGCACACCATCAGGATAACAAAAGGATACATGTAAGTTGGGATGCCTCTTGAGGCCAAGTGTTTCCGAATAAGTCGCTCAGTACCATACCAGTTAAAACCTTCTGTGGCATGTCCAATGCGTGGAAGATGGACACTTGCTGTTAAAAAAAAAAAAAGAATCATGATGTCTTCATTCATCAAATTGATTAATGTGTATAAAATATACATAGGAGATAATAACATATTCTGAGTCACTTTGTGGTTTCCAATGAACAAAATGTATATAATCTTGGTGTGTCCCACTCAAAGCATATGATTATAATGTCAAAAATATTCTGGGGAGGGGTTGTAATAGGGGAAAATTAAATTAATTCTATTGAACACAAGGACCTACAGGCTCTGGAAATAAGTAGGTACTATGGAAATAAAATACGATCAATGATCAAGATGTAATTAAAATAAGCAAAGATTCTTTAACAAGTCAAGGGGACTTCCCTGGTGGCGCAGTGGTTAAGAATCCGCCTGCCAGTGCAGGGGACGTGCGTTTGATACCTGGTTTGGGAAGATCCCACATGGTGCAGAGCAACTAAGCCTGTGAGCCACAACTACTGAGGCTGCGTTCTAGAGTCCTCGAGCCACAACTACTGAGCCCCAGCGCCTAGAGCCTGTGCTCCGCAACAAGAGAAGCCGCTGCAATGAGAAGCCCGTGCACCACAACGAAGGTGTAGCCCCCACTCGCTGCAACTAGAGAAAGCCCGTGCACAGCAATGAAGACCCAATGCAGCCAAAAATAATAAAATAAATTTATTTAAAAAAAGTCAATCAGTTCAAGAAACTGTGAGACACACTGGGCTTAGAAACAAAATTGAAGTTGGGTTTTTGGCAGAGAACTGTCTGCTAATGCGGACTGGGACTCTCCAAGAGGCGTTTCACAACTGCATTATGACCAGTTTACTTCATCTCTGGTCCTTTACTTCCTCATCTGTAAAATGATACAAATACCCAAGTGGATACAGGCGGTCCACAGAGATAATGGATACAAAAGTGATGTAGAAAGGAAAAGGGCTTTGCAAATACAAGATGAGGAGGTTGTTACTTCTGTGATCTCTCATACTGGGGCTTACCTTTACCATGTATGCTGAATGGGGTCTTGACATTTCTTACCTCCCTTTAAAAATCACATCATATGCTTGGGAGCAGAAATTCATCTATCCCTGGGCACAAGTGGAAGAGCTTACCTTTCTTTTTCTTTGCTGCTAAAAATATCTTCTTCAGGCCCTCGTCTAGGGCTGCCATCTTAATGCCAGACAGGACATTGGCACGATCACGGTGCTGGGCCACAATCAAGGCCAACTAGGAGGAATGATCATTAGCTGGGTGGGAGCAGGAGTAGTTTCAAGGGGAGGTGATGGGAGTCAAAGTTCAGCTCTGATAAACTGATGTGGTTGTTTACTTACCAAATCTTGCCCTTTGTTTCTTGACTCTTTATCATCAATAGGAAATAAAAGGACACCTCCCAAACTCAAATCTGAGGTAAAACAAAAGGGAGCAACAGAAAGAACACAAAGTTCACTACAGAATGAGATCCCTGAGGAAGGACTACTCTGAATCCTCCTTATGTCTTGCCTTTTCCAAATCCACTCAGGTATGGGTAAGAGTGGCACCCCGTCTTGTTCCTGATATTAGAGGAAAAGCTTTCAATTCTTGTGGAATATAATGTTAGCTGTGGGTTTGCTGTATACGGCCTTTTATATTATACTGAAGTATGTTCCTTCTATACCCAATCTGCAGAGGGTATGTTATCGAAAGGATGTTGTATTTTGTCAAATGATTTCTCTGCATATATTGAGATGATCACTTTTATCTTTCATTCTATTAATGTGGTGTATAACATTTATTGATTTGTGTATGTGAACCATCCCTACATCCCAGGGAAAATTCCTGCTAGGTCATGGTATGTAATCCTTTTAATGAGTTCCTGAATTAGGTTTGCTAATATTTCATTGAGAATTTTTGCATCAATGTTTACCAGAGATATTGGTCTATAGTGTTGTTTTCTTGTAGTGTCCTTATCTGGCTTTGATATTGGTAATACTGGCCTCACAGAATGAGTTTGGAAGTGTTCCCTCCTCTTCAATTTTCTGGAAGAGTTTGAGAAGGACTGATGTTAATTCCCCTTTGAATGTTTGGTAGAATTTGCCAGTGAAGCCATCTGGTCCTGGAGTTTCCTGTGTTGGGAGGTTTTTAATTACTGAGTCAATCTCTTTACTCATCATTGATTTGTTCAGACTTTCTAGTTCTTACTGGCTCAGTCTTGGTAGGTTGTAGATTCTATGAACTTATCCATTTCTTCTAGGTTATCTAATTTGTTGGTGTACAATTATTCATAGTAGTCTCTTATGATTCTATGTATTTCTGTAGGGTCAGTTATAATTTCTTTTCTGGTTTTATTTGAGTATTTCCTCTTTTTCTTAGTCTTGCTAAAGGTTTATCAATTTTGTTTATCTTTTTGAAAAACTAGCTCTTAGTTTCATTGACCTTTTGTTTTTCTGGTCTCTACTTCATTTATTTCTGCTCTGAATTTTACATCCTTTATTCTGCTAACTTTGGGCTTAATTTACTCCTCTTTTCTAATTCCTTGAGGGGTAAAGTTAGGTTGACTATTTGTGATCTTTCTAATTTCTTAATATTTGCATTTATTACTGTAAGCTTCCCTCTCAGAACTGTTTTTGCAGCACCCCATAGGTTTTGGTATGTTGCGTTTCTATTTTCATTTTTTTGAAATATTCTTTGATTTTCCTGTTGGTTTTTTCTTTGACCCATTGGTTGTTCAGGAGTGTGTTGTTTAGTTTGCACACACTTGCAGATTTTCCAGCTTTCCTCGTTTTATTTCTAGTTTCATACCATTGTGAACAGAAAAGATACTTGGTATGATTTCAATTGTCTTATTTTGCTAAGATTTGTTTTTTGCTCTGTCATATGATGTCTCCTTGAAAACATTCCATGTGCACTTAAGAAGAATGTGTATTCTGCTGCTGTTGGATGGAATGTTCTATAGATGCCTGTTAGGTCCACTGGGTCAAATGTTTGGTTCAAGCCCATCATTTCCTTGTTGATTTTGTCTGGATGATTTACGTATCACTGACAGTGGAGTACTGAAGTCCCCTATTATTATTGTATTGTTGTCTATTTCTCCCTTCATAGCTCTTAATATTTGCTTAATGTATTTAGGTACACAGATGTTATGTGCATATATGTTTACAACTGTTGTATCTTCTTGATGAATTGATCCCTGTATCATTATATAATGACCCCTTTGTTTCTTATTACCATTTTTGGCTTAGAGTCTATTTCATGTGATATAAATATAGCTATTTCCACTTTCTTTTAGTTTCCACTTGTATGGAATATATTTTTCCATCTCTTCACTTTGAGTCTGCATATGTCTTTAAGGCCCAAGTGGGTCTCTTATAGGCAGTATATAGTTGGGTCTTGTTATTTTTATCCATCTAGCCACTCTGTGCCTTTTGATTGATGAATTCAATCCATTTACATTTTATTTATTTATTTATTTATTTTTGGCTGTGCTGGGTCTTCATTGCTGCACGTGGGCTTTCTCTAGTTGTGGCTAGTGGGGGCTACTCTTCACTGTGGTGCACAGGCTTCTCATTGTGGTGGCTTCTCTTGTTGTGAAGCAAGGCTCTAGGCACGCGGGCTCAGTAGTTGTGGCACAGGGGCTTAGTTGCTCCACAGCATGTGGGATCTTCCCGGACCAGGGCTCGAACCCGTGTCCCCTGAACTGGCAGGCAGATTCTTAACCACTGCACCACCAGGGAAGTCCCCAATCCATTTACATTTAGAGTAATTATATGTAAGGACTTACTAATGTCATCTTGTGCTTTCCAGTGGTTTTGTATTTCCATTGTTTCTCTTTCCCTCTGTTTTCTGCCTACCTTCGTAAATTGGTTATTTTTTGTGGTGGTATACTCTGGTTCCCCCTTCTCTGTCTTTTGTGGATCTGCTCTAGGTTTTTGCTTTGTGGTTACTATGGCGCTTACATGAAACATAGAACAATGTTCAACTGCCTATAAAAGCTCCACCCTTTTACTCCTCCCTTTTATATTATACATGTAACAATTTACCTCTTTTTATGTTTTTATGTAATTCATTAGCAATTTATAGTAGCTATAGTTATTTTTACTACTCTTTTCCTTTAACCTTTAAATTATAGTTGAGTGGTTAACACACCATCCTAACACTGAGTTAGTTTTCTAAATCTGACTCTATATATTTTACCTTTATCAGTGTGTTGTGTACTTTCATATGTGTTCATGTCACTGATTAGTGTCTTTTCATTTTGGCTTGAAGAACTCCTTTCAGCATTTCTTGCAAGGCAGGTCTAGTGGTGGTGAATTCCCTCAGCTTTTGTTCGCCTAGGAAAGCCTTTATTTCTCCTTCATACCCAATAGATAACTTTGCTGGTAAAGTATTCTTGGCTGGAAATTCTGATATTTCAACACTTTGAATATGTTATTCCACTCTCACGACCTGTAGAGTTTCTGCTAGGAAATCTGCTGATAGCCTAATAGGGGTTCCTTTGTAGGTTACATTCTTGTTTTCCCTGGCTGCTTTTAAGATTCTTTATCATTGATTTTTGACAGTTTCATTATAATATGTCTTGGAGAAGGTCTTTTTGCATTGAGATTACAGGGTGATCTATTAGCTTCATGGACATGTGTGTCCAAGACTTTCCCCAGGTTTAGAAAGTTCCCAGCTATTATTTCTTAAACTCTTTGTCCCCTTCTCCTTCTAGAAGCCCACTTATTCTGATATTTGTGTTTTCTTGTTTCAATCTCGTAACTCACATAAGCTTGCTTCGCTCTTTTAAAATTTCTGTTCTTTCATCTCTTCCGTGTTATTTCAAAATTCCTATCTCCCGAAGTCACTTATTCTTTCTTCCATATGGTCTCCCCCACTATAGCTGCTCTCTGTTGCATTCTTCATCTCATCCACTGACTTCCTCAGCTCTACGATTTGTTTTGTTTTTTAAAATTTCAATCTCTCTGAAAAGAAGTCATTATGTTAACATATTTTATTCCTGATTTTACTGAGTTGCCTGAGTCTTCTTGTAAAATTCATTGAGTTTCTTTGTAACTGCTATTCTGAATTCTTTGTCAGTCAGATCATAATATTCTGTGCCTTTGAGCACGGTTGCTAGAGAACTGTCATTTTCTTTTTGTGATGCCATATTTCCTTGATTTTTCATATTCCTGGTACATGCTGGTGCTTTTGAATCTGAAGTAGCGGATACGTCCTAAACTCTGTGCTCATTACCGTCAGCAGATGGGGTATTATGTTCTATGGTTTTGATATTATCTCAGTTTTTCCTATGTGTTTGTGCTCCACTCTTCTTGCTCTGTCTTGTGGCCAAATTTTTAAGCTTTTGTGTCTTCTCTGATTCTTACAATTCACCAGGTTGGCTGCACACCTTTTTTCCCCAGAAGGTGGAAACCAAGTTTGTGGTTTCTTCCCTGCCCATCAACAGGACCTGTTTTGAGTGGGCTCCTGGTCTAGCAGAGCTCGCTCTCATGGACACCCTGCGGAGCAAGCACAGGGAGCCAGCAGCAGAGTTGGGGGGAGGTGTGGGCTTAACACTTGGTGCATTGGGAGTGCCCACACACCTGGTAGGGAGACCCCCCAGGGTGGCACCCCCAGGGGTCCTTGAGTGAACTTCCTACTTCCTGAGCACATGTCTTTGACACCATTTGAAATTCTTATCTGCCTCTTTCCCAATATCCTTCCTTCCCACAGTCGTGGAGCTCCCCACCTTAGTACTCCAGACGCTGGCAGAGAGAAACAGGTTTTTCCAGCTGTGTTGCACCTGGCGAGGGTAGCTGGGTGCCTCTGCCAGAAAAATCAGCCCCTCGAAGTGTTTCCTTGGGGGCAGGGTTGATGCTGGGAAAGTCTCTTACCACCTTGGCTGCAAGCAAAGTCATATTTTTCTTTTTCTCCAATGGTGTGCCAGAGTCTCCCTTCAGGAAGGCTGGACTTCTGCAAGTTCTGTGTGTGGGTACCTGCCCAGGGCAGCACTCACCTGATTTTTGCCCTACAGCAGTGGGAGGGGTCTAGGCAGTTTTGCTGGCTCCACTGGTTCCTTGCCTATACGGAGGTGTGTCTGTCTCTTACCAGTTGCAGTGGTGGGTGAGTCTTCTCTTGGGTCTCCCAAAAGACCCACCAAAGCACCTTTGTTCATGTTTAGATGTCTAAACCATTGGTTAAAAAGGGAGATTAAAGAAGGAATGTCTTATGCAACCATGTCACCCCCTTCACGCCTGAATTTTTATGATCTAATTCAGTGCCTCTCAAACGCTGCCTACAAAGTACTCCTGTAGGCATTGGAGAGTGAATGCAAAACCCAGAGGCATCCAAGCTGGGAGGAGGTGGGGCACTATGAACGTAAAATTCCTTCAGAAGAGTCTTACGTTTGTCTTAAACTATTCAAATATTGTATTCTACCATACTTACATATTTGTATTTGAATATTTTCCTACCTCACCCAAATCAAATCAAATTCTCTAGAGAAACGAGCTAATTTAATTCTATGGCTTTGCATACTCCAATTTTTTTTTTTTTTTTTTTTTTTGGCCTACTCCAGTTTGAACCTTTTGTCCTCTCAATCCATCCTGCATACCCCAATTGTTCAGGTCATTCTAAAATATTTGCTCTGCTATGCCATTCTTCTACTCAAATCTCCCATATCTAGCCACTAGCCATTGGATAAGGTACTGCCTAGAATGGCATCTCCCTGGACAAGTCATGTACAGTCTTCTATAATGTGGCCCAAATCTCTCTTCTTTAAAATCTAACTCTCCTCTATTCCTCAGCCTAAACCCTCTATTCCAGCCTGTCTGACCTACACAACATTCCCCAAAAACATTCACTGTGTAGCTGCAGGGATCATTCAATATCCCATACTGGGAACGGTGGAGTTACAGGGATACCAAAAAGAATGAGACATGGTTATGGACTCTCCTGCCCTTTCTCTCCACCTATTTAAATTCAACCCAACCTACCCTTCCAGGCCTAAGAGAACGTTCACCACTTTCCATGAAGCCCTCCCGATAACTCAAGCCCACTTTTTATCTACCCTGCTCCACCTTATTTCAGTCCTTCTTCAGAAAACAGTGCACACCCCCATCTCTGTTTCCTTACTGACCACTTACGCCTTAACTCTGTGCAACCAGGTTTTACTTTTCACACTCTCTCCAAGTGCTCCAAGGTCATGTGACTGCCCTTGGGGCAAATCCAATGGCCTTTTCCCAATGCTCATCCTCACGTCAGTGTCTGACACTACAGACCACTTCTTGACATCTCTCTTCCCTTGTACCTCAAAACACTCCATTCTCAAGGTTCTCTTATTTTTCTGACAATTCCTTCTTTCTCCCCTTCTTGCCTCTGCTCCTAAATGGAGGTGTTTTCCATGCTCTATTCTCTGCCCTCCCACTCCTCACTCAAATGGGAACTTCTCAGCCGGCATCTCTAACTCCGACCTCCTCCTGAATTCTCTCCTTTTCCAGCTGCCCAATCAATATCTAGATCTGGGTTAATTATTTCACACATATTAAGCCCTGTAATATGTAATCTGTTTTAGTAGAAAGAGGATTCACTCTAAGTCCTTACATCCCCTTCTACCCTGGAGAAGTGAGCAGAAGAATCAGGAAAAAAACAATCTCTAAGAAATGTGAAGAGCCCTCCTCCACTGGACAAGATCCTTTATTTCCTATGGAATTTGAGAGGCTAATCACAATAATCACTTTACTCCTCTTGCCACTTTGTGATCTCTACACATAACAGGAGGTGCCCTGGCCCCTCCCTATGCCAAGGGGGAATAGTGTTCAGCTTCCAAGTTCCCCTGCCCCGCACAGCTCTACTTCTGCCTCCAGGGAGTGTTACTTCATAATACAACCTCCTTCCCTTCAGCACCCAGGTCTTGTTAGCACTTCAGTGGTATGTCTCAGTTCTCTCCCACAGGACTCTGACACTTTCAGGAGATATTCCCTCAAGAAGATGGAGGCAATTGGGTAAACAATGAAATGATCTTCAAGCCAACACTTTTAACATGCTTGCAGGGATTGACATTTATCAAAGTACTTGCACATTCATTCATTATCCTCATTATAGTCCCATGCGGTGGGTGGAATAAGTATTATTCACAAATTACAAATGAGAAAACAGACACAGGGAGGGGAAGGGATTGCCTCAAAGTCGCATATCAACCAGCTGACTGATGACAGAATGCGGCTCCAACTGGCTCGTCCCGCTCCTCATCTAGTGCTTTTTAACGCACCTAATACTTGTCCTAAGCGTCCTCTCCCCTCTTCTCCCATCCCTACCCCTTCTTTCTGCTTTGCTTCTTACCTTTCATTCTCCCAGCCAGCTCATATATTTTTCTTGGCTCAGCAGATCTTTTTTCCAGAGCTGTGAATAAACCACCTCTGCCCCAGCGGCCAGAGTCATCTGATAGAAGAAAGAGAAAATTTTCTTCTATAGGAGGCAAAATCCAGTCCACAATTTAAAAAAACAAAGGTACGCCGAAGAGACCTGTAGAAGAAACTAATCTCCTGAACATATTATACACTGGACTTCTCAAATATGTTTAGGTTTTCTGGAATATACTTGGCCATCATAACAGAAAAGCATCAAAAAAATTAGTGTTCTGAAAGAGCAGAATCTCTGCGGTACTTCTGTAACTCCTGGGAGATGGCTGAGGAAAGATGCAGAGCAGATGTAATACAACAGCACACAACTCCCATTTTACAGGTAAGAAAATGGAAAGGTTAAATGACTTACTCAAGCTGGTGCTAACACAGCTAGTTAGTACCTGGTATTTACAGTCATTCATTCATTCAATCATACTATAAATATTTGTTAGTATTACATATCAAGAACTGTTTTAGGCACTAGGGTTACAGCAGTGGACAAAAAGAAATCCCTACTCCCATGAAGCTATTTTCTAGTTCAATGAAACAAATAAGCAAATACATAGGCAATACGTCAGGTGGTGATGTATCATCAAGTAAAATAAGGTAAGAAAGTGGCTAGAGAAGAATAGAGGGGTGAGGATGGGGTCTGGGCAATCAAGAGAGACCCTCTCTGAGATGCAGCATTTGAACAATGCTTGATGTGGCGAAGTGGGGAAAGAGGGCTCCAGTAAAAAGTACAAAGGTCATGAGGGAAGAACATGCTTGGAGTTTGGAAAGGATTCGTTTGTCTTACAGATGTTACCTCCTTGTACTCTCTTAAAAACCTTGTGCAGAGAACAGGGCAGATCTTATACCATTATACAGATAAGGAAGTTGGGGCCCAGAGAGGCTGGGCTGCTCAACCGGATAAACAAGAGGGACAAGAGTCAAATCCCAGTCTCCTGGTTCTAAAATTCACTCTTTTTGACCACACAAGACTACACTGGGCCCATTAATCACCCCTAAATCAGGGTTCTGCCTCATCTTCCCCAGACCGTGGTACCATAAAGACTCAGGCCCCACCATTTCTCCTACCTACGCAGTGCACGATGACAGCATCCTCCGCCCCAGCCTGTGGGTGGGTGACATCACCGCTTACATACTTGATGGAGGTCGAGTCCGGGTCCTCATAATCCAGTTGGGCAGAGCGTTCATCTTCCCAGTCCTCCAGGTCCTCTGGTTCGCTCTCGTCGGAAGGCAGGCAGAAGGACTGGTAATCGTTGGACTCCCACCAGGCCATCCTTCAACAGGCCAGAGAGGAAAGGAAATTAACTGGGCTTATCGCAGTTTCCCTTGGAGCACATCTTGTACTGCTATTCACAAACAGTAAGTGCCAAGTGGAGATGCAATTAGAAACTCACCCTGTTTTCTGCCTATTTGTAAATAAACAAGAAGCCTTACTGATTAGCCTAACTGCCTCCTGACTACACTTCAAACATGAGCAGCCACCGGATGTCACTGTTTTTAAGAACATGTGACTAAAAGGGAATGTTCAAGTAAACAACTCTCCTTAGGCAGCTGAAATAAAACCCTAAAATTTTCTAGCTTCAACTGAATGCATCTTCTCTGCCTTAGGCACTCAGGACTGTTCTCTTAAGTAGACTAACTGTTAAGGTTAAAGTTTAATCTTTAAAAATGTATTCTAGTACCAGCAGGAACTACCAGCTTTACAGACATTTTCTGCAATTGTAAAGTGATGTTCAACTGTGGACTCACTACTCAATAGTGACTCCTTTACCAACTGGGACCCTCAGCTTTATTAATAATGCAATCGAATAACACATACATACTTTTTCTTATGTTCTGCTTCTTCCTTTCTCCTCTTCTCCTCCTCTAATAGTTTCTTTCTCTTGGCTGCTGCTTCTTGTCTTTTCTTCCTCCTGTCCTCCAGCTCTTCTGGGCTCAGAATCCGCTTCCTTTTGGTAGACCCCTCCACAAGGCCTGGGATGAGAACCTGTAGGAAGAACAAGCTCCATAACCAGGAAAGTTGGGGGCTACCTGTTCCTTCACGAGTTTCATTCATCCCTAAAACACACTCTGAACAGAAGCAACGTGCTTAATATTTCACAAGACATTGCATCTCCACGTCACCTTGGGTGGTGGGAAGTGGTAGCAAGACACTTCAATTAAGACATCTTGTAGGCATGGCAACCAGGATACTGTGCTCTAAACTCAACCAAAGCACTGCCATGGTTAGTACAGCAATACATCATTTTGATTAACTTCATTAGGAATAAGGTACTTCAGAAAATAACTTTTTAAAAAAATGGAAGGCATACCCTGCAGGATGCTATTTTAGGTTTAACCATGTTTAATGGAAATCTTCCTCAATGTATTATATCATTCTGCCTTAAACAGAATATTTCAACATCATGATTATCTTAATGACAACTAGCATTTAATGAGCCCAGATTAAGTGCCAAATACTGTGGACATTACATACAACACTTATGATTGCCATCCTCTCTTAATGACACAGGGTCATGATTGTCAGCAGCAGGGTATGGTATTTTGGTGTAATACAGTGATCCCTTCAGGGGTGGCTTAGACAGACAAGGCTGCTATCACCTGCATTAAACGGTAAAATATACGCTCCTCGTTATTATTTTTATGCCAACTTCTTACATAGTTTTTATACTAGGGTACAGTCAATGATACTTGTATTTCAACAAACACTTACACACTTATTTCTTAACCAATCACTCCCAGCATTATTTTTTGTTCTCTTAGGATGAACGTTTGAGAGAATTTATCCTTACACAAATTAATAGTTCTTACACTGCCTTTCTTTCGGAGTAACCGGCCCTCTTGACTAGTCTTCTCCAAAAGGGTTTTCTGAAGATTCACCAGGTGCTCAAACGACTTTCTGTCTTCTTTACTAGGCTCCTTAGAATAATCTTTACCTTCAAATAAGTACATGTGGTTTTCTAAAAACATAAAACACAAAGAGAAAAATGTTAGATACTAAAGAAAACTACATTGATTCTAGTCAAAGCATAACCAGGGTGAACAAAAGAGCAGCCTGTATTCTAAATGGGCTAAGACTAGCTTGTGATGAAGGTACTGGATTTCTGGTCTCACTAATGCTGATGGGTTTGGGATCCACATGGGGATCTCGTGTATTTACTTTTCAAAGGAGAGAGCATGGCCTTTGGTCCATCTCTAGATGGTCTGTGAGTCTCTGCTGGATGCCTCCACCCTGCTGAGTTCCGGAACACTCATCTCTCGTTCATTCCACACAACTCCCCAGCATAAATCTCACTGACATTAAGATTATCTAATAAAGGTAACCAAGAGCATATTTTTAAATTCCAAACACGCTTTTAACACTCAACTTTTTGCTCCCTTTGCTGTAATATTAAAAGGAACAAGTAGGAAATTTAGGAGGAAATAAAGAAGCACAAAAACAATCCCTTAGATTTACAATATTCTTTGCAGATCTCATGAAGCATCTTCGTGAGCCTCACCACAGTTCTGATATAACTAACCCCACTTAAGAAAGGGAAAACGGAGGCTCAGACAGTGATCAGGAGACTCCCCAGTTCTCATTGCTAATAAGTGAAGAAGGCAGGATTTCCTGACTCTAAGGCCAATGTGCTCTTTTCAGTACATTACTGTTCTCTATAGAAGGATGGAAAGGTAACAGGCCAGCAAATAACAATTACAGTAACAACAATAATGGTGACAGTGTAAACTTGAACAGCATTTTATGCTATGTGTTTTGCAACTGTGTAAAAGAGTAAAGCAGGGACTAATAGCACCGTTTTACAGATGAGGACACAAAGGCTCAACGAGGTTGGGTGATGTGCCAAGATCATGAATCACATGATAAAGAGAAGTCATAACAAGCCAAGACTAGCAACCAGAGAGAGGTGAGACAATGATTCTAAAGTGAAACATATTTAATAGCACGTTACCAAAAATGTATCTTCACAGCATTATAAAATCAGCTGTAGGTATGCTTTTCCCAGAGAGTTCGAAAGCAAAACATTTTCATTCTCAAGAGATCAACTGCTTCACACTTGTACCCAAATCCAACCAGCTGTAATTCTAATTGGCATTTGCTAATTAAATCAGCAGGGGGGCTTTCAAGGAGGTGCTCTAGCAACAAGTGGAAAAAAAAATAAAGAGTCGAGAAGTGTAAAATATCAACAAATGTATCTTCATGCAATTCTCAACTTACGAATGTGATTTTAAAAATAACAGCCCGGCATTCAAGATAAAGCCACCCTGTTTTCTATTTAATTTTGATAGGGGATGCTATAATTACTAGTCTTTCATACTTATTTGTATTCTTTTAACCATGCTATCTGTCTTCAGTCTGCAGCCCAGAGCAGTTTAGAGACCACAGGCTTAGACACTTATCTATAGCCTGCCAATGGAATCACCTACCACAGAGTGAACTCTATACTCACTGATCAAAGACAAAATTCAAAATTTTAATACAACTGGGAAATCTTTTCTGGCAGCTGGACTGCCTGAAAAAAAAAAAAAATTCTCAGTCCAACTGCCAAAAAAATTGTAATTATCTTTCTGGAAAACAGTGAAATTTTATTTTGTTCTATTAAACGTTAGGAAAATAGGCTGAAATTAATCTAGATGAGTGCAGAAATGGGTGCAAGCTTCAGTACTTAATGTAATCAAAATGCAACTTAAAAACAGGACCACATACATCTATTTCTTCTCCCACCTAAAATAACTACATGGCAGTAAAGGGATTTTAAAAAGATATATGAGACGACAGTGGATGAAAAGGTCAATAACTCTTTAGAAAATAGAAGTGGCTGGAGGGATGATAACAGAGTGAAAAGAACAATGGAAGCAAAACACAGGTGCCTAGTCAGGAGATGATTATAAGAACACAGACCCTTTCAATCCCCCAAAAGCTTAGAACTTACCATGGACGAGGAACTGAGGGGTGGGGGAACTGAGAGAAAATCTGCACACCAAATACAGGAGTGCCCTGAACCCCTTTACTCACGTTGTCTCCTCAATCTGAGCAAACAGGTTATTCCGACCCTTACCCACCTCATCCAAGAAGGATATTAAAGGATTCGTCTCTGGAGAAACAGGGTTGCCCAGAGAAAAGACTTCGAATACAGACATCTGGGAAGGTCCCCTTCAGTGTGAAAGACAGCTCACCTACCAGTGATGCTGGAATAAGCCCCGGGGGCCCAGATACCTGCTCAGGCCGGAGCTGCCCATCAGTTTTGGCATTTCACCAGCACACGTGAACAGCCAGCCAGAGCACACCAGGTATTTCAGGAAAACTACCAACAAGGACAAGACAAATTTTTTAAAAAGAAGGAGAAGCAATTGGAGAAAAGAGAGACAACACAGCGAGTAGAAGAATACTTTGTTAAAAGATACAATAGATATTCTCCCTGGAATACTTTTTAAAAGCTATAATAAATGTCTTCAGAGAGGATGTTATATCCCTGGAATGAGAACAAGATACATTTAAAACAACAAGCAGAGAATAAGAAAGAGTCCTTGAAGAATAAAAATGGGATGCTAGTATTAAAAAATTTAAAAGCTAAACTATGAGGAAAGTCAACGAGCACTGTCTTGTAGAATCATGCCAGCTGCTGACGTTCCAATCTCCCCAAACATCCTATAAAAACCATACAGAACAACAATGATACCAAAACCACCCTGAACCCACACCTACTACAAAACTAGGAGGCAGAGAGTACTACGAACTTCAATTTGCAGGTAGGTAGAGAAATGAACATCTCAAACCAGCTGAGTTGGCTCCCAAGCCCACGCTGGAGTAGAGTCAGGCAGACACCGCACAGAAAAGAGGCAGCGGGGTTCTAGCAACGTCAGACACAGATCAAATTTATCCCACACGAGAAGGACACACCCCAAATGGGAAAATAATGAAGAAAGGTCTGAGACCTGGCAGATCAGAGCAGCGGTTACTAAGGAATTGAAAGGAAGGAACTAGAAAGTAGTTGCAGCTTACAATTTGGGAAGGCACTGCTTCTGGGGGAAAGAGACAACTTAGAAGGGGAAGACGTGCTTTGACAGTTTGGTGGCAAAGGGAAAGAAGGAAGCAAGTGATGGAAATTCAGGGTCGTACAGAAACAAAAGAGAATCATAAAACCGGAAGTCATGCCAGCCCACTCTCCACCCAATAAAAGGAAGCAGCGTCAGGTAAAGAAACTGCCCTTCTCTGTATGAATGGAACAAGGTACTCTTGAATTAAGAAGCCTAGTAAGACTATCAGACCTCTCACCCCAGTCTGCACTGAATCTCTGTTGCCACTGGTATGGGAAAATAAAGTCATTTCAAAATAACCCTAAGACAACAAGGAACATCCTTACAAAGCTACTATGTGAAAAAAAAATTTCAAATAAGAAATTAAAATACTATAGAAATAGAAATGGACAAAAGACAAATGTTGACCCAAATCAGAAAGAAAAAGACAAGATCATCTCATGATCATATATATTGCTTCACTAAAAAAATTAAAGTTAACGGTACCTCACTTCACAGAGCGGTGAAATGAAAACATACGTATAAGGCACGTAAGTTCACACTTAATGCTTAACTGGTATTAACTATAATTTAAAAAATAACTCATTCTACTATTCAGAAAAGGGATCACTACGTGCAGCATCATACTAAGGACAGAAGGATTTACTAATAAACAAAGGAGAAGATGCTTGCAATCAAGGGAGGAAAAAACACAAATTAAAATCCTTGAGATTGATACTACCATAAGCATTAGCATCATCAATTTGGTTCAAAGTTCAGATACAAGGGTACAGCCAGACAATTTCCAATCAGCCTAGGAAGAGTTCTTGAACCATGTTAAGTCTTAAACAGTGTGCCCAGGATGAGACTAGGGCTGGACAGGAAAAGGACGTCCTAGGAGCAGTATCCAGGACTTTCCCTGGGGACCCATCTCACTCATGTTCTAGCCTGGGGTGGCCGCACCACTGGCTCTGCTCTCACCCCCCACTTACTTCCTTCCTCTTGTTCTCTGCTTCTTTCTTCTGCTGTCGGCAGGGCACCAGAGATCCACTGGCCATCTTTTGTTTCTCCCAGGATAGACTCCAGGTCTATTTCATCCATGGTGCTCCCCTCAGAGGACAGCAGTTTATCCAAACCGAATTTGAGTATCTCACTCAACTTGAATGAAGAAAACAAAAAGTCCAGTTGGCCCTCATGAAGACAAACATTGGACATCAGTGATTTGCAAAGTCGCTTAACGACACCAGGCACACTCCTCCTCTGATGCTCAGCCTTCTTTCTCTCCCCATGACAATGGGGCTGTTTTGTAGTTGGATGATGGGTAAGCAGAGAGTGATAAATGATAGTCAGAGATGCTGACTTTAACAATTCTCAATAAACAAAAAATCTGAGCCTCCAATTTTTCTTTTTTTTGAATAACAGCCATTTCCTGCATTATCTTAGCACTTCTCATGGAGTCTTTTTCACAGGCAAGCCCAGCAGCCACATGAGAAGTCACAGACCCCATTAGCTACTCTCCCATCCCTTCCACTGCCAAACTTCTTGGAACGAGAGGGCTACATGGGGTACTTCCTAAGTGACTTCTTTCCTTTGGCAATTTTGTTCCTGCCGCAGTGCTCTATGGAAACCGCCTTCACAAAGACCAGTAACAACTCCCAACCACTAGACCTGAAAGCCCTTTCTCAATTCTAATGCTGCTGGACATTCCTCTAGCATTGCACTACCCTGCTTCTCTTTCCTTCTCTCTAGTGTACCCTCAGCCTATCCCTAGGGCTGCAGGAACCACCTAAAACGTTCAGATCATCTTTCCTGGCTTTAGCTTCCTACTTCCAACTCTGTACTTCCCTAAGTGATCACTCTGAGACCCCGAACCAAGCCGCATTCACATCTTGGCTCATTTGCATCTTGCCTCTTTAGACTGGGTCAGTTATCTCCAGAGGGTGTATTTTGTGAGTAACTTGGAAATCTTAATGTATTCTGTATCAGCTTGAAAAAAATTTAGACAGCTCACCTAAGCATCAAACAAACCTGGATACACTGATCTTTAACCTGGACATATATAACAAGGCGACTGGACCAAAAACAGAAGAAAGCCAATTATTTATGAAAACGACTGGTCTGTCCTGGGATACTCCCTTCAGTCTACCTTACATTTATGCCTTCACTTGTGAGGTGTCTCAGTCACCAAGGGACTACCTGTGTTTTTAGAGAAGCAATATATTACAGTAATTAACGGCATGTGCTTGGAAGTTAGAGAGTACTTGGATTGGCGTCCTAATAAATGAGTGTCCTAGGGCAAATTATTCAAAATAGGAATAAAGAGAGTGCCTACCGCATTCTCGTTATTCATATTCACGGAAACAATCGGAGAGAAGCACTTCATATGATACTTAGCACACAGTAAGCGTTCAATAAATGTTCACTACATCTGCATCTGCCTCTCTCTGTTTCTATTACGTTCCTCCTGCAGGATAACAAACCTTCCTTCCTTGAGGACTTCAGGATCCTATACTTCTTAAATTTACTAAACAACAGTTACATCTTTTACTATTGGATTCTTTTTATTTTACAAACAAACTCTGCTTTCTTCTGAGACAAGGGCATTGGGTTGTTACCTTTGCTTTTGGCAACCAAAGAGATAACTTGCAGAGTCTTGGCAGGGAAGAGAGAAATCAGACATTAGAGCCAGAACGTAACCTTCTGACAACCACCTTCCAAGCTGGGCAAGATTCCGACAGAGCCCCTCTCAAATAGCCAGGGGTCTATGTTCCCACTAGTATTTGGCCCACAGCACAGAGGCATGTCTACTCAATCACATGGACATGCCCAGCAGCCCGCATCACAAGGACACCCCGACTGAATCCCAAGCCCCTCCTGCACTGGGAGAGAGTTCCAACTTCTCACTGACAACCCCTCCTCCTCCCACACCCAGAATGTGGGCACTCCAAGGCTCCGCCATCTATTCCCACCACCAGACCCAATGCTGAACTTGTCACTCTCAAGGTTCTATGGGAGAACTCGTGCATGAAGAACTATATTTAAGAGTCTCTGCAGTCTGTCCCTACCTCTCTCTCAAGCTTTCATCTTACATTTGTAATTGCCTTTTGGATAATGTGAAAAAAATACGTACAGCCGGCCCTGCCACCAGCATGGATAAGCGTGCACACATCAATTGGGAACCAAAGGAAGAACAGAGAAAGAAAAAAAACACACTTTGCACCTTGAGATAAACAAAAATCAAACAAGTAAATGCATAAAACCCAGGGATACTTTCTAGTTCTAGACCTAAAATAAAAGAAACCTTGAGCCTTTCCTGTAAGTTACCAACTCACTAACAAAACCAATGTGAGCCCTGTCTTTTGCAAAGCTGATGTAAAGATATGCACTGGTCTTTGTGGATATGATAGCCATGTGAGAAAATGTTTTCTTTAACCAGACTAACTGTAAACTGGGTAATTCTGCTTATAATAGTGTTTAACTTTTTTTTTCCTCTAAATACTTGTTGTCTTGATATTTTCTGTTTGATAAACTAGTTCCTTTAAAGCCTACTCTCTTACAAACTTTTGCAAATGAAATTTTTGTCTCTGAGTTTTCCTCTAATAATAGTTTTGTTTATATTTTATTTTTTACTGCAAACTCTGTTGATTAAAGCGTAGATTACCTTCCCTTCCTAAAACTCTGCCTACCTTCTATCTTCCTAATTTCTATCCTCATCATCCAGGCTTAAGACCTTACAGACATCTTTGAATTTTCCATCTCCCTAGCTTCCCACCTCTAAGCAGCCGACTCCTGTCATTTCTTCTTTTGTAACGTTGCTCACTCCAGACCCTCCCACTGCTACGGCCCGTCAAAGGTCTATTACTCACTTCACACCTGGATCTTTCCAGTATCCTTGGAGTTGGTCTCTCCGCTTCCAGCCCCTCATCCCTGGGTCAAAATGGGAGAACCTGGGATATATCGTAATATGGGTTCCAGTTTTAACCCAAGGGCTGCTACAGAATATCGCTAAGCCCTCTTCCAGAAGACAGCTTTTTCTAAAGTCTTCCAAGCCAGCACTTGCTTCCTATCCTGCGTCCCCTTCTTTAAGCAATTAACTCTAGTTCTTTCGTCTATTTTTGCTATGGCATAATTTTGAATTCCTGATCTTGTCCACCTTCCTCTGAATATGAAGAAGGTGATGTAGAGTGCTAATCAAAGGGTCTGGGGTTAAGATGGAGGTATGAGATTAATCATTATTTATTATGCTGAGCTGTTTATCTAATTCTCAAGGCCCCGAGGTAACTTGTGGTATCCTCACTTTTAGAAAAACAAAGGTTAAGAGATCTGCTCAAAGCCACTCAGCCAATAAGTGGCAAGGCTTGGATTTGAATCCAAGCAGAGGGATCCAAAGCCCATCCTCGTTCTGTATTTTTCCGCCTTTATATATCAGATTCATTTTAGCTCCCACAGCAGCTTGCACGCAGTAGATACGATGGCCGGTAGGAATTTGGCCAGAGAACAAATGTGTGGTTGGGGAGAGTGGGTGGTTAATTCATTTACTTTCTCATCCACAGGAGCACTGACTAAAACCAGGACACATTCTAAAGTGAAGAATATGTTTTACCTGGAGGTCAGCATGCGCAGAAGGTTTCTGGGCTCCCAGAGTAAAATGGCCCCCTTCTATGATGGTGTTGGTGAGCTGCAGCTTGGAGGCTGCTTTCCTACAGACTATTTCTTCCACAGTGTCTCGGCCAATCAGCCGAATGACTTTAACGGACCTGTACAGAAGTCAAAGGAAAGCAATGCGCTAACATAGAAGGGTCTGCAAAGAAGGGCACAAGCATGCAAGGTCAATACGCCTAAAAGAAAACAAACCCAAAATGCCATGTTCAGGGTACAACTAAAGGGAAGTGGTTGTATGTGAACCTGAGCATTTGTTAGACAGATCCGGCCTCTAATTCTCACTGAACCTTTCCAAAAAAGTCAAGGGAGGGATGAGATGGCCATAACTGGGGTTCCTAATCTGTGGTGGAGGAAAACTTTTGGGAGATCTAAATCATCCTCAGGCCAAAGGGTAAGACTTATCTTTTTAGCTTAGCTCCATAAAGCCGTAACTTCATTTTTTAACTGAATTAGACCTTAACTCAGGAAGGATGAGATAAATAACTTCTAAAGCTTCCTTCTAGTCCTTTCACAATTTGACTTTGCTTTTTTTTTTTTTTTTTGGCAGTACGCGGGCCTCTCACTGTTGTGGCCTCTCCCGTTGCGGAGCACAGGCTCCGGACGTGCAGACTCAGCGGCCATGGCTCATGGGCCCAGCCGCTCCGCAGCATGTGGGATCTTCCCGAACCGGGGCACGAACCCGTGTCCCCTGCATCGGCAGGCGGACTCTCAACCACTGCGCCACCAGGGAAGCCCGACTTTGCTCTTTTCAACAAAGCAAGTGTGGAATAATAACATGCCCATCCCAGTTCTACTCGTGAGTGAGCAACAGAGCTGGGCTAAAACCTAGCGGTCTCTCGCCCTCCAGTCTAGGACTGTCACCGGCCCACACTCTTCACCTTCCTCCCCAACCCAGAACTGCTCAGGAGCCAAGGAAGTGGAACCGTGCTATGCTTAAATCTCTCACTTGTTCTGGCCAATTCGGTGAGCCCTGGCAGCTGCTTGCAAGTCATTCTGCGGATTGAAATCACTGTCAACAAAAATAACGGTATCTGCTGCCGTTAAGTTCATGCCAACTCCACCTGAAAACAATGCAAAAAAGAATGTTATCAGCAGCACATGGGCTAGGGACCAGACAATAAAGACGCAAGGCTACAGTGGCCAGATTGATAAATTGAGAGCAGCCAAAACAATTGGCATCATCCTTCAAACTGACACCCCCATCCCCAACTCCAGACAGAGCCTTGTAGTGGTTAAAAGTCCTACCTGGGCTCCTATCACCTGACTTGGGAAAGTTTAACGACTGAAAGTAACAGAATGAGGGCAGCAGGGGTAAGGAGCAAAAGTGGGTACTTAAGTTCATGCCCTGAAGCCATCTTAAATCTCTTCTGTTTAAAAATCTTCATTGCAATTTGTTTAGAATCGTCTATAGAAAAGGCCACATGCTCTTTCAGAACCAGTTTTAAGTATGAGTGAAGTCTGCTGTGGGCAACATTAAGAGAAGAGCTCTTAACATCCATTGCAAGGTACAACTAGGCAGTAAGACCCCTGATACAAGTTAATGAGAAGAGGGGATGCCATTTATTACACTCCCAAGAGGAGCGGGGAAGCTACCTCCCTCTGACTGGAGAAAACTTCAGTTAAGTCTCTTCTGTATGTGTTTCCACATTAATCAAAGACAAGGTAACAAAACCAACCAAAGGACAAGAACACTCCCTGGGACAACTTTCCGGTCTTTCTTCAGCGCTGTAAGAAAAGGGCTGGGGAGGCTCCTTGGACTACAGGAATTAATTAAGAGAACCATGAAGGCAAATTACAGCCTTCTCTTTGATTAATGTGGAAACAAGTACAAAACTGACTCCCTCTTTGCAGGGTCGTTACAGCTCGTTGCTGAAACAAGCAAGCCTGAAACGGCTTGTTCCAAGAGCCAAAATTAAGGACTAACTTTTGAGACAGGCTACTGTCTCTATGCTGGATCTCAAGACAAGCCAGGCAGGAATATTCTAATTAAACCCTTCATATAAAATTAAAGTTGGAATAAAGAGATAATAAAGACTGATTACTGCGAGATGCTAAATTATACTTAGTAATAATGATGGCTACCCAGGTGCTGTGCTTTACTCCTTGCCAGGCACTGTTTTAATAAGCACTTTACATATATTAACTCCTTTAATCCTCGCAACAATCCTATGAGCAGTTACTGTTATTATGCTCATTTTATAGATGTTGAAATGGAAGCACAGAGAGGTTAAGGGATTTACTGGAAGTTGCACAGCTGGAAAGAGAAAGTACCAGATTCAGCGCCACATGGTCTGGCTCCAGAGCCTATGATTTTTACCCACTATTCCATAATACCTCCCAGGCACTTCTTTCATTAAAGTGTGCTCCCTAAAAATTTTCTTCTTCTTCTTGCGTTAATGTTGCCTAAGTTCAACTCTTCTTCATGAAGGGGTGATATTTTATAAATAAGTTGTAGCCAGACTTCTTTGGGACATATTCATGAGCTATCACTGCCACCTGGTGGCGATATGACTCAATCAGAAATATTTGAAAGTTGGAGGGAAACTGCTGAATAAATGATAATGATGCAAATCTACAGCTAAAAAGCAAGAGCAAACAGGACAGTGTTTGGAAAAGACTCATGTCCAGAACTGCTTTGGCTTCTAAAAGATCACTGTGTTTCAACTAATTCTGAGAACTCCAAGGAGATTAGCTGAAAAGCAGAGATCTCTTTCTTCCTAATTTTAGACGTTTCAAACAATGCTGCTCTCTGAATATGAAGATGATGAAATCAGTAAAGCATAAATAGGGCTGTTTTCCCAACAGTGATGATGTTTGCCCTGATCCTTTCGGTCTTTCCTAAGTCTACCCCTGAGACAACTAATGACAGGAACAAATGGCTGAGATTCAGGGTGCAGTCGATGATCTTGGAAGTGAGTGGGGTCAAATGAATCTGACCAGATCTTCACAATACAGAGGTGAGACGTACACAGGCAGAACAATCTCCTTGTGGTCAAGGAGTATATCTAACACTTCTTTTTTATACCCTATAGTACTAGGCGCTTAATAAATGCTTACTAAGTAAGCCTGAACTCTCTTCTCATAAAGATATTGATCTCCCTTTATTTATAGAGGACACATATCCCTTCAGAGCTCCTGCATCTATTCCATCAAGATTTAGGTCTACAAAAAATAAAATAATGAAACTTAAGATTCTATGAGTTTAAAACTAACTTAAGGTCTGGCTTGTTCCATGACATGAGAATAATTTCATCTCTAAGAGCTGATGTCGTATTATTTAAAGAAATGAAAACATTCTGTAACTGGTAAAACACTATAAATGTCATGTATAATAT
This sequence comes from Delphinus delphis, assembly GCF_949987515.2. NCBI lineage: Eukaryota > Metazoa > Chordata > Mammalia > Artiodactyla > Delphinidae > Delphinus > Delphinus delphis. The sequence goes on along the minus strand of NC_082683.1, from coordinate 106,020,259 downwards.
TTTTAACAAGTTTATACAGGCAATGTTATAAATAATTCTAACAAGCTGGCAATTTCATTATCACATTTTTTTTTTTTTTTTTTTGCAGGACGCAGACCTCTCACTGTTGTGGCCTCTCCCGTTACGGAGCCCAGGCTCCGGACGCGCAGGCTCAGCGGCCATGGCTCACGGGCCCAGCCACTCCGCGGCATGTGGGATCTTCCCAGACCGGGGCACGAACCCATGTCCCCTGCATCGGCAGGCGGACTCTCAACCACTGCGCCACCAGGAAAGCCCTCACATTTTTTAATACTAGATTTTTATTAAGCTTTTACAACACTATTCAAGAGCTACTTGTAGGAAGGACAACTAGTAGACAGGTTGCTATCTCATTTCATGGCTGGGAAGGTAAGCTGTCTCTATCAAATGTGACTAAAATTTTGCAGAAAATCATAGAAATCTTTCAGGATGATCCCAGGTCAATAGTCAAAGCAGATTAGAATTACTTTCCAATGACCCCAGGTTTTAGCCTTACTTCCTTGATGAGATGAAAGCTTAGATCAGTTGGATAGAAAAGAACACCATGCTAGAAGTCCAGCACCTAGATAAACTGATGTCATCTGCCTCAGTTTCCCCTTTTTTACACTCCTCAGTAATAACCTCACCTTTCAGAGAATTAAGGAAAAACATACTAATGGTTAGGATGTAAAGGTACCATGTCACCCCTTATTTGTCTGCTTTGGTCAGTGTCTATGCGGCCTACCTGCCCTGGTACTCAGGAGAAAAATAAAGATGGGCTGCTGTCCAAAGTTCTTGATGGCCAGGTGTCTCTCTTCTCCTCTCACGGAGCCATCCACACGCTCATAGCTGTAGCCTTCACACAGAGGGGGAAAACAGAGAAACATTAACCATTTCCAAGTATTCTCTGTGGAATTAAACACTGTCAGCTCAAAACCAAATGCTAATTTGTCCCTTCTCATATACAGGCATGCCCCTACTGTAAGCAATCTTCCTTTGGTTCTGAATAATGTTCTTACGCTGCTTTCCTCTGTAACAGCCCCACACCCCAGGTAACTCTTCAGGGGCCTATCTGGACTGTTAAAAGTCTAAAAGTCTTGAGCAATGTAGTGGTCAAGGGATGTCACCTCTATAATCCATGTAGTCTTGGAGAATATCCAACATCTGGGTCATCTGGGAGAAAAGTAAAACTCGATGGCCCCTGGCAAGAAAAAGAAAAGGAAAACTGCCAACTGTGATAGTATTTAAGGTGGGTTTCGCTCAGGTGACACTTACCAAAGAATGCAAGTTTATAAAGAAATGAAATACTGAAGCAGAAATATAAATGTCATAATCATTTACAGAGACTTCTTCAGTAATGCAAAATACTTTATGTAAGGATATAACTGCACATGTAGCTGTATCCTTAGAGCAGTTGTCAAACTAGAGTGGGGATATTCCCAGGAGCATGTGTCAATGCACCAGAGGGTGTAGGAAGACTGGATAACCAAGACACCTCTTTCTAGGATGTCAAATACTAAATGGAAAGAAATATACACTTTTAACAGCAAAATAAAAAAGATTTGTGAAGAGAAAAATGCAAAATTCAAATGTACAAAAAACAAAACAAAAATTGATAACCCTAAAGAGCTTGTGGTTGGCAATCTATAGCTCTTCTCTACTTAGGGATGAAAGTTACTATCCTTTCAATGTAGAGCGTTATTGGTTAAAAATTCTGAGAAACATCACTTTAGAGAAGCAAGGGGCAGGTGGCATCTCATATCCCATGTGATACATGAGAAAATTTATGTAGGGAGAGGAGAGAGGAAAGGAGGAGGTAAAATGGATTAAGTCAAGAACAAATTCAAGGGAATTCCCTGGCGGTCCAGTGGTTAGGACTCTGTGCTTTCACTGCTGGTTGAGGAGCTAAGATCCCACAAGCTGCGCAGCACGACCAAAACAAACAAACAAAAAACAAAGTCAAACTTAGAGCCCCATGCTATCAGCCATTATTTGACCATCACAGAGAGTGAAGTAAGTCAAAATGAGAAAAACAAGTATCGTATATTAACAAATATATGTGGAATCTAGAAAAATGGTATAGAGGATCTTATTGGCAAAGCAGAAATAGAGACACAGACATAGAGAACAAACATATGGACACCAAGGGGGGAAAGGGAGGGGTGGGATGAATTGGAAGATTGGGATTGACATACATACACTATGGATACTATGTATAAAGTAGATAACTAATGAAAAAGAAAAAAAGTTTGTGTAAACAAAGAAGGACAGCACTGTCAAAACAACATGCTCATCAGGAAAACTAATTTAATCTGATTTTGCAATGGGTGTAGATGAACAATTATGAACGACCCCTTTAAGACTCTAGCCCCAGATTGGTAGAAATCGCACAGAACTTAAAATTGAGGACCTCAGTTCTAATCCCATCTCTGTCATCTGCTAGCTGTGGTGGCCTCAGACAAGCCACACAACTTCTCTGGGCCTGTTTCATCACCTGTGAAAGGAAAAGGTTGGAGAGAAGATATTGACAGGTCCTTCCCCAACACTAAGACACTTAGAGTAGATACATCATAGCCAATAAAATACAGTAAGATGTGCAGTTATTTGACTTGCACATTCCTAATGCTGGACAGTTTTGCCAAATCTGAGGTTTTAGGTTGGTTCAGGCCTACTTGGGTCAGTTGTCCCTAAGGGATAACTTTGAAATCCTTGGGAAACTAGGATTTTTCTAGACTCCTCTGTCCCTCTGGAGATCAGAAAGATCAGATACAGGCTGGACACCAGGCCACTGAACACTTAGCAGAACCTGCAGAGGCTCCAGAAGTGACTCGGTCATCCGATGCCCGACTCATGTCTCAGGGAAAGTCCCCAAGTTCTCCCTGGGTTCAAACCAAGCCCCACAGTTAACAGAAGTAAATATTTACTAAGTACTTATCATGTGCCAATTCAATGCAAGGTACCAGCAGGAAATGAAACAAGAAATGCTTGATGTTATCTCTGTCCCTGTGGAACTAAACAATACAGCTGGAGTGAGATGGTTAATATACAGCAATTAACCAGACAGCAGATTAAGGCAGCACATTGCCAAGCACTGGATTAGGATCCTAAGTGCTGTATGAAATCAGGAAAGGAAAGGATGATTATGGAGGGGATGGTGTGGGATGGGATGGAATGGAATGTGGGGGGGTGGTGGTTGTAGTTGCAGAGAAGATGGAACCTGAATCAGGGTCTTGAAAAAAGGAGAATTGGGATTAGTCTCAAGAAACCAGTGAGTTGTTCCTTATTCTGGTTTTAACAGTCACCAGCTCAGAGCAGAAAATATGAAACTACCACCTACTTGGAATACAGGAATGCCAGCAGCTTATCCAGAAGGTGAAGTTTCCCACTGGCCTCGATCAGGTGACCTCCAATTTCAAAAGGCTCTGGTTCCACACCTGGAAAAGAAAGAACCCACTCCCCGTAAATGTGTCCCCAGTCAGGGCAGACTGAACAGAAAAGCCGATAGCCGAGGCTACAGAGAGGCCAAGCTCCTTCTAACTGATAAAGGGCCCAAGTCTCATATCTCTTTGAGGCATTTCATAATTATTTTTTACATGACGATCTCAGCACTGCCTAACACCAATCACAGAGCCTGGCACACCCAATATGCCTAAGAAATGTTTACCCAAGGAAGAAACCCACTCTTTAGGAGGCTGATGCTAAAGACCAGAGAGACCCAAAATCGACATCTTCAGGCTCTCACTCTAGAAAACAAATCAAGAAATAGGCTTAGATGTATAAATGAGTCATTCTCAAGGTGGGGATAGTAGAATAACCTGGAGGGCTTCCTTCAAAATCTACATGTTCCCAATGCACCATCTCTTAAAAAAAAAAAAAAAAAAAAAAAAAAGCTCTGATATGCACCTAATTAAGATTCTGTGACATTTTAAAACAATTCATACTGCTACTTGGCAAAGACTTCCTTAAGATGACTTGGCAAACCCTCCACACTGATCCTATCAGTAACAGAGCCCTCAGAGCCACAAAAAGTCTGGAATGGTCCCAAAGGCTACCAATCAGAGTGAATTTTAAAAAAAAATTTTTTTTGAATGAACATGAAAACACTACATACCAAAATGTATAGAATGCAACTAAAGTAGCACTTAAGAGGGAAATTTACAGACATCCATAAGATGAAAGGGAAGCAGCAAAGGAGGCTGAGAAGGAGCAGATGTAAGGCAGGTGGAAAAGTGAGAGAAAGTATTGTCCCAGAAGCCAAAGGATAAAGGTGTCTCAAGACGCAATCAATTACGTCAAGGTTTTGAGAGGTTAATTAAAATGTGAACTGACAACTATTGGTTGAGTCACTCGGAGACCACTGGTGAACTAGGAATGGTAGTGATAAAAGGCTCAACAAGTGGGTTCAAGACCAAGGGACATCCAATCATAAAGAAATGATCGGATAATGATTCACTTTGTTATAGAGCAGAAACTAACACAACACTGTAAAGCAATTATACTCCGATAAAGATGTTAAAAAAAGAAAGAAATGATCAGATAAATTTAGATTATGAGACATCCCACAAAACAACCTGCCCTGATTCTTCAAAAGTATAAGTGAATTAAATTTTTCAAAAATGACAAAAAGGGCTTTCCTGGTGGCACAGTGGTTGAGAGTCCGCCTGCCGATGCAGGGGACACGGGTTTGTGCCCCGGTCCAGGAAGATCTCACATGCCGCGGAGCGGCTGGGCCCGTGAGCCATGGCCGCTGAGCCCACACGTCCGAAGCCTGTGCTCCGCAATGGGAGAGGCCACACAGTGAGAGGCCCGCATACCGAAAAAAAAAAAGACAAATGCAATGCATGATCTATGACTGGATCTTGAATTTTAAAAAAAGACAGACACGAGACAGATTCACAGAAGTATACACATTATTTCCCATAAGTTTTTACATGACACAGGGAGCTCTCCTAAGGAAATGAAGAAAAGACCCAGAAAAGTGGCAAAATTTAAACACTTTTCTATTGTGCTGAACAAAGAGAGGCAAGTGTGAAAAAGGAACCACACTATGTGGGAAAGGCTAAGGAGAATGAGAATTGTGTTTAACAAGGCCTATTTGTACAGAATTCTCTCATTCTCCAATTTCTGCCCTTGAGTATAACCATGTCACTCTCCTCCCAGCAAAGGGAGGAGGTCTTCATGGTGGGAGGGGATGGGGGATGGATATGTTATCCTTTCTGCACCTGCTGTTTTGGGGGTTGGATTGTTTGTTTCGTTTTTGCTGTTGTTTCTTTTTTAAGTGTCTGTAGCTCAAAACAATAAAAAAATGTAAATCAGATAATGTCACTCCTCTGATTAAAATTCTCCTGTGTTTTCCCATTGTATCTAAAATAAAAATAAAATTACTTTAAAAAAAGAAAACAAAGTCATAAGGGATGTTTAGGAGACAACTGAAGAAATCTGAATATGAACAATACATTAGATAACATCAACATAAAAAATTAACAGGAGAAAATGGGGGAAAATAGACAGTAAGTATAGGGAAATCTTTTGAAGAATTTTGCTGTGAAGTTGGCCACAGAAATGACAACGAAAAGTAATGTGGGAAAAAAGGGCACTGCCTCACCATCAAATAAATATGGGTGATCCACACACTTTCGAAGCTGGGACAAGACATTCTGAAGTTTAACTTTCTTTGCCATCTCATTTTCAAACGCGTCTGAAATTTAAAAAAGAGAGAGAGAGATGGACTACTGGACAACAACAGAAAAAACCCTGTAAGTTTCCATACATAACCTTATTCATTTCAATAATATATCTTTCAAACCTATTATTAACTTCCCAAATTTCACTGAATCACATTAAGAATTAATAGCACATCGATATAACGTTTTCTTAACCATCACCTTCTTTCAAGAAAGAAGCCTAACTATAGAACAAACTCAGGGGGTACTTTGTTACTCTTTTGCAGAATTCTAAATTTCCTTCTTCAACTGCTATTCTGGAGCCAAGGGACAAAACAGTGCAAATTGAGAGATCTGTCTGTCCCTATCTCTCCCTTCCCAGTCCCGATTCCTTCCAGATAGTATTGGGCTGGCCAAAAAGTTCATTCGGATAATGTCTTTCAGAAAAACCCAAACGAGCTTTTTGGCCAACCCAATATGATTTAACCGAAACGTTTTGCAATGTGTTAAATATGTGTCAGGATAGGAAAATGAAAGGCATGACTGGGACACCTAGAAGAGTTTGCTTAACTAAAGGCAATAAGGAAAACCAGGAGCAGGGGGATGGGGAGGAAATTTCACAAATGCACCAACCAATAAAGTCTGAGTTATATTAAAGATACTCTGCAGCTGACCCGAATATTATTCAGAATACAAAATTCCATCCCGTAGTCTTGCTATACAAAGTGAGTGTGATTATAAAATATTTCCTTGCATGCAAATCACATCCTCATTTAGTTTCTAAATGGACAAGTGCCCTCTGATTACCTAGGTCTTTCATCAAAATGGCCTTGTAGTATTTTTTCTGCAGTGCTGACATGCCATGGTATATCACTACTTCCGTCTTCTTGGGAAGCTCTGTGGCTACCTCAGCTTTCACTCGCCTCAGCAGAAATGGCTGCAAGAGTTTGTATAGTTCACTTGCTGTATGAGGGAAACACACACACACACAAGAAGTGTGGGACAAAAGCAAGACCAAGGCAATGAATTACTAGAGAACATACAACAGTTTTTTTTTTGGTTTTTTTGGGGGTTTTTTTTTTCGGTATGCGGGCCTCTCACTGTTGTGGCCTCTCCCGTTGCGGAGCACAGGCTCCGGACTCGCAGGCTCAGCAGCCATGGCTCACGGGCCCAGCCACTCCGTGGCATGTGGGATCTTCCCGGACCGGGGCATGAACCCACGTCCCCTGCATCGGCAGGCGGACTCTCAACCACTGCGCCACCAGGGAAGCCCACAACAATTTATTTTTGTTTCTCATTTTCATGCCAATTCTGGGTTCCAGGCCAGCACGGTAATTTTTCATAGTATTTCTTCCTTCATTGGGTTCTTCTTTCCAGCTCCTTCTGATTCTTACTAATAATCTCATTTGCACAGAGCTAGTCTGTTTCCAGGATACTTTTGCATTTGATCAGTATAACAGCTCAGAAATGTAGGGCAATAGGTAATATTGTCTCTATTTGTATAACTAAGTTAAGTGAAGCTCAGAGGAATTAAACCCCTTATCCAAAGTCACACAGCTGGCTCTAATGTTGCTAGCACTCAAACTTAGTTCTTTGACTTCAACGCCCTTGTTCCTTCCCCAGCTGTCGTGAACTTCGAAAACTAGCCTAAATTGGAATTCCACTGCATGTAGGATTGCCAGATACGGCAAATAAAAATACAAGTGCCCAGTTAAATTTGAATTTGATAAACAAATAATTTTTTTAATATCAATATGTCCTGTGTAATATGTGACTGGGTGTCATATATTTTATCTAGCAACCCTAAATATGGGAACAATCAGAGCAGGCTCCCCAGGTAAATTTCAGCCTGTGGTGTGGCGATCTCTGCTGTGAGGAGCCTTTCCAACTCACACTCACCTAGTACATACATACCCACTAGTTGGCATGCCTACCACTTCCTTTGAATAATCATCCTGGGATAATATCACAGAGGTAGACAGACAATCCTATGAGGCAGGGGGCAAAGGTGCAAGAGGAAGACTACAAATTGGGACTGTACAAACAAGGAAGGCTTCCCCCTGTACTTCCACCACCATCCATCCCAGACTTTTGGTTTTGGTGCAGTGTTAAAAGAAACACCAGTGCTGTGGAAAGCTGAATGACAGTTTCAGACTACAGCACCCGCGTACTTTTCTGCCTCAGGGAGTAGCATGAGAAGTTAACAATGTCCTTACAGAAATTACATGTTGGAAAAAAAAGGTCTGCAAATCAGCAGATATTATTGCTTCTGAAAATGACCCAAATAAGCACGACTATAGCATCATGTAACAAACAAGTAAGAGAGTCATGAATAGCAGGAGTTGGGAACAGCAGGGGGGCTCTGACATCACCTTACCTTTGTACGGCTCTGTATCTCCCTGGAAGGTGTCCTTTGGTTATCGATTCTCTTTCTTTTCTGTCTATAACCCTTATGCACTAGGGAAGTCTCTGGGCCACACCTCTTGGGCATGATTTGTAAGAAGGGAACTTACCTGACTCAGACTCTTTCTCAATATCCTGGTAACGCTGAATGAAATCGTCCACCTGCTCCTTGGAAAAGAGATCAGGCTCCACAAAACTGAGGAGAGAGTAGAGCTCTCGAAGGCTGTTCTGGATGGGAGTTCCGGTCAACAGGAGACTGAAGACGACTGAAAACTCAAATATATAAATAAAGAAAGTGAAAAATCCATAACCCTGGAAAGCAAGACTGAGTTACCCATCACAGCCTTTACAAAGACAGGCATGATTTAATGAAATGACTAAAGGGACATGAAATCAGAAGGCTCAGGTTCAAAATGTATATAACTGTTTGATGTAGGAAATAATACCTCTTCAGTTTCGACTATGAGAAAGGGTAATAATCCTGTGAAGGAGATACCATTATAAGGTAAGTAAAATCACATTTTGAATGCTAAAGTACTGCATGAGTATTGAATACGGGTACTGTTATTCAATCTATGTGGGAATTCAAGCACACAGCATATACCCAAGCAGTTTGGGAAGCCCAAAGCAATAGCAGCAGGACCCACCACTATAAGCAAGAAGCAAGAAGATCTCTTTTAAAAGAATGTCCTTTTGTAAAACTTTACAGGTGCAGCCAATGCAAGGCATCAAGACTTCTGGACATTTCTGGACCATACAGAGTCCAAAATGGAAACAAACTCTTTAAATTTTGAGCAAAAGACGGGAACACCAAGAATAACAGACTAATGAAGTAAAAGGTTAGGAAAAACAATAACAACAGATATTAGGTAAAGCAAAGGATAACCTCTGAACTAACATTAACAAGAACTTAGACCACTTGAGTTAAATAATACAGCACAAAGAGAAAGCCATATCCTATGTACATATGTTAATCAAAATACATTAGGTATGAGTGTATGTATCTATATAGATACACATATACACTGCACTTTGATATTTAAAGTAATATATTTTTATTTTTTAAACAATATATATGCCTATTTATGTTTGGGTATACACAGCACTGCAAAGGACATGGCAGCATATACACCAAATGTAACATATGCAGTGGAGTAGGATTTTTGGTAGCTTTCACTTTTCTTCTTGTGTTTCTATATTTTGATTTGGGAGGGGGTCATCAGAAGATACTGCTTTTGGGAATTCCCCAGCGGTCCAGTGGTTAGGACTCCATGCTTTCACTGCCAAGGGTGCAGGTTCAGTCCCTGGTCAGGGAACTAAGATCCCACAAGCCACACAGTGCGGCCAAAAATTTAAAAAATTAAATTAAATTTTAAAAAGGAGACAATGCTTTTCAAATAAGAAAAGGTGATAAATGAAACGACACAATGAATTAAAATTGATTTCAAAATCTTTTTTGGGGGGGGCACTCTCCCTTTTTTCGTTTCTTTTTAAATTGTCTAATCAATGTCCATTCATGCCTGCTCTGCTTGTAGGACAGTGTTTTCATAGTAGTTCAACAATAAAGGTTTCCAATAACCAAATCACATTTTTAAAATATGTGCTCACCAAGCAAAGAACTAAAGTGACTAAAATAATGAGGTCAACAAAGATAATCAAGGTTGTCAGTCACTAAAATCAACTTACACTATCACATGAGTTAACATTTTTATTCAAAGCAGTGTCCATTTTGGCATCAAAACTTATACTTGGGAAAAAAAAAAAAAGAAGTCCAGAGATGGGGCTTCCCTGGTGGCACAGTGGTTAAGAATCTGCCTGCCAATGCAGGGGACATGGGTTCAAGCCCTGGTCCAGGAAGATCCCACATGCCTCGGAGCAACTAAGCCCGCGTGCCACAACTGCTGAAGCCCACACACCTAGAGCCCGTGCTCCGCAACAAGAGAAGCCACTGCAATGAGAAGCCCGTGCAATGCAACAAAGAGTAACCCCCCCTTCGCAGCAACTAGAGAAAGTCCACGCGCACAGCAGTGAAGACCCAACGCAGCCAAATACAAATAAATAAATAAAGTTATATAAAAGAAAAAGTCCGGAGACAATTTGTGTACAATATTTTGTAAACATTTTTGTATAAAATATTTTGCAAATATTTTCTACATTATTAAATATTCTTCTGCATAATTTTTCATGGCAGCCTTACTTTGTAAGTGTACTGTATGCGTATAGCATAAATTGTATAACCAATTCCTTATATTCACATTTAGGTTGCTTCCAACTTTTACAAACAAGCTCAAAACACCATTAGGAAGGAGGAAAAGGCAGTACCCTTCTCCCCACCAATCAATAAATATGAGTAATCAGATATAGAGAGCAGACTTGTGGCTGCCAAGGGGAAGGGGGGTGGGGGAGGGATAGATTGGGAGTTTGGGATTAGCAGATACAAACTATTACACATAGAATCGATAAACAACAAGTTCCTACTGCATAAAACAGGGAACTCTATTCAATATCCTGTAATAAACGATAACGGAAGAGAAAAAAATTAAAATTATTAAAATGAGTGTTTTTTTCTGACCAACTAGTGGTCTGCAATTCAAACCTCACCTAAAAAGGAATACTTAGATGATGCAGAACAATTTCCTCACTTAGCCCCTCTGAGCCTTAGTTTCCTTATGAGTAAGAAGAAAAGGCTCTGGAGCCGGCAACAGACTTTAGCTTCCCCCACTCCAAGCTCAGGGTCCTTTTACTACACCTGCTTCTCTTCTCCCATTGTAAATCAGTAAAGTGGCATGGTAGTTTATGAAGCAGTCTCTTATAAGGTTAGGTGCCAGGATATGACAGCCTCTTGGGAAAGAGATACTGTTATGAGTCCCTAAAAAGAACGTAAAGGACACTACAGAGGGGCCCCCACTAATGGACAGCAATCTTTGAGACTGTGCTAATAATAGACAGTGGCCATATCTGCATTAACACTAAACACTGCAACTTTTAGTCAATAAATATAGAATTAAAATCTAAGACTTTCTCCAGAAGACCTCTAAATTTATTAATTGATCTATTTTAGGATAGGGACCAAAATTCAGTGACGGTCCCAGACATTCACACGTGGGGGTCTCCTGAACGAACAAGCCTTTACTAGGTCAACAAGGAGAAGGGCACTTCATACTCACAAGCTGTTCCACTGGCTCCTCAGAAAAGAGGGCATATCTAGGGCTACAACGACATTTCTCATCTATTTTGCCGGAATGGTGCCAGAGATTAAGAGAATGAAATAAGATCAAGGGTGTCATACTCAAAAGTATGACAAAGACAGGAGAGATTGCAGGGACTATTTAACGGTGTGAAATCAGTCTCTTCACGACTCCGTGAACTGTCAAATTTTTTAAACAGGTAAATGGGGGAGGGGTACAATATGTCAGATGTGTTTGTTACTGCAGACAGAAAAACTACAGTAAGATTATTTTTAAAGAAATTGCCTCTTTGAAGAACATCAAAAAGACAGTTGAGAGCTTCCCTGGTGGCGCAGTGGTTGAGAGTCCGCCTGCCGATGCAGGGGACATGGGTTCATGCCCCGGTCTGGGAAGATCCCACATGCTGCAGAGCGGCTGGGCCCGTGAGCCATGGCCGCTGAGCCTGCGCGTCCGGAGCCTGTGCTCCGCAACGGGAGAGGCTACAACAGGGAGAGGCCCGCATACCGCAAAAAAAAAAAAAAAAAAGACAAGTTGAAACATTTCCAAAAATACAATGTATTTTCCTGGGGTAGAGTCTTACTCATTTGATAACCAGATTTTAGTAAACATCACCTCCTGTGTAAAAGACAAGAGGAAGAAGTTAAGCCATATTAAGTACTACTTCTGTCACCATAAATGTTCACTGAGCCCTGCAGAAATCTCACTGAAAAAAAATATTTCAACTGAATTGGCTTTATACAGGACTAAACTAATATTTTTTAAAAGGGAGTTATATAAAAGCTAAGAGTATCCTGGGAGTTTACCTCTGAAAGTGTCTTATGCAGCAAGGAGCTTTGGTTTTTCAACCTGTGAGCTTCATCCACAACAAGAACACTCCAAGAGAAGCTGTGAGGGAAAAATCCAAGCTTTCAGTTTTATGTAACTCAAACATATATCTCACAACCAAAAGTCTTACTACAAAACCATGACTCTTGCTAGGAAGACTAATAGCAAGTCCATTCTATTAGAAACACACCCAAATTGCCTTCTTATCTGAGAGCTAACCATGTACATAAGACAATCTGGATAAGGTAGTAAAATTAAGGAAATTTATGGGAAAGATCTATGCATTGAAGGCAGAAAGAAAGGAGTTGGAGACATAAAGCAAAAGAAAACACTTATGACCACCTACTATGTGCCAGACACTCAGCTTGGGGCTTGAGGTATGTTATTTAAACCAAAAATATAAAGTGAGCAGACATTATTGTGCCCATTTTACCAACACAGAGACTAAAGCTCAGAAAGATAGATGACTTGGTCAAGGTCATAAAGCTAGTATGAGGCAGAACTGAGCTTCAGACCCAGAAGACAAGCCAAGAGACACTGGTGTCACAGTAGCTAAAAGAGTATGATTTTAAGATGGGGACGTGGCGAACAGGATCAAATGTTACAGACAGTAGGATACATCATTGGCTCTGTTAACGTGGCAGTCGTTGGTAGCTGTGCCAGAGCACTTCTGCAGCATAACAGTTACGACCACAAACTCTCAAGAGGCTGTCGTCATAAAAGCACATCCTCTGCATATACTCCTGGGAAGCTGTTTTTCCCACCAAAAGAATTCAAAATGTGGAAAAATATGTATGTATGAATATGTTCCAAGCTCCATTATTTAAAACAGCAAAAAAATTGAAAATAATAATAATAGGTCCAATAATGGGTGATGAAATACAGCATTTTAAATGATAAATATGATTATGTTATAATATACAGGCCTCTATAACTAAAAAAGGTATTATATATCTTTTTCACAAATGTGAAAAACATGCAAAAGATAATAAAGTGGAAGTTATAAGGTTTTTTATTTCATTTGTAAACATTCTATACTGCCATTACATTATTTTTATACTTAAAAAACTAAATGTATATACAAGTAAAGCAGAATATTGGGAAGACAGTAGGTATGGAAATAAAAATCCCTCAAATATTAGAGGAAGATATTGAGCAGAGGTTGGCCTTACGAGGAGGAAGCCTTCTTCCTCTGAGGCCACAAAGAAAATCCAAAACACGGGTAAAAATCCAGCAGGAATTGGGATCATTCCTGCTGGGTAGCAAGACCAGGGGCTGCACTGAAGGATAACAAAGAATAAGAGTGCAACTGATGTTGGACACTGGTCACGAGATAAGGTGTGAAAGCAGCTGCAGTACAGTGCCTGGCTCCTGTCTGAATTACCATTCAAAATAAATTAGGTATTAACCTATTCAGATTATTATGCCATTATTAAGGTACTAAGAACTAGATATTCAGGTTTTTACACACCGCAAGCATCCAATAAAAAGTGTATTCAATGAAACAGACTTCAGGGAGGTGGATCTGGGCTCAGTGAAAGAAGGAGGTCAAGTCACTCATCAAAGGACATGCCAAGGGATGTTCCCTGGAGAGGATGAGGCAGAGGGAATTCCAGCACTGAACAGAAAGTGGGACAAAGTAACTTCTAGTCTCCTTGATCCAAAGATTTTGTAAGTCTGCTGTCAAAAAATTTTCTGATTTTTCATATTGTTACATGCACAGCCTCAGCTCTCTATGATGAGCCTCTTTAGGGCAAAGATTACATTACACTCCCTGGCTGTTCTCAGAGTGTGCAGTACAGTAATACAAAGTATAACTTTGCCAAATACATGAACCTAGTTGCAGGGCAGGAATAAAGAGGCAGACATAGAGAATGGACTTGAGGACACGGGGTGGGAGGGGGAAGCTGGGGCGAAGTGAGAGTAGCATTGACATAATATACACTACCAAATGTAAAATAGTTAGCTAGTGGGAAGAAGCAGCATAGCACAGGGAGATCAGCCTGGTGCTTTGCGATGACCTAGAGGGGTGGGATAGAGAGGGTGGGAGGGAGGCTCAAGAGGGAGGGAATATGGGGACATGTGTATGCATATGGCTGATTCACTTTGGTGTACAACAGAAACTGACACAGTACTGTGAAACAACTACACTCCCATAAAGATCTATTAAAAAAAAAAAGAACAAATCTGTGTTCTTAGAGTTCATACTAAGTAAACATTATAGATGTCTCTCTATTATTTATGTTCTTAAATTCACCTGGAATGGATTGAAGGCAGATGATCTAATTTGAAAGACTGTATTTCTGCTGAAAATGCGAAACTCCAGTGCACCTAGATACTTTGTAAAGCTCTCTTATAAAGAAGCTCCCCAGCACTGAGTGGTGGGTTTGGATGTCTGCTTTGCCATTTACTAGCAATGTGCCCTGGGATGGGTCATCTAATCTCTTACCTTTCTCATCTATAAAACAGATGATAATACCCGCCTTAGGGTTTTCATGAAGATTAAATAGGATAATTTATGTAAAGTACCCAATAACATCTATCTCCCAATCTTCTTGTCTTTTGAGACTTCCAATATATTGCCTTGTATTATGGATATCTCTACCCTTCTTACCCCTCTACTGGAGTTTATGTCCTCTTAGCGTCACTCTATGGTTTACTTTCCTGGTATTGCTGATAACTCCCAGAACAGTGTCTTTCCAGGGGACAGATCTTCAATAAATATTAAGTTGGATGTTGATAATAAAAAAGAAGTGAGAGGGAATGCATATCCTTTTCCTAAGTAAGGTAATATGCTTACTTAAATGAAACTTAAGTGAAACAAAACACTAGATGGAAGTCATGAAATCTATGACTGAGCCTTTAGTGTTTCAAAATAAGATGAAAATAAAAATCCAACTCAGAAGAACCTGGATAGGAAATAACATTCAAAATATTGATAAAGCACTTTGAAAAGTTTCCAAATATTAAAGACACAAACCCCACCTAACCATGTCATAACTACACATGCTATGGAGAATGAAACTGTCAACATAACTTCTTATTCACCTAAAACTAGCTCTTGTTTGATTTACATGGTGACTGTTGTCTTAACCACATACTGCAACACCTCATCCCTATTGCCAGGTAGTACTAAGAGTTACATCTACGTTTCCTGTACTTCACGAGCTGAGGAGAGGCCTGAAAGTCAATTCACTGGAAAGAAGTATACTTAAAAATCCCTTTCTAAAAAGCTAATTTTATAGCACTCACCGCTCTTTTAGGATACTTCCAGGAAAAGGCTCAAATAATTCACCTGCTGTGTTGCAGTAAAATCTCCACACTGCAGTCCCGAAAGGTGTCTGTGCAAGTTGTGATGTAAAGAATCTAGTATCTATTAACCACCCACCACGTATACCTTATCTTATTTAATCCTCACAACAAACATCCAAGGTAAAAATTTCATTATCCCCATTTTACAGATGAAGAAGCTGAGGTTCACAGAGGTTAAGTAATGAACCCACAGATTTACACCTAAAGAGTAGGGGGTTAGACTGTAAGACTCCTGCCACGCCGCACACCAGATAAGACTCATGGATGACACATCAGGAAAAAACACAAAGTGCTAAAATGTGAAGTGAAGAAATGACTTTCACGATACATTTAAGACAATTTCTGAAGTAGTGCAACATACTCACGACTTTAGAAACAATGCATCTTTCAAGCAAATCTGTAAAATTAAGGAAGACACATTACAAAGACTGATATGGATATAACTCTGATATTAATAAGCTAGCTTTTTATTAACTCTCCTAAACTACAGGATTTAGCTAAGTCTTATCCATTCACTACATAAGAAACTCTGAGCATAACTTCTAAGTAGCACCATCTTACAGACAAACAAAGGGAGGCATGAATGAGTGGAAGGTCTTGCTTACAGTGACCTGGACAGTCTTAGCTTGAAGAACAAGGACTTAAACAGGGACTGGAACTAAGTGTCCTCCTTTCCCACCCTCCAGTAACAAGAGATGATGCCTCAGCCCAAAAAACCCTTTCCCCTGCCTGCCGGCCTCCTTCTACTCATCGGCCAAGAGGCAGCTCAAGTGGTACCTAACTGGGAAGCCTTCCCCTTTGATCCACCAGGGCAGAGAGGGAGAAATAGCTAACTAACTTGGAGCACAATGGTCTTTCGCTTCCTTTGCTCGCAGCTTCTCTGTGAGAATCTAATAAAAGTAGACCTTCTTCTCAGAACAATATGAACCCTCAAAAAAAAATTAAATATAATTCCAGTAGATTCTACAACTTCTAAGGTCCCAGGTTAAGAGTTCTGGCTGTAGAAAAACAAACAGATACCTCATAGGTAGTTAGCAGCACATGAAAATGTGACTCCTTCCTTAGGTCTTGCTGTAGGTGGGCTCTCTCCTCCTTGTCACCTGAATATGTTACACAGGAAAGACCTGGAGCAAATCTGAATCCAAGAAAAGAGGTAGATGAACACAAACATAGAGCCGTGGAAAAGGGGTGCACGTCTGGAAAATTACTTTTCATGGAAGGACTGCAGATGTGTAGACCCCAGGATGCCCTGCAGTCAGAATGAGTCCTGGGACCCTGAAATCTTACCTACAGTAATGGGTAAACCTAAGGGTAAGTCCCCGGGTGAAGAGGGAGACGTGTCAGATAAACATCTAAAAGGGCCTTGTGTTAACTGTAAAAAGAAAACTATTTTCCCACATTCGTTACTTTATATGAAGTGTCACTATATCACTATGAAAAAGATGGTTTCTTCCTTAGTTCAGCAAAATTTACTAAAAATGAGTACTGACCTTCAAATTGACAAAAGGTAACAATAACATCCATTGGACCCTCCCCCATCAGATCCTCAGTCTCTATCTACACTGCCTCATGTCAGAGTTTTCTGGAAGAAATAAACTCACTGCTTAGGACAATATGTTGTTTTATCATATTTCACATAGCACCTAGAAAACAAAACCTTAATGTGAAAAATAAAATTTCAGCCACATCTTCTCTTGTACCTCTCAATCTCTTCTTTCCAGTTGCTCAAAACAGACAAGGGACAAAGAATCAGAAATGGTCCTTCATCATTTAATCTTCCTGCCAAGTAAGTGAAGAAAGCAATAGTCTGGAACACAGAAAAGGAAGACGGTTTTGACCACATTTCCACATGAGAAACAACGATAAAGTTCCCACAACCTTGTAGAGAACACTTACAATTGCATCAAAAATAATCAAACACAAACACAAATTGTTGTAGAAGACTTGCTTTGCAAAAAACAAAAATAATGTACAATCCTCCACACATTAGGAGAGTCACCCATTCCTAGAGTGAAATCAGGTAAGCCTCAATATGACTGCCAAAGAAATTTATGGTACTCAATTACATCAACAGTCAACAAGCAATGGTACTCAAAATTTATGTAACTGAACCTTTTATACAAAGGAAAACATCAGGAAAGACAACAGACATCAAGGAAAACAATGCAAATGATGCACAAGGTCAGGAATGCTCTAAAAACATAAGGCAAGAAGTATCAAGACTTGACTGCAAAGAGGCCCAACCATGTGGTGGCCTCTTGCTGTTGGCCAGGATCTGCCAAGAGACAATGTTTTCCTTCCTCCCTCCATGTGCATTGATGGTGCACCTTCTATTTACCAGGCACTATTCTGAGCTCTGGTATATAAGAGTGAACAAAACAAACAAAACACCTAGTTCTCCTGGGGCACACATTCCAGTGAGGAAAACAAACAATAATATAGCCTCATAAACTCACGTCAGGGTCTAAACTGAAAATCTTTGTAAAGCCCAATAGCCTATTTTAGGATATGGCTATACACACGTTTGACTTTTAAATTTTCTTTAAAAGGTTGCTGTGATATATAGAGAAAATAGCACTCTTTTATAAAACAGAAAGTTTGAGGGCCCACCATCCCCAATGGCTGAACTGTTTCTTAGAAAAATCTATCCAAAGGATATAATCCAAAATCCTAAGAAAGCTATACAAGCCCAAAAATGTTCACATAGAGGTTAATTTAAATATCACAAAAGAGGGGAACTCTCCATTCCTCATCTGTAGAACATTCAAGTAAATTACGATCAATTCTCTTGATGGACCATTATGCAGCCAATAGAAAATAATCACTGTGAAGAATATAAAATGGAAAATAACAATGACTATTAGATTAATAAAATGCAAACTATATGTGCACTATAATTTCAACCATGTAAAACACATATTGCTATTCATGATTATGGCTAGAGTGCTATGGTTACAGGTTTTAACTGATAATACATTAATTTCATAATGGAAATATTTTTCTTTTTTAACTACCCATGGCTTCCCAGCCCGGATTGTGCCCGGACAACCACCCAGTAAGTATTTACTGAATTAAAACCATTCTGTTTAGTTTTTGCTGAAGACACTATTTAGAGAAAAATTATCCTTTATTATCTTAAACCAGCTATCTACAAAACAAATTTGGATTCACTACTGGATTCTTCCAAACATTTAAGGAAGAAACAGTAACAACTCTACACAAACTCTTACATAAATCTGAAAAGGAAGGGATACTTCTCAACTCACTTTATGAAGCCAGATTCACCCCAATACCAAAACCATACAAAGACATTACTCAATACAAAATTACACAGATGCAAAAATTCTAAACAAAATTTTAATAAGATGAATTTGGAGGTGTGATTTTTAGGGCACTTAAAGTAGAGCTATATGAACACCCTGGGAAAGGCAAAGGACAAGTGGAATATGCTGGCTCTGAATGAAGTCTGGGCGATTCCAATGTCCATGGCACAGGAGACTGCAAAGAGGGCTCTGTACCTGAGTACAGGAGTCCGTTAGCCTCCCTCCCAGAAACACTGGGAAACTTACCTTTGTTCCATAGCTCTCAGTTCAGGAATATACTAGAACCAGAATTATTGCCTGAGACACCTGAAGGTAATAAATGAGGTACCTGGGGCTACCATGCTGGGAGGTCATACTGTATCCTGAATAACCCCAAGATTGATGAGGTACACCTGGATTAGATTAAGGCGTCTCCAACACATGGTCAGCCCAGACTCTGAGCAGAACTGCTCCAGCTGGATGTTTACGGATGTGAGGTTAGAGGGGGCAGGTTAAGCTTCTAAAAGGATTAACGAGAACTTTACTCACTCTGTGGGTTCACTGATGAAACCTTTTTGGAATCAAGAAACCTACAGTTCCATGGTTTCTGCTCAAGTTGCCTCTGCTGTGTATCCTGACTGCACTGACTTTCTTTGGTACCTTATAGATGAATAAACCTTGTGTGATGAACCCAAGGAGTATCTGTGTCTGGACTTTTCATCAATCCAAGCCTACCACTGACATCTGTCAACATGAGCTGTACTGGTGATCATCCTACTGGAAGCATCAATCTCCACATGCAACCTCTAATCAATGCCCAAGGAAGTCACATCTAATTCTCCAGGTGTCTAGAATATATCCTACAATTAGATGGCCAAGGCATTTTGGAAAACATAGAGTATTTCCTCTGTACTTCTGTAGCATGGCAGAGAAATGGGAATTAGCCCCATCACCCACTGAGGAAGGGAGACTAATATGAGAAATGATCCAGTTATCTTAACTACATAAAATATTACTAAGGAGGGCAGCGTCAATTTGATTCCTGGGACGGGTATATTTGCTTTATATAGAGAAAAACCCTGCCCATTAATTGTAATTCTATATGTCAAGGGATAGATAAAATAAAGGTAGTGACACAGTTCAAAACCATCCCCATGATGAGAAAAGTCAAGTCCAAGGTCGTGATCTCTTAACAAAGGTTCAGGCATTTTACCTCTTAGTATAAAAATACATACCAACAGCTGGCAGCTAAAGATAGTAATGAGTCGTGAGGAGGTACTTCAGTAGAGGTGAACAGTACTCACTTCACAGTAACATACCTGGCAGGTCTTACCCAAGCCCATCTCATCTCCCAGTATGCAGCCATTCTGACAATGGAAGCGTTGGGCTAGCCAGTTGACTCCCTCCAGCTGATAAGGGCGTAGATGGATCCCTAGAAATAAAAAAAGAAGCAAGTCCAAAGAGCAGACATTTAAGCATACACACAGGCTATGCTTAAGACTCCGACTAAAGAACACAGCCTAAATTCCCATACCCCAAACCTTACTGGCCATATCCTTTGCTGAGAAGTTACAGATATGCAAATATTTGCTGACTTCCTAACTACTTTTTGAGCAGACTTAATCACCACTATAATCAAAGCCCTAAAACAGCCTGTCAGTGTTACAGGATCAACTTGACAGTTGAGAAAGTCAGCCTGGGATTGGGCCTTTAGACTGCCTGAGTCTCATGCCTGTGTCCATTCTAGGAAATGAGGTTTTACTGATGTGATATAACAGCAAGCAACACATGGACTATACATGTGTCTGCCTGCTTAATTGCAACGATGTAAATTTGCCCTCAGGTGCTAAAGGAAAAAAATCAAGACAGCACTAGATAAATCATGCTTCAATCAAGAAGCAGTGCTGTTAAGAATGGAAACAATGTTACATAGAGGGTGTTTTAACAGTGCACAGGGACAACAGAAAATGTCTGAAATCCACATAGAGCTTCGGGGGCCTCTCTTTTCTCTCTCTCTCTTGATAAAAAAAATCCAAGTTCAGAGAACAGCCATATCTTTGGGAGACGGAAGACCCCAAACATACTTTATAGAAAAACTATTAACAAAAGTACAACTCTGGTTTGAACTCATGACATTTAAAAAGAAACTAAACAATATATAATTGTAGAACATTAAAAAGATTGATGAATTATTTTTATTAAGCACTTACTAAATACCACGGTGAGTAGTAAACACTGTACATAAGTTACCCCACTTAATGCTGACAATGATCCCATGCACTAGGTATTATCCACATATTGTACATTAGAAAATTCAGAAAATCAAAGAAGATTAAAATGTTAAATCTGGAGACTTCTGCTTTGGGGAAGATGGAGATGTTCTTTTCCCCATTCCTCTTGCTAATATAACTAAAAATCCTGAATATTACAAAGAAAATGAACATAATAAGATGACTCTGAAAAGGTGGGGTGAAGAAGGCAGACTGGTTAGTAACCTCGAAACCCAGCAAACAACACAGTGATGAGTTCCCTGGGTTTCTTTTGGCCTCATATATCCAGACTTACAGGTGAAGAAATTGGCCACCCAGAAATGCCAATGGACATAGAAAGAAAAACAAAACAAGCCCACAAAAGCCTACTCCCACTAGCCAAAGGAAAGGGACAGCCTAGAGAGACAGAAAATGTAAACTTTTAGACAATAACCACACCAGTTAAGCCAAACACCATAGGGAAAAAAACGTGGCCCACCCACATCAGCAAAGGCCAAGTGGGAGCCTAGACCTCTACCCTCAAGAGGCCGTAATGAAGTTCCCCAACATCCCCAGCAGGAAGGTACCAGAGAGGGCTAGGTAGGGAGCCAGGATTTTCATCCCCACTCACCAATAATGAGGCCATCCCCACTCCATTTCTCCCTCCCATGCAGGTCAATGGAGACCCCATAGTGAGCCTGGACTTCTACCCCTACTAGATCTTATGAGCCCCCTCCCCAACTACCCCTAGAAATGGTGTCAAAGGAGGCCCAGTGGAGACTCAGGACTTTTATCACTGCCTAGAGGTAATGAGACCACTCCTACCAGTGTCAGTGGGGACCAAGTTGGGAGCCAGTACTCTCATTCTCACCCAGAAGTAAGGAGGAACCCCCTCCCTATCCCCACGTATCAAGAGAAGCTCAGGGCGGGGAGCCTGACTTCTATTTCCACCTGGTAGTAACAAAGCAGCAACCCCCCTTCCCCTGTCAGAGCAGCATGAAACAGACAATTGAATGGAAGGTTTAAATAAGATCCTGAGTCTCAAAACATAAGACAAAAATTTCCAGGTTTCAATAAAAAAGATCATACATTATACCAAGAACCAGGAAGGTTTCAAACTGAATGAAAAAAGGTAATCCACAGATGCCAACATCCAGATGACACAGATGTTACACTTATTTTAAAGCAGCAATGATAAAAATGCTTCAACAAGCAACCATGAACAGGCTTAAAACAACTGAAAAAATAGAAAGCCTCAGTAAAGAAACAGAAAGTCTCAGCAAAGAAAAAGAAGATATTTAAAAATACAATAACCAAAGTAAAGAGCTCAGAGAACGTACTTGATAGAAGAATGGAGAGAAGAAAGAATCAGTGAACTGTGAGACAGAACCATAGAAATTACTCAACCTGAACATGGAGAGAAAACAGACTGAAAACAAATGAACAGAGCTTCAGGGAACTGCAAGTCTCCAACAAAAGAACTACATTCATTCATTGGCATCCTAGAAAGAGAGGAGAAACAGGACAGGGCTAAGAAAGAGTACTCACAACAATGGGTGAAAACTTCCCACATTTGGCAAAAGACCTACAGATTCAAGGTGAATGAACTTCAAACATAAAAGAATAAATCCAAAGAAATATACACCAAGACACATCATAATTAACTTCCTAAAAACTAAAGACAAAGAAAATATCTTGAAAGCAGCTAGAGAAAAATGACATAAGTTACCTAGAGGGGAAAAACCAGGAGGCCATTACCCCAACTGTCAGCTCCAGGACCCTACTGCCTCAGCTGCAATCCATGCCAGCAAAGCGGATGCTCAGTACCCTACCCAGCCCCACTAAGGTTAAGAGTCATGGCCAAGAGAAATGTAGAAAATTAAAATCCCTCAGGAACTGCAGCCTTTCTCCCTCACTTTCCTCTTCCAAATCTTCCACAGTCGTCTGCTAGGTGGGAGTCAAGTCACATGCACAACACAACTCCAGGCAAGTCTCAGAAATGTAGTCTTTTTCCTTCTAACCTCTAGGAGGCAGTAAGGCATGCTTGGGGGTTGGGGAAGAAAAAAATTTGAGGGACTTCCCTGGTGGCACAGTGGATATGCCCCTGTGCTCACACTGCAGGGGGCCCAGGTTCAATCCCTGGTCAGGGCACTAGATCCCACATGCATGCCGCAACTAAAGAGCCTGGCTGCCACAACGAAGGAGCCCACAGCCACAACAAAGACTCGGTGAGGGACTTCCCTGGTGGCGCAGTGGTCAAGAATCTGCCTGCCAATGCAGGGGACACAGGTTCAAGCCCTGGTCCGGGAAAATCCCATATGCCACAGAGCAGCTAAGCACGTGCGCCACAACTACTGAGCCTGTGCTCTAAAGCCTGCAAGCCACAACTACTGAGTCCACATGCCACAACTACTGAAGCCTGTGCGCCTAGAGCCTGTGCTCTGCAACAAGAGAAGCCACTGCAACGAGAAGCCTGCGCATTGCAACGAGGTGTAGCCCCTGCTCGCCGCAACTAGAGAAAGCCCGCGCGCAGCAACGGAGACCCAGCACAGCCACGAACGAATGAATGAATGAATGAATGAATGAATAAAATAAAATAAACTCCAAATGGATTAAAGACCTAAATGTAAGACCGGACACTACAAAACTCTTAAAGGAAAACATAGGAAGAACACTCTTGGACATGAATCACAGCAATATCTTTTTTGACCCACCTACTATAGTAATGGAAATAAAAACAAAAATAAACAAATGGGACCTAATGAAACTTAAAAGCTTTTGTATAGCAAAGGAAACCATAAACAAAAAATGATAACCCTCAGAATAAGAGAAAACATTTGCAAATGAATCAACAAAGTATTAATCTCCAATATATACAAGCAGCTCATGCAGCTCAATATCAAAAAAACAAATAATCCAATGAAAAAATGAGCCGAAGACCTGAATAGACATTTCTGCAAAGAAGACATACAGATGGCCAAGAGGTACATGAAAACATGCTCAACATCACTAATTATAAGAGAAAAGCAAATCAAAACTACAATGAGGCGTCACCTTACACCGGTTAGAATGGGCATCATCAGAAAATCTGCAAACAATAAATGCTGGAGAGGGTGTGGAGAAAAGAGAACCCTCTTGCACTGTTGGTGGGAATGTAAATTGATACAGCCACTATGGAGAACCGTATGGAGGTTCCTTAAAAAACTAACAATAGAATTATCATATGACCCAGCAATCCCACTACTGGGCATATACCCTAAGAAAACGATAATTCAAAAAGACACATGCACCCCAATGTTAATTGCAGCACTATTTACAAGTCACGGAAGCAACATAGATGCCCATCGACAGATGAATGGATAAAGAAGATGTGGTACATATACACAATGGAATATTATTTAGTCATAAAAAGGAAGGAAACTGGTTCATTTGTAGAGATGTGGATGGACCTAGACACTGTCATACAGAGTGAAGTAAGAAAGAGAAAAACAAATATCGTACATTAATGCATATTTGTGGAATCTAGAAAAATGGTACAGATGAACCGGTTTGCAAGGCAGAAATAGAGACACAGATGTAGGGAACAAACGTAGGGACACCAAGGAGGGAAAGGGGGGGTTGGATGAATTGGGAGGCTGGGATTAACATATATACACTAATATGTATAAAATAGATAACTAATGAGAACCTGCTGTATAGCACAGGGAATTCCACTTCGCTGTACAGTAGAAACTAACACAACATTGGAAAACTACTATACCCCAATTAAAAAAAAATTCGTAGCAATAATAAATATTTGATTCCAAGGATATTTTTTAGTATTATTTAAAATAGCAAAAAAAGAACCTAAATACCTAAATAGAGTGGCTGGCTAAATTACAGCACATCCATACACTTAAATAGTCTGTATCTAATAAATATGATACTGAAGACTAAATGATAATAAGGAAAAAAATTATGGTTTCCAAAAAGTATGTACATGAAACCCCATTTTTGCACTTCTCCCTCAGTCCCTGCTCCACCCTGGAAAAGAAAGAAAAAAAATTACATACACACATATGCATGCACAGACCAAGGACTAGCAGGATAGATAATAAGATGTTAACAGTAATAGGATTATGTATATTACTGTTTTTTCTTTATGCATAAAATATTATCCTAAATGATTTACAGAGAAAATGTACTACTTGTGTCAATCAGAAGGAAAAAAAAAAATCAGTAACCATGTTTAACCAACTCACAAAGAATAGTTTCTAAGAATATTAATTTATTCTGGCAAATAGAAATAGGAATTTCAAGTTATAAGATTAAATGGGGGCTTCCCTGGTAGCGCAGTGGTTGAGAGTTTGCCTGCCGATGCAGGGGACGCGGGTCTGTGCCCTGGTCCGGGAAGATCCCACATGCTGCGGAGCGGCTGGGCCCGTGAGCCATGGCTGCTGAGCCTGCACATCCGGAGCCTGTGCTCCGCAACGGGAGAGGCCACAACAGTGAGAGGCCCGCGTACCGCAAAAAAAAAAAAAAAAACATTAAATGGTTATTCCTCTGAGTATACCTATCTTCTAATTTTTCTTTCCCCCCACTATCCACTTATCCATGCCCACCACCAAGCTTCCACATTTGTCTATTTACTTCTTCATTCACTCACTCTAATTCATCCAGGCAAACTTGCAACCTCTTATCTATCTTCTCAATTTCACTACAGTAACAGCACTGGTCCATGTGTATATTTCTCCAAGTGTATTACCGACAGTCCAGTACCAATGTGCACATTAGAACTAGGCTTCTCTCACACATAGTATCATACCCAAAAAACATGCAAGGAAATAGGCAAACACACAAATAATCACGTATAAACTTTGGCTCTATAAACATATAAACTTTACACCAAACTTAAAAGCATCAGTCTGTAAATTCATATTTAAGTTGGATACATACTCCTCACAGACACAGAGATACCATTTTCATAGACTCAGAGCCTCAAGAAGGGAGAGTTCTTTCTCTTCCACGTCTGTATCCTATCCATTTATCTCTTCCCATCCCTCTTCTAAGTTGGACATAGAACTGACCCTTTTGTTTCATTCATAACAAAACCTCACACTTCCTTCGTATTTGGCACACAGTATGAGTTCAATAAATACTTGTTTATATTTTTGAAATCACTCAGACTCCAGTCTAGAAACTCTAGGAGAGCAGGGCCCACATTTGTATCCTCATCTCTGCACCTAACATCTTGTAGCATGTGGCTCTCAGTAGCACTCAATAAACAATGAGTTAACGACTATATCATTATTATTGATCCAAGAGTAAAACAGTTAAGGCACAGCACTGCGTTCCCCATTTTATAAATAAAATGAAATGGGAAAGGTTAGGTGGTGAGTCAAGAGCAGGCCGGGAAATAGGACCTGGGTCTCTCCATCCTATGACCTCCATCCAGAGATGCGGTCTGCCCCCCTGCCTGCAGACCTCAGGGGGATTCAAGTTTTCGCGCTTCAAAGTTTCTAGGGAAAAGCTACTATAAATAAAATAGCTACATGCAGTAATGAGTTTATGAACTTTGCTTAGCTGCATACTTCAAATTAGAGCTTTGAGGGAGAATTAACCAGTGGAGTATTATCAAAGAAATGCGCGCGCACGGTAAACGAAGAAGAAAAGTGAAGCTTGGATCAGAGTTCTGATAGTTTTACACAAGCAACTAGTTAAACCTCCCAAGCCAGGCCTCCAAATCCACCGGAACAGAAATTTTAAACCCACACCCTTGGGGCGCCAGGACGCCCTCCGCTTCTTCGGAGAGGACAGTCCTACCTTCCGGACAGGGGCCTCACGAAGTTCCCCCTCCCCAGGGCCAGCGTGCCGGGTGGCGGGGGCCGCGGGCGGGCCTCGCTTCCCCGCCGGGAAACACATTCCTCCCGCGTCCGCGGGCCCCGCGCGCTGCGCAGGCTGGGTAACGGCTACCTGGCCCCAGGCGGGGTTCCTCTCCACCCAGCCCCACCGCAGGGGCGAGAAGGGAAGGCCCTGTTGTCCGCGGGTTAAAAACCCACAAGACGGTCCACCCGCGGCGCCGCCGGACCGCTCCTGGCGCCGGCTCCCGGGCCGGGAGAGGAGAGTCCCGAAGAGTCGGGCGGCGTAGCCGGAAGTTCCCCCGTGGCCACTGACCTGTCAGGCCCCACTGCCGCAAGTCCTGCTCCTGCACCCGCGCCGCCTCGACTCGGCTCTCGCTCTGAAGACTCTGTAGAAAGCCGGGCATGCCGCCCTCGCAGGTCGCAGCACCCTCACGCTCCATCCAGCCACTGCGAAGCTCCGCCCTACGCCGCCCCGCGCGCTTCCTTCCCGACGTTCGCGGCCTAACCCCCGGGCGCCGCCGCCGCCAGAGGGCGCGTCCGGCGCTGAGGTCTGGGCGCGGAGAGAGCCGGAAGGTATCCTACCCGCTGTTGAGGAGCGCTTGCAGCCGGGTGTGCGTGGGGCGGCTCGATTCTCACAGTTTATGCCCTCTCTAGGCGACTGATGACCTGAAACGCTCGTCACTCACTTATTATTTAATCAACATTGACTGTCATGTGCCAGGTGCTCTGCTGGGCTCTGGGGTTATAGCATTCAATAAGACATCGTCTCTGCCCCTCAGCAATTCACAGCAAGATTGTAAAGTTCAGTTTACACGAGTAATAAATTGGCTTGGGCCCTGAAATCCTCTTACTTACTCCCTGTTGTCTGTAGGCTGGAACTTCTGAATGGTAGAAAATTAAAATCATGAAAGATGTCCTTGCCACAATGGGTTTCTTAAGTGAATTATGGGGAGCAAATTGAAGCGATGTATTAGATTGTGAGTCACCATGACTCAACATAAACTTTAAGTGGATTTAAGATGTAGTGATTTATGATTAGTTGTGTACCACTAATACAAATGTTATGATAACAACCAAATACCTGCATTTATTGATGCGTTAGAATTGCTGTCTCATTTAATCCTCCCGATAATCCTATAAATAGGTACCGTAATTGTTCCTACATCACAGTTGAAGAAACTGTGACTTGGAATGGTAATTGAGAAAGCTGGAACAGGAAACATGTTATTCTCTGGGTAATGTCATAAGGATACTGAATTCCCATTTAGGTTAATCTTGGTGCTTCCACCTTCAGTAAACACAGATTAAAGTTGCACTCTCCACATCTTCACCCCCTTTAAATAAAGGGGGGAACTTAGGTACAAAGGAGATGTCTTCAGGTTGGTTTATTCATAAAAACTCAAACAAAGCACTGTTTGTGAAGCTAGCTTTTTGTCTTGAGTCATTCTGTAAATACTGATTGAACATCTACTATGTGCCAAGCACTCTTTTGGCACTGGAGATAGAGGCCACTGATCTCATCTGTAGAACACTTAAGTAAATTATACTTATATTAAGTTTATAGTTTAAGCTTATATTTCAAAAGGAGGAGACAAGTAATAAGCAAATAAAATCAGGTAGTGATCAACGTTAAGGTGAAAGAGAAAGTCACTTAATGGGGCTACACTGATTTCCCGCCTGGGTATTTTCTCAAAACCTTAACATAGACTTGTGCCCTTTGCTGGCTTCTCTGGAGGGGCTTCTGTTCTATGTGGCTGCGCCTGAGTGGCGTTTGCATCCTGGTCTCTGTGTTTGACTTATTTCTTCCCCTCTAGGCTCTGTGGGTAGACTTATCCACTAAAGCAGCAATATCAACCACCTGCAGCTCAAACAAAAGGGTGTTCATTATTTTTAATTTAAAGTACATTTGTTTTTGTATATTACCAGAGATAAGATACTAGCTATAAGCTAAGTGTTCTGTTGGTATATTTAGTCTGGCATCTAAAGCACAGCTAGGTAACTGTATAAAGGTAACTGAGAGACTCCAAGTCAGCTAGTTGAGGTGATGCCTATAAGTCTACTCTGAATGCTGTATGAAAAGTCTATAGAAGAGAGCAGAGTGGAAGCAGGGAGACCAGTTAGGAGACTGTTACAGGTGTCTGGGCAAGAGATGATAGTTGTTGGGTCACTGTGGTGGTAGTGGAGTGGTGAGAGGTGGTAACATACTAGATATTTTTAAAAGGTAGAGCCGGGCTTCCCTGGTGGCACATTGGTTGAGAGTCCGCCTGCCCAGGGGACACGGGTTCGTGCCCCGGTCCGGGAAGATCCCACATGCCATGGAGCGGCTGGGCCCGTGAGCCATGGCCGCTGAGCCTGCGCGTCCAGAGCCTGTGCTCTGCAACGGGAAAGGCCACAACAGTAAGAGGCCTGCATACCACAAAAAAAAAAAAAAAAGGTAGAGCCTATAAAATACACTGATTCAGGGACTTCCCTGGTGGTGCAGTGGTTAAGAATCCACCTGCCAGTGCAGGGGACACAAGTTCGAGCCCTGGTCCAGGAAGATCCCACATGCCAAGGAGCTGCTAAGCCTGCGTGCCACAGCTGCTGAGCCTGTGCTCTAGAGCCCGTGAGCCACAACTACCGAGCCTGGGAGCCACAACTACTGAAGCCCATGTGCCTAGAGCCCGTGCTCTGCAACAAGAGAAGCCACCACAATGAGAAGCCCACGCACCGCAAGGAAAAGTAGACCCCACTCGCCGCAACTAGAGAAAGCCTGTGCACAGCAACAAAGACCCAATGCAGCCAAAGATAAATAAATAAATTTTTTTAAGTTTAAAAAAAAGAAACTGACAAAGTATCTGAGAGAAGTAGAGGAATAAAGGGTGATTTCAGGGATTTGGCCTAAGAAAATGGTAGAATGGAGTTTCCATTTATGGAGAGAAGACTGAGAATGAGGAGGTTTGAGAAACATGAAGAATTCATTTTTGGACGGAGTAGCATGAAATGGTTACTAGATATTCAAATATAGATTTTGAATAGATAATCAGATTAGTCTGGAATTCAGGGGAGAGATTGGAACTGAATGTATAAATATGGAAGTCCTCATTTTAAGATAGACCTTAAGCCTTGATACTAGATGGATCCCCCTAAGAGATGACTGAAACTATAAAAGAGACTAAGTCTTGGACAACTAATATTTAGAAGTCAAGAAGATGAGGCGGAACCAGCAGAAGAGACTAAGAAGAACAAACAGCCTGTGACATAGTATAAGAACTAAGAACATGGTGTCCCTGAGCCACGTGAGGCGCTTTAAGAAGTGAGTGATTGTGTCAAATGCAGCTAAGAGGTGGAGTAAAGGTCGGATAGAGAAATAACCACTGGATTGGGCAATATGGTAGTCATTGTTGACCGTGACAAGAATGATTTCTGTATACAGAAGTGGGTTTTAAAAATGGAATAGGTGGAAAGAAAGTGGAGACAAAATGTCTCACGCCTCTTTCAAAGAGTTTTGCTGTAAAAGAGAGCAGAAAACTGGGAGCAATAACTGAAAGGGGAAATAGCGTCAAGGGGAGGGTTGTTTTGCAGATGGGTGACATTAGAGCATATTGAAAGCTCAGGGAAAAACAATCGAGAGAAAAACTGATGCTGCAGGAGTGATGTCCTTGAGTGAGAGGAGGTGGGACCCAATGCACGAGTGGAGGGGTTGGTCCAGATAGGAGCATGGACAGTCCACGCATTGGAACACACAGAGGCACAGTGTATGTACAGAAGCGGTGGGGAGAGCACATGGAAGATCTCTTCTGTTTTTGTTGTTTATGTGAAGTAAGAAACAAAGTCATCAGATGAGCTTGAGGAGGGGGAGTGGGGTTAGAGGTTTCAGGAGGGAAAGGTGTGAAATAATTGTCTGGGGAAGTGGGAGAGTGAATTGACTGGAGAAAAGTGCCAAACAGCAGCAAGGGACACTTGAGGTTTATGGTTGCGAGACCAGTCCGCATAGTGTGTGCTGGGTGCAAGTGAGGAATAGTTAGAGAACTGGATTTTACCAGGTTGGATTCTTCCGGATGAATACAATAAATAGTGGTTATGCTAGCCACATTCCCAGTGTCTGGAATGGAGGTGAACAAGTCAGAAAATGTCCTTGCACTTACAGAGCTTAGATCCTGTGTTGGAGACAGACAAAATGGTGGTGGCGGTGGGGAGGCGGTGTACAAGTGAGTTATCAGGTAGTATTAGTGCTAACAAGATGGTAAAAAAAAAAAAAAAAGGGTACTAGATTAAGAGCAGGACTGGGGAGCAGCTCTGTATTGGATGGGTTGAAGAACATGTCACTGACAAAATGACATTTGAGCTAAGATCTGAATGATGAGAAGCCAGCTATGTGAAATCAGGAAGGAGCGTGTTCGAGGCAGAGAGACCGCAAGGGTGAAACACTGAGGCAGGGTTAGCAAGGGAGTAATAGATTCTTTTAATTGGTGAGGGTACACTTGAGAGGACCGATGTAGGGCTGAGGGAAAGAGAAACACTGAGACTGACGCCCAGGGGTTTCTGCCTCAGGCAACTGGATGGATGTTGACGCCACCACTGAGACAGAGAATATGGGAGATAAAAGCTGGGTTGAGGAAGAGAAGATAATTTCACTTTTAGATATGCTGAAAATTCAACTGTACCTAGAAGATTACCTGGCACATAATAAGTATTGCTGAATGTTTGAATGAGGTATCTGTAGAACAATTCTAAAATCCAGGACCTATGATGGTGATAACCTTGAGGTACAGAGAGGATATTTCACAAATGGGTAAACGAAGGTGCAGTGAGTTTAGGCAACTTGTCCAGTGTTTTCCAGTGAATCAGTGTTAACTTCCAGAATAAAGTATAACCCCAAGTCCTGTTTCATTCATTGCTCAGGTTATAGAAGCATGGTGTTCATATTAATTCTTTGATGACACCACAGAGAAGGTACACTCTCTGCCAACGGCAACCTGATAAGATTAATAGTATCCAAACCATGTCAGTGATGGGCTTTGGCCTATGCCAACCCTACCAAAACATGCATGATGACAGGTTAGTGGACAAGTTGTGTTTGCTGTCTGTTATGTCCCTGCTCTGTTGGGTCACAGCAGGACACTAGCTGGCAGCATCTAGTGAGTCAGATTTGGAGCTTAAGTAAAAGTTGTGACCATGGGTGAACATTTGTACAGACTTCTTTTGAGTACATGGACTTAGACCTTTGGGCTCAGGTTAGGATTACGTCAGTGCCCTATATCAGTGGCCTAGTGACTGCACTAGGATGAAAGAGGCTACAATCTTAAGAACCCCCTTCTGCTGTGGTTGACAAGAGCCCAAAGCCATCTCATGCCCTAACCCCACAAAGCTGGGTCTTAGGTTTGAAAAATGAGCACACCTGTTGCAGACATGTATTCCTGAGACACTGGTATAACACTGATGCAAGGGAGTTCTCCCAACTCCATCCCCCCAAACTGCTCAAAATTGTCATGCACAATTAATACTCATAATCAAAGAGTTTTAACAATAAGAGAGTGCTTCTGGAAGGCCTATGATACACAATAATTTATAATGAGGATAAAATAGCTACCCTATAATGGTGTTGTTAAAATTAAATGAAATAATTTTTTACAAGGAACTAAACACAAATTTGAATGTCCAGGGTATTGTGAAGGAACAAAAAAGTTAAGTTGGGAATGAGCCTGGTGATCACCTAAGTATCTACATCTTTCCAGTGGAGACACAAGAAATCAGGAATTATCTCTCATTGTTGAGGTCCCATTGTAACCTCATTTGCTCGGGGAATCCACAGGCAAATGTTCCATAGTGTTTTTCTCATATGTGTGGCCCATAGATATGGATTCTGAAGGTAAATAGAAAACACACACTCACACACAGAGTGTGGGATGTCTACTCAATGGTGGGTTCGTGGGGTCATGGATAGCCAGTTTTGGTAGATGGTATTACTGTTCCCAACTATTCACTTTCTCCCCTGTAAGATGACTGTACATCCAGCCCTTAACTAATATGACTTCAGTTCCTCCCAATATGCAGGGTCCATATGATTTGCTTTGGTCAGTGGAATGCAAGTGGATGTGATGTACTCAATGTGAGCTAAAGCTTTAACTGTGCTTGCTTAGATTGTCCCTACCCTTTGCCAAGAGAGCTACAGAAACCAAACAGGGGCTGTGCTGGTTAAACTCTTTGCTAATCTTTCCATGTCAGTACAATAAATTCACCTCATTCAAAATAAATTTTTAAAAATATACATATATATATATATGTCTATAGTATGGTGTCCCGTAATAGAGTCCTTCCCCATCTTGATGAACATTTATGAAGTTATTTCAAATTTTTCACTATTAATGCCACCTGACACTTGAACTCGATGTGCCAGGCCATGTGCTGAGCACTTTACACGTATTATTTTCTTTGTTCCTCACAACAATGACACAGGGTAGGTAATATTCTATTCCTCATTTTACAGATGAGAAAATTGAGCCACAAAAATATTAAGTTGCCTGAGGTCAGAAAAGTAGTTGGGGGTAGAGTCCACATAGTCCGGCTCCAGCACCTAAGCTATACCCCAAACAATGCTACAATAAACATCTTTGTTTATACACATGTGTAACTATTTCTGTAGGAAATCCTGGAAGGGAATTGGTGGTAAAAGGAACTCACAGTTTTGATAAACTTGTTCCACATGAAGGCTTAATCAGTTTATCTTCCACCCACAGTAGGTGAGCATGCCCACTTCCATCACTTTTCCAATTCTGAATATGACCAATCTTTTTGTTTTGTTTTCCAATCTGATGAGGAAAACAGATATAATATTACCTAAAGTTTCTTTGGTTACATGTCTGATTGAAGATCATTTTATAAACGAATTGGCCGTTTTTAGTTCCTTCTATTTGAATGGACTGTTCATATCATTTGCTTATTTTTGTATTGTCTTTTTTTAATAGTTGTGTGAAGCTCTTCACACATTTTGAATTTTAATCTTTTGTTGAATTCCTTATTTATTATTATTTATATACAGAAGTTTTGAATTTGCATGTGTAAGACTTCTCCTTCACTGTTCTTGGATTTTAGACTCTTACTTATTATAAATGCCTTCCTTTTCTCCCAGACTATACAAATATTTCCTTATATTTTCTCCTAGTAGTTCTCTAGTTTTGTTTTTTATATCTATCTCTGGAATTTGATACAATGCAGAGTCAGGACTTAACTTTACCTTTTTCCCCAAATAGATAACAAACATTATTTATTGATAATTCATCCTTTTTTACAATGATTAAAAAGCAGCATCTTTATTACAAACTAAATTCCTTTATGTACACGAGGCTATCTTTTTACACAACTATACCACACTGTTTCAATCACTATACTGCTACTTTGTTTTTAAATATTTCTTTTCAATGTTTGTCTTTCTTTTAATTTTTTAAACACATTTTCTTTTCCAGTATTCAATATAAATTTGAGAATCAACTCATCAAGGTCCATAAAAATTCAACTGAAATTTTGATTGGATTGCCTTGACATTACCAATTAATGTTGGGAGACTGGCAAACTTAATAATTTGTACAATACTAAGATTTCCTACCTGGGAACAAGATATTCATTCAAGTCATATTTTATGTCTTTTAGTCAGGTTTTATTGTTTTCTTCAAATAGGTCTTGCATATTACTTTTTTGTTTATTCTTAGGAAATGTTTAGTTTTTCCTGCTATTGTTTTTCTGGTGTTTTTGTTTGTTTGTTTGTTTTTATAATTTTTATTTGAGCTGCTACTTTTTCCATTGCACCTGCAAAGATAGGGACTCATTTTTTTTTCTTTTTTGGCTGTGCCGCATGGCTTGTGGGATTTTAGTTCCCCAGCCAGGGATCAAACCCAGGCCCTCAGTAGTGAGAGTGTGGAGTCATAACCACTGGACCACCAGGGAATTCCAGGGACTCGTTTTTTTTTTTTTTCTGGCTGTGTTGGGTCTTCATTGCTGCGCACAGGCTTTATCTAGATGCAGCGAGCAGGGGCTACTCTTCGTTGTGGTGCGCAGGCTTCTCATTGTGGTGGCTTCCCTTTTTGCAGAGCATGGGCTCTAGGCACACGGGCTTCAGTAGTTGTGGCATGCGGGATCAGTAGTTGTGGCTCAAAGGGTCTAGAGCGCAGGCTCAGTAGTTGTGGCACACAGGCTTAGCTGCTCCGCAGCACGTGGGATCTTCCTGGACCAGGGCTCGAACCCGTGTCCCCTGCATTGGCAGGCGGATTCTTAACCACTGTGCTACAAGGGAAGCCCCCTTTCCTGCTATTGTTAATGGGATCTTTTATTCTCTTACTTTTTTAATTGATATATAGGAAAAAACATCAATTTGTGTATGTTGATCTTATATTCTGCCCCTTTATTGAACTGTCTTTTTAGTACAAATAGTTATTCAGTTGATTCTTCTAGATTTTTAAAATTTCCACTTATAAAAAATATTACTGCATGTTACTATGACCTTTAGTAAATGGCTTAAAAGGTAAAATAAATGTGTTTCCAGAGTAAGAATGAGTCAGTAATGCCTAACAGAACCATAGATAACCATTAAAATATACTGGCATATATGGGGCCAGGGAGCATAAATAGCAACTATCTTATTTTACTGCACTACCAGCCATAAAATTGTAGGCTATGTGGACTTTCAGTTTGACCCAAGATGATGAGTCCAACCTCTAATGTTACCGAACCCACATCCGACTGCTCACTGTTCAAAAGCCAATTCTCGAGAGACAAGTGTTGGTAGGAAGGAAAGCTTGCTTTATTTCCAAGGCCAGAAATCAGGGGAGAGGGTGGACTCCTGTGTGAGAACCAACTCCCAACTGCTGCTCAGAGGAAGGGGCTTTTAAAGGGGAATTTCAGGGCTGTATAGGCAGAGGGAGGGAGCAGAACAGCACAGTCAGCTCTGACAGTCATCTGGAAACCGGTAATGTGGTGGTCTGATCAGTGTCACCTTGGTTGTTTTAAGTACAGTTAATCTTTAGTTCCAGAGTTTGTTCCCATTTCTTTGAGGCCAGTTCTCGGAACTGTGGCAGCTTATGTCATGGCTTCAATTTGGTCATCATGTAGTCATCCTCCTCCACCTGGTGGGGGCTTTGGTATCTGCAAAACAGCTCACAGGACATGGCTCAGAATATTGCCTATAGCCCTTAAGGAGGAACTAAAGGTCCTTGACTGTGCTTAATGATTAAACTATAATTATTTGGTCTCCTTTGACTGTTTTCCTTGGTTTCTGCATTTCCTCACTTCTCTGATCAAACCTATTCTTTGGCTAAAGATTTTCCACAGACAAAAGGCAGGCTGAGGACAAGGGGTGGGGCAAGGACCATAGGGTCCTGCTCCGTTTCACTAATATATCTCAACTTATTTATCTATTAAGTATTTTTAAGTTTACACACAGCAAATTCACTCTTTTTCTGTTTTTTGGTTTACTGCTTTATGAGTTTTAATAATGCAGAGATCCTTATAACCACCACCACAAGAAAGAAAAAGAACAATTCTAACGCTCCTTAATCAGTCTCTCAACCCACCCCTAATCCCCAGAAACCACTGATCTGTTTGCCATTACTACAGTTTTATCTTTTCCCGAATGTCATATAAATGGAAATATACATTATGTTACATTTTGAGACTGACTTCTTCCACTTAGCATAATGCATTTCAGATTCATCCATGTTCTTTGTGTATTAATAGCTTATTCCTTTTTACTGATGAGTAGCATCCTGTTGTATGAATACACCACGGTTGTTTATCTATTCATCTGTTGAAGGCGATTTTGGGTTGTTTTCAGTTTTTGACAGTTACGAATAGTACTGCTATGAACCTTTATGTACAAGTTTTTGTGTGGACATGTGTTTTCATTTCCCTAGACTAAATACATAGAAGTAGCATTGCTGGGTCGCATAGGTATTTGTTTAACTTTATTAGAAACTATCAACATGTTTTCCAGGATGATTATTCCATTTTGCATTCTCACAAGCAATGTAGGAGAGTTCCAGTTGCTATAGATCCTTACCAGCACTGGGTATTGTCGTTATTTTTTATTTTAGCCATTCTAATAGGTGTGCAAGAGTTTCCCATTTGGTTTTCATTTTCATTTCCATAATGACTAATGGGTTCATCATGTGTTTTTTGCCATCCATATATCTCCTCTGGTGAAGTGTCTGTTCAAATCTTTTGCCCACTTTTTTTTTTTTTTTTTTGCGGTATGTGGGCCTCTCACTGTTGTGGCCTCTCCCGTTGCGGAGCACAGGCTCTGGATGCGCAGGCTCAGCGGCCATGGCTCACGGGCCCACCCACTCCACAGCATGTGGGATCTTCCCAGACCGGGGCACGAACCCGTGTCCCCTGCATCGGCAGGCGGACTCTCAACCACTGCACCACCAGGGAAGCCTTCTCTTAATGTCTTTTGAGGAGAAAAAGGTTTAAGTTTCAACAAAGTCTAATTTATAAATTTGTTCTTCTATGGATTATGCTTTTGGTTTTGTATTAAGAAATTTTTGCCCCACCCAAAGTCATTTTCTCCTATAAGTTCTTCCAAGAGTTTTATAGTTTTACATCTTACACTTAGGTCTGTTATCCATTTTAAATTCATTTTCTATGTGGTGTGATATATAGGTCAAGGTTCACTTTTTTTTTGCATACGGATGTCTATTTTTTCCAGGATCATTTGTGCAAAAGACTGTCCTTTCTCCATTGAATTGCTTCTGTACCATCATTAAAAATCAATAGACTGAATTTGTGAAGGTCTATTTCTGGAGTCTATTCTGTTCTACTGATCTATGTATCTATCCTTTCACCAATACCACTGTCTTCTTTACCGTAGCTTTATGATATATCTTAATGTGTAATGTGTCTTCCAACTGTGTTCTTGTTTTTCAAAATTGTTTTAGATACTTCAGTTTCTTCACATTTCCATATGAACTTTAGAATTACCTTTTCTATATTTGCAAAGAATTCTGCTGGGATTTTAATAGGGATTCCATTAAATCTTTATATCAACTTAGGGAGAATTGACATCTTAACTATATTGAATTTTTCAATCAATGAAAAGGGTATGTCTCACCATTCATTTAGGTCTTCTCTGCTTTATTTCATCAACATTTTTTGATTTTCAAAATAAAGATCCTGCATGTACTATTATAATTATACCTAGTGCTTCATTTATGAAGATCTATTGGTACCGTTTTTAACTTTTGGATTCCAATTGTTTATTACAAATAAATAGAAATGCAAGTTGATTTTTGTATGTTAACCTTTTTTATACTGTGACCTTGCTAATCACTTGTAAGTTCTAGTAGCTTTTTGTGTAGATTCCTTGGAATCCTCTACATGGATAAAGGTGTTCTCTGCAAGTAGGGACATTTCTTCCTTTCAGTTTAAATACCTCTCATTCTTTTTCTTTAAAAAAATTTACTTATTTATCTATCTATCTATCTATTTATTTATTTGGCTGTTCCGGGTCTCAGCCGTGGCACACAGGATCCTTGTTGCAGCATGAGGGATATTCAGTTGCAGCATGCGGGATCTTCGTTGCCACATGTGGGATCTTTAGTTGAGGCACGCGGGATCCAGTACCCTGACCAGGGATCGAACCCAGGCCCCCTGCATTGGGAGCGCAGAGCCACAAGTACTGGACCACCAGGAAGTCCCAGTTCTTTTTCTTATTATACCATCTAAGATTTCTAGTACATTTATGTCTATAAATTGGAATTAGTATTTTGTAGAATATGAAGTAAGAATCAAGCTTTGTGGGTTTTTTTCCACCCAGCACCATTTATTGATAAGCTATTTTTCCAAGTGCTTTGCATTGACAACTTCATCATAAATCAAATGTCTTTATGTGCATGAACCAGTTTCTGGATTCTCTATGGTGCCCTATTCATCTACTTGACTATTCTTACACCAACACAACACAATTGTAGCTTAGTACAGCAAGTCTTCCACCTTGTTTTTTTTTTTAAAGAAGAGAATTATTGAAAAAAAATTTTTTTGATTCCATTTTTTTAGACGTTTTTTAAATTTCAGAGCAGTTTTAGCTTCAAAGTTAAATTGATAGGAGGTACAGAGACTTCCCATGTACTCCCAGCCCCACACAGGCATAGCCTACCACATCATCAGCATCCTCCACCAGAGTGTTACATTTGTTACAATCAAAGAACCTACACTGACACATCATTATCTCCCAAAGTCCATACTTTACATTAGGGCTCACTCTTGGTGTTGTATATTCTATGGACTTGAACAAATACAATATAATAACATAAATTCACCATTATATTGTCATACAGAGTATTTTCACTGCCCTAAAAATCCTCTTTGCTTCACCGATTCATCCCTCCCTCCCCTCAAATCCCTGGCAACCAGTGATCATTTTACTGTCTTCATAGTTTTGCCTTTCCCAGAATGTTATATAATCAGAATCATGTACTTTGTAGCTGTATTAGTCAGGGTTCTCCAGAGAAACAGAACTAATAGGATATATATATACACATAGATAGATAGATAGATAGGTAGGTAGGTAGGTAGATAGATAGTAAGAGACTTACTATGAGGGATTTGTTCACTGATTATGGAATCTGAGAAGTCTCCTGATCTGCCATATGCAAGCTGGAGCACAGGAAAGCCAGTGGTGTAGTTCCAATCCCAGTTTGAAAGCCTGAGAACCAGGGAAGCCAATGGTTTAAGTCATAGTCCAGTCCAAAAGCCCAAGAACCAGGAGCGACCATATGTGAGGGCAAGAGAAGATGGATGTCCTAGCTCAAGTAGATAGCAAATTTGTCCTTCCCTCACCTTTTCGTTTTATTCAGGACGTTAACGGATTGGGTAATGCCCACCCACAAGGGTAAAGAGTGATCTTCTTTACTCAGTCTGCCAATTCAAATGCTAATCTCATCTAGAAACACCCTGGAAGACACACTCAGAAATAATGTTTTACCAGCTACCTGGGCATACCTTAGCCCAGTCAAGTTGACACTTAAAATTAACCATCACAGGTGCAGGTCCCGTCCCTATTCTTTTGTCTCTATTTTTTCTTTTTTCTTTTGCCCTACCCAGGTACGTGGGGAGTTTCTTGCCTTTTGGGAGGTCTGAGGTCTTCTACCAGTGTTCAGTGGGTGTTCTATAGGAGCAGTTCCACGTGTAGATGTATTTCTGATGTATCTGTGGGGAGGAAGGTGATCTCCGCGTCTTACTCTTCCGCCATGTTCCTCTAAGTGTCCATCATCGGATGAATGGATAAAGAAGATGTGGCACATATATACAATGGAATATTACTCAGCCATAAAAAGAAATGAAATTGAGTTATTTGTAGTGAGGTGGATGGACCTAGAGTCTGTCATACAGAATGAAGTTAAGTCAGAAAGAGAAAAACAAATACTGTATGCTAACACATATATATGGAATTTAAGGAAAAAAAAAAGTCATGAAGATCCTAGGGGTAAGACGGGAATAAAGACACAGACCTACTAGAGAATGGACTTGAGGATATGGGGAGGGGGAAGGGTAAGATGTGACAAAGTGAGAGAGTGGCATGCACATATATACACTACCAAAAGTAAAATAGATAGCTAGTGGGAAGCAGCCGCATAGCACAGGGAGATCAGCTCGGTGCTTTGTGACCATCTAGAGGGGTGGGATAGGGAGGGTGGGAGGGAGGGAGACGCAAGAGGGAAGAGATATGGCAACATATGTATATGTATAACTGATTCATTATGTTATAAAGCAGAAAGTAACACACCATTATAAAGCAATTATACTCCAATAAAGATGTTTAAAAAAAATTAACCATCACAGTAACCTTTTCATTTTAGTTTCTTTCACTTAGTAACATGCATTTAAGTTTCCTCCATGTCTTTTTATGGCTTGGTAGTTCATTTCTTCTTAACACTGAATAATATTCTGCTCTCCAGATGTACCACAGTTTATTTATCCATTTGCCTACTGAAAGACATCCAAGTTGCTTCCAAGTTTTGGCAATTACAAATAAAGCTGCTATAGAGACTTCCCTGGTGGCCCAGTGGTTAAGACTCCATGCTCCCAAGGCAGGGGGCTAGGGTTTGATCCTTGGTCAGGGAACTAAGATCCCACATACTGCAACAAAGCCCACGCACCACAACTACTGAGCCTGCACACTCTAGAACCTGCACGCCGCAACTAGAGAAGCCCACATGCCGCAACAAAGAGCCCACGTGCTGCAATGAAGACTCAGCGCAGCCAAAGTAAATAAATAAATAATTTAAAAATGAAAAACAAACAAATAAAGCTGCTATAAACATCTGTATCAACAAAAGACTCCAAAGAGCTAAAACAACCTTGAGAAAAAAGAACAAAGCTGGAGGCATTACACGTCCTGATTTCAAACTACATTAAAAACCTCTACTAATCAAAGCTGTATGATACAAGCATAAAAAACAGACACATAGACCAATGGAAGAGAGTGGACAGTCCAGAAATAAATGCATACATAAACAGTTATCTAATCTTTGACATGGGTGCCAAGAATATAAAATGGGAAAAGGATAGTACCTTCAATAAATGGTGTTGGGAAAACTAGATATCCACATTGCAAAAGAATGAAATTAGACCCCTATCTTATACCACTCACAAAACTAACCTGAAATGGATCCAAGACTGAAATGTAAGACCAGAAATGATAAAACTCTTTGGAAAAAACATAGGGAAAAGCTCCTTGACATTGGTGTTGGCAATGATTTTTTTAGGCCATCCAAAATCGCAAGCAACAAAAGCAAAAATAAACAACTGGGACTACATCAAACCAAAAAACTTCTGTACAGCAAAGGAAACAAGGAAATGAGAAGACAACCTACAGAATGGGAGAAAATATTTGCAAATCATATATCTGATAAGGGGTTGATATCTAAAATATAAACTCATGTAACTCAATAGGAAGAAAACAAATAATCCAATTAAAAAATGGACAAAGGATGTGAATAGATATCTTTCCAAAGAAAATATACAAATGGCCAACAGATAGATAAAAAAGGTGCTCAACATCAATAATTATCAGGGAAATGCAAATCAAAACTATGATGAGATATCACCTCATACCTGCTAGAATGGCTATTGTCAAAAGAAATATATGTAAGAAATAACAAATGTTGGCAAGAATGTGGCATAAAGAGAACTCTTGTACATTGTTGGTGGGAATGTAATTTCATACCACTATTATGGAAAACAGTATGGAGGTTCCTCAAGAAATTAAAAATAGAACTGTGATAAGATCCAGAAATCCCACTTCTGGGTATGTACCTGAAGGAAGCAAAATCAGTATCTGGAAGAGATATGTGCACTTCCATATTCATTACAGCATTATTCATGATAGTCAAGATATGAAAACAGCCTAAGTGTCCACCAAAAGATGAATGGATAATGAAACTATGTTATATAGACATACAATAGAATATTATTCAGCCATAAAAAGGGAATCCTGTCATTTGTGACAACATAGGTGAACTTAGAAGGCATTATCCTAGGTGAAATAAACCAGAAGAGAAAGATAAGTACTGTATGCTATCACAAATAGTAGGATGTGGAATTATTATATGTGGAATCTGAAAAAAAAAGTTGAACTCATGAAAACAGAGTAGATCAGTGGTTACCAAGGGCTAGAAGGTAGGGGAAATGAGGAGATGTTGGTCATAGGGTGTAAAATTTCAGTTATAAGATGAATAAGTTCTGAGGACCAATATACAGCATGGTGAGTATAGTTAATAATTCTGTATTGGATACTTGAAATTTGCTAAGGAAGTAAATGTTAAGCTTTCTCACCACACACACACAAAAGGTAACTATGTTAGGTGATGGATGTGTTAATTAATTTGATTGTGGTAATCATTTCACAATGTATAAATGCAGAAAATCATCGTGGTGTACACTTTAAATATATATAATTTTCTTTGTCAACTATACCTCAATTAAGCTGGGTGACGGGGCGTGGAAATCTGAGTGCAGGTTTACATATGGACATAAGTTTGAACTCCGTTGGGAAATACCAAGACTCACGACTGCTGATGGCTGGATGTATGTAAAGTTTGTAAGAAACCTTCAAAGTGTCTGTACCATTTTGCATTCCCACCAGCAATGAAAGAGTATCTGTTGCACAATAACCTTGCCAGCATTTGGTGTCATCAGTGTTCTTGGTTTTTTGTCATTCTCATAGGTGTGTAGAGTTATCTCACTGTCACTTTAATTTGCGTTTGCCTGATGACATATGATGTGGAACATCTTTTCATATGCTTTTCAGTCGTGAGTCTTAGAATTTGCCATCTATATATCTTCTTTGGTGAGCCTTGTTCTTTTTCAGGTGCCTTGGCTAAGATTTTAAAATCAGCTACACACACACAGACACACGTGTACACACACTACACATTGAGATTCTGATTGGCATTGCACTGAATCTGAAGACTAAATTGCAGTGACCTGACATCTTTGCAATATTGACTTATAACGCATAAACATGGTATCTCACTCCATTAATTTAGGTCTCTTTAATTTCTTCCAATATTTTTTTCCTACTTTCTGCATAGAGGACTTGTATATCTTTGGTTAGGTTTATTCCCAGGAATTTGATATCTTGATATGGTATAAATGGTAGAAATTTAAAATTTAAAAATTTTCACTTCATACTCTTTTTAAAAGACTATTTGCTGTTTAAAACAATAATACTGTCAATGTATTATGGGGTTCATAACATGTTAAAGTAACATATATGACAATGATAACAAAATTCAGGAAAGATAAATAAAATTATAATTATACGGTTGTAAGGCTCTTACGTTGTTTGTGAAGCAATTAAGTACTAATTCAAGATAGTAATAAATTAAATATGTATATTGTAATCATTAGGGTAACTACTAAATCTATCAGAACTATATGTAAAAAGACAACAAAAGAGGAAAAATGAAGAACTAAAACATACTTGACTAACGTGAAAGAAAGCTGGAGAAGAGGAACAAAGAGACAAGTAACAGATGGAACAACTTAAAAACACAAGTATGATATACTTAAAGCTAACCATATCAGTAATCACAAAAAATTTAAAGGGACTAATGACTCTTTAAAAGAAAATGATTGTCAGACTTTATTTTAAAAGAGAGCCAACAATATCCTGACTACAATAGATACACCTTAAACATAATTGATATAAATAGAAGTAATTGGAAATAAAACATGGGAAGAGATACTCCGTGGAAACACTAACCATATGAAAACTGATATGGCTATATTATTAATGGTCAAAGTAGATGTTAAGGAAGAAGTAACAGAGAAAAAAAGAATACTCATAATAATTAGAAGATCAGTTCCATAGGAGAAATACATAATCCTAAATGTATATGCACCTAATAATATAACTTCAAAATTTATGAAGCAAAAAATTGACAGAACTGTATGGGAAAGACAAATACAGAATTAGAGTTGGAGATTTTAACATATCTCCTCAGTAATCAATAGAACAAGCAGACAAAATATTAGTAAGGATATAGGACATTTGAGCAACAATACTAAGCAACTTAACTGACACTTGTAGAAAATTATACTCAACAGCTGTAGGTTGCGCCATCTTTTCAAGTGCATATGGAACAATAAACAAAATATATCATATGCTGAGCCATAAAACTAGCAATCAATTTCAAAGGATTAAAATTATACAAAATATGTTCTTTAACCACAGAAAAATTAAACCAGAAATCACTAACAATAATATATCTGTTACCAAACCAAAACGTGGGTCCACTTGCCTGGTGGGTTGTGGTGAGGGAAAGTGCAGCATTTATTGTAAGGCACCATATAAGGAACCCGGGACAACTAGTGCTTAAAAAGCCTGACTTCTCCAACAGGTTTCAGCAAGGCTTTTTTTTTTTTTTTTTTTTTTTTTTTTTTA
This sequence comes from Delphinus delphis, assembly GCF_949987515.2. Lineage (NCBI taxonomy): Eukaryota > Metazoa > Chordata > Mammalia > Artiodactyla > Delphinidae > Delphinus > Delphinus delphis. Next base: position 105,975,563 of record NC_082683.1, on the reverse strand, counting down.
CATCTTTATTGGAGTATAATTGCTTTACAACAGTGTGTTAGTTTCTGCTTTATAACAAGGTGAATTAGTTATACATATATATATGTTCCCATATCTCCCTCCCTCCAACCCTCCCTATCCCACCCATCCAGGTGGTTATAAAGCACCTAACAGCAAGGCTTTTTTTTTATTTTAACATCTTTATTGGGGTATAATTGCTTTACAATGGTGTGTTAGTTTCTGCTTTATAACAAAGTGAATCAGTTATACATATACATATGTTCCCATAGCTCTTCCCTCTTGCGTCTCCCTCCCTCCCACCCTCCCTATCCCACCCCTCCAGGCGGTCACAAAGCGCCGAGCTGATATCCCTGTGCCATGCGGCTGCTTCCCACTAGCTATCTACCTTACGTTTGGTAGTGTATATATGTCCATGCCTGTCTCGCGCTTTGTCACAGCTTACCCTTCCCCCTCCCCATATCCTCAAGTCCGTTCTCTAGTAGGTCTGTGTCTTTATTCCTGTCTTACCCCTAGGTTCTTCATGACATTTTTTTTCTTAAATTCCATATATATGTGTTAGTATACGGTATTTGTCTTTTTCTTTCTGACTTACTTCACTCTGTATGACAGACTCCAGGTCTATCCACCTCATTACAAATAGCTCAATTTCATTTCTTTTTATGGCTGAGTAATATTCCATTGAATATATGTGCCACATCTTCTTTATCCATTCATCCGGTGATGGGCACTTAGGTTGTTTCCATCTCCGGGTTATTGTAAATAGAGCTGCAATGAACATTTTGGCATTTTTAAAGGTAAGGTAAGGGAGGGGCATCCCAGTGTATGTGATGAGGTCCTGCCGAATTCTCTGATTGGTTGATGGTGAGGTAACAGGGCGGTGTCACAGGGGTTAACATTATCAATCCTCAGGCTCCAGTAGGTCTGCGGGTTATGTGCTCACAGTCATCAAGTAGTTAATTTCATCCATTTGATGGGGGGTTTAGCATTTATAAAACAACTCAGGAACTGTGTGTCAGATACAATCATCTAAGTACAATACTTCAGAGGAGCTAAAGCAGAGGATATAGGGAAGAGGCCTGTCAGGGGAAGGACCCATAGGATCCTGTTTGGTTACATATCTAGAAAATCCCAAATCATCTGGAAATTAAGTAACTTACTTCTAAGTAACTGATTCATCAAAGACGAAATTACAATAGAAATTAGAAAATATTTTGAAAGTAACAGTAATGAAAATACAGCATATCAAAATTTGTGGGACACAGCTAGAGTAGTTCTTAGATGTAAATTTGATGAATTAAGTATCTATCTCAACAAGGTACAAAAAAGAGAAGGTAGAAAGAAAGAAATAAAATCAGAGATTAATGAAATAGAAAAGAGATATAAAACAGAGAAAGTCAGGGACTTCCCTGGTGGTGCAGTGGTTAAGAATCTGCCTGCCAATGCAGGGGGCACGGGTTCGATTCCTGGTCTGGAAAGATCCCACATGTCACGGAGCAACTAAACCCGTGCGCCACAACTATTGAGCCTGCGCTCTAGAGCCCGCGAACCACAACTACTGAAGCCCTCACGCCTAGAGCCCGTGCTCTGCAACACGAGAAGCCACCACAATGAGAATCATGTGCACCACAGCAAAGGGTAGCCCCCGCTCGCCCCAACTAGAGAAAGCCCGAACACAGCAACGAACACCCAATGCAGCCAAAAATAAATAATTAAAATAAAAATTAAATAAAAACTGAGAAAGTCAATGAAGCCAAAAGATGGTTCTGTGAAAAGATTAATAAAATTGATAGAATTGATCAAGGAAAAGAGTAAGAGAGAAAAGAGATACATCTAATATCTAGAATGACAGAGGCAACATCACTATAGATGCCACATACATTAAAAAAATAATATAAGGGTTCATGAACAACTTTATGTCAATAAAGTTGACAACCTAGACGAAATGGGCAACTTTTTAGAAAAACACAACTTACAGAAATTTTGAATAATCCTGTGTCTTTTACTGAAATTAAGTCCATAATTTATAACATTCCAACAACAAAAACACCAGATCCAGATGGCTATCCTGATAAATGTTACCAAACTTTTAAGGAAAAATATGAACAATTCTACACAAAATCTTTCAGAGAGGCCAGCATAACCTCGATACCAAAATCTATCAAGGACATTACAAAAAAAAAATTACAGAGTAATATCCCTTAAGAATACAGGTGGGAAAAAAGTCCAAATGAAATACTAACAAATCAGATATGGTACTATGCAAGAACCATACACATCATGGTCTTGTGAGTTTATTCCAAAAAGACATAGCTGGCTTAACACTTAAAAAGTCATTCAATATAATTTTAACAATGTCATCATCTTAAAAGATACAGAAAAAGCATTTTATAAAATTCAAAACCCCTTCATAATAAAAACTATTAGTTGACTAAGAATAGAGAGAAACTTCCTCAATTTGATAAGATTATTTACCTAAAACATACAAATAATATCATACTTAATGGTGAAATAGTGAATGCTTCGCCCTTACAAGATAAGGATGTCTGTTATCACCACTTATATTCAACATTGTATTGGAGTTCCTGCCAGTGCAATAAGGAGAGAAAAAAATTTTTTTAGTTGCAAAGGAAATAGTAAAACTAGCTTTATTCATAAATGACATGATTGTGTACATAGAATATCCAAGGAATGTACAAACTACTAGAAGTAATACGTGAATTTAGCAAGGTCATGTGATACAAAGTCAATATACAAATATCAGCTATATTTCTTTATACTTGCAGCAAACAATTGAAATATGAAAATGTAAAAATAATACCATTTACAATAGGCTTTAAAAAATAATAAGGTACACAGGACTAAATAAAATGCAGAAGATTCTACAGTGAAAATAATAAAACAAGGAGAAATCAAAAAAGACCTAATAAAAGAAGAAATAGCCTATTTCATGGAGTAATGTTTAATTGTTACGATGTCACTTCTCCCCAATTGGTCTATACATTCAATGCAATCCTAATCAGAATCCCAGCAGGCTTTTCTGGTAGAAATTGATAGGCTAATTTTAAAATTTAAATGCAATTGCAAAAAAACCTAGAAAGTCAAAATCATCTTCAAAATAAAGATGGAGGATTTATGCTACCAATTTTCAAATTTTACTATCAAGGCAAGTAATTAATACAATATGGTATAAGCATAAGGATAAACAAATAGATCAACGGAACAGAATAGAGTCCAGATATAGGCTCACACATATATTGTTACTTGACCAATGAAAAAGACACCAATGCAATTTGAAGGGAAAGAAAGGTCTTCGAATAAATGGTGTTGGAAGAATACAGCATCCAGATTAAAAAAAAAAAAAACCTTGACTCTTATACTCATACCATTCACAAAATAATTAATTTCAAATGGATTGCAGGGGGGCTTCCTTGGTGGCGCAGTGGTTGGGAGTCTGCCTTCCAATGCAGGGGACATGGGTTTGTGCCCCGGTCCAGGAGGATCCCACGTGCCGCAGAGCAGCTGGGCCCGTGGGCCATGGCCGCTGGGCCTGTGCGTCCGGAGCCTGTGCTCCGCGGCAGCAGAGGCCACAGCGGTGAGAGGTCCGAGTACAGCAAAAAAAACAAACAAAAAAAAAGGATTGCAGGGGACTTCCCTGATGGTCCAGCGGTAAAGAATCCACCTTCCAATACTGTGGACGCAGGTTTGATCCCCGGTCAGGGAGCTAAGATCCCACATGCCATGGGGCAACTAAGCCCGAGCACCACAACTACTGAACTCGTGCCTCAAGGAGAGAGCCTGCGTGCCGTACACTACAGAGCCCATGCGCCCTGGAGCTTAAGCGCCACAACTAGAGAGAGAAAACCCACACGCCACAACTAGAGAGAAGCCCACATGCCTCAGTGAAGATCCCGCATGCTGCAACTAAGGCCCAACAGCCAAAAAATAATTTTTTTAAAAAATGGATTGCAGATCTAAATGTGAAATGTAAAATATAAATCTAGCTGGAAACACAGGAGACTATATGAGCTTGGAATAGGCAAAGATTTCTTAAATAAGAGCAAAAAGTACTAACCGTAAAGGAAAAAATGATAAAGTAGATTTCATCCAAAGTTAAAACTTCTGCTCATCAAAAAACACAATTAAGAAAGTGAGGGACTTCCCTGGTGGCACAGTGGTTAGGAATCCGTCTGCCAGATCCTAGAGGGGAAGATGGCGGAAGAGTAAGACGCGGAGATCACCTTCCTCCCCACAGATACACCAGAAATATATCTACACATGGAACACCTCCTACAGAACACCGACTGAACGCTGGCAGAAGACCTCAGACTTCCCAAAAGGCAAGAAAGTCCCCACGTACCTGGGTAGGGCAAAAGAAATAAGAATAAACAGAGACAAAAGGATAGGGACGGGACCTGCACCAGTGGCAGGGAACTGTGAAGGAGGAAAGGTTTCCACACACTAGGAAGCCCCTTCGCGGACGGAGACTGCGAGTGGCGAAGGGCGGTGGGGTAGGGGGGAGCTTCCATGCCGCGGAGGAGAGCGCAGCAACAGGGGTGCGGAGGGCAAAGCGGGGAGATTCCCGCACAGAGGATCGGTGCCAGCCAGCACTCACCAGCCCGAGAGGCTTGGCTGCTCAGCCGCCGGGGCGGGCGGGGCTGGGAGCTGAGGCTCGGGCTTCGGTCGGAGCTCAGGGAGAGGACTGGGGTTGGCTGCGTGAACACAGCCTGCAGGGGTTTACTGCACCACGGCTAGCCGGGAGGGAGTCCGGGGGAAAGTCTGGAGCCCGCGAAGAGGCAAGAGACTTTTTCTTCCCTCTTTGTTTCCTGGTGTGCGAGGAGAGGGGATTAAGAGCACTGCTTAAAGGAGCTCCAGAGACGGGTGCGAGCCGCGGCTAAAAGCGCGGACCCCAGAGACGGGCATGAGACACTAAGGCTGCTGCTGCTGCCACCAAGAAGCCTGTGTGCGAGCACAGGTCACTATTCACACACCCCTTCCGGGGAGCCTGTGCAGCCCGCCACTGCCAGGGTCCCATGACCCTGGGACAACTTCCCCGGGAGAACGCACGGCGCACCTCAGGCTGGTGCAACGTCACGCCGGCCTCTGCCGCCGCAGGCCCGCCCCCGCACTCCGTACCCCTCCCTCCCCCCGGCCTGAGTGAGCCAGAGTCCCCGAAGCAGCTGCTCCTTTAACCCCGTCCTGTCTGAGCGAAGAACAGACGCCCTCCTGCGACCTACACGCACAGGCGGGGCCAAATCCAAAGCTGAGCCCCCGGCAGCTGTGAGAACAAAGAAGAGAAAGGGAAATCTCTCCCAGTAGCCTCAGAAGCAGCGGATTAAAGCTGCACAATCAACTTGATGTACCCTGCATCTGTGGAATACATGAATAGACAACGAATCATCCCAAATTGAGGAGGTGGACTTTGAGAGCAAGATTTATGATTTTTTCCCCTTTTCCTCTTTTTGTGAGTGTGTATGTGTATGCTTCTGTGTGAGATTTTGTCTCTATAGCTTTGCTTTCATCATTTGTCCTAGGGTTCTATCTGTCCGTTTTTTGTTTTTGTTTTTCTTTAAAAAACTTTTTTTCTTAATAATTATTTTTATTTTAATAACTTTATTTTATCTTTATTTTAATTTCTCTTCTTTCTTTTTTCTTTCTTTCTTTCTTTCCTTCCCTCCTTCCTTCCTCCCTCCCTCCCTCCCTCCCTTCTTTCTATCTTTCTTTCTTTCGTTCTTTCTTTCCTTCCTTCCTTCTTCTTTCTTTCTTTCTTTTTTCTTTCTTTCTTCCTTCCTTCCTTCCTTCCTTTCTTTCTTTCTTTCTTTCTTTCTTTCTTTCTTTCTTTCTTTCTTTCTTTCTTTCTTCCTTCTTTCTACTTCTTCTCCCTTTAATTCTGAGCCGTGTGGATGAAAGGCTCTTGGTGCTATAGCCAGGAGTCAGTGCTGTACCTCTGAGGTGGGAAAGCCAACTTCAGGACACTGTTCCACAAGAGACCTCCCAGCTTCACATAATATCAAATGGCGAAAAACTCCCAGAGATCTCCATCTCAACAACAGCACGCAGCTTCACTCAACGAACAGCAAGCTACAGTGCTGCACACCCTATGCGAAACAACTAGCAAGACAGGAACACAACCCCACCCATTAGCAGAGAGGCTGCCTAAAATAATAATAAGTCCACAGACACCCCAAAACACACCACCAGACGTGGACCTGCCCACCAGAAAGACAAGATCCAGCCTAATCCACCAGAACACAGGCACTAGTCCCCTCAACCAGGAAGCCTACACAACCCACTGAAACAACTTTAGCCACTGGGGACAGACACCAAAAACAATGGAACTACGAACCTGCAGCCTGCGAAAAGTAGACCCCAAACACAGTAAGGTAAGCAAAATCAGAAGACAGAAAAACACACAGCAGATGAAGGAGCAAGATAAAAACCCACCAGACCTAACAAATGAAGAGGAAATAGGCAGTCTACTTGAAAAAGAATTCATAATAATGATAGTAAAGATGATTCAAAATCTTGGAAATAGAATAGACAAAATGCAAGAAACATTTAACAAGGACCTAGAAGAACTAAAGATGAAACAATCAACAATGAACAACACAACAAATGAAATTAAAAATACTCTAGATGCGATCAAGAGCAGAATAACTGAGACAGATGAACGGATAAGTGACCTGGAAGATAAACTAGTGGAAATAACTACTGCAGAGCAGAATAAAGAAAAAAGAATGAAAAGAACTGAGGACAGTCTCAGAGACCTCTGGGACAACATTAAATGCACCAACATTCGAATTATAGGGGTTCCAGAAGAAGAAGAGGAAAAGAAAGGAACTGAGAAAATATTTGAAGAGATTATAGTTGAAAACTTCCCTAATATGGGAAAGGAAATAGTTAATCAAGTCCAGGAAGCACAGAGAGTCCCATACAGGATAAATCCAAGGAGAAATACGCCAAGACACATGTTAATCGAACTGTCAAAAATTAAATACAAAGAAAGCATATTAAAAGCAGCAAGGGAAAAACAACAAATAACACACACGGGAATCCCCATAAGGTTAACAGCTGATCTTTCAGCAGAAACAGTACAAGCCAGAAGGGACTGGCAGGACATATTTAAAGTGATGAAGGAGAAAAACCTGCAACCAAGATTACTCTACCCAGCAAGGATCTCATTCAGATTTGATGGAGAAATTAAAACCTTTACAGACAAGCAAAAGCTGAGAGAGTTCAGCACCACCAAACCAGCTCTACAACAAATGCTAGAGGAACTTCTCTAGGCAAGAAACACAAGAGAAGGAAAGACCTACAATAATGAACCCAAAACAATTAAGAAAATGGGAATAAGAACATACACATTGATAATTACCTTAAATGTAAATGGACTAAATGCTCCCACCAAAAGACACAGATTGGCTGAACGGATACAAAAACAAAACCCATATATATCCTGTCTACAAGAGACCCACTTCAGACCTAGAGACACATACAGACTGAAAGTAAGGGGATGGAAAAAGATATTCCATGCAAATGGAAACCAAAAGAAAGCTGGAGTAGCAATACTCATATCAGACAAAACAGACTTTAAAATAAAGACTATAAAAAGAGACAAAGAAGGACACTACATAATGATCAAGGGATCGATCCAAGAAGAGGATATAACAATTGTAAATATTTATGCACCCAACATAGGAGCACCTAAATACATAAGGCAAATACTAACAGCCATAAAAGGGGAAATCGACAGTAACACATTCAGAGTAGGGGACTTTAACACCCCACTTTCACCAATGGACAGATCATCCAAAATGAAAATAAGTAAGGACACACAAGCTTTAAATGATACATTAAACAAGATGGACTTAATTGATATTTATAGGACATTCCATCCAAAAACAAAAGAATACACATTTTTCTCAAGTGCTTATGGAACATTCTCCAGGATAGATCATATCTTGGGTCACAAATCAAGCCTTGGTAAATTTAAGAAAACGGAAATTGTATCAAGTATCTTTTCCTACCACAACACTATGAGACTAGATATCAATTACAGGAAAAGATCTGTAAAAATGCAAACACATAGAGGCTAAACAATACAGTATTTAATAACGAACTGATCACTGAAGAAATCAAAGAGGAAATAAAAAAATACCTAGAAACAACTGACAATGAAGACACGACGACCCAAAACCTATGGGATGCAGCAAAAGCAGTTCTAAGAGGGAAGTTTATAGCAATACAATCCTATCTTAAGAAACAGGAAACATCTCGAATAAACAACCTAACCTTGCACCTAAAGCAATTAGAGAAAGAAGAACAAAAAAACCCCAAAGTGAGCAGAAGGAAAGAAATCATAAAAATCAGATCAGAAAGAAATGAAAGAGAAATGAAGGAAACGATAGCAAAGATCAATAAAACTAAAAGCTGGTTCTTTGAGAAGATAAACAAAAATGATAAACCATTAGCCAGACTCATCAAGAAAAGACGGGAGAAGACTCAAATCAATAGAATTAGAAATGAAAAAGGAGAAGTAACAACTGACACTGCAGAAAGAAAAAAGATCATGAGATTACTACAAGCAGCACTATGCCAATAAAATGGACGACCTGGAAGGAATGGACAAATTCTTAGAAATGTATAACCTACCAAGACTGAATCAGGAAAAGATAGAAAATATGAACAGACCAATCACAAGTACTGAAATTGAAACTGTGATTAAAAATCTTCCAACAAGCAAAAGTCCAGGACCAGATGGCTTCACAGGCGAATTGTATCAAACATTTAGAGAAGAGCTAACACCTATCCTTCTCAAACTCTTCCAAAATATAGCAGAGGGAGGTACACTCCCAAACTCATTCTACGAGTCCACCATCACCTTGATACCAAAACCAAACAAGGATGTCACAAAGAAAGAAAACTACAGGCCAATATCACTGATGAACATAGAGGCAAAAATCCTCAATAAAATACCAGCAAACAGAATCCAACAGCACATTAAAAGGATCATACACCATGATCAAGTGGGGTTTATTCCAGGAATGCAAGGATTCTTCAATATACACAAATCAATCAACGTGATACACCATATTAACAAATTGAAGGACAAGAACCATATGGTCATCTCAATAGATGCAGAGAAAGCTTTCGACAAAATTCAACACCCATTTATTTAAACCCTTCAGAAAGTAAGCATAGACAGAACTTTCCTCAACATAATAAAGGTCATATATGACAAACCCACAGCCAACATTGTCCTCAATGGTGAAAAACTGAATGCATTTCCACTAAGATCAGGAACAAGACAAGGTTGCCCACTCTCACCACTCTTATTCAACATAGTTTTGGAAGTTTTAGCCACAGCAATCAGAGAAGAAAAGGAAATAAAAGGAATCCAACTCGGAAAAGAAGAAGTAAAGTAAGGTAATTATCACTGTTTGCAGATGAGAAAACCATAATTCAAAAAGAGTCATGTACCAAGATGTTCATTGCAGCTCTATTTACAATAGCCAGGAGATGGAAACAACCTGGGTGTCCATCATCAGATGAATGGATAAAGAAGATGTGGCACATATATACAATGGAATATTACTCAGCCATAAAAGGAAACGAAATGAGCTATTTGTAATGAGGTGGATAGACCTAGACTCTGTCATACAGAGTGAAGTAAGTCAGAAAGAAAAAGACAAATACCGTATACTAACACATATATATGGAATTTAAGAAAAAAAAATGTCATGAAGAACCTAGGGGTAAGACAGGAATAAAGACACAGACCTACTAGAGAACGGACTTGAGGATATGGGGAGGGGGAAGGGTAAGCTGTGACAAAGCGCAAGACAGGCATGGACATATATACACTACCAAACGTAAGGTAGATAGCTAGTGGGAAGCAGCCGCATGGCACAGGGATATCAGCTCGGCGCTTTGTGACCGCCTGGAGGGGTGGGATAGGGAGGGTGGGAGGGAGGGAGACGCAAGAGGGAAGAGCTATGGGAACATATGTATATGTATAACTGATTCACTTTGTTATAAAGCAGAAACTAACACACCATTGTAAAGCAATTATACTCCAATAAAGATTTAAAAAAAAAAAAAAAGAATCCGTCTCCCAGTGCAGGGGACACAGGTTCGATCCCGGGTCCGGGAAGACCCCACATGTCACAGAGCAACTAAGCCCGTGCGCAACAACTACGGAGCCTGCGCTCTAGAGCCTGCAAGCCACAAGCACTGAGCCTGCGTGCCACAACAACTTAAGTCCACGCGGCTAGAGCCTGTGCTCCACAGCAAGAGAAGCCACCACAATGAGAAGCCTGCTGACGGCAACGAAGAGTAACCCCCACTCGCCGCAACTAGAGAAAGCCCCCGCGCAAAGCAGTGAAGACCCAGCACAGCCAAAAATAATAATAAATATTTTGAAATAAATATATCTGCAAAGAATTTTTAACCAGCTTGTACAAAGAACTCTTACAGGGGCTTCCCTGGTGGCGCAGTGGTTGAGAGTCCGTCTACCGATGCAGGTGACACGGGTTCTTGCCCCGGCCCGGGAAGATACCACATGCCGCGGAGCGGCTGGGCCTGTGAGCCGCGTCCGGAGACTGCGCGGCCGGAGCCTGCACGGCCGGAGCCTGTGCTCCGCAACGGGAGAGGCCACAACAGTGAGAGGCCCGCGTACGGCAAAAAAAAAAAAAAAGAACTCTTACAACTCAATAATAAGACCACTCAGCTTTTAAAAAATAGGCAAAACGTTTTCACAAACACTTTGCAAAGAAGATATACAAATGGCCAAGAAATTAAATGGAAAGACGCTCAACATCATAAGTCATCAGGGAAATTCAAATCAAAAACACCATGAGATAATACCACACACCCACAAGAATGACGAACAGTACCAAGTGCTGAGAGGCTATGAAGCTACTGGAGCTTTCATATATTTCAGGTGAGTGTATAAAATGGCACAACCTCTTTTGAAAACTTTTTGGCAGTTGCAACTAAAGTTAAACATAAACCTACCCTATGACCAAGCAATTGCACTCTTAGGCACACAAGAAAAATGAGAGCAGATGTCCACAAAAAGGACTTGTTCAAGAATAAAACACCTTCTTCATTACACCAAAAAGTGGAAATAACCCAAATATTCATCAATAGGAGAATGGATAAACAAATTATAGATTCATACAAATAAAAAGAGCAACCTACTGATACACGCAACTACCTGGATAAATCTTAAAAACACTACATTGTGTAACGATTCCAAGCACAGAGAGTATATACTATGTAATTCTATTTATATGAAGTTTGAGAACAAATAAAAGCATCAGATGTTAACTAGACTTATTTTGGTTATCATTTCACAATATACAAATATTCAGATGCACAAGTGTTGCACACCTGAAACTAATATGTTACATGTCAATTATACCTCAGTAATAAAAAACAAACAAAAACAAAAGGAAACAATGCTTACCTCTGGAGGTGGATATTGGTTGGGAAAGTGCACAAGAAAACTCTCTGTATGACACCTCTGCTCCACATCCATCATTACAGTCATTCTACCTCTGAATCATACCTAGAATCATCTCCTTCTCATGATCTCCCCTGTCCTCACCCTAGGACAAGTCTCAACTGTCTCTGATGTGCAGGCCACAAGAAGGATCCTGTGCCTGAGGAGTAAAAGGGAGGACAAGAGCCCCCAGAGACTCATCAGATATGAATGTTTTTCTTCTCAATGTGAATGAGCCATTACCACAAAACTTCCATTCCTACTGATCCAGAATTTTAACTGATTTTCTTTTGTGCTTCATTTGGTTTTTACAATATTTCCAGTGCCTTAACCATAAAAAATGATATTGGTTCTATGGGAAAATATATTCTGATTTTCAACAATTGATTAAAATTGTTAAAATTGATTAACTTTTTAGAACCCAGTCATTTCTTCATTGGAGATTTTCCTCTTTTTTTTATGGTATTTTTAAGTATCTCTAAATCTTTTTAACGGGTTTATATTCTGTATTTCCAATCATCTTTGAAAATCACGAAGGGCAGGCTCTTCCATTACTTGTGTTTGTGTGTTAGAGCATGGCTTGCACCACTGGATGCACAAGAAGCACAGCTGAAATGGAGCAGGACGCTATGGTCCTCCCCCCACCCCCATGTCCTCTGCCTGCCTTTTGTCTGTAGAAAAGCTTTAGTCAAAATTGAGCCTGTATATACTCACTTGCAAATCTGCAGTTAGCTTAAACAGAGAAAATTTGAGTCAAGGTTTAAAACATTTTACAAGTAATTTTAAAACAACATAAAACATATTTGCCAGGTGTAAAAGTAATTAATTACAAAACACAAAGTAGTAGAGCATTAAAATTACATTTTACAATATTAAGTTTTAAAAGTAATTCTTGTATTGTTCTGAAATTGTAAAACTGATTCAGTAGGGAGAGATTAATATTCAGTTTATAAAAGTATTCATCAGTTTTCCTATAACTAGGCATCTCTAACACATCCAAAATTATCCAAGTAATTCATTTATAAGTTAAAATTCCCACATGTAAAATGGTTGCATTAAAACACTCTTTTCAGAATTTTATTTTTAAAGGTATTATTATAGTATAAGTTCACATTTATAACTGAAAATCTTTTTTCTTTATTTATTTTTGGCTGCATTGGGTCTTTGTTGCTGCACGTGGGCTTTCGCTAGGTGCGGCGAGTGGGGGCTACTCTTCGTTGTGGTGCGCAGGCTTCTCATTGCGGTGGCTTCTCTTGTTGTGGAGCACGGGCTCTAGGTGCGTGGGCTTCAGTAGTTGTGGCACGTGGTCTCAGTAGTTGTGGATTGCGGGCTCTAGAGCGCAGGCTCGGTACTTGTGGCGCACGGGCTTAGTTGCTCCGCAGCATGTGGGATCTTCCCGGAACAGGGCTCGAACCTGTGTCCGCTGCACTGGCAGGTGGATTCTTAACCACTGCACCACCAGGGAAGCCCTATAACTGAAAACTTTTATGAAAGATGTCAGTCTTTAAAAAGTTACAGGTCCAAAGAATGTTGATACTAATATTAATTAGGGTTGTCTAAACAGCTGTAAAAAGCAAAATTAAAAACTCAATAGCACAAACAAAATAGCAATTTACTTATCTCTCATGTAAGAGTCCAAGATTAATAGAACCAGATTAGAAGATCCAGTCATTTAGGGCCCCAATCTGATGGTGGACCTACTTCAATACATAGTTCCCAAAGGTCTCTCTGGTTATCATTATTCTAGGCTACAGGAAAGAAGAGTGAGCAGAAGTCCAGGGCAAACCATTGCCTTTTAAATGGGTTAGACAGAACTTAGTGAGAACTTAGTCATATGGTCACGTGCAGCTGCAAGGGAAACTGGGAAATACTGTTGCTGTTTGGGCAACCCCATCCCAGCTACAGTCCTATAATTCTGTAATAGGAGGAAAACAGATTTTAATGAAGAGCTAGCATTGTCTGACACCCCTCTAGCCACTAGAATTCTGTGTTCATCATTCTCCTGTTATGCTCATCCCCACCCCAAGGGAGACAACTCCAAATTCCATCCAGGTGCTGCATCCAGCTCAGATTCTGGGATCTCTGGGTGACTTGCAATCATCTCCCTCAGACTCAGATTGGCTTTTTGTGGTCCAGCAACTCATTAACTCAAAGGAAGTCACTAACTTCTCCAACACCCAATAAACCATGGTCTAATAGAAACAGGATGATTATATGAGAACTTCTTGTTCTTTAGTATTCGGTGGCCCTTCCACTGCCATAAATCTTGGGGAGGGATAAGAAGAGAGGTTAATATTTTTGAAATCTCAAGGGAGATGCATTTAGGTAACTGGAAAAAACAAAACAAAACAAACCCCTGCTTTTTCTTTCTAGGAGAAAGTAGCCTTATACAGCAGAAAAGATATTTGGTGACAAAAGACATTCTATTTCATGGTATTTGATGGTGAGGACACTAGTTAAATAAGGGATTTCTGGAGCAAAGTGAGAAGAGAATCCAGAACAAAAGTAAATCGCAGCTTTTATTTTTAAAGAAAAATATGAACTTTTTGATTAGCTTGTCTTAAGATGACTATTGAGAGACTAATGACATTTTGATAATAAGAACCATATCAAAAAGACAGAACCACATCAAAAAACAAAAACACTTTTTTTAATTACTGAAAAATATATATAACTCTATCCTTAAGCTTCTTTCCCTTTATTCTCCCATTAGGATATGTTGATGTCCTGTGTTCCCCACTGTGTGTGTGCATGTGTGTGTGTGTTCATATAATTCAACCATATTTTGAACAGGAGACTTCCTGATGAAGCCAAATGATTTCCCAAACCAAAGATCTATTTTTAAACATATTTTAAAGTAGTTCAAATAAGGCAATAGCTAAAAGCAGTTCAACTAAAGTGTAAACTGTAAAGGCAGGAGCTAGGCAAAGAAAAGGGATGCAACAGAGAGATGAGAAATGGACAAAGGACTTGTGGCTAAATAAGTTGTAAAAATATTCTCATAAAGGAGACTATATATAGTGATTGAAGCCCAGGCCTGAAGCCAGACTGCCAGGTGTACCTACCTGTCTTTTCACTTACTTGCAAGTAAGTAACAACTTGATAGTACTTACTTGAAAGTACAAGTACTTTTTCTTACTTGATAGTACTTTCTCCATGGGGTTGCCAAGAGGATTATATGTGTGCATTCCCAAAAGATATGATCCATTCCCATTGTATCTTTTGCACCGTATAAGGTAAACCCTTGAGAAATAACCCATTGGCCTGGGAAGGATACTTTCGGGGTGAGGTCACTAAGTCAAAACCAGGTCAGTAAGTCAAAACCCAGTGCTGGAATTATTGGCATCACATCATCTTCAGCAAGGTTGACTCAGGGGGTAGTATAAGGTGCACAGAGATGCATGGCATCGGTTACAACCCAGCTCTTCCAGAACCCCTTACACCTGTCAAAATAGACTCCTGGGTTGAATAAGCCCTGATTCTGACCCAGTATATGAAATCCTATATCCATTACATTGGTCTTTGCTGAATGATTTGAAAATTTTGTTACATTTTAAAAGTGGATATTTTATGTTTGTAATCACACAGGTAGCTGTGTGAGGAAAGTTCTTTTTCACAGTATTTTTATTTTTTTGAAATTATCTGTTTGTGTATCAGTCTTCTCTACTAAACTATAAGCTCCTCTAAGTAGGAAACTTAATCCCCTCACTCCCCACTGTGCCCCAGCGCCCAGCTCAGTGCATGGGTATTTTAAAGTAAATTTCTTCCCGTAGCACGGAACCAAAGATCCGATTTGTGGGGTTGGGGGTTGGCTTGGAGAGGTGGACGAGGGCCCGGGATGTGTTCTGACAGATCTCCTGAAAGACATGTTCTCCGCTTAAGCTTTTCAGCAAGACTTGCTTCAGGGTTGTTGGTGACAGTTTCCCTTCACCAGTAGGAGTCTGTCACTGTAAGACAACACCAGGAAGTTAAAAGTGAATGGGAAGGGTGGGTGATGGAGATTCCGGCCCCTAGGGTCTCCCCTGAGAGTAGCTGAGAGTGCGAGCAACTGCAGGTGAAAAACAGAGAGGCCATAGGGTTAATTATTTCTGCCCAGAGCAGGTTTGGCCCACGTTTTCTCCCCTCTGTGGGGGTAATGGGCGCTGCTGAGTGGGCGGTGTGTTGGCTGAAAGGAGGTGGAGCTGAACAGCCCCTCCACATTGGCTATTGCTGCTGTTTGTACTTTGTTGTTTTACATTTCTTTGCAAAGAGCTGAAAGTGCAGTGCCCTCCAGATCGCAGCTGAAGGATCTGCCAGTGTTGGGGCAAAGGCAGCGAGGTCGGGTACCACAGCAGAGCTCTCAGCTCTGGGTCTCAGCTCTGGGTCTTCCAGGCACAGGGCTCACTCATCCAAGGTGTAGTAGTTCCCGGTGGTCCACGAGGACACTGGAATCTGGGTTCCCCAAAGGCACCTGCTGCTGCAGAATTTATCTAAATGCTACGTTCAAGCTCTTCTTTGAAAGGTGTTAACTGATGTGTGCTTTCTGTCTTTTGTCATCCTTTCTTTAGGACAGGTTACACTGACCCAGCCCGGTGAAGATCTCTGGAGACCATGACCAAGAAAAGAATTGCTGTGATTGGGGGAGGAGTGAGTGGGCTCACGTCTATCAAGTGCTGCCTGGAAGAAGGCTTGGAGCCCGTCTGCTTTGAAGGGACTGATGACATCGGAGGGCTGTGGAGGTTTCAGGTAAATCTTGTTCCTTAATGCTTGGAGCTCTCGCCAAGTATTGAACCATTGCATAAGATTTTACCTCATGTCAGGAAGTATGATGGGCTTCACAGTGATTAAACCTGCCAGACTTCAACCTGCTGACCTCCTCTCAGCAGCCATCACCTCAGGTTCTATGCAGGTTCCTCTTTCCCTATGCTGGCAGCAAAATGGGACGCAGGTATCACTCGTTTTGTCCTTTACTGATGTCTGTGAAAATGGCACAGAGATCATTTTCATTTACAGATCTTCCTTGATTTACAATGAGGTTACATCTTGATAAGCCCATCGTAAATTGAAAATATCCTGTTACAAATGTGTTTAATACACCTAATCT
Organism: Delphinus delphis; assembly: GCF_949987515.2. Classification (NCBI taxonomy): domain Eukaryota; kingdom Metazoa; phylum Chordata; class Mammalia; order Artiodactyla; family Delphinidae; genus Delphinus; species Delphinus delphis. The sequence goes on along the minus strand of NC_082683.1, from coordinate 105,958,977 downwards.
ACCTCACACCATAGCTGAGCCTAGCCTACCTTAAACGTGCTCAAAACACTTACGTTAGCCTACACACAGGCAAAATCATCTCACACAAAGCCTATTTTATAATAAAGTGTCGAATAGCTCATGTAATTTATTGAATGCTGTAGTGAATATGAAAAACAGAATGGTTGTTTGGGTGCAGAATGGTTGTAAGTCTATCAGTTGTTTACCCTCCTGATCCTTCCAGCTGACTGGAAGCTGCCACTGCCCAGCATCACCGGAGTATGTTACAAAATATCGCTAACCCAGGAAAAGATCAAAATTCAAAACTCGAAGTGTGGTTTCTATGGAATGTGTATCGCTTCTGAACCATTGTAAAGTCAAAAAATCACAAGTTGGGCACTGTCTGTAATGAGTTTTGCCGCTATCCAGAAAAGGGTAACAATCTTGGTAGGGGGGTGTAGCAGAATGGCAGGCATGTAAAGTGGTTGCTCTTGGTCTGCGTTCATCGGTAAGTGATCTAGAATACTGCTTACAACTCCTTCCAGGAATCCCCCTTTTCAATCTCTTCTAACCTTACTGTTTTTTTTTTCTTTTCTTTCTTACCTTCCTTCCTTCATTGCTTCCTTCCTTCTTTACTTTAAACAATTCTCTAATGATTCTAGTGCTTGAATAGGATATAAACTCTGGCTGCCTTCCTTGCTTTGCACTTTTCCTTCACTTGAGAAATCAAAGCAGTAGTCCCGTCTTCAGAGAAGGGCAGAGGGCACCTGCAACTGGGTTTTCTTGTCCTTGCACAGACTCAGTTTTAAAGTTGAGTTGCTTTAATATGCACACCGAGTCCTGCAACTTGTTACTAACAGTTAAGGTATCTTCCTACTTAAATGATAGTTAAGCTTATTATATGTCAAAGAATATCACCCTCCTTAACTGATCTCCAAAGCAACATCCATTGGGTTTGCTTTTCAACTCACTTTTTAAGCCAGTGTTTTAAGTGTATTAAGGTGTCCAGATTTGTTTCATATTTCACAAAACGAACACGGTGCTGGCCAGCTACTTAAAAGTGGTTTCATTCGTTCATAGCATTCCTTAGTAGAACAGCAGTACAGTTGTTTTGCATCTGGGCTCCGTCATGGGGACTAACTCTATTTGACAATCGTCCCTATTCGGATCTAGGGTGGATACTCCTTAGTACACCATGCATGCCTCGGTCATAATCAGTCTTGGGCATGGCTGAAAAGACTGTTAATTAATATTTTGTAATAAATAGGAAATTTTACTTTTGAAATCCAGCCACAGCATGGTGTAGAGGTTAAGAGCACGTCTGGGTTCAAATCCTACTGTGACCTTGGGGAAAACCATTAACCCTCTCTGTACCTCTGTGTTGTCATCTTTAAGAAGGAGATAATATTGGCACCCACTTCATAGTTATTGTGGGGATTAAGTGAATGAATACTCATGTCATCACTAATAACAGTGGCACAATAATTGCTAAACATCAGTTATTATTCAGTTGGCCTAGAGTGTGGCCCACACATTTGGTGTCTGGTAAGCATCCTAGCCAGGTCTGGCAACTACTGACCAGGCATGAAATTAGTGAAGGGTCCACCATCCTACCTGATTATCAGGTTTTACTTCCAAAGTGGTTTAAACTTCCTCTCTGTTAAAGACCCAATTTGGAGTGTTTTCTGATTATACTCTTGGCAAAACTTCAGCACCTTATAAACTGCTTTCTTGAAAATAAATAAGCTATATTTCATCATAATGCTCTGACTGCTGTTAAGACAGACCACATCTGTGTCTATTACATTATATACAACATACATATATTTTACATATATTATAAAGGCACACACAAACACCACTATATTTCTAGAGCCACGGGGGATGCCTGGCATATATTAGGCACCAAATATATTTACATTTTATAAATGAATCCTAGAGAAGCAAAATATCTTGGGTGACTGCTTAGAATGCTTGTGAAATAGAGACCTTCATTCTCACATATTCCACAGTTACACAGTTGTGGAGCCTGAGGTATTATAAACATCCATTAATTGCAGATTAAACATGTTTTACATGCTGATGCTGGTTTCCTCAAGAATTGCCTCAGATCTGCTTTTCTGTGACCCCCTTGCTTGTTATTTGGAGCCTTCCTCTCCCCCATCCTACCTCCCCTAAATTTTCTGTAATTCATTGGGGGTTTCATATATAGGATCGTCCCAAGCACTTTGGAATTCCACCATTGCTACCAGGTGTCCAGTAAGCCACTGGCAACTCAGGGCTTCCATTTTCTCTTTCTTGTAACAGGTCTCAGGGACTCAATATAAATTTCTTTCTTCTTGATCTCCTCATTAAAGTTAGACCAGACTGATGGTGAAAAGTCGGTAGAAATGTGAGACATATCACTTTAATTTTCACACTACAATATTACTTTATGAACGAAATAGCTTAAAATGATAAATCTCTTATGAAATGCTGAGGTTTTAATGAGCATGTATTGCTGGAAAATAATTTTTAATATTCTTTAGTCAATCTGAATTTTAAAAATCCTTAAAGCATACCAAAGCAGTGCTTCTCCAACTTTAACGTGCACATGAATCACTGGAGCTTTTGCTGAAGTGTACATTCCGATTCATTAATCTGGGGTGGTGCCAAGATTCTATATTTCAGGCAAAGCCCCAGGTGATGTTGATGCTGCTGATCTGATAACTACAGTTCACGTAGTGAGGTTCTAAAGTGTATATGTGATACAAAGGTACCATATGGATACAATATAATGTAAAATGAGGCATATTTAGTACATTTTAATTTAAAATATAAAATTAAGTAATAAACACCCTTAGATGAATGGGTGTTTTTAATTCTTAAATATATCAACCCCCCCCCAAAAAAAATACAACTGAATGGATACAAAAATACTTAAAAGAGGGCAACTGTAGAGCAGTGGCTGTCAGCTTTGGCTGCAACACTGAACAATCACTTGGGGAACTTTAACAAACTTTAACAAATACTGATATCAGTCCATCCAGATTCTGGTTTTATTGGCCTGGGGTGCCAATAAAGCTCTCCACTAGCTATTTCTAATGTGCAGCCAACATGGAAACCTTTGCCCTTCAGCTTTTACCCCAGCTTTCCCAGGTGATTAAAGAGGATGACATTGCATCTTTAAAACAAAATCGATAACAGTTCATTGAACAAACATTTCTGAAGTTCAGACTTTGTTAGATGGTGTGGAGATACAGAGTTATATAACCTCCTGCCACTGCCCTCAGGCATTCTGCAGTTTAGCTAAGGATGTATGGAGAAAGGACTTATGAGGTGGATGGGATAAACTCTGGTGTCCTGAGCTTTCCGGGGCCACCACACGACCTCTTACCAGCAGATCTCAACCTTGTCTACACATTAGACAAGAAGCAATTAAAACAGGGTCTCTGGGAGTAAGGACCAGACATTAGTATTTTAGAGTTCCCCAGATGAGTCCAGTGTGAAGACAACGCTGAGAACAACAGTCCTAAGACAGCTTCTGTCCCACGGGATTCTGAGAGTCTGTCAAAGGAACAGAAGATCCACACTGTTCTCACTCCTCCCACTGAAGGGGAGTCATTTTTCTCCTTTCTTCTGCCCTTACTATTGCCTCCAATCCCTTCAGTTCCAATTACACTACCCTACGTCCCTTGTTCTCTAGTTTCTCATATGAACTTCCTACTCAATGCGAGTCATGTGCTTAGGCAGGAATCAAGATACATCTCTAGAGGGCAGATTATTCACTGATGGTAGGAAATACTAAAATGCAGAAGCAGAAGCTTCGTTTTCCACTCACTGACCCAGTACTGCTCTGCCCTCACTCTCTTTTATAAAGCAGTGAGTTGACAGTGATGAACCCTACGTAGGGTCCAATCAGTGTTTAGAAGGGCTTGAAGGTTTTTGTTGACACACAATAACACTTTGTTGTCTTAGTTGCTTGAAAAAGAATACAAATATATGATTATTGTCACAGGGGTAAGATCTGTGATTCATTTAGCTCAGTCATCCCAACACACCTGCTGTGGAAAGCATGGGTCTACTCCTTGTACTAAACTTTGAACCCTTGGATAACAGGGACAGACTTGTATTTTTTAGCATTAATATAGTGTTTTTATTACAGAGGGACTTCAGAAATATCTACTGAAAGAATGAATGAAGTTGAATTTAAAAGTTAGGAATGTGTCTACCCTTGCCCCTCAAACATCTTGGTTCCAAAAGGACCCTACCACTCATTAATTTAATTTTTTTTTAAAAAAACGTGCTATATACAAACAACATGTTTAAATAAACTTTGAATTTTGGAACTGTGTTAGATTTACAGAATCATTAGGAAGATAGTACAGAGTTCCCATATAACCCATGCCCAGATATTATTAACATCTTACATTAGTTTGATACATTTGTCCTAATTAATGAACCAGTACTGATACATTATTATAAATTGAAGTCCATGTTTTATTCAGATTTACTTAGTTTTTTTTCCTAATGGCCTTTTCCTGTTCCAAGTGTTCCCATCCAGAACACCACAATGCATGTAGTTGTCATGTCTCCTTAGGCTCCTCTTGGCTGTGACAATTTCTCAGACTTGTTTTTGATGACCCTGACAGTTTTGAGGATTACTGGTTAGGTATTTTATAGAATGTCCCTCAACTGGGATTTGCCTGATGTTTTCATCATGGTTAGACTGGAGTTATGAATTTTGGGGAGGAAGGCCTTAGAGGTAAAGTGCTATTCTTATCACATCATATCAATGGTACATACTATCAAACTTATCACAATTGATTGATGTTAACCTTGCCGACCTGGCTTGAGATGCTGTTTATCAGGGTTTGCACTGTAAAGTTGTTCCTTTTTTTCTCCCTTGTCATACTATACTCTTTGCAAGAAAGTCACTATGCACAGTCCACACTTAAGGTCAAAGTTGGCTATTCTAAGCCTCTTTTCTTTCCACATAAATTTTAGAATCAGTTTGTCAATATCTACAAAATAGATAGCTGCGATGTTGATTGGGATTGCGTTGAATCTACAAATCAAGTTGGGAAGACTGACATCTTAACAATACTGAGTCTTCCAATCTATGAGCACAGCATATCTTTCCATTTATTTATATCTTTGATTTCCTTCTTCTGTGTTTTATGGTATCTGCATATAAGTCTCATACATATTTTGTTAGATTTTTCCTAAGCACTTAATTTGGGGGGTGTTATTATAAATAGTACTGTATTTCAAAGTCCAATTTTTCATTTCTGGTATATAGGAAAGTAAGTGACTCTTGTATATTAACCTTGTATCCTGCAACACTACTATAATTGCTTATTAGTTTCAGGAATATTTTTTTTAATTCTTTTTAATTCTTTGGGATATTGTACAGTCATATCATCTGTGAATAAAAATCATTTTATTTATTCCTTCCAAGGCTGTATACTTTTATTTCCATTTCTTATCTTATTACATTAGTTAGCATTTCTAGTACAGTGTTGAATAGAAGTGGTAAGAGAGGCTGTCCTTAACTTGTTCTCAATTTTATGGGGAAATTGTCCATTTTCTCGCTATGAAGTATGCTGTTAGCTGCAAGTATTTTGTAGATGTTCTTTATCAAATTGAAGATATTTCCCTCTATTCCTAGTTTGCTGAAGGTTTTTAACATGAAGGTGTAGTATAAACAACATTTCTACAAAAATAAAAGAAAAAATCATACCTCCTTAATAAATCAATTTGTTTTTCCTACTTTCAAGTTTTATTGATTTAAAATAAATAAAATATACTCATATAACAGGGGAGACATTATACAATGTGTAATTATATAAATATGGGTAGACATAGGTATACAGTTGCCCTAGGCATACATAATATTATATACTCGGTGATTAGAATGTGACTTGCATTTTGTCATATTACTTTTTCCAGTTAAAGTTATATCATAGGCCATTTTCAATGTTTCTACACAGATTTCAAAATAATAGTTTTAAGTATCTCCAAATTCAATCTCTATAATTCACTCATTAATTCATTTCAAAGCATTTATTAAGCATCCACTATATATGAGGTACTGTTTTGATGATAGAGCTACAAAAAATAAGACACAAATCCTACTTTTGGGTACCTCATAGTCATGAAAACAAATGCAGAATATCACGTGTTCTAAGTTGCCTTGATGGCAATATGAGCGGAGAGCTTTGGCAGCTTGGAGGTTGAATGGGGCATTTAACTCAGTGGAGAGAACAAGAAATATTTCTCCAAAGAAGTGACATTTGATGTGACTCTTGAATGATAGATAGGAATTTTCCAAATGAAGAAGCTGTACTGTAGTGTTACAAAAGTTTGAAGTTGTGAAAGAGTCTGGAATGTTTCAACAACAATTTAATGACTCAGAAGCTTGAAATTAACTGAGGAGAGCACTAAGTGAAGATACAAAGGTGGATTGGGATAGATTGTGAAATATGCTGAGTTTCAAAATAAGAAATTTGCTTTTCCAAATGGAATCAGTTGAAGCCCATTAAGCAGTGGGGTGACAGGATCTGCTTTGAATTTAGCAGGATACTTAAGGAGTGGTGTAGAAGGTAAATTCTTCATCATATTGAGATACCATAATTTTCTAAACCCTTTTCCTATTGGGGGAGGGGGGCATTTTAAGTGGTTTCTAATTAACAGATATTTTAAATACTATAAAATGAATATCTCTATGCATTTGGTTTTATATTATTTTCAATTTTCCTTACAACAAATTTTTGTGAATAAGATTAAAATATCTTATTCAACTGTTTTTAAATGAACTTTGATGTATTTCATTAGTTTGTTATGCATTATGTAAATTTACTTCCTTTTTCTATATGCACCTTTCTCAATATAATTCAACATACATCTATTAAATATCTACTACGTGCTATTTATAATTTTATATGCTGTGGGAAAGAGCATGAATACAAGTAAAGGGGCCTACAATCTAGCTGGGGAGATAAGGAATAGACTATAAGACATTATGGAGGTCTTTGAATCCTAAGCTGAAAAATATACACTAGAGAAAATGGGGCAGCATCCAAAATTTTAATTAGGGCAGAGATACAACCATACCCTAGAAAGAACACTTTGGTTGAAATAGGTAGGATAGATTGGAAGAGACTTGTAAAAACACCATTAGCAGCCAAAGGGAATGAGATCTTGACGTATGGAGCAGAGAAATGGGAATGATCAATTCAGGATTCTGAAACTGAAAAATTCTTCTCTAAAAATGGGAGGAAAATCATCTCTAATGTGGGCAAAGCCAGTGAACACTCTCCTTTGTGGCCATTCAATGTTCAGTAACATCCATATATCTTTTTCTGGAATAAGAAGAGAAGAGGGGGCCCAAATTGGTTAAGGTAATTTTCCATAATCAAAACAATTTTTAAAAAATATAATAGAGTTGAAAAGTCATGGTTTGTGATATCTCAGTGACAGACTAATATAACAATCTGGGTAGATACTGCTTTATTTTATGTGATCACTACAACAACCCCATGAGGTAGTTAGTAGAAGTTTTTGAGGAAGCAAAGAAGTTAACCTTGCTGGGGAAAGAATAGTGAACTGGGGTTTGATATCAGCTAGAGCAATGCTTCTCTGCTTTCAGATGCATCTGAAACACTTGAGGATCTTGTTAAAAGGCAGATTCCGATTCAGTAGGTCTGGGATGGGGCCTAAGATTCTGCATTTCTAACAATCTTCCAAGTGATGCCCCTGCTGCTAGTCCACAGATGCTACTTTAGGTAGCAAGGATCTGGAGCAGTGGTTCTCAAAATTACAGTGAATTTTGTTGGGCATTAAATGGTTCTGAGACCAATTCCAATGTGTGTGTGCGTGGTCCCCAGACACCAGCAAACAATTCTCAAACACTAACAGGATGTCCAAGGATTCAACTCAATTCTGATGCCTATCTAACCAGAGACAGTGTCAGATTCCACAGATCGAGGGCTCAGTTCCTCAACCCCACTTTAGACACCAGTCATAAGTCCTGGTTATTACCTGGGCTTCTGACCAACCAGCTACAGATTGGAGGTTCCAATGACCCCTTCCTTGGATTTGGACTTCAGATGCCAGTCTCACGTCCAGGTTGTTTTTTACCTATACTTCTGACCAACTGACTATAAATCAGAAATTCCCATGATCACCCCCATCCCCACCCCTTGGTTTGATTAATTTGCTCACAGAACACAGGAAAACCATTTACTCACTAGGTTACCGGTTTGTTGTAAAAGAATATAATTTAGGAACAGGCAAATGAAAGACATACATAGGGAAAAGGACACTGAGCTTCCATGCCGTCTCCAGGCACACCGCTCTCCCCTAATCTCTTTGGTTCACCAACCTGGAAGCTCCCTGAACCCCACTCTTTTAGGTTATTATAGAGGCTTCATGACATAGGCATGATTGATGATATCACTGGGCATTGGTTATTGATTCAACTTCCAGGCCCTGTCCCCGCCCCAGAGATCAGGGGATAGGCAACTGAAAGTTACAACCCTCTAATTACAGGGTTTGCTCCATTGGTAACCAGCCCCCATCCTTAGTTGCTTTCTAAAAGTCAGCATATTAACATAACAAAGGGTACTTTTCATCATTCTGAACACTTCGGAAATTAGGAGAGTTTTGGGAGCTCTGAGCTAGGAACTGTGGAGAAAGACCAAATATATATGAGAAATATATTTTGACCATCTGGATGAGCAAATATATATTTCCTATAAATCACAATATTGCAGGCATTTAGCTTATTTCATTTTTATGTTATAAATAATGCTATCATTAACATCCTTTAACATAAATCTTTGTCTACAATGCTGAATCTTTCTTTAAAAGGCTAAGTTGCAAGGATTTCATATTCTTGTCACATTGCTGTCCAGAAAACATTGTACTAAGATCTCATTTCACCTCATTTTTGCTAACACTGAGTAATTGTCTTTTAATTTAGTAAAAACGAGGTAAAATGAGAACACATAGTGGACAGGATGTAAGTTAGTACAGTGTTTCCTGGAGAACAATGTGGCAAGCGTATGAAACTTTTGAAACTTCCCTAGGCTTTGAAATATATATACTATTTAAAAGACTATTACTCAGATGGGCAGTCTCACTTGGAGTCTTATGTCATGGCAATCAGGTGACAGCTGGGACTGGACGTGTGCTATGACCCCTCTGCTCACATATTTAGAACGTCGGCTGGGATAACTAGAACTTCTGGGGGCTGGCTGCACATCTCTCTATCCCAAACATGCTCTTCATGTGGCTAGCTCAGGCTTCTTCACAGGATGGTGGTCTCAGGGTAGCTGGACATCTTATGTGGCTGCTGATTTCCACCAGAGCAAGCTTTCTAAGAGACCCAGACAGAAGCTGCAAGACTACCTATCACTTAGTCTTGGAAGCCATTCAGTATCATTCCAACTGCATGCTGTTGGTCAAAAGCAAGTCATAAAGACAACTTAGATTCAAGGGGAAGAGACTGCACGAGGGCACAAATACTGGGAGATGTGAAGGGTTGTGGGGAGGGGACTTTTTTTTAATTGGCATTTCTTTCAGAAAACTTTTTCAAATGTTTGTTGGCTGTTTATAAACCATGACCTTAATTCTCAAGTTGCTATGAATGCTTTTTATTTACTGCAGGAAGAACCTGAAGAAGGAAGGGCCAGTATTTACAAGTCAGTGATCATCAACACTTCTAAGGAGATGATGTGCTTCAGTGACTATCCCGTCCCAGATCACTATCCTAACTTCATGCATAACTCCCAGATCCTGGAGTATTTCAGGATGTATGCCAAAGAATTTGACCTTCTAAAGTACATTCGGTTTAAGGTAGGGAATTTTGTGGGTATCTCTGTGTTCGGAGTTTCAAGTAAATGAATAACTGTTCTCATTTACCAGTGCTTATGTATAGATTGGTTTGATATGCTCATGTATCTATCCTATCCAGACAGATTCTACTCTATGTCTTCTCTATGTCTGAAAATATTCATGGAAAGGTCCCTCTTCTATGTATTTTGACTGCAGATCCAGGAAGCCACCTTCATTTCATTGCCTTCATTCTATATCATTTGATTACAATAAAACAATGAGGGGAACTGACAGGCATGGGAACTTCAAAACCTTCTGTTTCCACAACTTGCTGCTTAGCCCTTTTATACTTTCTGAAGTACTTTCCAGTGCATTATTTATGTGATCACAACAACCCAGTGAAGTACGTATTGAAAAGTTATGAGGGAACAAATAAGTTAACTCTGGTGTAGAGGGAGGAACACTGAATTGGGAAGCAAAAACTTGAGTTTTAGTCTTTGCTCTACCACTAATCAACTTGTGACTTCAGACAAGTAAGTTCCTCAATGCCGATGTGTCTTAAGTTTATTTGTAAAACAAGATTATTGTACTAGATCACTTCACTGGTTCCTTCCTGCTGTAAAGTCTTCTGTGATATTCCTATCATTCTAAACCATGACCATAAAAGAATCAATACTTCTGACAGCTGGCAAAAAGCCCAAATCTTCTACCTTCTGATCATTCTACTAAATCATGCCTTTTTCTGTTTAATGACAATATTAAAATGGCAATATCCAGTGACGACTTCCAAAGTCAGTCATTTACAGCCTAGTGGTCCTTCTCTTCACTTCTTTAAACACTTACTGTGTTTAAACACTTTAAACAAACAGGTTTGTTACCATACTAAGCAGTGAAGACAGAAAAACAAAAAAAAAAATCAGTGATTTCACAGTCTAGTTAAGGAGATAGAAAAATGAAGAGAAATTTCATTGTAAACATAATTATAAAAATAAAGAGTTAGAGTGATAAATGCCACTGAAATCTATACATTGCAGCTCAGAGGAGGGACACAGCCCATCAGGGCATGAGGCATCAGACACCAGGGAAGTTTTCTTAGAGGAGATAATACCAAGCTAAATGTTGAAGGGTGAGTTTCTCCAAATGAAGAAAGAGTAAAAGGATTATTCAGGCAGAAGCACCGGCCTGTGTAAAAGTAAGAACATGATAGAGAGGAACTATAAGTAGTATATGATGTCTCAGGTATACAAGAGGGGTATCTCTGTTAGTCAACCAAGACATTATGGCATAAACCCTAGAAGCACAGGAACACATTCTTAATGTTTCCTTAACCTGGGTAGAGTAACCTATATTTATTATTATTTTTTAAAGCTAAAAATTGTGCCACTGACTATCCCATCTCACACCTTCTTTCTTTATAGTTACTTGTAAAATGGGCATTTATGGGAGTCAGAGAGGTTCATTTACATAAAATATGAGCCACTGAGATGTTTCTCTACTCTATTAGGAAAGGGAGCCCTCTAGCTCAGTCACAAGTTTAAGGCCAGACAGTGAGAACAGGACTTGCGGTAAGAAGGCATCAGAGGGTCTCAGGATATCTGGGGGTATGGGGAGGAATAGGCATTTCGTGCATGGAGTGTCTCAGAAGCACAAGAGAAGCCCAAACTTTATTCAAGTATCACATTGCCCTAGGGTATGGTCCAGAGAACTAGTAATTTGCACTTTTCTAGAAGCAGTGGAGAGTGCAACATTAGTCTGCCAACTCTGTTTTATTTAGCTTGCTTCGTGGAAGTTTTCTCACTCTGACCACAGCCCCAAACAAAAAAGTTCTGATTTGTGGAGTATGAAAATGAAATACCCCTGCATGAGGCCTGTTAGGCGGTAGCAGCCCTTTGTTTACCCTCTGCAAGGAGAGTCCTGTCAGGGAAGACGTCCACTATATGGGCTGTGGTTATAGTGCCCTGTGGCTACCCCTTTTCTCTTTAGACCACTGTGTGCAGTGTGAAGAAGCAGCCTGATTTCTCCACTTCAGGCCAATGGGAGGTGGTCACGGTATCTGAAGGGAAAAAGGAGGTGAATGTCTTCGATGGAGTTATGGTTTGCACTGGCCATCACACCAATGCTCACTTACCCTTGGAAAGCTTCCCTGGTAAGTAGCCTACAAGGAAGGAAGACACTTGAACTATGCCTGTGACCTGATCCCTAAAGAATGGGAGGAATGTGGTCTGAGTGATTCCTATCTTGGGATGAAATAAAGCTTATCCTAATTCTGCATATTCTTCTGAAAAGTGATGGCGTAACTTGTATTAACGCTATTTAGGAGGTAGAGATACCAGTAATTTGGGGGACTAGAGGAAAATTAGAAGGCTCTATATTTAGTTTTACAATAATTTTAGTTTTTTAAGGATAAAAGTTGATCTGCATTAGATTGAATGATGGAATTTTTCTTTTTTAATTTTTATTGGAGTACAGTTGATTTATAATGTTGTGTTAGTTTCTGCTGTACAGCAAAGTGAGTCAGTTATTCATATAAATATATCCACTCGTTTTTAGATTCTCTTCTCATATAGGTCATTACAGAGTACTGAGATGAGTTCCCTGTGCTATACAGTAGGTATTTATCAGTTACCTATTTTATATATAGTAGTGTGTATATGTCAATCCCAGTCTACCAGTTAATCCCTCCCCCACACCTTTCCCTCCTGGTAACCATAAGTTTGTTTTCTACATCTGTGAGTCTATTTCTGTTTTTTAAATAAGTTCATTTGTACCATTTTTTTTAGATTCCACATATAAGCAATATCATATGATATTTGTCTTTCTCTGACTTACTTCACTCAGTATGACAATCTCTAGGTCCATCCATGTTGCTGCAAATGACAGTATTTTGTTCTTTTTTTATCGCTGAGTAATATTCCATTGTATATATTTACCATGTCTTCTTCAACCTGAATGAGGGCTTTTTTAGCAATTGAGGAAATATTGAGTTTCTAAGGAAGAAAATAATGCTTAAAGAAAGAGCTTAATTAACAGTCTTTGACCTGGATTTTCATTCTTTGGGGAAAAAAGCACTCTATGTATACTTTAGAGTATATAAGAACATATGTACTCCAATTGGAATGGAAGTAGGTATTTACAGATGATGAAAAGAGGGGGTGGGGGATGGGCAAAATAGGTGAAGGGGATTAAGAGATAGAAGCTACCAGTTATAAAATAAAACAGTCACAGTGTTGTAATATACAGCACAAGGAATATAGTCAAAAGACTGTAATATTATAATAACTTTGTATGTTGCATAATCTATATAAATATCAAGTTACTATGTTGTACATCAGAAACTGATATAATATTATGTCAACTATACTTCAATAAAAGAAAAATAAACAGGATGAAAAGACAAAAGAGAATGGAGGTTTTCTGAAGCAGTTTGGATTTGTGAGTCCACAGGTCCAAAATACTAACAGATCCTGAGTTAAGCAGACTACTTATGATAAGGAAATCACAAGGTTCCACTCTTAGGCTACGGGAAAAGGAAACAGGCAAAATATTCAGAAAGGCAACAGTGCACCTGAGTAAAAGCAGAACATATGGAGAATATATGCATAAACTCTACACACTGCAAAAAAGTGAATGATTTAACAAATTATATCAGATAAACCATCACCCAATAATTATTTTCCCTTCTCTTGTAGGAATTGAGAAGTTCAAAGGACAGTACTTCCATAGTCGAGATTATAAGAATTCAGAGAGTTTCACTGGAAAGAGAGTCCTTATAATTGGCATTGGGAATTCTGGAAGCGATCTGGCTGTGGAAATTAGCCACACAGCCAAGCAGGTTTGAATTAGTAAATTATTTACTTTGCTTCACCAAGGAAGCTGCAGGTGGACCCAGCAGAGTGTACGGATACCTGCACACAGCCCATCAGTGCCAATGGCAAATGCAGGGCTTGGTTTCACTGCCTCAGTTGGCAACATTATGATTGATGATGTGATGGAGCCAAGGTTACAAGTTAGATTCCCATCATTCACTTGGCCTCACACTAAGGAATTTGGACATGACCACAAACTGTGCTCATAATCTCACTCAGCTGTCTCTTCAGTGTGCTTCTGGCTCTGAAGAAGCCCAGGTGATTGCTGGGAGAGCTTGTTAGAATGCAGCATTCAGAGTGTGGATCACCTGTTGGCCAGTAGAAGTGATAATGCTCTTATCTGAAGGAAAGTGTACTCAGTCATTGAAAGCTTTTCACTAATAGGATGTTGGAGGAATTTTCCTCTTCACTCTTCATCACTTCCCGAATGGAAAAAAGAAGTCTAATCCTTCTAGAGACAACATGGGTATCAGTATGAAAAGCATCCACATTGTAGCACAGGCAAGCAGCTCTCCCCAGCCTTTGCATACAATTAGGTAACACAGAATAACATTCACACTAAAGCAATTTCTATGTCCTTGAGGTTTTTTGGTTTATTTGTTCTGTTTTTTGTATCATAGCTTTTGAACTGTGAAAAAAGTATCTTAATTATAAATTCCTAGAAAAAGACATCATTGATATATTTTGTTATTCACGTCTTTATTGAATCGTAACTTTGTTGGCAATAAGTAAATGCCTGATTGTTCTTCAGTAACTTTAATTAAGCTGTGCTTCTCCACAAATTGTTTTAAAATTATTATTTTTTTTAGGGTTGGCATTTATTTTAATTTATTTTTTAACATCTTTATTGGAGTATAATTGCTTTACAGTGGTGTGTTAGTTTCTGCTGTATAACAAAGTGAATCAGCTATACATATACATATATCCCCATAACTCCTCCCTCTTGTGTCTCCCTCCCTCCCACCCTCCCTATCCCACCCCAAATAGAAGTTTAATGCCACAACTTTGTGAAATGAACTTTACCCACAAACTCCATTCCATAACACTTCTTCTCAGATCTATCCCCATCTATCACCACAAAACTAATTTTATATATTACTCCATGAATTAATTCAACAAGCATTTATTAGGGAATAGGTATATAAACAATAAAGGGTATGGGTGCTATGATAAAAGAATGTACCAGGTATGTGGTGGGGACCGAAGGCATGAGCTTTCTTTAATACCATTGGCTTGTTAAATGGTCAGTTATAGAGGAGCTGGGCCTTACAAGCACTGAGGAATTGTAAATTGCCAAAGAACAAGGCAGGAAGAGCGGGTGGAGGTAAGGTGGTTGTGTCTGAGAAAGCTTTGTGACCTATGTATTATTGACACTATTTTATACATAGAGAACTTTTTAAATGAAGCTCTGAGCATTTATATTACTCATAACCTATATTTAAAAAGTTATACACACTGCACACAAAACCATTTGATTTCTAAGACTACACACAGGCTCTTTCAACGGTGACATGTAAAAGTGCTTATTTATGATAGCAGTTAAGGTCACCTTGGGTGAGAATGTATGTATGAAGTACATGATTATCCCTCTGTAGACAGGTCACCTTTTAACATGAGGGCTTAGACAAGAGACCATAAAACAATGTACTTATATAGCTTACAACCCTGGAAAATATCTCCAGCGAGTTTTATAATCTAGAGGAAGTGATGCTTTTGCCAGGTAGTTGAATACCAAACTTTTAGTACGTGGACTTTAGCCAGCAGATAACACAGAAAGACAGACCAGTTCCCTGTTGTGCTACTTGCAATCTTCAGTTTTTCCCTTAAATAAATGATGAAACATTACTTAAGCACAGACTTCAGAGTCAGTTAGACTTAGGTTGGAAATTCAGCTCTATCATTTAGTAGCTATATGATCTCAGGCAAGTTATTCATCCTCTCCATGCTTCTCATCCATAAAATGGACATAACAATACCTACTTCAAGAGGTTGTTGTATTGATCAAATAAAAATACAGATAAAGGACCTAGTACAGTGACTGACAGGTTACAATTCTCAATAAAAGGAAGTGATGCTGATGATAGGCTGGGGACTAAAGGATGTATATGCTCTACCTCCCACCTTGGAGAAAACACATTTGGAAAGATAAAAGATAAGAATATATAATATTAAATATCAGTATAGATGATACGTTTTTTCTAATACTGCAAACAATATCAAAGGCAAAAAAAAGACAGAAGATTTCAGATCAAATGATGTCCAGTTGCTTTCAGCTTTACAGTTGCATGATTTTAAATGAGTTGGACAGGTGACAAGTACTAGAGAAGTTCAGAAGATGGAGAGAAAGTTATCAGCCAGAACAGTCAGTGGTATCTTCATGGAGGAGGCAGACTTGATCTGGATCTGAAAAATGAATAGGCTTTGGAGAATGAAGGGGATAAGGGGCTTTTCAGGGAGGCATAATGACATTAAACAGAAATGCACTGGTGGTTGGGAGCAAGACATAGTCTTGGTCAGTGACTACACCAATTTAATTGTAAGCTTAGTGTTTGAGAAGAAAATGGCAGGAAATTTAAAAATATATATATTGCCAGGGAATAAAAAGCCAGACTAATGAGTTTGAAGTTCATCTTGAAGAAACTGGGTTCCCATTCCTTCAGAGAAATAAGTCAGAGAATGGCAAAAACAAACATTTTTTCCCCATGCCTCAGGTTTTCCTCAGCACCAGAAGAGGGGCTTGGATCTTCAATCGTGTCGGAGATTATGGATATCCTTTTGATGTGTTATTCTCTTCTCGATTTAAATATTTTATGAAGAAGATTTGTGGTCAAACATTAGCAAATATATTTTTGGAAAAAAAGATGAACCAAAGGTTTGATCATGAAATGTTTGGCCTGAAGCCTAAACACAGGTATGTTCCCAGGCTGGGAGGTGGGCAGTAACAGCCAAGGCAAAGAATAAGGACTGTTCACATAGGCTAATAGTAGGGTTACCTCTATGTTTACATTAAGCAAGTCCACAGAATCTGAGATTAGATTTCTACCTTTCCCCCACAGAAGTCCAAGATCTACCGGTCTGTAATTTTCAGGCTATAATTCTCCTTGGCATTAACCATTTTATCATTCCCCGAGGTACCAGTTCTTTTTACATGATGCCCAATAGCAACAACAAAATGGTAGTAGCGGGCAATGCATCATTCATTCATTCATTCATCCAACAAACAACTGAGCATCTGTTATGAGCCAAGCATTATACTGGCATGAGAATACTGAGACTAAAGACCTAATAGTAATAGTAATACTAATAACACTGTACCTTTTTGAGGACTTAATATAAGACAAGCACGGTTTTAAATGAGTTACACGCATTATCTCATTTAATCCTCACAACAGCCCTATAGGTTGGTACTATTTTGATCTCCATTTTGCAGATATAAAAACTGACACTTAGAGAACCTAATTTGCCCAAGATCACACAAGTAATAAATGACAGACTTGAGAAATGGATATTTCCTTTAATACTCTAACAAGAAGATAGACAATAGAATATGATAAAGAAATGCATGGAGTGCTATGAGAGTATGAAAGATAGGAGTTCTCACACAGCCTAGAAGGTAGACTGTGACAGCATTTCTAGAAGCTGATTTTAAATGCTGTTTTCCCCTCCAGCTTTTAATTTTTTTAATGTTTAGATTTACTTGCTATAAAATAGTAAGTACAATGAGCACCCATATACCCTTCACTTAGATTCACCTATTATTAACGGTTTACTATATTTGCTTTTTCCCTCTCCCTCTCTCTGGAGATAGATAGATACACACATATATAGCTTCCATATATACATACATATATTCATAAATTTTTTCTGAAACATTTGAGAGTAAGCTGCAGTCAATACCACACTTTACCCTACATTCTTTAGCATATATTGCCTAAGAAAAAGGGCATTCTTCTACATAAACATAATTATCACAATTAGTAAATTTAACATTGATAAAATACCATTATCTAATATAATGCATATTCAAATTTTCCAAATTGTTTCAATAATATTTGTAGCTTATTTATTTATTTGTTTGGCCACACTGCATTGCTTAAAGTTTGCAGTCCTAACACTGGAACGCCAGGGAATTTCCTGTAGCTTTTATAGTTTTAAATCCAGGGTCCTGTCAGGTATTACACCATTGTATTTAGTTGTCATACCTCTTTAATCTCTCTTAATCTGAAATAAATCTCCATTTTCTTGACATGGGTTTTTTTTTTTTAAGAATTCAAGCCATTTGTTTTGCAGAAAGTCTCTAAATTTGGACTTTCATAGCTGTTCTTCCTTTATTATATTTAGGTTAAACAATTTTGGTGTGAGTATCCATAGGTTATGTTGTGCCTTCTTGGAGGATCATATCAGGAGCCATATGATAGCAGTTTATTGCATATTAATGATGTAAAATTTGACAACTTGGATTAGGTGGTCTACCAGGTTTCTCTTTTGTAAAGATTTTTTTTCCTTTGAAACTAACCAGTGGGGTGATACTTAGAGACTGTGTTCCCCAAACTCTCAGCCATTTATTTCACCCAATTATGGAAACTGTAGCATCCATAAGTTTGGTGATCACAAAATAAATTGAGGCTTTATAGAATAATAAGATATAGTCAAACAAACCAGGTAAGGAAGTAGCATTCTAATTATAAATACAAGGTCTTGGAATAGCAAAAAATACATTATGCTCTGAGACCTGAACATAGTTTGGTTTGGCTGGACTACAGGCAAAGATGGAAGAGTGACTGAGTATATCTCCTGGTTCACTGGGCAGATATATGAAAATATTTGTGTGCTCTGCTAAATAAAAAGTTTAGAATGAAGACAGCCCACAGCCACTGAAAGATTTTAAGCAGGTGAGTGACACAATAATAAATACATTTTGGAACAATCACTCCAAAAATGATGTAGAAGATAGACTGAAAGGGGATGGAGCAGGAGGCGCTAGAGACAGCTGTAATGGCCCAGGTGAAACAGCATAAGTAAAACTATCCTGGGGGTGTTAAGAGGAGAAAGCGTGGCCTTGGTGACCAGATGTAAGACTCACAGTTTTGTGGCTTGGGCAACAATGTGGATGGTAGTACTGTTAGTGAACAGGAGTAAGTTTGGAGAGAAAGATGAAATGATGAGGTTGGAATGAGAACAGAATCTGTACCTAAAGGTTTGCATCAAAGAATTACTAAATGCAGCAAACCAGTAATACTGTTTAAACATATCTTGTTCCTAAGAAGAGGACAGCTCTGTCTGAACATGATGGGCTGAGGATTCTCAGAGCCTGTTAACACAGGGTCCAGGATTCACACTGCTTTTAGAAAGGTCCAAGATTCTGCACCTTATCCTATGTTATTTCAAGGAAACACTACTTACCATGCCTAGAGTATCTCAAGGGAGTTCATAAAAAAACATTTGATATAAATCCTAAAATCCTAGGCTGTGTGACCTTGGGCAAGCCACTTAACTTCTTCAGGCCTCAGTTTCCTCGTCTATAAGACCTGGATAATGACAACTGTCCTGCCTCCTTCAGTGGGTTTGCGTGAGACTCAAATACGTTAATGTATGTAAAAACAGTTTATAACTGTAAGTCACTATACACATGCAATTTATTATATCTTTTGGAAAATGATGGTCCAAGCCTGGCTCTTGGGCCTTTGAAGAGGAAAAGGGATTCAACAGAATGCTGATAGTCCAGTTCTGCAGATTTCTTGACATATGGGTAGAAGCTACTAGACTGTGGCCTTATATCACTGAGAGCATTATCAGTCCTTGAGAAACTATGCACGTACTCATCAAATAAAACAATCCTTCCCTCACTTCTCCAACAGCTTCTCTTTCAATGCCATCCAGGGTCCAGCTTGTACTCTGAGATCCTTACCTTTATCAAGCTGGTATACATTAGACCTTTCCCAAATTTCATGAATAAAGGGAGACTATTGGCATATTGATTAACCACCTCAATCAAAATAGAATTTTACTTACATGGTAATGATCTTTCCCTCTCATGATCTCTCTTGATTTCTCCTTCTTTATCATCATTCACAGAGCTCTGAGTCAGCATCCAACGATAAATGACTTTCTGCCAAATTGTATAATTTCTGGCTTGGTGAAGGTGAAATCAAACGTGAAGGAATTCACAGAGACAGCGGCCATATTTGAGGATGGCTCCAGGGAGGATGACATTGATGCTGTTATCTTTGCTACAGGCTATAGCTTTGCCTTTCCTTTTCTTGAAGATTCTGTCAAAGTAGTCAAAAACAAGATATCCCTGTATAAAAAGGTCTTCCCTCCTAACCTAGAAAAGCCAACTCTTGCAATCATAGGCTTGATCCAGCCCTTGGGTGCCATTATGCCCATTTCAGAGCTCCAAGGACGCTGGGTCACTCAAGTATTTAAAGGTAAGTGACCATGCAAGATGACTACCGAATTACTTAGTGGTTTGTTTAATTATGTTTATGTTCTTGCTTATAAATAGCTGAGACAGCATGTATGATTGTAACAGTGCCTGGTACAAAATTAGTGCTCAAAAATTAATTTTTGAGGGAATATAAAGTAGTAACTTATAACCATGGACATATAGCAGAATCTACTAGGAAGTTTTCCAAAAATAGGCATGCTTTGCCTGGTGGTGTTTATTTAATAAGTCTCAAGTGGGGCTTACATAAAATTGTTGAGAAAATGTTCCCCAGGTGATTCACACATGCACTCCAGATTAAAATCCACTCATCTAGATTTCAGACAACTGATACATATTTGTGAAGCAAAAGAATTTAATCTTCTTTCATTATAGTTAGAGAAAGTCACATATAGAAGTGCTGTGATTTCATTTCAGACAAAAATTAAGAGCTGGTTAAAGACTAGTCCAGAATGAAGAAGATTCAGCCACTCAAAGTCTTACTTTCCCCCCTTTATGTTCCCTCTTTCAGAAAGTTTTGGCTAGGAAAACATGAGAAAAAACTTTGGGGTTTGGGATAGTAGGCTCAATATGAATCAGCAGAATGATGTGGCTTCCAAAAGACTTAACTATATCTGTCATCATTAAAAAACTGTAATGTCCTGGAATTTACTACTGTTCTTCCCTGAACTGGTGAGACCACACCCACAGACATTTTAAAAGTGAAACTGGAGTACATTAAAAGGAGAGAGACAAGAGTGGTTAAGGGATTTGAAAATGTGCCATTTGAAGTACAGCTAAAGGAGCTGGAGAGGTTTGGCCTGGAGAGGATAAGATTTAGGGGAGATATGGAAGTTCCCTTCAGATACCTGAATAGATGCCCCATGGCAGAAGGTTTTTTATATTTGCTTAGTATCACTTCAAAGGGTTGAACTAGAAACAAGGAGTGAAACTTTGAGGGTTTGCACAATATCAGCTTAACATTAAAAATAAACTTTTGCCAGGCCAATAGGAAGTAGATTCAAGCCTCAGAATAGGGAGAAATCAGATGACTTTTAAGGTTCCTTCTAACAAAGAAGTTCTTTGATTCTATGGTTACTATAATAAAATTTGCTACCATTACTTATGTTTAATTAAAACTGTTCAAAGTTCTTGTTGAGGGACTTCCCTGGTGGTCTAGTGGCTAAGACTCTGCATCCCCAATGCAGGGGGCCTGGGTTTGATCCCTGGTCAGGGAACTAGATCCCACGTGCCTCAACTAAAGATCATGCATGCCGCAAAGAGGATTTTGCATGCCACAACTAAGACCCGGCACAGCCAAATAAATAAATAAATATTTTTAAAAAACGTTCTTATTTAATTACAGATTCTTCTTCCCTAGTGAAGGTCCTCATGGTAGCAGAGAAAAAAGAAGCAATGATGTTAGAGTTGATAGATAAAAAACTTTTCCAAATTTCCCCAAAGTTCTTTCATTTCTTTCTTTCTTTTTTTTTCTTTTTTAATTTTTTGGCTGTGCCGTGTGGCATGTGGGAATCATAGTTCCCCAACCAGGGATCGCACCCATGCCCCCTGCAGTGGAAGCATGGAATCTTAACCACTGGACTGCCAGGGAACTCCCAAAGTTCATTTCTTAATTCCTTTTAATTCTATCCAGTAGATCATGTACTCCTTGAGCACTGGACCAGCAATACAATGCAAGTAACCGGTTAAGTTGGCTTAATTCCAGTCATATAAAGTGGATCTTTTTTTTTTTTTTTTTTTTTTTTTTTTGCGGTACGCTCTGTGGCCTCTCCCGTTGCGGAAAACAGGCTCCGGACGCGCAGGCCCAGCGGCCGTGGCTCACGGGCCCAGCCGCTCCGCGGCACAAACCCACATCCCCCGCATCGGCTGGCGGACTCCCAACCACTGCGCCACCAGGGAAGCCCGCTAAAGTGGATCTTTTAATTGGGTCAATAAAGTAAGAGGAAAAGGTTGCTTTAAAATAGGCCACAGCATCTTAGTAAACTTTGAACAAAAACGAGACTCTTTTCCAGGACCAAGTGAACCATTGAGAGGATTAGGGCAAATGAGTATTTGGAAGATTCTGCATTGTGACTGTGGGATTAGGGGATCTTAGGGGAAATGCACAAAAAGCTCAGTTTCCTCTGCTAGCAAATCTTAGTGCTAATCCCTCTAGCTCTCTTCTTAACACTTGGAAGGAAGGAATCATCAGAGAATCCCTATAACTTTAGCAAATTTCCAAAAGGAACCCTGAGTTTTTTGTTTTACTGTCTGCCTACCAAATCCTTGCCTTTCTCAGCCCAGAATTTTACCTTCACTGTGCCAATTTTAAGACCATTCTTTCACACCTGCCCAACTCTGCCTGTCCTCTTCCCTGGCCTGTCCTTTCCTCATCAATCCCCATTTCCCTACTTCCTTTGTTCTCTAGAATTACTATTCTCTTGTCAAGAAAATATTCCACCCTTTCCTAGAACACTGAACCCACTTGCTTGCCTTGACAGAAATCTAGTTTTCTTTTGTCTTGCTTGTAGCCCTCTCAAGAGCCCTTGCAAGTGTTCCACTTTCATTTCGTAACTTTCTTCCCTTGAAAACCGTATGAAATGATACCAATTCTCTGGATCACAAGGAAGCATTATGTCATAGCATGGCATTCACGTTCCTCCACAAATTGGATACAGGCTGCTTTTCAGGCCCATCTTTTGCAGGTCTTTACCATCCATCCTACAATCTTCTAGATGCACTGAATGACTCACCCACTATGCAGCAAACACAACAGGTACTCTTATACCCTGTGCCTTTGCTTCTGGTGTTCTCTCTGCCTGGTATGCCTCCCCTTTACTTGTTACTTGTGTGGAAAAAGCCTGTTTATTTCCTCCCTCTCTGTAGTATATTGAAAGCTCTTTAAATAAAAGAATCATGTTTATTTGCCTTTGTCTTCCAAGACTAGACCAGTGCCTAGCACATGGGAGGTAGCTAATACATCTCTATTCAATGACTACAAGTTTAGTTTTGGAGGTATTCTAAACTCTACAGTAGAAAGTTCTTATCTGAGGATCTCAGCTTATGAACTATCTTCCCAATTTCCAGTCATGGTAAAGGCTGGACTGGACTGAAAGAGCAGAATGGCAGCCACACCTCCTTTCTCTTGTAACATAGTCTTTACACTTAAAGTGCAGGAACTAGTCAGGATTACATAAATACAATCTGTCTTAGGCCCGAGAGCCAACTGAAAGACTTAGTTCCACAGAGTTACAATTCAGGCTCACCCCCTTTGAACCTTGCCTTGGAACCCTTAGGAAATCTCTGAACTTCAGTTCCACACTGTTCTTCAACAACATTCTTCAGCTAACATTTACTGGCCTCTTAGTATATGCCAGACCCTCTGCTAGGTGCTGGAGATACAAATATGACCAAATAGAAAATTCTTATCTTTATGGAACTCAGAGTCAAGCAAGGGAGACAAGTAAACAGACATTTAATGTGTTCATTCAGCAGGTATTTACTATATCCTAAACAAGGGTCCCATAACAATATAGAGGAGCTGGCTATGGGAGCAGAAAGGAATAAGTACCCAATTCTCCCTACAACTGCAAATACACTGTAAAAAAGCAAGAGTTTACTAAGAGGACAATGCCATCTTGAACATAACAGAGAAGAGAACAATTAGTAATATTTATGCAAAGTTAGAGAAAATGACAAAATAAACCAAGTCCTGAGAACTACAAGGAGTTCAGAATTCTGGAGAATAAAGTATTATAGGAATTAAAGAAAATGAAGCTGGAGATATTTATAGAGGCAAAACCAAGAAAAATCCTTAGGTGCCATGCAAGAAGTTCACATTCAATGTAGGCAATAGAGAACAATTGAAGGATTAACTGGCAGAGGGGGAGTCAAATCAGATTTGTAACTCAGAAGACGTATTAGAGGGAAATGAAATGGGAAATAGGTCAGTTGCGAGCCTGTGACAAATGTCCAAGAAAGACATAATGAGGGCTTTAAACTAAGGTAAAGGAATACGAGAAATATTTGAATGAAATTTCATTGGTGAATTTGAAAGGATTTGGAGGGAATGTAGGTTGGAGATGAAAGCCAGAAAAAGAATCTGCTCAGGGTTGTGGCCATTGATGTAAACTGGTAATATAAGAGGAGGTGCAAGATAGGAAGGAGGGAGATACATATGGTAAAAATGACATGTGCCTGAATGAGGAAACACTGCAACAACAGTATCAATGAATTAAGAACTGTACCACCGGATACAGTACACATCTTTATATATTCCTATCTATCTACCTATCTAATTTATAATGATTGTTTGGTTGTGTTTTTGTTGTTTTTTGTTTTGTTTTTTGGATGGATTGGCTGAATCACAGGCAAGAAATCACCTCCTCCTCCATAATGTTTCTACTTAAGAGAAGTAAAAATTATGGTTGTACCATGAGAAATAATTTGGAAATCAACTCTCAAACTGTGCTTCATGAGCATCTTAAGACCTGTGATTAACTTCAAATGAAGCATTTCAGTGATTCCTCATTGACTTACGAACATACATAATAATTCCCAAGGCTAAAATGAAAAGAACACATGGCAAAACACAGAAGGCTATTTCTTGAGGGTTGAATTTGGGTCTCATGTTTTAAGAGGGACACACCAGGATAGTTACTAGAGTGAGCCCAGAGAAAGGCAACCAGTGGGGCAGAGAACATGAAAGCTGTTATATGGGGAACTGTTAAGGCTTTAAGGCTGATAATGGGAAGACTTAAAGAAGTTATGACAGTTGTTCTCAAATGGTTCAAACGCTGTCATTTGTTAACACTAGACTCCTTGGCTCCAGAAGGCAGAGCTAAGTCCACTGGTGCCAGCTGCATGGAGCCAGGTTCTGGGGTCAATGAAAAGAATAATGTTCCAGCAAGTAGAGCAGCCAAACAATTAAATCATCTCCTCAGGTGATGAGATCCCCATCACCAGAGATATTTAAGGAGGAATGAGATAACCACTTGAGAGTACTTGTAGAGAGGACTGTATTAGGTAAGATATATTCCCATTCTAAAATTACACGTTCCAGAATTTTGTGGAGTAACACTTTAGAGTTGGGTGTGGCTAAAGTTTTCTACATGGCATAGTGCCTGTAAATCCGGGCATAAAGCTAATCATTTAAATTGAGAGTTGTCTATGTCAACTTAAATACTATTCTACCTTTGTCTAGCCATGTCCTTGGTGTTAAATTCCTGCTACTGGAACTGTTCATTGGTGCTTAAATTTATCTGTTAAGATTGGGTATTATGAGTTGCCCTTGACCTTACCCCTCACTCTCAGTAAATAAAAAATTTAGAAGGTAAGGCTTATCTTCCATGGAACTGTAGGCATACAACAGGACTGAGAGTTTACTTTTACTTCCTTCTCCCTGTGGTATAAAGCCTCTTTGATAATAAGAGTACAAGTACAGGTGTGTTTCCCATATTCCCCCCGCCCTTTTACTTTGTACCTCATTTTCCATATACTTTTAAGGCCATTTATCATTTCCTCATGGCCAGATTTCATTTCCCAATTGAAAGACTATGTTAGGGAGGAGGCAGCTTTTGGTTGGAAAGCAGATTAGGAGAAATATCTTACAAAGACAAAGCAGAAAAGAGTAAGCTACTGAGGTTAATATTATTATATTCTGGTGGTGGTAGGGTAAGGTGACCAAGTGAAGGTGTAACCTCCTTGGTACAGACAACTAACCTGTATTCCTTTGAATTTTCCATAGCATGGTAATTGTTAATAGGGTTAGTGTTCATACTGAGGTAATTTTACACTTAAAATTTTGATTTTTCTCTTTAGGGATAAAGACATTACCCTTACAAAATGAAATGATAAAAGAAATAGCTAAGGTTCAAGAGGATATGGCCAAAAGGTAAGAGTTCTCCCAGGAAGATAGGTGGTTAATTTTTCCCACTTAGTTCTTTTTCTTCTCTTTTGGCTGCATTGGGTCTTCGTTCCTGTGCATGGGCTTTCTCTAGTTCTGGAGAGCAGGGGGCTACTCTTCTTTGCGGTGCATGGGCTTCTCATTGTGATGGCTTCTCTTGTTGCGGAGCACGGGCTCTAGGCACGCGGGCTTCAGTAGTTGCAGCATGTGGGCCCTAGAGCGTGTAGGCTTCAGTAGTTGTGGTGCATGGGCTCTAGGGTGCGCGGGGTTTAGTAGTTGTGGTACACGGGCTCAGTAGTTGTGGCACACAGGCTTAGTTGCTCCACAGCATGTGGGATCTTTCTGGACCAGGGATCGAACCCATGACCCCTGCATTGGCAGGCGGATTCTTAACCACTGCACGACCAGGAAAGTCCCCCCACTTACTTCTTAATAAGAGCAATGTTGTACTGTATTTATTGTCCTCGTGTTTGTTTAAGGATTTAGATTATATTTTGAAGGAAAAGGAAATCATAGTTTGTGACAATAGAATAGAGAATTACCACCAAGTGGTTTGAATGTGGATGGGAAAGGAGAGAAAAGCTTAAGAAAATTCTATGTTTAGGGCCTAAAAGAAAAGTCAAGTAGGAAAAAGCACATGGAGAGAAAACCTGGTACGTTATTTTGGCAAGGATTACATGAAGAGATACTAGAGCTGCCAGAGGAAGGAAGGGCAGCGATGAATTAATGAGAGGTAGATATGGTTAAATTACAAATCTGTAGGTAGATTTACAAATCTGCAGGTAGATTTACAAATTTGCAGAGGCCACTTTGCTGGCTGTCATGTGACAGCATACTTAGGTCACAGTGGCTCTTAGTATGAGTAATCTATAGGATCTGGGAAGGTGGTACCAGCAGCCCGTATTTTAGTGCTTGGGTGGACACATTTAGCAGTCTGAATTTCAGAACTTGAGCTTATTCACTGCTGATTTTTATTTGAACAAAGTTGATGTTAATAAAGCTCCTAGATTTTTGTGGAGAAGTCAGAGGCACAATCATTCCATGCCCAAAGACGTGGTTTTCTTCAACTGATTATACCAGCATAACTCTCCCTTCTGCAAGGAGGAGAAAGACAGTTCTTACTTAACCCTGATACCCTTTCTAGGTGCTCTCCTATCTTCCTCCTTCCTTTCACTGCCAAACTTCTACAATATATATTCTACATTATATATATTGACTTGTAATCCTTTCCTCTTTGTTCTCAGCTTATCTATTTCTTCCACATCCTTCAACGACTTATCATAGCTCGATTTTAACTACCCTCTTCTACATTTCTATTTAGGAGTCTAATACCACATGATTTACCAAAAGTCTTACATTCTTCTCTGTTTCATGTGTATCTATCTTATCGAGTCCAGTGGACTATAAGGCCCTTAAGGATAGAGACAGTGTCTTTCTTCACTATTTTCTGCAGCTCCTAGCTCAATATTGAGCCAAGAACAGATAGGAAGCATTGATTAATTGATGGAGTGACTGAATTGTTAATAGGCATGGTTTCTGTCTTCTCTGCTTCAGGTATGTGGACAGCCAACGCCACACCATCCAGGGAGACTATATAGATACCATGGACGAGCTTGCTGATCTGGTGGGCGTCAGGCCCAATCTGCTGTCCCTGGCCTTCACTGACCCCAAATTGGCATTACAGTTATTTTGGGGACCCTGTACTCCAATCCAGTATCGGCTACAGGGCCCTGGAAAGTGGGATGGAGCTCGAAAAGCTATCCTCACCACAGAAGATCGTATCAGGAAGCCGCTAATGACAAGAGTAACTGAAAGCAACAATTCCACAACTTCAACAATAACAATGGCCAGGTTTATGCTGGCTGTGGCTTTCTTTGCTATAATTATGACCTATTTTTAGCTGTTCCATTGTCACTGTCCCAGTTTTCTTTGAAAGCTGGATCTGGAGATGCCTTCAGAACCTGACAAGATTGAACAACTCTCAGCTTCACACTGCCCAGAAATCTACTTTTATTTCTCTTTCCAAAGCATTAACCCTTTTTTCCTCTTTTCCCTACAGTGAAATCTCAGCTTTTCATTTGTACTGACTTACCTCCCTTACTCTTATGACCCATCACTTTTTCCTTCCAGTAATTCCTGGACTGTGAGCTCAGGTACTCTGTTAGTCATCTTTGTTTGTCCTTAGCAGAGTTCCTGACATGTGGTAGGTGCTTTCTTTTCTTTTTTTTTTTTTTTGACATGTTTATTGGAGTATAAATGCTTTACAATATTGTGTTAATTTCTGCTGCACGACAAAGTGAGTCAGCTATATGTATACATATATCCCCATATCCCCTCCCTCTTCAGCTTCCCTCCCACCCTCCCTATCCCATCCCTCTAGGTCATCACAAAGCATTGAGCTGATCTCCCTGTGCTATGCAGCAGCTTCCCACTAGCCATCCATTTTACATTTGGTAGTGTATATACATCAATGCTACTCTCTCACTTCATCCCAGCTTCCCCTTCCCCACTGTGTCCTCAAG
Source organism: Delphinus delphis (assembly GCF_949987515.2). Taxonomy (NCBI): domain Eukaryota; kingdom Metazoa; phylum Chordata; class Mammalia; order Artiodactyla; family Delphinidae; genus Delphinus; species Delphinus delphis. Next base: position 105,930,462 of record NC_082683.1, on the reverse strand, counting down.
TCAGTTCTCTATGTCTGCATCTTTATTCCTGCTCTGCCACTAGGTTCATCAGTACTGCTTCTTTAAATCCCATATATATGCGTTAGCATATGGTATTTGTTTTTCTAACTTACTTCACTCTGTATGACAGATTCTAGGTCCATGCACCTCAGCACAAATAACTCAATTTCGTTCCTTGTTATGGCTGACTAATATTCCATTGTATATATGTGCCACATCTTCTTTATCCATTCATCTGTTGATGGACACTTAGGTTGGTTCCATGTCCTGGCTATTGTAAACAGTGCTGCAATGAACATTGTGCTATGTGACTCTATTTGAATTACGGTTTTCTCAGGGTATATGCCCAATAGTGGGATTGCTGGGTCATATGGTAGTTCTATTTTTAGTTTTTTAAGGAACCTCCATACTGTTCTCCATAGTGGCTGTACCAATTCACATTCCCACCAACAGTGTAAGAGTGTTCCCTTTTATCCACACCCTCTCCAGCATTTATTGTTTGTAGATTTTCTGATGATGCCCATTCTAATAGGTGTGAGGTAATACCTCATTGTAGTTTTGATTTGCATGTCTCTAATAATTAGTGATGTTGAGCACCTCTTCATGTGCCTCTTGGCCATCTGTATGTCTTCTTTGGCCATCTGTATGTCTTCTTTGGAGAAATATTTAGGTCTTCTCCCCATTTTGGGATTGGGTTTTTTGTTTTTGTGTTACTGCATAAGCTGATTGTATATTTTGGAGATTAATCCTTTGTCAGTTGTTGTTTGCAAATATTTTCTCCCATTCTGAGGATTGTCTTTTCATCTTGTTTATGGTTTCCTTCGCTGTGCAAAAGCTTTTACATTTCATTACGTCTCAGTTGTTTATTCCTGTTTTTAATTCCCTTATTCCAGGAGGTGGGTCAAAAAGGATCTTGCTGTGATTTATGTCATAGAGTGTTCTGCCTATGTTTTCCTCTAAGAGTTTTATAGTGTCTGGCCTTATATTTAGGTCTTTAATCCATTGAGGTTATTTTTGTGTCTGTAGTTAGTGTGTGTTCTAATTTCATTCTTTCACATGTAGCTGTCCGGTTTTCCCAGCATCACTTATTGAAGAGGCTGTCTTTTCTCCACTGTATATTCTTGCCTCTTTTGTCAAAGATAAGGTGACCCTATGTGCATGGGTTTATCTCTGGGCTTTCTATCCTGTTCCATTGATCTATATTTCTGTTTTTGTGCCAGTATCATACTGTCTTGATTACTGTAGCCTTGGAGTATAGTCTGCAGTCAGGGAAACTGATTCCTCCAGCACCATTTTTCGTTCTCAAGATTGCTTTGGCTATTTGGGGTCTTTTGTGTTTCCATACAAATTGTAAGATTTCTTGTTCTAGTTCTGTGAAAAATGCCACTGGTAATTTGATAGGGATTGCATTGAATCTGTAGATTGCTTTGGGTAATATAGTCATTTTCACAGTATTGATTCTTCCAATCCAGGACCAAGGTATACCTGCCCAACTGTTTATGTTATCTTTGATTTCTTTAATCAGTGTTTTATAGTTTTCTGAGTACAGGTCTTTTGCCTCTTTAGGTAGGTTTACTCCTAGGTATTTTTTATTGTTATTGTTGTGATGGTAAATGGGATTGTTTCCTTAATTTCTCTTTCTGATCTTTCGTTGTTACTGTATAGGAATGCAAGAGATTTCTGCGCATTAATTTTGTATCCTGCAACCTTACCAAATTCACTGACTAGTTCTGGTAGTTTTCTGGTGGCATCTTTAGGATTTTCTATGTATAGTACCATATCATTGGGAAAGTCAATTTTAGGTCTTTTCCAATTTGTATCCCTTTTATTTCTTTTTCTTCTCTGATTGCTGCACCTAAGACTTCCAATACTGTGTTGATTAATAGTGGCAAGAGTGGACAGTCTTCTCTTTTTCCTGATCTTAGAGGAAATGCTTTCAGTTTTTCACCATTGAGAACGATGTTTGCAGTGGGTTTGTCATATATGGCTTTTATTATGTTGAGGTAGGTTCCCTCTATGCCCACTTTCTGTAATTTTTATCATAAATGGGTGTTGAATTCTGCCAAAAGCTTTTTCTGCATCTATTGAGACGATCATATGATCTTTATTCTTTAATTTGTTAATATGGTGTATCACACTGATTGTTTTATGTATACTGAAGAATCCTTGCATCCCTGGGATAAATCCCACTTGATCATGGTGTATTATTCTTTTAGTGTGTTGTTGGATTCTGTTTGCTAGTATTTTCTTGAGGATTTTTGTGTCTATGTTCTTCAGTGATACTGGTCTATAATTTTCTTTTTTTGTAATATCTTTGTTTGGTTTTGGTAACAGGGTGATGGTGGCCCTCGTAGAACAAGTTTGGAAGTGTTCCTCCCTCCACAACTTTTTGGAAGAGTTTGAGAAGGATAGGTGTTAACTCTTCTCTAAATGTTTGATAGAATTTGCCTGTGAAGCCATCTGGTCCTAGACTTTTGTTTGTTGGAAGATTTTAAATTACAGTTTCAATTTCATTACCTGTGATTGGTCTGTTTATATTTCCTAATTCTTCCTGGTTCAATCTTGTAAAGTTGTACTTTTCCAGGAATTTGTCCATTTCTTCCAGGTTGCCCATTTTATTGGTATAGAGTTGCTTGTAGTAGTCTATTATAATCTTTTGAATTTCTGCAGTGTCACTTGTAATCTCTTCTTTTCATTTCTAATTTTATTGGTTTGAGTCCTCTCCCTTCTTTTCTTGGTGAGTCTGGCTAAAGGTTTATCAATTCTGTTTATCGTCTCAAGGAACCAGCTTTTAGTTTTATTGATCTTTGCCATTTGTTTCTATTTCATTTATTTCTGCTCTGATTATGATTTCTTTCCTTCTACTACCTTTGGGCTTTGTCCTTTTTCTAGTTGCTTTAGGTGTAAGGTTATACTGTTTATTTGAGATTTTTCTTGTTTCTTGAGGTGAGCTTGAATTGCCATGAACTTCCCTCTTACAACTGCTTTAGATGCATCCCATAGGTTTGGGATCATTGTGTTTTTGCTGTCATTTGTTCCTAGGTATTTTTTGATTTCTTCTTTGATTTCTTCAGTGATCTCTTGGTTATTTAGCAGTGCACTGTCTAGCCTCCATGTGTTTGTGTCTTTTACTGTTTTTTTTTCCTGTAATTGATTTCTAATCTCATAGCGTTGTGGTTGGAAAAGATGCTTGATACGATTTCAGTTTTCTTAAATTTTCCAAGGCTTGATTTGTGACCCAGGATGTGATCTATTCTGGAGAGTGTTCCATATGCACTTCAGAAGAAAGTGTGTTTTTCCACTTTCAGGTGGAATGTCCTAAATATCAATTAGGTCTATCTGGTCTATTGTGTCTTTTAAAGCTTGTGTTTCCTTATTTATTTACTCTCTGGATGATCTGTCTATTGGTGTTAAGTGGGGTGTTAAAGTTCCCCACTACCATCGTGTTACTGTTGATTTCTCCTTTTATGGCTGTTAGCATTTGCCTTATGTATTGAGGTGTTCCTATGTTGGGTGCATAAATATTTATAGTTGTTACGTTTTCTTCTTGGATTGATCCCTTGATCATTATTTAGTGTCCTTTCTTATCTCTTGTAACAGTCTTTATTTTAAAGACTATTTCATCTGATATGAGTATTGCTAATCCAGCTTTCTTGTGATTTCCATTGGCGTGGAATATCTTCTTCCATCCCCTCACTTTCACTCTATGTGTCCCTAGGTCTGAAGTGGGTTTCTTGTAGACAGCATATATAAGGGTCTTGTTTTTGTATCCATTCAGCCAGTCTGTGTCTTTTGGTTGGAGCATTTAATCCACTTACATTCAAGGTTATTATCAATATGGATGTTCCTATTACCATTTTCTTAATTGATTTGGATATGTTTTTGTGGGTCTTTTTCTTCTCTAGTGTTTCCCGCTTAGAGAAGTTCCTTTAGCATTTTGTTGTAAAGCTGGTTTGGTGGTGCTGAATTCCCTTAGCTTTTGCTTGTCTGTAAAGTTTTTGATTTCTCCGTCAAATCTGAATGAGATCCTTTCCAGGTAATCTTGGTTGTTGGTGTTCCCCTTTCATTACTCTAAATATGTCCTGCCACTCCCCTGTGGCTTGCAGAGTTTCTGCTGAAAGAGCAACTGTTAACCTTATGGGGATTCCCTTGTATGTTATTTGTTGCTTTTCCCTTGCTGCTTTTAAATTTTTTATTTTTATTTAATTTTTGATAGTTCGATTAATGTGTGTTTCAGCATGTTTCTCTTTGGGTTTATCCTGTATGGGACTCTCTGCGCTTCCTGGACTTGATTGACTATTTCCTTTCCCATGTTAAGGACGTTTTCGACTATGATCTCTTCAAATATTTTCTCAGACCCTTTCTTTTTCTCTTCTTCTATAATTTGAATGTTTGAATATAATTTGAATGTTGGTGCGTTTAATGCTGTCCCAGAGGTCTCTGAGACTGTCCTCAATTCTTTTCATTCTTTTTTCTGTATTCTGCTCCCTGGCAGTTATTTCCACTATTTTATCTTCCAGCTCACTTATCCATTCTTCTGCCTCAGTTATTCAGCTACTGATTCCTTCTAGAGGATTTTTAGTTTCAGTTACTGTGTTGTTCATCACTGTTTGCTCTTTAGTTCTTCTAGATACTTGTTAAATGTTTCTTGTATTTTCTCCATTCTGTTTCCGAGATTCTGGATCATCTTTACTATCATTACTCTGAATTCTTTTTCAGGTAGGTTGCCTATTTCGTCACTTATTTGGTCTTGTAAGTTTTCACATTGCTCCTTCGTCTGTAATTATTTTTTGTCATTTTTTAAAAAAAATTTGATGGGTAGGGCTGTATTCCTGTGTTACTGGTTGTTTGGCCTGAGGCATCCAGCACTGGAGCTTGCAGGCAGGTGGATAGAGCCGGGTCTTGGTGCTGAGATGAGGACTTCCGGGAGGCCTCACTCCAATTAATATTCTCTAGGGTCTGAGGTTCTCTCTTAGTCCAGTGGTTTGGACTCAGAACTCCCACCACAGGAGGTCAGGCCTGACTTCCAGCCTGGGAACCAAGATCCCGCAAGCCACGTGGCACAGCAAAAAAAAAAGAAAGAAAAAAAAGGAGCAGTACAAGAACAAAGAATAAAAAGCAAAATAAAATTAGAAAGATAAAAAATATATTAGGAAAAAATATATAATTGAAACAACTGCAACAAGATAAAACAAAACCACAACAGAAAAAAGAAAGGGAAGAAAAGGGGGAGAACAAGCCAAAAGGAGCAGAACAATAACAAAGTATAAAGAATAAAATTAAACTAAAAGATTTATTAGAAAAAATAAAAATATACATGAATCAACAAGGATGAATCAAGGTAAAACAGAACCTCAATCTAAAAGAGGAAAAAGAGAAAAGAAAAAAAAAAGCCTTGGCTATGGGGCACAGAGTTTCAGCATGGGTGGAAATTAGGCAGTGGTGGGCTTTAGCGTGGGGGGTGGGAACCTAGGCGAGAGATGGGTGACTTTTGGGAGTGGGGCATGGCCTAGGCTCAGGACCCATGCAGCCGGAAAAGGCCTTGGGGGTGGGGCCTAGGCAGGCTCCGTTCAAACATGGGGCAGGGGCTCTGCTTAGGGTCTGCGCAGAAGGGGAGAGGCAGCACATCCAAAGGGGGGGCCTCTGGAGTGTGGAGTTCCAGAGTTTGGAGGTAAGGTCCTGGGTGAGGGTGTGTGGGTGGGGTTTAGGCCCAGTGTGGCTGTAGGGGCTCTCAGAGGGGGTCTCCGAGTGTAGAGGTAGAGCCCTGGGTGGGGTGTAGGGGCTGGGCTTGGGCTCTGCACGGCAGGAAGGAGGCTCCAAAGTAAGAGGATTAGGCCTAGGAGCCGAACAGGCTCCCTGGTGCCTAAGTGGAAAGGGAAAGCGCTGGCCACGTTCCCTTCCATTCCTCTGCGCCACCCTCTAGGGTGTCCCCGCAACTGCCGTCCCCCGTAACTGTGGGTCAGTCCCACTGCGTGTAGGAACTCCTCCCATCCCCCAGCCACCCCTCAGGGATGCCGGTCTTGTATGTCAGCCTTTACTTTTGCTCCCCCTTACCTCCCTCCCACTCCCTCAGGACCCGCGTGGCTGGAGGGGGCCTCGGTGGGCAGAGGATCAGGCCTGGGATTTCAGCAGGCTCCCAGGGGCCCAAGAGGGCAGGGAAAACCTGGGCATGCTCCCTTTTGATCCTCTGCCCTCCCAATGGTCCCCCAATTTCCCCCTTCGTGCATGGGATCCCTTCCCTTCCCACAGCCGCCCATCAGGGGCACCAGTCCTGTCCCACCTCCACTTCTCCTCCTCCCTCACTCCCCCCCACAAGCCCCACATCCTACCCTGTCACTGGGGGTTCCTCCCATTCCCCTTAGTTGTCTGTGGTCCCCCACCAGTGTATGGTGGGTGCCCTAGTTATGCGGAGACGCGAATTCCGCGTCCTCCTAGTCCGTCATCTTGACTCTGCCCTTGTGGTAGGTGCTTAATAAATGTTTGCTGTCATTTATCAAATAATATGGTGGGAAGAATAAGCCAATATCTACATAAGAAATGGGAGATTCCATGTAATTGTGCTTCTGACAGGATTTGGTTTTCTACTAGACTTTTAATCTTTTATTTGTTTTTAATATTGTAACTAAATGTATTTTTCCTCAGAGATAAGAGAAATAATGGTCTTATAACAGTTGTATATACCTAAGATAAGATATATAGATACTTAAACACTTTGTTTCACTAGCTGTTCACTAGTGTGTCTGATACCTGGTCATTTTTCACTCTTTTCCTCTAAGCAACACATCTCTATTTTCTCAATGAAGAAACTACCTCCAACTTTCTAGGCTCATGGATCATTTTAACAATCTAGCAGCTACCAGCAGGTTCAACTTGGCTGGAAAAATTGGGATTTTAAATGAGCTGTCCAGTCTTTTTTGATCTCTTAGTTCCCATATTAGGATACAAGACTTTAACTTAGGAACTATGATAAGTAGCCATCAACTGCTGTGGTGTGGCCTACAAATGTGATTGGATTTATCTCCCCCCAACTCCTACTATCTCCCCTTCACACCCTCTCACACAGAGAGTCTAAGTAGTAAGTATTCGAAGAGGTCAGTTATGTAATAAATTAGGATTAACAACTAAATATAGGGGTATTCTGCTTATAACAGTTCTTATGTCACACATTGTAGTTATGAAAAACAAAGCAAATGAAATGAAACCAGGGCCTCCAGTTTATGTCCAAGTGCTGCTGTTGATTCTGTTTTCTCATCCGTAGAAGTTTTGCTCTGTTCTTGTCTGTCAGAGTAGTTAACTAAGTGTTAGATGTCTGACACACCTAATTTCATGAAGAAAGGAACTGATGTACCAGCCAAGTGTGTTCATAAATTAGCTGTGGTGTAATACATTTGGGATTGCTACCTATTGCTTAACCAAAAAATAAATTTGAACAACTGGAAGAACAACATTAGAAATCATTATCTTTCCCAATGTACAATAAATAAGAGAACCAGAAATGTGAGACTACAACTTCCTCCTAATCATATAACTATTTGTACAATTCCCTGCTATTTCGCCTAATTTTCCCTGTGGAAAATGCTTTTTGAGAATTGGATGGTCTTTTTTCTTCCAGAATCTTTGTGGTACTGGGATTTATCCTCTATTAAAATGGACCTAGTATCTTTTAATCTGCACACTATTCTTGTTCAAAATTAAATTGAAAGCCGCTTCTTTTCCATTTCGTTCTTTCAACATATAAATTTGCCTCTTTCAGCATGTAAGTCTGTTGAATTAAAGTCCTTTGATAATGTAATTCCTAGTTATCAGCAATAAGTACCCCAGTGTCCTCTTTAAATAAAAAGCATGTAATTCTAAGCTCACTGACTCTCTCAGTTTCCTTATAATATGAAAGTTTACCCCCTCAAAAAAATCATTGGTTAAATTCTAAACCAAGCTAAAAGTAAGATGTGAATAGGAAAGTGAACTCAAAACAACTCAAGATACAAAGCCCTAGTTACTGATGAATGTGTATTAATCATCAATTTACCATATCTTGCTTTTGTAATTATATTAAAAGGTTGTATCATTTCCCCAATTATATTATACAGAAAAATGCTTTCTTGTAGTGCCAGAAAGTAAGGAAGTGCTCAAAAAGCAAATCGATGGGGGAATGTCACAGGGACACAGGAACCAACTGAAAGTGGTCCCAATGGCCAAAGCTGGAACAATTTGAACAATATAAATAGCCTAGCATTGGATTATAATATAAAGTATAAAAAATACCCATCAGTCCATAATGGTATAAATAAGTGATTGAATAATAAGTGGGGTAGAATAGAGAAAACTCCCATATGGAAGAATTTCAAACAATTTATATAAATACTCTGCCCTCCAGGAGTTGGAGCATAACTCCCCATTCCTTAAGTGTAGGCTGCATAGAGTGACTTCCTTCCAAAGAGCGGTAAAGGGAGAAAAATAACTTTACAGTGGAGAAATCTGACAAACACTACCTCGGCTGGGTGATCAAGATTAACATCAACAGTAAAGTCATGTGGATAGTATGTACTCTTTTTTTTTTTTTTTTTTTTTTTGCGGTACACAGGCCTCTCACTGTTGTGGCCTCTCCCATTGCAGAGCACAGGCTCCGGACGCGCAGGCTCAGCGGCCATGGCTCTCGGGACCAGCCACTCAGCGGCATGTGGGATCTTCCCAGACCGGGGCACGAACCTGTGTCCCCTGCATCGGCAGGCGGACTCTTAACCACTGCGCCACCAGGGAAGCCCAAGGATAGTATGTACTCTTGATATGATGTGATGAGAAGGGTACTTTGCCTCTGTGGTCTTCCTCCCTAAAACCATAGCCCAGTCTAACCATGAGGGAAACATCAGACAAACCCAGGTTCAGGAATATCTTACAAAATACCTGACCATCTCAAAACTGAAGCTCATCAAAAAAAAGGAAGGTCTGAGAAATTGTCATAGTATAGAGGAGCCTAAGACCTGATGTCTAAATGTAATGTACCTTGGATGGGATCTTGGAACATAAAAAGACATTAAGTAATAATTGAAGAAATATTAATAAAGTATGGATTATGGTTAATAACAAGGTACTGATTGGTTTATTGGTTGTGACAAATGTAGCACTGTAACGTAAGATGTTACCAATAAAATAAATTGTGTGTGGGATACACAGGAACTCTGTACTAACTTCCCAAGTTTTTCTTAAATCTAAAACTATTCTAAAATTTTAAAATTATTTTTTAAAAAAAAAATGTATTCTTTTGGTTCAGGATTTGACCCAGAGGCATAGTCTAGTGGAATTTTCTCAGAGGAGGAAGAATATTGGATAGTACCATTCATTTAAATTACTATCTTTTCCCTTGATTACTCTACAAATTAAGTTCTTCTAATAAAGCATACTATTACTTACTATGGCAATTTTGTTCCTTTGTTGAATAAGTATAGACTACAGTTGTAGAGAGGAGAAAATGGTAATATGGTCAAAAGACACATTTTCTTAAAATACTTAGGTAAGTTCTTATAGCTGAGCACATTAAGCCGATAGTCTCCACTAGCAAAATGTACGGTATATTAATAACAAGTATATTCATGAATGAGATAATTTTACTCAGTACTGGATCTGTGCATGGTTACTTTTGTCAGTAGTAATATAACGTATAATACTATACAAACATCCTCCAAGCTGCCTACTTGGAATTTCCCAAAGTGCTGTGTTTTTCCATGTTTCTATATACATTCTTATGTTTCCCCTTGCCCAACCTATTTCACCTTCAAGATTCACGTAATCTGTTATCTGTTCTAGAAACCTCCAGGATTAAATAGGTGACCTATCTTGATGCTTCACACCACACCTGGTATATTGCTCAATTATATGTGGTGACTATCATTTGTCACACTATATAATGTCAATTGTTTCTGTCACCTAGTTCCTCCTTGAACTAGTAAATTCCTTTGAGAAAGATACTTTGTAATTAATCTGTATGTTCCTAGTGCCTAATATAGTACCTGAAACACAGTAAGACCTCAGTAAATCAATGATTAATTAAATGATTAATTAATTAAGCTCAGTGTAGGAGATAAAAATATGGATGAGTTTTTAAAGGAGTAAATAAAATAGTGAATAATACTTCACTATTTTATTAAAAAGTTATTGAGGAGATTATGGGGTGCTTAACATTTTGAAATGTCTGTGGGGCAAGCATGTTCTTCCAGAAAATATTCTGGGATAGATCATTGCTCTGAGTCAGTATGTCATCTCTAATATTGTTTGGTTTGAAACACAAGTGACATGTCCTATCCATATCTTATTTCCTCAATCAAACACAGGATGTTAAAAGGCAATATCTTAGCGCGGGAACGAAGGTGGGGTGCGTGTCTTCCTGGATCCTCCTTGCTGCCTTGGTCCTCACTGCTGTTTCTCCCTGCTTTCTCAAATTCCCCAGCTTCTTTAAAGCACCCACTACCTCTCCTGTTTGAAATTATTTACGGACCTCCCATTTACTCCTCTTCATTCAGTGAAGATTTTAGCACCAAGCTTTCCCCCTCTCTCTATATATAACTACTCCTGTAGTTAATTTTTTCAGCAGTATTTTAACCTCAATTTTTTTATTGATACATAATTGACATATAACATTATATTAGTTTCAGGTGTACCATATAATAATTTCTATATATATAAAATGAAGTGATCACCAAAGTAAGTCTAGTTTACATCTATGGCCACAAATGGTTAACACATTTTTTTCTTGTGATGAGAACTTTAAAGATCTACTCTCTTAGCAACTTTCAAATATACAGTACAGTATTGTTAACTGTACTCACCATGCTGTACATTATATCCCCAGGACTTGTTTATCTTATAACTCAAGTATTTACCTTTTGACCCCCTTCACCCATTTTGCCCATCCCCCACCTCTGCCGACCACCAATCTGTTCTGTGCATCTATGAGTTCAGGTACTTTGTTCTGTTTTTTAGATTCCACATAGAAGTGAGATCATACAATACTTCTCTTTCTCTGTCTTACTTACTTCACCTAGCATAATGCCTTCAAGGTCCATCCATGTTGCTGCAAAGGCAGGATTTCCTTCATTTCTTTGCTGAATAATATACCATTGTGTATATACACCACATATTCTTTATCTGTTTCTCCACTGATAGACACTTAGGTTGTTTCCATGTTTTGGCTGTTGTGAATAATGCTGCCATGAACATGGATGTGCAGCATTATTCTGTAGTTCACATCTGTGTAGGTAATACTTTCACCAATCCAATGTATTAGGATTAGATTCCACTGCATATAATAGAAAAACCCAAAGTAACAATGGATTAAACAAGGTTTAAGTTTATTTCCCTCTCATATGAAAAACTCTAGAGGAAGATAGTCCTGAAATGGTGTAACAGCTCCACAGCATCTCTTTCTGCTCCACTATCAGCATATGGCTTCTACCTTATGGTCCAAGATGGCTGCTGGAGCTCCAGCCATTATATGGACATTCTACACAGAAGGAAAAAGAAATATAGAAGAAGGCCACAACCCTTTTAAGGAAAATTACTAGAAGTTCCATATAACATTTCCACTTAGATCTCATTGGAAGTATTTTGTCACATATATCTAGCATATATTCAGGGAGGCTAGGAAATGTGTCTTTATACAGAGAGGCAATGTGTCCACGTAAAATCAAGGTTCTGTTATTAAGGAGGAGGGGAGAATGAGTATGAGTGTTGAGGTAGACCTTTACCACCTGGCCTCTCCCTTCAATGACCTTCTCATTCCAATGATTTTATAATCTACCTATGTCATTACCACCAAAATCTCAATTTCAAGCAACCCACTCTCCAAAACCATCTCTTATCTTTTCAGCACATTCACTCCAGTACTCTAACTCCACAGTTTTTTGACTCCACTTCATGCCCTCCATCAACCTGCTCTATCTTCACTTCCTAGCCTACCTGATCTATAAGCCATGGTCCAACATTATAATCATATCCTACCATGCATTCTCAATTCCTTAGCCCTTTCCTCCATACTTGCTTGGCTAAACATTACCTTTAGTTATGTGCCTGCACTAAAACACTTAAATATGGCAAGAGAAAAATATCACTGTGCTCATTTGACATCTGAAATTCATGACCACTAAACCTTGTTTCTTTTTTCTCTAAGAAAACAGAAGCAATCAGAAGACTTTCACATCTTTCCACTCTGTGCCCAAGGTCTGTAATAGGGCTATAGTCCACAGGCACCCTCTGCCTGCCCATATCAAAATTCCAGACTCCCAGAAGGAGAGCAGGTGTTCAGTATAAACCACACGGTTACACAGTATAGGCACAGAGAGCCACTCTTATCAGTTGGGGTGGTAAGAACCCTCCCGAAATCCAAATTCCCAGACACCAGCCATCGGCCAAAGATGCAAGGTGGCCTTCCGAAGGATAAGCAATCTCAGGCCTGGAGTTATGCTCCACCTCCTTGAGAAGGCAATACATACATAAACGTGGAATTTTTCTGTATAGGAGATTTGTTCCCCATATTCTGGTTGGTTTTAATTCTTTATTTTTGGAGATATGGGAAGCACTATTATGGTTCCAAGAGTCAGCTACCTCTTTCCTCACACTGCCTTTTATTAGGGATCTCCAGTACTGGTCTCCAGACTGTTGCCTGCCCCAGTGTTTCTCAGAATTTGGTTCTTGATCCAGAAACACCAGCATCATCTGGAACTTGGTAGAAATTCTCAGACCCCATCCCAGACTTACTGAATCAGAAGTTCCAGTCACCAGTCATCTGTGTTTTAGTAAGCCCTCCTGATGCATGGTAAAGTTTAAGAACCACCGATTTAGCCAAAAGGCGAGGAAGACCTGTAATTGCTCTTTCTGTCAGGACTTGAACGGATTCTGAGGTCTCTACTATCTACCAGAACCAACAGACGCTGAGTTATGAAAATTGGGTTGGGATGAGAGTGGTGTGGAGCTGGGGTGTATTCAAACTAGTATCTTCCCTTCCTTGAGGATTTTAAATAAACTTATTTTAAAGCTCTCTTCAGAGTATTCTTTTTCTCTATTTCTTTGGGTGAAAATGTCATTTGAAGAGTCTTCTGGGACTTCCCTGGCAGTCCAGAGATTAAGACTCTGCACTTCCAATGCAGGGGGTGCGGGTTTGATCCCTGCTTGGGGAACTAAGATCCCACATGCTGCGCAGCACGGCCAAAAATTTAAAAAAGAAAAAGTCTTCTGACTCAAGATCATGTCACTGGGCTTCCTCATGTGTTTTACTATTTGGATTACTTTAGTAATTTTTTAAACTTTTTATTTTGAATTGATTTCATTCTTTCAGAAAAGTTGCAAAAAAAAATACAAAGACTTCTTGTATAAGCTTTACCCAGGTTCCCTAAAGATAAGACTTCACATAACATTACAACAATTATCAAAACAAGAAAATTAACATTGATATAAAACTGTTAACTAAATCACTTATTCAATTTTCATCACTTTTCCCTCTAATTTCCCTTTTTGGTTCCAGGATCTTATATTGCATTTAGTTGTTATGTATCATTAATCTCCTCTAATCTTCATCAGTTCTTCAGTGTTTTGCTTCTTTCAGGAACTTGACAATTTGAAAAGAACTAAGTTCCATACTTTACTCTGATTTATTTACTTTATCCCTAATGTTTTTTCTATCACAGACTCCCACTTAGGGTATCACATTACTCCTTATCATTAGGCTGCTTTAGACTGTGACAGTTTCTTACACTTTCCTTGTTTTTGATGATCTTGACAGTTTTGAGGAGTACTAGTTAAGTATTTTGTAGACTATCCCTTAATTTGTGATTGTCTGATATTTTTTCCTCATGATTAGTCTAGGGGTTTGGGCTGTCAGGAGGAAAACTACAGAGGTAAAGTGCTATTCTCATCACCTTATATCAAAGGTACTGCTACTGACTTCCCACTAATGATGTTAAGCTGGCTGAGGTTGTGTTTAAGTTTTTCCACTGTAAAGTTATCCTTTTTTCCCCTTTTCTATATTGTATTCTTTGGAAGGAAGTTAATATGCTCCGCCCATACTTAAGGGGTAGACAGTTTTGATCCATCTCCTTGAGCGCAGAGTATGGGGAAAGGGCTCAGAGTTTCCATGCCCTCTCCAAGCGAGCCACTCTCCGTGAATCTCCACGTGTTCATCCACCTGGAAACTCTCCAAATTCCTGTCCTTTTTGGGGGTTTGTGGAGGCTTCAGTACACAGGCATGATTGATTAACTCATTGTCCATTGGCAATTGTTTCAACCTCCAGATCCTCTCCCTTCCCCAGAGGTCAGAGTGTGGGACTGAAAGTTCCAACCCTCTAATCACGTGTTTGGTTTTCCTGACAACAGCTCCCATCCTTAGGTTCAGTCCAAAAGGCATTTCGTTAACCTAACAAGAAACACCTTTAATGCTCTCATCACTTAGGAAATGCCAAGGGTTTTGGGATTTCATAAAGAGGGACAAAGACCAAATATATGTTTCCTATTATAAACCATGATATCACAGACCTGAATAGGTATTTCTCCAAAGAAGGTATACAAATGGCCAACAGGTACAGGAAAAGGCACTCAACATTGCTAATCATCAGGGAAATGTAAATCAGAACTACAATGAGATATCATCGCCTCATCTGTTCGAATGGTTATTACCAAAAAGACAAGAGATAAGAGTCGGCAAGGACTTGGAGAAAAGGGAAACCTTGCATGCTTTTGTGGGAATGTAAACTGGTATAGCCACTGTGGAAAACAGTATGGAGATTCCTCAAAAATTAAAAAATAGAACTACCATATGATCCAGTAATCCCACTTATGGGTATATATCCAAAGGAAATGAAATCAGGATCTTGAAGATATATCTGCACTCCCATGTTCACTGCAGTATTATTCACAGTAGCCAAGATATGGAGACAACCTAAGTATCTGTTTAAAGATGAATGGATAAAGAAGATGTAGCATATACATACACAATGGAACACTATTTAGCCATAAGAAGAACATCCTGCCATGTGCAACATCATGGATGGGCCTTGAGGGCATTATGCTAAGTGAAATAAGTCAGAGAAAGCCAAATACTGTGTTGTGTCACTTATACCTAGAATCTAAAAAAAAAGTCGAACTCAGAGAAACAGAGGGTAGAATGATAGTTGCCAGGGGTCAGGAGTTAGGGGAAATGGGAAGATGTTGGTCAAAGGGTATAAACTTTAAGTTATAAGATGAATAAGCACAGCATGGTGACTATAGTTAATAATACTGTGCTATGTACCTGAAATTTGCTAAGAGAGTAAATCTTAAGCATTTTCCCACACAAACACACAGAGGTGTGAAGTGATAGATGTGAATTACCTTGATTGTGGGAATCATTTCACAGTGTTCACATACATCAAGTCATCATGCTGCATACTTTAAATATATATAATTTTATCATTATACCTCAATAAAGGTGGAAAAAATTAATATCAATGGTATTTGTTTTTAAAAATAATTACTTTCCACAATGGTTGAGTAGTCTCTTTTGTGTATAAACTTGTATCATTCCTCTTCCTAAAGCTGATATTTTAAATAGTATTAAATTGTTTTTATTTTTTATTGAGGTATAATGTTCATAAAATAAAATCACCCTTTTTAGTGTACAGTTCTGTAAGTTTTGACAGATGCATAACACCATTACAATCAAGATACAGAAGTATTCTATAACTCCCCCAAATTTCCTAAGGCCCCTTTGTAGTCAACACCTCTTCCCACCTTCAACTCCTGGAAAGCACTGATCTGTTTTCTGACCCTAAGTCTTGCTTTTTCCAGAATGTCATGTAAATAGACTCTGGCTTCTTTCACTTCCCATAATGCATCTGATATTCATCCATGTTGTGTGTATCAAGAGTTTAATCCTTTTCATTGCTGAGCAGTATTCCATTTATGGCTATACCACATTTTGTTTATAGATTTACCAGGCAAAAGACACTTGTGTTGTTTACCTTTTGGGGTGAAAATGAGTGAAGCCACATATGTTTTGTACAAATAAATATTTATGTACATGTTTTTGTGTGAACCTGTCTTTATATCACTTGAATAAATACCTAAGAGTGGGATTACTAAACTGCATGTTAGGTATATGTTTAACTTTATAAAAAAGATCAGATTGTTTTTGAAATGGAAATCACCAAGATGAGATGTCACACTCATTCCTGATCACAAGTGGGGATGCAAACTGGGGAGCAGAGACAGGAAAGTAAAGCTCCAGATGCCGAATCTAACCTGTCATCCAGTTCTGTAAAATCGATATATTCTTCCCCCATTCCCCCATCCTCACCTCTCAGAGGAAGTAGGACACTTTTAGCAGCATGCATAAAAGTGTACTGTGTTGTGAAGCCTCCCATGCTCTCCATTATTCTCCTCAGTTTATCAGGCAGAATGGCTTATCTGAGGAGACGAGTGGCAATGACATCTGAGATACAGTAACATCAAGAGAACCCCCACCAATTATTTTGCCTATTACCTTCTTCTTTTCCTTCCCTCTAGAAGGAAGGATAGGACACTGGGGCAACAGCATTAAGTCTGAAGAGAGAAATTATACTGGCGTTGGTTAAGAGATCATGTTTCTTTACCTAGTCTTTCCTGAGTATAAGGAAAAAACAAACAAACATGGGACTAGGGAGAAGCAATTAATCCTTCCTACAGTGTCAAATTACTTTTGTCTTATGTCTAAAATACACAATATGCAAAGCTGACTTTTATTATTAACTACTGACCGATTTATAAATGTTATTAGAACAGAACAGTGTCATGAATAATCCCCAAAGCAGATTTGCTCCTCCTATGCTGATTTGACGCTTGTAAGTAAATACATACTGGGGACATATTACTTGGCATGGAGAAACCACCCTGGGGCTAGAAAGCTGAACAGTACACAAGTTAATGTTTATTGTATTAGTCCTTCAAGGACCTTGCTTCAGAGTCCTGTAGAAAGATTGAAAGGAACTCGGGGAATAAGGGGGGGGGTAAGATTATCCAAGAAGGAGGTAACTAGACAGTAATGATTTTGGAGGGGTGAGCAAAAGGTTGCAGTAAAAAAAATGTACCTTTTTTTCTGCAAACTGTCTTTGGTTAAGAGCTACAGAATAACTGAGTTTATTAGGGGCAGAGCAAAAACAAAAGGGGGAGCAGAGGATTTGTTGGACTTAAGTGGATGGGTTTTCAACTTAATATAAAACGAACTTTTCAACAAATAGAGCTGCTCATTCAGAAAAGGTGGCCTTGTGTGACTTGGGGTTCCCCATTACTGGCTGTGTTTAAGACTAAGTGCAATTATCCTGTTATAAATGTAGTAAACAGTATTCATGTACCCTTCATTCTGCAAATGTTTACTCTGTACAAGGTGCATGCAAGAACATGAAGAATCAAACCTAGATTTGCTCTCTGCCAGTAGTCAATGCAGTGGTTCTTACACTTTAATGTGTATACACATTCCCTTGGGGATTTGTTAAAATGCAGAATCTGATTCTGTAGGATGGGGCCTCAGACTCAGCATTTCTAACAAGCTCCCAGGTGATGCCCATGCTGCTGGTCACTATAACACATGCTGAGTGACAAGGGTTTCTAGTAGGTAATGAGACATGCATATAATCATAATGCAAAGTAAGAATTAGTAAATACCACATAAGTCCCATTAATTATCAGTAGAAACCTGAATCTGCTCCAACAAGACTGTCGTTGCCCTTTTCTACCTAAGTATTCCTTCTGATGGTTCCGTTGCTCTCTTTCTTGAATTTCATTTCTTCTGGGGTTGCTCACTGCAAGTGCTGTTTCTTAGCCTAGAATAGCTTTCTCCTTCTCCTTATACTAATTTTAACAATTTGTCAAGATTTATCTCCTGGGACTTCCCTGGTGGCGCAGTGGTTAAAAATCTGCCTGCCAATTCAGGGGACATGGGTTCGATCCCTGGTCTGGGAAGATCCCACATGCCGCGGAGCAACTAAGCCCGTGCACCACAACTACTAAGCCTGCGCTCTACAGCCGAAGAGCCACAGCTACTGAAGCCCGTGCGCCTAGAGCCCTTGCTCCGCAACAAGAGAAGCCACCACAATGAGAAGCCTGAGCACCACAACAAAGAGTAGCCCCCGCTCGCCGCAACTAGAGAAAGCTCGTGCGCAGCAACGATAGACCCAATGCAGTCAAAAATAAACAAAATTTTTTTTTAAAAAAAAGATTTATCTCCTAATTATTCCCTGTTCCCTGGGGACCCAGTAAGGCTATCTGCTCCCCATAGCACTTAGTTTTAACCTCGAGCAATTACCACTACTACTTCCTTAGCTTTCAGGTGCAAGTCCGTTTTCTTATTCCTATAGGAACTCACCTCTCCGGGATGCCTGTCGAAAAGACGCTACAAAATGAAAACGTCTGGCGAACCTGAGGCCAGGTGAGGGAGCGGGGAAAAAAGCAATGCCGCTCCACCGGGTGCGCACCAGAGCCCGTGAGGGGACCCCGTGTCCTTCGGTGACCGTCCCCACCCGATGGCAATCCCTGAGGCTCAAGCAACCAAAGATCTCGGCGCAGTCTCGCCAGCGAAGCAGTCCTGGCCCCGCACGCGGTGGATTGCGGAACCGGCGCCCCCGTCTGGCGCTGAAGGCTGCGCGCGGCTGCCCACCATCGAGGCGACGGTGGCTAGAGAGGCCGGCGGGCCCCGAGCGCTGCAGCGGCGCGGCCGCAGGGAACGCGCGCGGGGCGACCCCGCGTCTCTGGCCTTGTAGCCATTTTAGGAGGAAACCCGGGTCGCTAGCCCGGGGCGTGGCTTCAATTTCAATAACTTTATTGGTGGCCTTAGCCGCAGAACATCCATCGCACCATTGGTCCCGGGAGGAGGCAGAGCATCGCGGGAGGTGATTGGGGTGGGAGCGCCCCTGGGCAGTGAGCGCGGAGGGTGCGGGGGAGTTTCCGAAAGCGGGTTTCTTGAGCAGCGGGCAACTAGGGGGATTGGGGGTTCCGGGGGTTCCTGGCGGCCAGGGAGAGAGGGCGGGCTCCCCTGCGCGCGGCTTTCCTGGGGCGGGGATTCCCTTGCCCGGGTCCCCAGACGCAGGGGCGGGGCCAGGGGCTCCCCAGACGCGACCGCCGGGGTGTCCCTAGCCCCGTGTTGTTCCGCACGCAGGTGGCCCCCGACTCGAGCTGCACCGCCATGGGAAACACCACTAGCGACCGGGTGGCCGGGGAGCGCCACGGCGCCAAGGCTGCGCGCGCCGAGGGCGCCGGCGGCCATGCCCCGGGCAAGGAACATAAGATCATGGTGGGGAGCACCGATGACCCCAGCGTCTTCAGCCTGCCGGATTCCAAGGTGAGTGTCCCCACGCCCCCAGTTGGTGGCGATGCTGCAGTAGTCTGGGTGTCAGGGCTCCTCCTCCCTATTTTGATTTTTTCTTATCACACTGACCTGGGTTACGGTTTTTAGAATTAAAGGCTTTTTTCGGGGACGGAGATATTGAGTGGTGATTCCTTTCGCGGTGCTGTCTCAAAGTAGGATAGAGGCGGAGTTCTTGTTACTCGACTACTCTTTTGGCCACATTTTTAGGATGAGGCCAACAAACCTCCGCCCGGTCGCCCTTGGTTCTCCTAACAGGCACCCTCTTCTAGAGTACTGATGAATTGTAGGTTGTGAGCCCTGGTGAAAAACTTAAGAGGGTAGGTTACCCGAGTTGCTGACCATAGGCGGCATTTCCTCACATTTGCCTTGAGGTAGGTAAATGAATTTCTTTTTCCTGATAACTGTTGTGTATCAGTATCATTTTTGCCCTTCTGAGAGCTCATCACTTCAGATCCTCTTCCCCTTTGGCATGGCTGTGAGCAGCAACCACTTGCTTATATGAATACTTTCTTCTAGTCTTGGGGATCAATAAAGGACATTATTTGGTTGACTGCTTAGTTTTCATCTCATACTTTACAGTAGTCTTGGCTGAGCTGCTTCTTTCACGTCCAGCTGCTTCTCAAGTGGGAGAGCAAATAATTCCAGGATTTCTCTAATTTCCGGTAGTACTTCATAATGTTACCGCGGCTGAAAATGGACAATCCACAGTTGCCCTGAAGACCTTGCTCTCAATCAAGGACTTTCAGGAAAGTGGCAACTTGTATTCACCCTACAGAAAGGATAGATGGAGCTGACAGCAATGTAATTACTATTCGAATGTTTCTAATCACTTTCAGAGTTGTAGGCATTAAATACATTAATTCCTCCTGGTAGTCTGACTAGAATGAAGTAGAAAAATGGAGGGGTTGGGGAGATTGGGGTAGGTTTGATGTTATCACTCATCCTGTCCCACCCATCTGGGGTTTTATTTTATTTACTCTTGTAAATAGAGAATAATTTGCCGGGTTGATAACACATGAAATGTGGATTCTACTGTTTATTTTCTTGGATCACAATTGAGAACATAATCACAAAGAGAAGTGAGGGTGATTTCTTGGGGTTTCTTCTTCGTTCCTTTCTTCCTTCTCCCACTTCAGGACTTCTTCCTCAACATTTGGGCCCTCTCCTCAGCCATCTGAATTTACTTCTTCAGAGCTTTCTCAAGGTGATTGTATTTTTACCAGTTTCCTACATTGGTGACTCAGGATTTAAGTACAGTGTATTTGTCAAACTGTGACTGCAGTAATCGGCGTCCTGAATAAAAGCCAGGTTGCTCTGTCTGAAATGGAGCCTATTTTGGATCATTCTTTCCCTTACCTCAATCTTGACATTTGTGAAATAAGAAAATTGGTTCAAATAATTCCCAAGATCACTTCCAAATCTAAGATTTTATAGTTCTCAATCTACTCTATTTCTTCCCTCAATGTTTCACTTAAACATTTTTCAGTTATAATTCTAATTGTTTTGCCTCTTTTCCTGATGATTTTGCTGACTATTTAACTTGGAGTAAACAATCTTTTTGCTAGTCAGCTGCACTCATGCCTACCACAGAAATGTCATGTCATACGTGGAAGGGCTTTCTTCCAAAGCTAGGCATATTAATAGTTTGTAGCTTTCAAATTCTAAACTGAAACTATTAAATCATAAAAGTAAGTAATAGAAACAGTGGCAGGCGGGCCTACATTGCTTCAAATGCCAGCCTTCTTCGGTTTACTAGTTCAATGGTTTTCAGTCCTATTTGCACATTAGACTCACCTGAGATTTGTTTGAACACTGCATAGAAAATTTGAAACATTTTCCATGTTTCAAAGTCAGGAGAACAGTGTAATGAACTCCTGTATTAACTGTCATCCAGTTTAAACAATGATCAAATCATGAATGAATTTATGTCACCTATACCCCAATCCACTCTTCCTCCACCAATTATTTTGAAGCAAATCCCAGACCATCATATCAAATATTACTTTATTTGTAAATATTTTAGGATGTATCTCTAAAGATGAGGTTTCTTTCTTTATTTTTAATATAATTTCAGTATTACTGTCTGGGAAGCTTTTTAAAAGTAGATTCCCGGACCTTATATCTGAATCAGAATCTGAGGCATATGTAATTGTTAGGCATATGTAAACATTTCTGTAATTCTAATGCAGCCTGTCAAATAAGAGTTCATTGCTTTGAGAAAATGGAGATCAAACTTTCCTCTTAAGCCACTTCCTTATATAATGTGAAAGTTCCTTCAATTCTCTTTCTCTGCTTGCTTTGGATTATGCTGCTACTGGTATCTCATAGCGTAGTTTTGAGGAATATTGAGAGAGAGTATGGAAGGTAGTCTGCCTCAGCCATTTTGAAAGTAAAGCCCAAATGAATAAACTAGTCCTTTTTTTTTTTTTTTAACCCACATTATTTTATTTGGTAATATTTTGGCTTGGTACCATATAGTCTTATTTACCAAAGTTATTTAAACCAATCTGAAGTGGGGGTGAGCAAACTTTTTCTATAAAGGGCCAGGTAGGTAATATTCTAGACTTTGCGGACCATACAGTCTCTGTCACAACTACTCATTTCTGCCATTGTAGCATGAAAGCAGCTATAGAAAATGAGTAAGTGAATGAGTGTGGCTATTTTCTGATAAAACCTTATTTGTAAAAGCATCTGGCTCACTGGCCATAGTTTGCCAATTCCTGTTCTGAAGGATGGTAATGAAAAGAAACTAAGTAAGGAGTCAGTTGTTTTTCCGGAATCCTACATACTTCATTTGATATTGGAACCACTTTTTTAAAGGAAACTGTGTTTTTGATCTGATGCTTCTTGGGGCTCCAGAATTTTCATCCCTACTCCTGAAATAACTAGTACAAACCTGGCATAGGTGAGCAAGTAAGATTTCATAACCATTTCTCAAAATTTATGAAACCAATGATCTGATTTATATATATATATATATATTTTTTTTTATTTTTTATTTTTTTTGCGGTACGCGGGCCTCTCACTGCTGTGGCCTCTCCCACTGCAGAGCAGAGGCTCCGGTCGCTCAGGCTCAGCTGCTCCGCGGCATGTGAAATCCTCCCAGACCGGGGCACAAACCTGCGTCCCCTGCATCGGCAGGCGGACTCTCAACCACTGCGCCACCAGGGAAGCCCTGATTTTTATATTTTTAATGTCCTTTTGTAACCTATTAACTAAACTAGAGATTGTGAATTACTTATGAATTTTAGCATCTCTAATTTCTATTACAACTGATAAATTGGGAGCTGCTCATATTTGCATGTGGTTAACTTAATTATTTTTTGTAGAACCATACTTTATTTTCATATTTTTTCTCTTAAGAGACACTCAGAAGCATATCATAATTGTCTGCCTATGAGTTAATCTGGTAAGAGGAAGTAAGGTTTTTTGTTTGTTTGTTTCTTAAGGGAAATCCTAAGGCTCTGAAAGAATGAGTGGTACATGCAGACTCAGAAGTTAGGCTGTGATTTGGGTAGCCTTTGAGCATAAGCCATTTGACCATTTTGGTCCTAGATGAGTTCTTTTTCTATAGTTTGTTCAAAATCTGATTTAGTTGCTAATTTCAAGGCTTATTAATCCTTAGCAGAAACGTAGCACCCCTCTCTGCCCTAGGGAGGAGAGTGACCTTTTCAGAATTCCTGGGTCACAATTTAGGGATGACCTAATCCTTCTTACAGCTCCCTGGGGACAAAGAGTTTGTATCATGGCAGCAGGATTTGGAGGACTCCGTAAAGCCCACACAGCAGGCCCGGCCCACTGTTATCCGCTGGTCTGAAGGAGGCAAGGAGGTCTTCATCTCTGGGTCCTTCAACAATTGGAGCACCAAGATTCCACTGATTAAGAGGTGAAGACAAGTGTCTTGGTTGAGTCTACAGGGTCCAGGAGTAGAGACTTGATTTCCTTTCTTAGGAGAGAGACCTGGCTGGACTACTCCTCTCCACCTGCTAGGGACTCTCTCTAGAATATTTTCTGTGACCAATAAGTATATCTGTGACATTTTTTTCTAACCTCATAGTGAGTCAGAGATGTTTTACCACTTAGAATGTCATTTTCTTTAAGACTGTGTTAACACAAGTCCTTTCTATGCTTGTGGGAAGTCTTCCATAACTGCCTGAGTCCAGTTGCTCTGACTTCTGCACTAAAACAAAACACACTGTAAAGTTCTAGGTAGTAATGTTGTTTGTTGCTTTCAGAGCAACAGTGAATTATGTAACTGGTTATGGCCCTTTGTATATAGGTAATTTTCTAGAATCTGCCACCAAAATATGGGAAGGGTACCTTGAGGCACTTCTTATCCTGAACCTACTTGCTATCTTATTTACATTCATGAGGGATCCGTTTTGCTGAAGCAAAATAGTTGTACTAAGGTGGAACATTCGGGAGGATTAACATCTTTATTGTTCTTTTCCAGATATTAGTTAAGAACTAAAGTTATTGGGAGGGGCTAGCAAATACATGCTCAAGGTGATATAAAAAAGGAGAATGGGTTTATAAATTATTTTTTACTACAGGGGTTGCAATCACTTAAGAATGCGGGAGATCATTGGTATGATATTGTGACAGCCTCGTGGTTTTTACATTTATATTCTGTCTTCTAATAGAAATTTGGCCTATTTAACTTTCTGTTTTCTTCTATAGCCATAATGACTTTGTTGCCATCCTGGACCTCCCTGAGGGAGAGCACCAGTACAAGTTCTTTGTGGATG
Organism: Delphinus delphis; assembly: GCF_949987515.2. NCBI lineage: Eukaryota > Metazoa > Chordata > Mammalia > Artiodactyla > Delphinidae > Delphinus > Delphinus delphis. Next base: position 105,906,357 of record NC_082683.1, on the reverse strand, counting down.
GACAATGGGTTCATGATCCATCAGAGGTAAGGCCTTGATCTCCGAGGGTAACCACTGACTTAACAGTCTCCTTTAAACTATCATTCCCCTTGGTGTCAAACATCATTGCAGTCAGGACTGATAGGCTCCTATACTGTTGGATTTCTTTCTTGATAAAAGATGGTGGTGCCAAGTATGATCCCTTTTAAAAAGAGGAGAGTTGAATAGAAGAGATGTATTTGAAATGGGGTTTCATGAATTTTTTTTCCATTCATTGTTTCAGCCTGTGGTTACCAGTCAGCTTGGCACAATTAACAATTTGATCCATGTCAAGAAATCTGATTTTGAGGTGTTTGATGCTTTAAAGCTAGATTCAATGGAAAGCTCAGAGACATCTTGTCGAGGTAATTTTGTAGTATTTGCTCTTTCTTGATCTGTTTTTCTTATAATGCGTGTTTCTTCCCAAGAGTGGTTTTTGTTTGTTTTTTCATTTTCTCCTTAGGAATCTTATGAACTGTATGTATATGTTTCTCCTATAAACATTAGGTACCCGTCTTCAAGAAGAAAATCTGTCTAGTGTATTTGATTTCAAACTTTTTAACCAGTAGGTTTACACTGTAACCCAGTACACACTCACACACACACACACACACACACACACAACAGTAACACAAGTCTTAACAGTATAATATTTGCCTTTATTACATGTAAAGTACTCTATTTTCTATTTTATCCTTCTTTTTATAGGCTATGGTCTATAGTTTAAAAAGCTATTTCTAGTAATATTTCAAGTTTTTCATTGACCTTTGAGAGTATCAACTAGCAGGGGCTAGCTGTGTCTCATATGCCTTGTTTAGCTGCCTCAGCTTAATCCTGCCAGTTTGCTAGCTCAGTTGGCAGTTCTATAATTTTATAGGGCCTACATATATGGCAGTTTTTTTGGGGAAAAGGGTTATAAAAACCTCACATTTCCGGTTTTTTTTTAAATTTCTTAAAATAATTAATTTTGGCTGTGCTGTGTCCTAGTTGCGGCACACAGGCTCTTTGTTGCGGCATGCGGGATCTTTTAGTTACAGCAGGTGGACTTCTTAGTTGCGGCATGCATGCAGGATCTAGTTCCCAACCAGGGATCAAACCCGGGCCCCCTGCAGTGGGAGCATGGAGTCTTACCCATTGGACCACCAGGGAAGTTCCCAAACCTCACATTTCTTTTGTGTATATGTTAACTGAAGTTTTGTAAGTTTTGGGTTAAAAAAAAAATCCCTTCGTAGAGGAAAAGACTTGTATCCTTTTGTTTCTCCCAGTGCTTTTTCCAAGGCCTTCATCTCTCCTTACATTAGCTATAAAACCAGAAAAGGGATTTGCTATCCATACTCACAGTTACCAATTTTGTTGTTTTACAGTAAAGGCTATGACTGTCTAAAGAACTGTGTTTCCAGTAAGCACACTTCTCCCTTGTGAGTTCAAAGCCTGCCTCTACTACTAACTAGCTTTGCATCACGGACAACTCCTTCAGCCTTTTTGGTTCTTGGTTGCTTATCAGTAAAATCAGAGGCTTAGACTCTCAGCGATTCACAGCTGAGGAGACACAATACCTGAAGTGAGACATATTAGAATCTCAGGACACAAGAGTGGCTTATGCAGTTTCTAAAAGAATAAGCAATAGTATAATAATTGTTTAGGAAAATTACAAAAATATTGTTTGCATTATATAAGCTCAGAAAGTAAGGCTGGACGTTGTTCTTAACTGGTGGCGCAGAGATTTAAAAGAGTTTAAAAATACTGAATTGAATGATGAGGCCACTAGTTACTCTAAATTTTTGCATTATATGATTCTAGCAAATCAACCAATGAATAATAGACATATAATCATAATTATAGAGAAAGAGGACTAGCATACTTTTGATATTTCTCTCTTCCCACTTTCACCCAATTTCCTGATCCACTGAGGTAGGGTTTAGAATACATTTTATTAGGACTCTTCAGATAATGGGTTTTAATCTGCACTCAGTGACCATCTTTGCTGTGTATGTGACTTCGGGTAGATGACTTAACCATTTTTTTTTCTGATGGAAAGGGAAAAAAAAAAAACTGTTCTATGTACTTGCAAAGAGTGTTTTTGTGGATCTATGATAAAATACCTGAGAGTACTTTGAAAAGTTTCAAGTTCTATACATTTTTAAGATATTGTTTAATATAACAGTATTTTTGCTACTCTTTTCTTTTGTCCCACGGTATATTTAATTGAAATCTGAGTTCTTATGCTGAACTGGTTGTTAAAATCCTTTTTACCAGAAACTGTAAAAAACATTAAAAATTTTTAAGCAAAAAATTATAGTTCTCTTCATTTTTGTGTATTTCTATTCTGTCTGCATACACTTTTTCCATTTTTTTAAGATATAATTTCACATGCCATAAAATTCACTCTGTTAAGGTGTGCAATCCAATAAGTTTTAGTATATTCACAGAGTTGTGCAACCATCATCACTATATAATTCCAGAGTTTTGTTTTTTTTGGCTGCGCTGGGTCTTCACTGCTGCACGCAGGCTTTCTCTAGTTGCAGTGAGCGGGGGCTACTCTTCGTTGCAGTGTGTGGGCTTCTCATTGCAGTGGCTTCTCTAGTTGCAGAGCACGGGCTCTAGGCACATGGGCCCAGTAGTTGTGGCTTGTGGGCTCTAGAGCGCAGGCTCAGTAGTTGTGGCACATGGGCTTAGTTGCTCCGCAGCATGTGGCATCTTCCCGGACCAGGGATCAAACCCGTGTCCCCTGCATTGGCAGGCGGATTCTTAACCACTGGACCACCAGGGAAGTCCAAATTCCAGAGTATTTTAATCACCCCCAAAAGAAACCCCATCCCCATGAGCAGTCACTTCCCATTGCCTCCTTCCCTCCGCCTCTGGCAACCACAAATCTACTTTGTGTCTCTATGGATTTGCCTAGTTTGGACATTTCACATAAATGGGATCATACACTACGTGGTCTTTTGTGTCTGGCTTCTTTCACTTAGCATAATGTTTTCAGGGTTCATCCATGTTGTAATATATATAATTACTTCATTCCTTTTTATGGCTGAATAAAATTCCATTGTATGCGTATACCATTTTATTTATCCATTCATTAGCTGACGGACATTTGGATTGTTTCCACTTTTTGTCTGTTACAAATAATGGTGTTATGAACATTTGTGTTCAAGTTTTTGTGTGGGCATATGTTTTCATTTCTCTTGGGCATGTACCCAGGAGTATAATTGCTGGGTCATATGGTAACTTTGTGCTTAACTTTTGGAGGAACTGCCAAACCATTCTCCAAAGTGGTGCACCATTTTACATTCCAACCAGCAATGGGAATAATACAAAGGTTCCAACTTCTCCACATCATCGCCAATAATTATTATTGTCTGTCTTTTTTTATTCTAGCCATCTTAATGAGTGTGAAGTGGTATCTCATTGTGGTTTTGATGTGCATTCCCCTGATGACTACTACATTGTTATTAATTTTTCCTTTTTGTTGCAGTCATCGTAGTATCAGTAGTCTTAAAGTTTATAACCTTGCTGCTTGACTGGAAAAAAGAACAAATCTAATATTTTCATATTGTTTGATAGTTTATAAGGCATTGTCACATCTGTTGTCTCATTTGATTCCTATAAAAGCACTGTGAAATAGGGCAGAGATTGTTATTTTCATTTTATGAATGAGGAAACTGACTATAGAAGAGGGATTTGTCCCAAGTCATACAATTGATAAATGGAGTAGCTCTTCCCTGAACCTACATCTTTTACCCCTCATCTCCTCCCCTATCCTTCATGTCATGTTACCATGTTGAGGAACTTCATAGTTTATGTTCAGGATGACGCAGACTTTTTCTTTGTTTGCCTTACAGTTGTAGACCCAACAAGTCACAAGTTTATGATTCTTGACTTCTACCATATTTAATATTAGCTGCCATGTACTGACAGTTTTTTCATGCATCTTTAATAGCTCTCCAACTTTCCCTTATATTTGAATAAATATCTTCCAGACCTTTCCAGCTCACCCCCAGGGCCTTATGGTCAAGAAATGTATGTGTTTCGATCAGAGGAGAGATTCAAATCCCCACCCATCCTGCCTCCTCACCTTCTCCAAGTTATTCTTAACAAGGACACTAATATATCTGTGAGTATCCTAAGAGTATTGCTGGGGCATCTGGGGGTTACTAGACCATTTGAGCTACAGTGTAGTAATCGTAGAGGTTGGGATTATTACAAAGGTGTGTTGAGTATAAATCATATACGTATCAGTAGCTTTACAAGTTCCTTTTTCCAGGGCTGGGTTGCGACTTTTCCAAATACTGTTACCAAAATTCATAGTTGTCTTCTGGTCCTAATATATCAGGCTCAGAGCTATGGATTGCTAGAACCAGTTTCTAAGACTTCTATTCCAACATAAGATAAGGAGTATTTATCATTTGGGGATATCCAAAAGAAGTATATTTTGCATATAATTTACATTTCTAGTCAATTCACTTGATTCCCACTAAGATTATTTTTGCCTCTTACACAAATCTTCTATATGTGTTGTGGGCAAGGTCTGTTAAAGAGGATGAATAGGTAGTGAGGCTAAGGGTTTCTGCCCTGGACTCAGAATTTTCCTAATTTTCTGTAATGAGAATGTATTATTTATATATACTAGGATGAGTGCATTATTTAAAGGAAATAATACATTCTAGTTTTGAGTTTCTCAACAGTCCCAAAGATCTCTGAGGAAGAATAAACTGGTTTAGGATTGTGCATTTAACCCCATTTAGTGGTGTTTTTTTGGGTTTGTTTTTTTTTTACCCCTCTTAGTGTGATCCAGCCTTGCTCCCCGAGCCCAATCATGTTATGCTGAACCATCTCTATGCATTGTCCATTAAGGTAAGTGGTGGGCCTGGTTCTTCACATAGTTCCCCAAAATGGGAGGGGAAGAGTTGAACACGTGTTCCCTAGTGGCTACTTGCTCTGCTGCTTCACTGAAGCTGAAGCTGGCAGTAATGGTCAGATTATAGGAGAAGAAGTTTCTTTCTTTAACTAGTGGGTTTGTTTGTTTTAAATTTTAGTCTCGATATCTGAGTTCTGGCTAGCTGAATTGCGCTGTGATTGAATGGACTTTTTTGCTTCCTGGTTTCTTTCTGGGTAGCTATAACCTTTGCACCACCTACTTAATTAAGTTTGAGTTCATAGTACTAGGATTTCATTTACAGAAAAAGCAAGTTTACCTTCCAGTTCAAAGAATGCTTGAATGTGATATTAAGGCTTCCACTTTTTTAGAGGTGGACATGAGCTGCTTTCAGCTGCCTGAGTCATATACACCCAAGTGCTTGCATCTTTCCTATCCACTACTTAAAGGAGAAATGTGACCAGACTTGCCCTGTTCCCCCCGCATCCCCGTCCCAGCTCTTAGAATGCTTCTTGGTTTCTCTGCTGCTTTAGATTCTGGATTGAAAATATCTGTTCAGTCTTGTCATGTCTTTGTGGTCTGGCTATTGGAATAATATTTTATATAGTTCTGTAGTTACCAAACTAAGCTGAACATCATCAGAATCACTTGGGGGAAGTTAGGGAAAATATAGATTCAGAGGCTCCATCCCCAGGGATTCTGAATAAGTGCATCTAGGATGGGCCTCAGTAATTTTTTTAAGCTGCTTATATTTCTTAGATGTGCAGCCAGATTAGGGAAATCACTGATACAGCTGTCTTTAACAGATTACCTGGTACTTACTAAATGTATATTATTGAATTTAATTTTTATAATAACCTTGTGGGATAAGTATTATTTTTTAACCCTGTTTTATAGATAAAGAAACTAAGGCTCATAGAAGATCATATTGCCAATAAGTACAAGAGAGAGGACTGAGGTCCAGTCCTCCCATCTTTATTCCATGTCCTTTCCTAGAGACCATTGTGCTGGTTCTTCCAAGTAGATCTTTCTTTCTCTCACCCACTTCTCATTTCCACCAAACTCTTTCTGGAGTTGAATTTTTTACCTGCCTTGCTTCTGTCATTTTTAGGCTGTGATCTGCATACTGTGGTCACAGAATGTCAATCTGAGAAGTCTTCATTGTAGATGATACAATATAGAGGAAAAAAGGAAGAGGCACTGGTTTCTTAATTGGATTTGCTTGGGTTCTTTGTGATCTAACTGAATTTTGCCTCCTGTATCTGCTCTTTGGCTATCAGGTGATGTCCACAGGTCTGCCATCTCTTTCTATGGTACACCCAGGGTCTGTAACACTGCTTGGGAAATGGTACCTCTTACTCTTCACACTGGTTCTGACCCAGGTCAAGGTCTTGATTGTTGTGGTTCAGCTTGGCCTTGGCCTATCCCTGGTTTTCTCAGATTGTTTAAGCTGTTTGGAACTGATCCATTGGATTGAATGTCTTTCCAAGGAGGATTTTAGGGTCCACTTTGTTCAAGGATAGAAGATGATTCCTGAGTCCCCTCTTGATCAGAGATGACTTTTTTTTTTTTTTTTTTTTACTTTCATTTGCATTTATTTTTTGCAGCATTTATTCCCGGGCCATAAGTTTTTGTTTCTTCAATTTCTTCTGGGATATCTTTTTCTTCTGGGCAACCTCCTCTTCTGGTTTAGGAACAATCTGTTCTTTTTCAGTAAGGATCAAGAGATGACTTTTTTTAAAGTTCATCCCTGGTATTAAATGGGGCTTGGAAATGGTTTTTCAAAAGGATCACTGCCCTTTTTTCTCATTGCTTTTAAGACTTCCTTCTAGAGATAGATATCAGGATATTTCTTTTTTTCCATCATAGTTGTTTTTTTTGTTTTTGTTTTTTGTTTTTTTTTTTTGCGGTACACGGGCCTCTCACTGTTGTGGCCTCTCCCATTGTGGAGCACAGGCTCTGGATGCGCAGGCTCAGCAGCCATGGCTCACGGGCCCAGCGGCTCCACGGCATGTGGGATCTTCCTGGACCAGGGCACGAACCTGTGTCCCCTGCATTAGCAGGTGGACTCTCAACCACTGCGCCACCAGGGAAGCCCTTTTTTTCCATCATAGTTTTAAGCCCAATATTTGAATGTGAGGTGGGGAAGGAAGTGAGGTAGGAGACTAATATTTTTTCAGCACCTACTTTCTCTGTCAGATATTTTCATGTCATCATCAGAGCCATATTAATGGTAGGTGTTGTCCTTTGTAATGATGAGAAAAAACTTAGAGACATTAAGTAGATTACTCAAGGTCACAAATGGAGTAACAGTAGGAGTCAGGATCAAAACTTAAATTGATTTGAATCCAAAACCAACCTTTTTTTTAATAATATCAAACTAACTCTGTTAAAAGTGAGCAGTTGTGAAGGATTAATGGCTGGGAACAGCTGCCTACGTCCTGAACTAGTGAATTAATTACATATGTTTATTTCCCTTGCAGGACAGTGTGATGGTCCTTAGCGCAACCCATCGCTACAAGAAGAAATATGTCACTACTCTGCTGTACAAGCCCATCTGAAGGGATTCCTTCCTGCCTCCCAGGATTCAGGAGAAGCATCTCCCTTGCCTTTCTGGACTAGATCAGTCTTACCTGGGACTGGAAGGCTGATTTGCTTTGAGGCTAATATGTGTGTTTCAGAGCCTCTGAGTAGGATGCTCTGCTTTTGCATTTGATTGCAAATGAGAGCTTTAGGAGTTCATGGAATTTATTTTAAGAAAAAATCATACACACACACACACACACACACACACGCACACACACACACGAGACGAAAGTTAATGGAAGCCTCCTAGCTAGACGTATTCTCTCTACCTGTGGGAACTCACCAAGATCTGTTGGGGAGAGCTGCAGGAAGAACCATTACAGGAAGCTTTTTTCCTAAAGTGAATGAAGAGCAAACTCTCAGGATCCTTGTTGGGTGGAGATTCTATCACTGCTACCTTGGCTCTCCAAGGGATGGACTTGTGCCAGAGTGCTGCCCTACTTACAGCTGCCTCCTTGCAGAAGCAGCTTTTCTTGCATGGGTTCTCTGTATTCCCAGAGTATGTGCACAATCTGTTTTTTATATGATACCAGGTACCCCACAAGAACCCTTTTTCCTCTCATTTCACATTCTTGCTTTGTTAACCTCCTTCAGATCCTATATCTGACTCTTGCCTAACACAAAATTCAGTGGGTAAGTGACCCCTTTCAAAGGCTGTGTGAAGGCTTCCCTGGTGGCGCAGTGGTTGAGAGTCCGCCAGCCAATGCAGGGGACACGGGTTCGTGCCCCGGTCCGGGAAGATCCCACATGCCACGGAGCAGCTGGGCCCGTGAGCCATGGCCGCTTAGCCTGCGCGTCCAGAGCCTGTGCTCCACAACTGGAGAGGCCACAACAGTGAGAGGCCCGCATACCACACACAAACAAAGAAACAAAAGGCTGTGTGAGACCTGACCCACCTTACAGACTAGGGCAGCCAAAAAGTCTCCTTTTTAAGCTCAGCACAGGCCCATGACACTTTGTCACTACTTATTTTAACTTCTACTGAAGAAAATATGGCTCAGCCTTATATGAAAGGCAGAATGCAGGTCTACTTTTTTGATTTGGTTTGGTGCCACAGTTTAGGCTGTATTGGCACATTCCCATACTTTTTCCCACCTGGTTTGGCCCTGCTTCCATGTTTTCTTTCACAGAGCAGATAGCTTTGAAGGTGGGAGTGAAGCCAGAGAAAACTTTCATGTCTTTCATCCTTGGAATATTTTTATGTGCCTACATTTTTCTTTTATCAGAAAATGGCTTTTCGGGCTTCGCTGGTGGCACAGCTGTTGAGAGTCTGCCTGCCGATTCAGGGAACACGGGTTCGTGCCCCAGTCTGGGAAGATCCCACGTGCCGCGGAGCGGCTGGGCCCGTGAACCGTGGCCGCTGAGCCTGCGTGTCCGGAGCCTGTGCTCCGCAATGGGAGAGGCCACAACAGTGAGAGGCCCGCGTACCGCAAAAATAAAACAAAATAAAATAAAAATGCCTTTTCATTGGTCTTAAGAGACTGCATTTGGAGAACTTCAGGCTTATGATAAATTGCCCCCAATATTTTCTTCTCTAGTCTGGCCCCCTACAGTCTTAGATTAATAAGGCTGACTCTGTGTACGTCATTACAGTAAACATTGCTCTAGATACAGACCCATTCAGGCTCATTTTATGCACCTAAAAGTGTCCCTGAACTTAAGGATTCAAGAGGCAAGAAATTACCTTTGGTGTTCCCAGCCATGAAAAGTATCCCTTTCATGCACTAAATGCTAACAGAGTTATCTTGTTCTTCTGTATCTTCCAGAAAGTGTTTGTTGATGAAGTGGGGTCAGTGATTTCCATTTGTGGAGTAAAAAGTATCTATTCAATCCACTCTTGAGATTCAGAGATAAGATATTTTTCCCCAAGTTTCTGTGGCTCTTCCATTACAGATAAATGCAAGCCAAACATTCAGTACTGAAGGAGGCTAAACTTGTTGCTGGAGAGGCTCCTTGACTGCTAAGATGAGCCCAGCCCCACTGAAAGGGCACCCACAGGTAAATTAGCTACCTCCTGTCTTTCCCACGTAAAGCTGATGATACAGTTGTCTTCCAGTATGTAGAACTCTTAGATCCTGTGTGTGAGGCAGTAGGGTGTGGGATTGTTGTCTTGCTGGGAATGTAAATTGCTAAGTGCTTTGGTGGTTAATTGCTGAGAGTAAATACTGCTTTAGCCACTCAAGGCCACCATCCGCCTCAAAAGGCTTTTGTGGAGAACGTTTTATGGTTCCAATCACTTTTAGAATGGTGTGCCATTTTAAAAATCCAGGCCAAATTCTGTTACTACCAACTCTCAGGATCTACATTGTCTTCAGTTATACTAGAATTTTGTTTTTTCCATTACCCATTAAACAAGTGGGCCACTTAGGAGGATTTAAAATCTTGGCTGTCACCTAGAGGATTTTGTTGTACTCATATGTCTTGTCAGCAGTATTGAAATGTAATTGTCTCTGTGTTCCTGTATTAAAGTCTCTATTCTGCACAGATAATTAGAGTGTGGCAGGAAAAGAGATTCCTTCAGTTTCTCTCAGGCCAGAGGCTTCTGTGAAATGGGTCTGTCTCCAGTGACAGTAGGTTTTGGTGCTGGTGACCTTCAGATCCTTCTAATCTGGAAATGTGTAGGAAGTGTCACTTTTCCAAATTCTGAGGTAATCTTTCAGCCAGATGTGAAACTGGAGCCTACCAGCTGGTATGGAAAGGGATCAGTAAGAGGAATTGGATGATGACTCATTCAGCCCTGTCCCTCCTCTGTACTGCTGATTAACATACCACGGCCTTGAGAATTCCTATCATACTCTCAGTCTGTCCCCTAGAAACTGTTCTAGAAGGTTGCGAGGGAGGGAGGGAGGAAGGTACCCAAGAGTACAGTTCACTCATTCTTTTATATTGGTTAAAGGGATAGTTTATGTTCTGCAGAAGAATTTGACAGATTTTGAAAATGAATAAAGGAAAAAAATTTTTTTAGGGTTTTTTAAATTTGTTTTGCCTATAAGAGTTTCACAGTCAAAGAGTAAGAATGTAATTCTTAGGGAGGGCTGACTCTTGAACTGTATCATGGCCTAGGAGTTATGGGAAAAAGAAAGAGTAACTGAGCTGAGGAGTGGTACTAGGAAAGTTAAGGCTTAAGTAACTCGGAACTAAAAATATCCTTTTTTAAATTAAATCAAACATATACTGGTGTCTTTGGATCTCATTGTACAGAATTTACAGTATAAAAAATCTTTCTCTTGTTTCTATTTTCTACACTTTCTCCTATGTTGTGCTTTAACTTCATGTGTCAGGCAGACTTTACCAGGGTCTAAAGTCAAACATTACCTAAAACAAATATTAGTCATCTTGCTGGTAAGGAGAACTTCTGTGTTATGGTTATTAGCTTGTTTTAAGCTTAGAGTTGAATGAGATTTAATCACTGTAGGCAAAACCCCTGAAGGTCATACCTGGCCTCAACAGTGTTGGCTTTTTTTTAAAACAGTGCTTATATATGGTAAAGAAGCTCTGTAAAAGAAGAATCCAAGAGAGGTTTCTGACAGGATCCTACAAACCCAGGCCCACTCACTCCACCCCAATTATTTCTAGTCTCGTAGACCTAATGGATCTGAGATAAAATCTTTGAAAAGTGTTGGTACTCCACATATGCTGCTAAAATGAAGGTAAATTCAGAAAGAAGTGTTACCTCTAGACTGGTCTTATATTAATCTGGGTATAAATGAAGGAGACACATTAATGATATAGAATCCCCTGCTTTTAATTGGGGAAGTAGAGCTTTTAAATTTTTGACCTCAACTAAAAATGATATGCAATAGTCTATGTTTGTGTATGTTTGAAATACATTCTATTCTCAGAGATTTCTAAATCCTCACATTCTAGTGATTTGGGGCCTAGGCTTAAGAGCAGATGCACAGTTGGTTCCTGCATTATTGTGACTCATCCTTAAAGCCAGGTTGTTGCTGTCTTCTAGGAACTGCTGACTCTAGTTACCCATGGGATGGAGGACCTGGGAGGGATAGGAGTTAGGGTCTTTTAAAACTCTGGATCTAGGCATTTGTCTCTCCTTAAGCACCAGTCACAACTGGAGGTTGAAGGGCTGTGATTTCTGAAATGAACTGAAACTTCTGGAGTAAAAAGGCCAAATCTTTAAAAATTATAAGAAAACTGAAAGAATTCCAAGAATCTGTTACTTACGAAATCCAATTCTTCGCAGTGGAATCCCTCTAGGATTCAAATTTGGGCTTTGTCTTGATTTGCTTTACTCAGTTGTGCTTTTTTTTTTTTTTTTTTTTTTTGCGGTACATGGGCCTCTCACTGCTGTGGCCTCTCCCAATGCGGAGCACAGGCTCTGGACGCGCAGGCTCAGCGGCCATGGCTCACGGGTCCAGCCGCTCCATGGCACGTGGGATCTTCCCGGACCGGGGCACAAACCCGTGTCCCCTGCATCGGCAGGCACCACTGCGCCACCAGGGAAGCCCCTCAGTTGTGTTTTGAATGAATACGTTTTGTTAAAAATTAAATTTTGTTTTAGTTCCAACATTAGTTGGAGTCGAATTTTGTGTAGCACAGTGCTTTTGCAGTAAGATTGATATGAAAAACTAAATGCTATGTGGATTTTATAGTCAGGTTAAAATGGTCGAGGAGGTACCTACTATAAGTATTACATTATGTGTTCATCATCGTATTTCTTTTCTATTCCCATCTACAGAACACCTACCCAGGTTGTGGTTTTAGAACAGCCAAAGCTCACTAATGTTGATTAGTCCTAATCTCCACACTGGGCCCCATATGTGAAACTTGTTTAAATTTTGGTAAATTGGAGAATGTTGGTTGTTACTACACTGAAGCATTTTGAGTGAGTACGGCTCTGTTACAAAGGGGGAATAAGACTATAAAGGGAATTAAACACGTGAGTCCTCCTTTAAATGGTGCTTTTTGTAACCTTTAGTGCTGCGATACAGAGCTGCTTTTCGGTATTTCACAAAGGAGTGGCATACAAGAATGAATTTTAAAGCTTTTCTCCAAATGTGATTTTTCACTGGACTCTGACATGTCTGAAAATTATGTGATATAACACATACAGAAATGTGAGGGTTTTTTTTCCCGTAAAACTGTTGAATAAAAGTATTATACAGCAATAATATTTGAGTTCTTCATTGATTACTGATTATATTATCAAGACCTATCCACTCAGTTAGCCTCAGGATCTAAAGAATGTAAATTGCCACACAGATGCTTTTGAATAAAGAGAAAAGTAATAGGTATGTGGGACACATGGTGTCATCCCTCCATCTGCCACCTTTTCTCTTCTTTTTGTTCCAGGCTATGCCAACATTAACTAGAGGAATGCAAACTCTGGTTTGATTTTTAGCACTTTCTGTAAACTGCACACTTAGCCATCATCCTGTGCTGGATTAGCTGAGATCCTAGTCTAATGAGTTTCAACGCTGGCTGACATTAATACTACCTATACAGATTCTATAAAAATATTGCTGCCCAGTCTACTACCTCCACCCCAATTAAATGAAAATCTCTGCTATGGGATCCAGGTATCTATATTTTTTTAAGCTCCCCAGGTGATTCTAACATATATCCAGAGATATATATATCCATTATCCTGGAACTTCCCTACTCATTCTTTCTCTGTCAGATATGTACTTGAAAGCAGGTTATATACTTCATTCTGACAGCAATCACTTCCCTCAGATGTCTTTGTTCAGGGCCATGATTATAATATCCTTTTTATTTTCCATCCCTTTATTTCATGGGGTTTTTACATAGCTGGTCTCTGGACTTTTCTTCAGATAACACAACAAGGCTACCCTGTATTTGCTGCTGTAAAGATTCAACTGAGTTAAATTTCCTCAAGGGAGAGAAGGGAATGACACTGTGGGAGTGACTAGAGGGTGAGAAGAATAGAGGGAGTTGAAGAGAGAAGTGGAGATGTAAAGTAGAAGGACAGGTAATGAAGACATGTGATAGTAGATATGGACCAAAACAGCCTCAAAGCTCAACAGCAGGTCAAAAGACTGCCTGCAGACCAGAGGTAGAGAGTGGTAGGTGTAACGTGGACTCAGGCACTAACAGAATGGTCTCCTGAACATCATGTACCCTGGTCACTGAAACAATAAAATGGCACCAGAATTCTGTCAAGACCCACACTTGCACTGACATATGCTTCCCAAAGTGCTTGCTTCTGGCCCAGTTGATCTGGGGTCTTTTGTTGTATCCCTTACAAACTCCTCCCCTGCATCGACAATTACCCATGACACAGGTGGTTGGGAGACATTGTGAGTCTCTCCGCTGCCCTATTTGGTCACTATTCATCCAGCAGCACATATGCAGATCTGGAGTACCACCTCCCTTTCCCTAACCTGTTCCCTGGCTCCAGGGTACTTACAGATGAACTTCTCTGTGCTCTTTTACCAGTAAGAATTCTTCAGACACTCAGTCATGTGCTGAAGGAGACTCCTGTCTTGAGAGTATTCTCTTCATTGACTTTCTAGGGAGGAGGGCAAGGTTCTTTGTCAGAAGGCCATATGCTATATGATATTTTAAAACCCAAAGTAGTTTTTCACCAAATTCTCAACTACTCCAAAACTAATTTCCCTTCACTACAACTTCCAAAGCCCTCCTGCTAGTGATAGCTTAGGATGAGAACATCAGGTGAGAAGTCTCAACACCTGAAAGAGCCACAAAGATTACTGCAGACCTGTATACCTGGATCTTAGGGGTAAAAGCCTTAACTCCAGGCCAACTGATCCTCAAAACTATGATGACAGGCCTAACTTAGTTCTTGTTTTCAGGGATCTTTGTCATCGATTACAGTAGTCTGGGTCACAGTTACAAGTTACATTTTGGGATTGGGTAGTGGAATGGGTGTTACATTCAACAGGATCTCAGAAAATATTTCTGAGGGTCAGGGGACAGACTGGAGATATTTTGAATGTTCGGGGTCTTTTGTTGTATCCACAAATGGAAACATTTGTGGCAACCTGAAGATGGTGTTTCTTTTTCTCCCCCAGTTAGCAGAGCTGGTTCCTGTAGGTTGTCTGGGAGAATGACCTAGAGTCAGGATATCTGAGGAGAGTAAAGGAATTTGACAATCCAGGGATCTACCTGATCAAGAGCCAGTCTGAGCACAGAATGGATTCTGAGAGTGGCATCTTATTTTTAGATGTAACAAAGAACTGTGGCTGCAGCCAGGACTAAATTATCTAATGTTCAGGAGGGAAAGCAGAACTGCCCAAGGTGAACTGAGATCACTAGCCATCTTATTCCCTGTAGCTATTTGCTGATTCTGGGCATGGGCTGAGGACTGAGCTTTGCCCAGGCAGAGGGTATCTGATGGGGGTAAAGTGAAACCAACAAAGCTCTTAGTGGGTATGTGGTGATAGAGGGATGAGTTGAAAACTTGAAGGGCATCAGATGCACAGCTAGTTTTCCCTAAAGGACACTAACTGAAGTCTGGACTGCATGGAGGGTTAAGAGCTAGCATGAGAGCTTATAAAAAGCAGAGTGAAATGTCCCAAAGTCTCCTGGTTCTGAGGTAGTAAAGACTAACTAGAGAAAAGGGGCTTGATTGAAGCACATGGTCCCAAGACATTGTCAAGTATTGGACTAATGCGGGATGGGACACAAAAGAACTATACTAAAAATTCTTGAAAGGTCAAATGGTTCCCAAATAATTGCATGCCAAGACAAAACTCAAGAATACCTATAGGAGTACAAAAATATCCAGCACTCAACAATGTAAACAGTCACAATATTTGACATCCAATCAAAAATTACCAGGAGACTTCTATTTCTGGTCAACATAGAATAACAGGGACTAGATTTATCCTCACATCTAAAACAACCAAAGATCCAGACAAAATATATTAAATAATGGTTTTTAGACATTCAAAAACAAGCAGTGGAGGACAGTAATCCCTGAAATACAGGAAACAAATGAAGTGAGCCCTTTAATTGCCCAGGCTGAATACCTTGAGAATTTCCAGCCTGGTAAGTCTGCAAAGACCAACAATGCAGAATGCATGGGGTAGAGTACCAAGGAGGAGAAAGCTGCACAGAGATAGAGCTTAATAGACCAAATGCTAATCTCTTCCAGAAACACCCTCACAGACACACAGAAATAATGTTTTGCCACCTATCTGAGCATCCTATTTGGGCAAGTCAAGTTGACACATAAAATAAGCCATCACAACATAATAACATGGTTAAATCTCAAAAACATTAGGCTGAGCAAAAGAAGCCAACAGAAAAGAACATATACTATATGATCCAGAAATCAGATCAGTGATTATCTAGGGATGGAGGTATCAATGGTAGGGATAGGAAAGAGGGAGAGATTACGAAAGAGCAGGAGGAAACTCGGGGGGGATGATGGTTATATTCATTATCATGAGTGTGGTGATGCCTCACAAATCAAGTGTGCACTTTAAATATGTGTAGTTAATTATACGTCAATAAATCAAAAAATGTTAAGAATTTTAAAATGACGGTGAAATAACTATGTTTTTAGACAAACAAAAACTGAGAAGACTCACCAGCAAAGGATATTACAAACATACTAAAACTACTTTTTGCGGTACGCGGGCCTCTCACTGCTGTGGCCTCTCCCGTTGCGGAGCACAGGCTCCGGACGCGCAGGTTCAGCGGCCATGGCTCACGGGCCTGTGGGATCTTCCCGGACCGGGGCACGAACCCGTGTCCCCTGCATCGGCAGGCGGACTCTCAACCACTGTGCCACCAGCGAAGCTCTAAAACTACTTTTTATGAGAGAATGAAAATAATCCTAGTTGGAATTCTAGCAGTATTGTGAAAGTAATCATTTGTATAAAAATATACTAAATAAAAAATGTTGCATGTTGATATTTCTAAGGTAAACTCTTAAAGAATGGTAAGGTAAGTTAAGAGGAGAAAATGTAATAACATAAAATATTTGTCTAATCAAAAAGAAAGCAAAGAAGGAGGGGAAAGTGGAACATAAAACATATGGTAAATATAGAAACCAAGTAATAAAGTGGTAGACATATACCCAGCTATAATAGTAATTATATTAAATTTCAATGAACTAAAAATTAAGATTGCCAGACTAGGTAAGAGAAAACACTGTCCTTGAGAACATAAAGAATTTTGTTTAATTTGAAGGCTATTCTGTAAGAAAGTAACTTCACATATGTGCTCAGGAAGAGATAGAGGGGGTATCATAGAGTACATAATTTTCCTGGAAACATTCTCAACCTCTGTAGTAGAAATTGTTTTATTTTGTTTTCTTGTTTAGAGACTTTAAAAATTGTTATAATGGCCATCCTAATGAGTGTGAAGTGAAACCTCATTGTGGTTTTAATTTGCATTGCCCTGATGATCAGTCATGTTGACATCTTTTCACATGCTTATTGGCCATTTGTGTATCTTCTTTGAAGAAATGTCCATTCAAGTCCTTTGCCCATTTTTAAATTGGGTTGTATGTTTTTTGTTGTTGAGTTTTAAGAGTTCTCTATATTTCCTGGATATTAATCCCATATCAGATATATGATTTGCAAATATTTTCTCCTTTTCTGTGGGTTGCCTTTTTACTCTGATGATAGAAGTCCTTTAATGCACAAAAATTTTTCATTTTGATAAAGTCCAATTTACCTATTTTTTTCTTTTGTTGCCTGTGCCTTTGATGTTATAGCCAAGAAATCATTGCCAAATCCAATGTCATGAAGCTTTCCCCCTGTTTTGTTCTAAGAGTTTTATGGTTTTAGCTCTTACATTTAGGTCTTTGATCAATTTTGAGTTAATTTTTGGATATGGTGTTAAATAAGAGTTCAGCTTTATTCTAGTGCTGGTGGATATCCATTTCCCCCAGCACTCTTTGTTGAAAAGACTGTCCTTTCATCCATTGAATGGTCTTGGCACCCTTGTCAAAAATCATTTGACCATATATGTAAGAGTTTATTTCTGGTCTCTATTCTATTCCATTGGTCTATATGTCTGTCTTTATGCCAATACCACACTTTTTGATTACTGTAACTTTGTAGTAGGTTTTGAAATCAGGAAATATGAGTTTTCCAACTTTGTTCTTCATTTTCAAAATTGTTTTGGATATTCAGGATCTCTTGAAATTCCATATGAATTTTAAGTTGGATTTTTCTATTTTTGTGAAAAAAGTTGGGATTTTGATAGGGAATGCATTGGATCTGCAGATCATTTGGGGCAGTATGGATATCTTAGCAATATTAAATCTTCTAATCCATGAACTTTGGCCAACTTTCCATATATTTTTGTCTTTTTTAAATTCTTTCAGCAATGTTTTGTAATTTCATTGTACAAGTCTTTCGTCTCCTTGGTTAATTTCCAAATATTTAATTCTTTTTGAGGCAAATGGAATTGCTTTATTAATTTGTTTTTTTAGTAGTTCATTGTTAGGGTATAGCAACACAACTGATTTTTGTGTGTTGATTTTGTATCCCGCTATTTTGCTGAATTCATTTATTTTTTTCTAACTTTTTTTTGGTGTGGAATCTTTAGCATTTCTTACATATGAGATCATGTCATCTGTGCACAGAGATAATTTACTTCTCCTTTTAAAATTTAGATGGCTTTTAGCTCCTGCATTTTTATCCCAAGAATCCTCTGAGGGATTCTTTTCACTCTTCAAAGATTCAGCAAAGACCCTTCCTTAGAAAGACCCTGCCTTATACCATCCATTCTTGAGGACATTTGCCTGTGGTGAACTATGATGAGAATAGGATTGTCCTTGAAAATTCTCACTGTTTCACCTTCCCATTAGCAAGACATGTTCTTGTCTTGTACTACATGCCCCTCCTCTATGCTGCTATAATATCCAAAGGTTAGGACAGTTGCCACGTTCTGATAAAAGTATCTGTTTTTGAGCCTTATTTCCTACCAATTTGAGGTTCTCAAGGAGAACTTGACTGACTCTGTGACTCCAGTGCCTAGCATGGAGTCAGGAAATTAATTACTCAGTAAATATTCATGAAACAATGTGTATAAAAACCTTTGTCGGGCTTCCCTGGTGGCGCAGTGGTTGAGAGTCTGCCTGCTGATGCAGGGGACACGGGTTCGTGACCCGGTCCGGGAGGATCCCACATGCCGCAGAGCGGCTAGGCCCGTGAGCCATGGCCACTGAGCCTGCGCGTCCGGAGCCTGTGCTCCGCAACAGGAGAGGCCACAACAGTGAGAGGCCCACAAACCGCAAAAAAAAAAAAAAAAAAAAAAAAAACACCTTTGTAAACTGAAACTACAGAAGAAAATGATTATTACTATATTTCTTTACATGCAATGATCCTTTTTCCTTAGCCCCTTCTGATCCTATGAAGAAGATCCATTAAGGTAAAATTCATTATACATCTTCAAGCATCTTTCATTCCTGCTAATCCAAAAGTTATTTGGTAGGCATCTACTGTAAGGACAGCCCCAAGGTTGAATTCTGAGGTGTGCAGCAGAGCCTCATGATTACATCCTCCTCCCCCTGGAGGTGATGCTCCCCAGCAGTATAGATGAGCCCTGGGTCCATTCTGTGGACCTCCTTGGCCAGGTGCACAATTCACTGTGGGGTAAGCTACTCTCTCAGACCACACCACTCAGCTTGGGCTTCCCCTTAAGGAGTTGGATATTGTTGTAGGCATTTCTTATTTTCCCCTCAAGCTTTCCTAACCTAGCCTGAATACTGTCCTTATTTTCATCCCCTTTGGCTACCAAAAGACTACCATCAGCTCATCCTTCAACATGCTTTTATAATTCTCTAAACATGTAGACACTCTTCCAGCTAGTTCCTCAGTTATATGTTCTCAGGGCATAGGCTAAGCATAATGTTTTTTCAGCAAATACATACACCAAGGACTATAGCCTGGTCTTGGTTGCAGTTCCTAATGACCGTTTAACACACACTGATTTCATCACAGCTCAAAGAGAACACTGGAGCAGGAAGAAACTGTCAAGCACACAAGATAAGACCAAGGCCTGACTGACTCAGCTGGCAAAAATACAATGAGCCACTTTTAGATGCAGTTTATTACTTACACAGACAGTGAAAAAAGAGTAGTCAAACGTACAAGCTCCCTGGGCCGTTGTCTTACATATCAAAAAGTACAACACCAAAAAAAAGGGGCTGATGACTGCAATGTGAGTTGTAGGACACCCACTGCTGAGGAGCCAATTCTAGACTGGAACTAATTGGTTTTGTAGTCTCAGCTGTACCTTGAGAAAAGCAGGCAGAAAGCATCGTATCTCATCGAAACCTGGTAGGTGTTGATAATCTATCTCATGAGAGACTAGCAAGGGAAACAGGGAGACTAGTGGGATCTTCAAGGCAACTTCTCACAAGCCTCCCATCCTCTTGCATTCCAGAGGATAAAAACGCGTTCTGCCAAAACTCAGATTAGCTGCAATTTAAGCCTGTGTGAACTATGTGAATACAAAGAAGGTTTCCAGGGCACCATGGCAGGGCTGTTCCTCTATAGGGAACTTGCAAAACTGGAAAAATGACAATAACCTAATTTTATAGATGAAGAAACTGAGACTTACAAAGATTAAGAAACTTGCTAGAGCTCCCACAGCTTGTTGGTGGCAGAGGTACCTTTATAAATCTGGGAACCTCAAGACTTCCAGGTTAGTGCTCTTTGCACTGTGCCATACAGCTTCATATTAGAATGTCAGAGTGGAATAAACAGTGATTTTCTCACTTTTAAGATGAAAAAAATCAGAAGATTCCTGCCCAGGAAAAATATATTCTCATGGATTCCATGGGTCTATTTTTTATGCCCAGTCAGCTTTCAATCCCTAGTTGATGAAACTAGATGAAGGAACACGTAAATAATAATTAACACTCATTTCAATTACAATATATTTAGTAATTATCTATATAATGTTTGGCTGTTAGAAGACAATTTTTGTGTGTGTAGGACCTGTCTTGTTCCCCCCATGTCCTTACTATACAAGTCCCTGCCACATAGTATAGTCAATAAATACTTGTTGAATGAATGAATAAAAGTCATTATAAACTTTTATTTGATTAACAGCTAATTTTTACCAATATTCCTTAGTTCCAAGTGTATTCCTCACAAAATCCTTTACTGGAGCTGGATTGATGAAATAAAACCATGGATTTGGAAAAGATATTATTGGATTTGAATACCAGATCTACCACTAAATAATATGCAATAGTAGACCATTTATTTAATCTCTTTGAGCCTCATTATCCCATTTTACAAAATAGAGAATATAATATTATGTATAGATCTTTTGGATGATTTTAAATATGTGTGTGTGTTTGTGTATGTATGGGTGTGTGTATGTGTGTGTGTGTGTGTGTGTGTGTGGCTAGACAGACAGACAAACAGACAAACTACTAAGTTCAGTGTCTGAGAAGTCACTCAATTAATATGAATTCCTTTTTCTCCAATCCTTGGTGCACTGGCTGCAGACCTAGGGCTCATTTACACCACAATCACATGAGGAACTTGTTAATAATCTCTGGGCATAGGGATAGGGCACAGGATGTTTCTTTCTTCCACAAATTTCCTAGGTCATTCTTATACCACCACTGAAGAAGCAAAGTAAATACGTAGTTCAAAATCTGAAGAATTATCTCCTGGATGACCAGTGATAAGCTCAGCCCCTAAATTAGGTTTCTCAGGATTCTACAGTCTCAGAACAGGAAGCTTAGTGACTGGTGTGTCATCAAGGAAAAATGCTTTGAAACATGGGAATGGGGAACAGAATAACTAGGACAGAGTTTCTCAATAAGAAGGAAGAAATGACAGGTGTTGAAACAACATCAGGGTGAAGGAAGGAGAGAAAGAGGCACGTGTATTGTTTGAGAAAAGATATTCGAAAAAAGCCCACTATTTTTAAGACATAGACTATAAAAAGCAAAGCTCAATGGTAACTCCTTGACAGGTAAGGCTGTGCATTAGGGAGATTCTATATTTTGTATTATCAGATATCCTCAAGACTGTGGGAAAAATTAAACAAATTGGTGTTTTAGGTCAGTAATTGTGGGAAATAAAGAAAATAATCCATCATAATATATTCATATGGTTCAATTGTAGTTTTAATGTGGGAACAAAGCTGCATTTTACTTGTCCAAAATATCACACACCTAAATTTTTTTAGAACTTAAGCCAGGCGAGCTATTTTGCGATGATTCAGGATAAAAGGACTGGCATTAAGAATGATGACATGGGAGACTGGTTCAATAGGGCAGAGTAGAAGGATGTGTGCTCACTCCCTCCTGCGAGAGCACACAGGAATCACAAATAACTCCTGAACAATCATCGACAGGAAGACACTGGAACTCACCAAAATAGATACCCACATTGAAAGACAAAGGAGAAGCCACAATGAGACAGTACGAGGGGCAAGATCACAATAAAATCATATTCCATAACTGCTGAGTGGGTGACTCACAAACCAGAGAACACTTATATCACAGAAGTCCACCCACTGGAGTAAAGGTTCTGAGCCCTACATCAGGCTTTCCAACCTGGGGGTCCGTCAACAGGAGGAAGAATTCCTAGAGAATCAGACTTTGAAGGCTAGTGGGATTTGATTGCAGAACTTGACAGGACTGGGGGAAACAGAGACTCCACCCTTGGAAGGAACACACAAAGTAGTGTGTGCATCGGGACCCAGGGGAAGGAGCAGTGACCGCATAGGAGACTGAACCAGACCTACTTGCTAGTATTGGAGGGTCTCCTGCAGAGGCAGGGGTTGGATGTGTCTCACCATGAGGACAAGGACACTGGCATCAGAAGTTCTGGGAAGTACTCCTTGGCGTGAGCCCTCCCAGAGTCTGCCATTAGGCCCACCGAAGAGCCGGGTAGGCTCCAGTTTTGGGCCGCCTCAGGCCAAACAACCAACAGGGAGGGAACCCAGCCCCACCCATCAGCAGACAAGCAGATTAAAGTTTTACTGAGCTCTGCCCACCAGAGCAACACCCAGCTCTATCAACCACCAGTCCCTCCCATCAGGAAACTTGTACAAGCCTCTTAGATAGCCTCATCCACCAGAGGGCAGACAGCAGAAGCAAGAAGAACTACAGTCCTGCAGCCTGTGGAACAAAAACCACATTCACAGAAAGATAAACAAGGTGAAAAGGCAGAAGGCTATGTACCAGATGAAGGAACAAGATAAAACCCCAGAAAAACAATTAAATGAATTGGAGATAGGCAACCTTCCAGAAAAAGAATTGGGAATAATGAAGATGATCCAGGACCTTGGGGAAAAAAATGGAGGCAAAGATCAAGAATATGCAAGAAATGTTTAACAAAGACCTAGAAGAATTAAAGAACAAATAAAGATGAACAATACCATAACTCAAATGAAAAATACACTAGAAGGAATCAATAGCAGAATAACTGAGGCAGAAGAATGGGTAAGTGACCAGGAAGACAGAATGGTGGAATTCACTTCCACGGAACAGAATAAAGAAAAAAGAATGAAAAGAAATGAGGACAGCCTAAGAGACCTCTGGGACAACATTAAATGCAACAACATTCACATTAAAGGAGTCCCAGAAGGAGAAGAGAGAGAGAAAGGACCTGAGAAAATATTTGAAGAGATTACAGTCAAAAACTTCCCTAACATGGGAAGGGAAATAGCCCCACAAGTCCAGAAAGGACAGAGAGTCCCCAGCAGGATAAACCCAAGGAGAAACACACCAAGACACATAGTAATCAAATTGACAAAAATTAAAGACAAAGAAAAATTATTGAAAGCAACAAGGGAAAAAAGACAAATAACATACAAGGGAAATCCCATAAGGTTAACAGCTGATTTCTCAGCAGAAACTCTACAAGCCAGAAGGGAGTGGCATGATATATTTAAAGTGATGAAAGGGAAGGACCTACAACCAAGATTACTCTACCTGGCAAGGTTCACATTCAGATTTGATGGAGAAATCAAAAGCTTTACAGACAAGCAAAAGCTAAGAGAATTCAGCACCACCAAAGCAGGTCTACAACAAACGCTAAAGGAACTTCTCTAAGTGGGAACCACAAGAGAAGAAAAGGACCTATAAAAACAAACCCAAAACAGTTAAGAAAATGGTAATAGTAACATACTTATCAATAATTACCTTAAACGTGAATGGATTAAAGGCTCCAACCAAAAGACACAGGCTTGCTGAATGGATACAAAAACAAGACCCATATATATGCTATCTACAAGAGACCCACTTCAGACCTAGGGACACATAAAGAATGAAAGTGAGGGGATGGAAAAAGATATTCCATGCAAATGGAAATCAAAAGAAAGCTGGAGTAGCAATACTCATATCAGATAAAATAGACTTTAAAAAAAGAATGTTACAAGAGACAAGGAAGGACACTACATAATGATCAAGGGATCAATCCAAGAAGAAGATATAACAATTATAAATATATATGCTTGTAACATAGGAGCACCTCAATACATAAGGCAACTGCTAACAGCTCTAAAAGAGGAAATTGACAGTAACACAATAATAATGGGGGACTTTAACACCTCACTTACATCAAAGGACAGATCATCCAAAGAGAAAATTAATAAGGAAACACAAGCTCTAAATGACACAATAGACCAGATAGATTTAACTGATATTTATAGGACATTCCATCCAAAAACAGCAGATTGCACTTTCTTCTCAAGTGCACATGGAACATTCTCCAGGATAGATCACATCTTGGGTCACAGATCAAACCTCAGTAAATTTAAGAAAATTGAAATCATATTAAGCATCTTTTCTGACCACAGCGCTATGAGATTAGAAATCAATTACAGGGAAAAAAATGTAAAAAAGTAAACACATGGAGGTTAAACTATATGTTACTAAATAACAAAGAGATCACTGGAAAAATCGAAGAGGAAATCAAAAAATACCTACAGACAAATTACAATGAAAACACAACAATCCAAAACCTATGCGATGCAGCAAAAGCAGTTCTAAGAGGGAAATTTATAGCAATACAAGCCTACTTCAAGAAACAAGAAAAGTCTCAAATAAACAACCTAAACTTACACCTAAAGGAACTAGAGAAAGAAGAACAAGTTGACAAGATTCGACACCCATTTATGATAAAAACTCTCCAGAAAGTGGGCATAGAGGGAACCTACCTCAACATAATAAAGGCCATATATTACAAACCCACAGCAAACATCATTCTCAATGGTGAAAAATTGAAAGCATTTCCTCTGAGATCAGGAACAAGACAAGGATGTCCACTCTCACCACTATTAATCAACATAGTTTTGAAAGTCCTAGCCATGGCAATTAGAGAAGAAAAAGAAATAAAAGCAGTACAAATTGGAAAAGAAGAAGTAAAACTGTCACTATTTGCAGATGACATGATACTATACATAGAGAATCCTAAAGATGCTACCAGAAAACTACTAGAGCTAATCAATGAATCTGGTAAAGTTGCAGGATACAAAATTAATGCACAGAAATCTCTTGCATTCCTATACGCTAATGATGAAAAATCTGGAAGAGAAATTAAGGAAACACTCCCATTTACCATTGCAACAAAAAGAATAAAATACCTAAGAATAAACCTACCTAGGGAGACAAAAGACCTGTATGCAGAAAACTATAAGACACTGATGAAAGAAATTAAAGGTGATACCAACAGATGGAGAGATAGACCATATTCTTGGATTGGAAGAATCAATATTGTGAAAATGCCTCTACTACCCAAAGCAATCTACAGTTTCAGTGCAATCCGTATCAAATTACCAATGGCATTTTTTACAGAACTAGAACAAAATAATCTTAAAATTTGTATGGAGACACAAAAGACCCCAAATGGCCAAAGCAGTCTTGAGGGAAAAAAATGGAGCTGGACGAATCAGACTCCCTGACTTCAGATAATGCTATAAAGCTACAGTAATCTAATCAATATGGTACCGGCACAAAAACAGAAATATAGATCAATGGAACAAGATAGAAAGCCCAGAGATAAACCCATGCACCTATGGTCAACTAATCTATGACAAAGGAGGCAAGGATATACAATGGAGAAAAGACAGTCTCTTCAATAAGTGGTGCTGGGAAAATTGGACAGCTACATGTAAAAGAATGAAATTAGAACACTCCCTAACACCATACACAAAAATAAACTCAAAATGGATTAGAGACCTAAATGTAAGACTGGACACTATAAAACTCTTAGAAGAAAACATAGGAAGAACACTCTTTGACATAAATCACAGCAAGGATCTTTTTAGATCCACCTCCTAGAATAACGGAAATAAAAACAAAAATAAACAAATGGGACCTAATGATACTTAAAAGCTTTTGCACAGCAAAGGAAACCATAAACAAGACGAAAAGACAACCCTCAGAATGGGAGAAAATATTTGCAAATGAATCAACGGACAAAGGATTAATCTCTAAAATATATAAACAGCTTATGCAGCTCAATATTAAAAAAAGAAAGAACCCAATCCAAAAATGGGCAGAAACCTAAATAGACATTTCTCCAAAGAAGACATACAGATGGCCAAGAAGCACATGAAAATCTACTCAAAATCACTAATTATTAGAGAAACGCAAATCAAAACTACAATGAGGTATCACCTCACACCAGTTAGAATGGGCAGTATCAGAATATCTACAAACAACAAATGCTGGAGAGGGTGTGGAGAAAAGGGAACCCTCTTGCACTGCTGGTGGGAATGTAAATTGATACAGCCACTATGGAGAACAGTATGGAGGTTCCTTAAAAAAATAAAAATAGAATTACCATATGACCCAGCAATCCCACTACTGGGCAGATACCCAGAGAAAACCATAACTCAAAAAGACACATGAACCCCAACGTTCATTGCAGCGCTATTTACAATAGCCAGGTCGTGGAAGCAACCTAAATGCCCATCGAGAGACGAATGGATAAAGAAGATGTGGTACATATATACTATGGAATATTGCTCAGCCATAAAAATGAACGCAATTGGGTCATTTGTAGAGACGTGGATGGATCTAGAGACTGTCACACAGAGTGAAGTAAGTCAGAAAGAGAATAAAAATATTGTATATTAATGCATATATGTGGAAGCTAGAAAAATGGTACAGATGAACCGGTTTGCAGGGCAGAAAGAGAAACACAGATGTAGAGAACAAACCTATGGACACCAACGGGGGGAAAGTGGCGGGGGGGTAGCGGTGGTGTGGTGTGATGAATTGGGAGAT
This sequence comes from Delphinus delphis, assembly GCF_949987515.2. NCBI lineage: Eukaryota > Metazoa > Chordata > Mammalia > Artiodactyla > Delphinidae > Delphinus > Delphinus delphis. The sequence continues at coordinate 105,879,706 of NC_082683.1, read as the reverse complement.
TGTGACTGACATGTATACACTAATATGTATAAAATGGATAACTAATAAGAACCTGCTGTATAAAAAAATAAAATTCAAAAAAAAAGAATGATGACATGAAAAACAAAATGATCACAAGATTATAATTTTAAAAATTCTCCAGGGAAAGTGCACAGCTGCCTTTAGATCCTGGAAAGATGACAAAGGTCTTATCTTTTAGAAGATTTGAGCTTTAGGAAGAAGATGTGAGATAAAATGAGAAAAAGGAAAGAACAAATTTCCTGAAATAGTGGTCAAATGGTAAAAGTTTAAGAGTTAATTAGTGAATATGCTTCTATGGTTGGAGATGGTAGTTGGATAATATGTGAATAGGTAATGATTGCAGCCCTAGGCTATGGTCAGTATGCCTTGGCATTGTTTTGCCTTCAGGAGTTGAAGTTTCCTGGCAGTCACAGAGTCAAGTGAAATCTGATGCCATGGAAAGATATAATGATGTTATATAGCTATGTGACCCAATTTTACAAAAGATCCAGCTGATACTTCTATAAGAAAACATAAAATTGAAATTCGAACACCCTGGGGAAATGTGAAAGCTGTTCAGAATTAACATGAATGAGTATTTAGAAGAATCTGGGTTGGGGATGAAGAAGCATAGCGTAAACTTGTAGAACTATACATCAATGAACACAATTATGCAAAGAAGCCTTTAGTTTAGAGGAGCTTATGGTGACAAATCCACACAACACACCCTGTCAGATCTAGCGATGCTGTCAGCAGGAAGCTGAAATTAAATATAACCAAGGTAGACTTGAAAATCTTGACTTTTCAACAAAATATGTTGACAGGCATTGAAACTGTTCAACAGAAATATAAGAGCTTTATTTGGGCTTAAGTGTATGCAAGTCATATTGCTTCGATCCCAAAGCAAAAACAAGAATGGTAAAGAAGAACATGAAATATGTTCATTGGGAAGATAGTCAAATAACAGGTTGAAAATAAGAAGGAAACCAAATATTCTCTTTCACCAGTTGAAGACATGTCAGAAATATCGTGAATCACTGTCTAAGTTTAAGTCAAGCTCTTGCATGTTAGATTTCACAACTGCTCAGTTGAATTTATTGGCTTGTAACTTACTAAATGCATAAAGCTTTTTATAGTAAATCTGTGCAAATAAGACAGTTGTATGTGGGTGGAGAGGGGGGAGGGGGAGGGAGAGGGAGAGAGAGAGAGATTGAACACCATTTTACCTGCATACCCCCAATCATGAATGCTGTCAAACTCCCTATGTTAGCAAGGAAGACATAACTTAATGGCTTAATTGGTACAAGTCTCAGGGTAATCAATGATTAAATTCTAATTAATTCGTTTTGTGTATATTTCTATAGACAACTGCACTCTTAGCCATACTGAGATTTTTGGTTATAATATAGAATTATCCAGAGCCATTCAGTCTTTTCATACACAGTGATTTTTGTTTTTCCCTTATGCAATGTCCCTCCTACAAACTACAGATTAGAAAGAAATTGAGGCTTCTGAAAGAAACAACAAAAAAGCCTCAGTAAAAGACTGTATCTAGTCTTAACTGTTAATAGTACAGGAAATAGACTCATGGGTACAGCTTCCAGTGTAAGCTAACATCATCACCTCAGACAGACATTTGTCAGACTGTGCAAGTGACTCCAACTTGTACAAGGATTCCTGCAAGGATTTCCAGGACTCTTTTACCCAGAAGCAGATGACTTTGTAAGGAAGTAGATTATTTACCCAAGATCAACAAAACATGAATTAATTACTGGGTCTAAATGTACCAAAAGAACTAATCAAATTGTGGTTAATATTCTCTTTAGTGTGCATATGAGAAAACCCCTTTTCTTTTTAATATACCTTGACTCCTCAATTTAACAGGGTCTATTTGTACAAACTGAAATGAAACATTGTTTAAATGGTATTTCATGATACCTGAGACTTTGGAATACTGAAAAGACATCCTGGGGAAGTCTTACTATAGACTGTAAGCCAATTAAACATCAAGAAAATCTAAGAATAATGACTCTATAGAAAATAATATGGGAAATTCCCTGGTGGTCCAGTGGTTGGGACTCCATGCTTCCACTGCAGGGGGGCATGGTTTCAATCCCTGGTTTGGGAACTAGGATCCCACATGCCACGTGGCACGGCCAAGAAAAAAAAAACATGTGTTGATTGGCTTACAAAACTATTCAGCATAATGTAACAATGGTTAAACATAATGGAAAATGCTTTTATTAAATTCCTTTATTTTTCATGATCTTGTAGTTACTTACAAATATTCAGTAAGAATCCTTATTCTTCCTACCAGAACATAATAACATATTATATTGTAATTACATAGTAATATATGACCATGCAACAGGTCTTGTTAAATTTGGTGTGCAAACTCACTTTAAGGCATAAGAGCCATACTTCACTTATTGAAACGATGCCTACAAAGTCCTTTCAGAAAAATGGTCTCTTACCTGGTATACGGCTTATGGAATCCCAGGCTTACAGATACTAAAAGATGTCCCTTTCTATAGGCCACAACATTGACAAGTATGGGGATCTTAGGGAAAGAGGACCCCATACAGTTTTAGGAGCAGCAGATAAATCCTGGTAGAGGCAGTCTGGATAATTATTAGTTCTTGATCTCAGTAAAACTGGTAAGAGAATAAAATACTTCTTGCATTCCCTCCAAAATAAATTACAACCCCAGAGGCTTTACAAGTCTTCCAGAAAGAAGTTAACTCATAGCCTTAGTATCTAATTATATTAACTATATGTTAAAAAGGATGTTTATGGGCATTAATCAACATTTCTTTTTACAGCTATGCAAATAAAACTTGTCAAATAAAATAAAAATTCAAAATAATTGTATTGAACCAGAAAATTGCCAAGCACTTAGGTGAATGGAACCATGCCTTACAGGTAGAAATTTGACTACAGAGAGGAACTAGGGTAGTAAAACTGACATTTTGCCCTTTCACCATTATGAATAAACATGAACACCATCTGCAGTCAACATCTAAAACCTGAGATAAACAAAAAACCTGTGGTCACCCAGTTTAGCTTTGGTCCCCCCCGCAAAATGAAAACTTAATCATTTCTTGTAAACATGGACTCTAACAGACAACCTTATTTTTCCTTCCACACTTATTAACTGCTATTCTTCTATAAAATACAGCTTTCCCTCCTCCTTCTTTTCTTTAAGTATAGCACATGGATTATACTATGTGTATACTACATATATATTATATGGATTCCTCTCTCATTCATTATGTAATAATATAATCATTATTCTTTTTGATGCTCCGTTGGTCTCCAGGTTAAACAGGGGAACTTTTCAGGCTGGCTTCTGCGATCTTTTTTTTTTTTTTTTTTGCGGTTCGCGGGCCTCCCACTGCCGCGGCCTCTCCCACCGCGGAGCACAGGCTCCGGACACCCAGGCTCAGTGGCCATGGCCCACGGGCCCAGCCGCTCCGCGGCACGTGGGACCCTCCCGGACCGGGACACGAACCCGTGTCCCCTACATCGGTAGGCGGACTCCCAACCACTGCGCCACCAGGGAAACCCTGTGATCTTTTGACATGTCTGTACAAGTCTTTGGACACAACAAAATGTTGCAGGCTCACTTATACTTTTCTCCCCCAACACAAAATCAGGCATTTCTACAAGGGATCCCAGACAAATGGTATTTAGAAACTGACCACTAGATGAGCTCATTGCTGTGAGGTATCACTGCTTCTAGACCTTATCAGTGGGTATCATTTTGTAATAGGGAAGAACAAATTTGACTCCAGATTGGATCTGGTTCTTTTACTTTAAACTTTGTATTCTATTGCTTTTGCTACAAGTTAATAACTAAAAGAATGTTGCCTATAGCCTGAAATATACAAGACAGCCCATTCTCAAGGCTCTGACCTCTAAAAGGCATAATGTCTTGTTGGAAGTTTATAGGAACACTGTGATCAGACCTACTCAGACAGCTGCAAGAACAAATGATTCTGGCACCAAGAAATTTTCAATAACCAATCACTTTCCCTCCCCTTTCAGTATAAAAGAAGCCTGAATTCTAACTCCATAGGATGGTTCTTTGGGACATTAGTCCACCATCTTCTCTGTCTGCTGGCTTTCTGAATCAAGTCACTTTTTCTTGTCCTAACAATTCATCTCTCAATTTATTGGCCTGTTGTGCAGCACAGAGTAGGAGAGCTTGGACTCGGTAACAATTAGTTGATATGGCTATCTCCAATTCCAATCCAACACTATAAGGTTCTTCCTCAGCTCTTCCCATTTCATAATTTTGTCCTTCATCTCCCAAGTTGATAACATTGACTCCTGACAATATCAACATTTTTACTTATTTGCTCTATCCTACTATACACACAAGACAGCTTCAGAATTATTATACCAATTCTACAACCAACGTTAAACCTATTAAGTAAAGTTCAAGATGTCCTTAGGATATATCCCACTATGGGTGTACAGACAAGCACTGCTTTCAAAATTTACTTGAATTAATTATATTCTATGTGGTTACACTATCATTTGATATATAATTAAATTCTTTTGTTCTGCTTTTATTTTTTAATTTTAAGATTAGCTTTTTCATCCTCTTTTGGAATATGTAAAACAGTGACATCGTTTAAAAAATGAAAACTGTAAGATACACTTAGAAAAAATCCCCTCCCATCTCCATATCTTAGACTCCATTCCTGTGCAACCCTAGATAAAAACATTTTCATTATTTTCTGGCCTATCCTTCCTGCAAGATAAGCATATCTATTTCCCCTTTTCCTTACATAGAAGATAGCATCCTGTTGAGATAGGCTGGGACCTAGGACCCTTTACTGGAGGGCTTGCACCTGGACAAACATCTCCTAGAGCAACAGAATACAAAGAAACTATAACGGACTAAAAATAAAATAACTGCACACCTTCACTGTTGGGACAATTATGAACAATACACTACAAAAAGGCCACAAACCAACTGCCATTTCTGAGGTGCCTGGAGCAAAAGCAGGGTACTGCACCTGATCCCTGCACACAACACCACCAAGGGGGTGGGCAGACCACCTAAACTAGGTCCCCTGACCAATCCATGGACTGCCCCTGTTGTTACTCCTTTTAATGACCCAAGCAGCTTCTCTCTGGGAGCAAGCAAGGGCACCTGTTTCTAGGTTTCACTCCCTTGTGCTGCAGCACAAGCCCCAGTAAAGCCTTGCCTGAAATTCTCATCTGGTCTCATCAATTTCTATTGACTGAAAAGTCCAAAGACCGGGATTGGTACACTGTGTACCTGCTCTTTTGTACCTTGCCTTTTGTTTTCCACATAAAAGCACATTCTGGAAATAAATCCATATTGATTCATAGAGATATTCCTCACATTTATGGCTGCAAAGTACTCTAGGTATGTTATGTATTAACTGTAATGTAATGTTATGTATTAAATATAATGTATTATATGTATTAAATATAATGTATGTTATGTATTAAATATAATGTATGTTATGTATTAAATATAATGTATGTTATGTATTAAATATGGGAAATGGGGTCCAATCATTATGAAATCACCAACCTTTGTGATCACACTCATTTCACAAGCACAGACAGCGTTAGTAGGGGGAGCGTGGTTTTGAGAGCCATCTGATTTAGAGGAGAGTATGAGGGCAGGGATAGATCCCAGAAGAACCCAGCTGTAGGAGAATGCTGCTCAGCCCAGCAGCCAAACCTCCTTCCTCTGCCCCAATTGGTCCTAGTGCAGCTCCAGCTTTATCCCCAGGGATCTTCTCAGAATTCTTGCACCCTCTCCGAGTTCTCTCCCCAAAGAGGCTCTCCTTCCCCCTCCCCAATTAAATTGCCTCTGCACTGGCATCTGAAGCATCTTTCTTTCATTTTTTCTTTTCCTTTCTTTTTTAGACCCAAGCTACACCTGTATATATTCTTTGTAAGTTACATGATAAAAGAATGTACAAGGAAAAATTTCAATTCTTCTCCTCCACACTAACTTCCCTAAGAGTAACCGCTGTTAACAGGACATAAACCACAGCTCTGGCTCATTTATAATTCCCCACTGAATCTGACTAATATACTTCAGTCTAAGGGGCAAGACCTTTTCTCTTCTTCTCTCCCTTTCCACACAATGAGTGTAAGATCCCACTCTCTACTCAAGAGTTATGAGTGTCCAGACGCTCAGATGTTGGGTTGTGCACAGATGGTGGTGGGAGACCTGCAGCAGAGTCTCTGGGCCACTGGAAATTTTAAAATGAGAAGGTTGGCTGCGGAAGGTGGGACGTTCTATGACCCATTCATCTTTCTTCTGCCTGAATCCTAAAACATGAGTTGCTTTTTCAAGCCCTTTTTTGGCTTGTAGCCAAAAGGGAGGAGCATGCTTTTTTCCCTCCATGAATGTATTTTAGTCGGTAGTTTGTCAGACCTTTTTTTTTTTTTTTTTCCGGTACTTGGGCCTATTCATTGCTGTGGCCTCTCCCATCGCGGAGCACAGGCTCCGAACACGGCTCACGGGCCCAGCCGGTCCGCACCATGTGGGATTTTCCCAGACCGGGTCACGAACCCGCATCCCCTGCATCGGCAGGCGGATTCTCAACCACTGTGCCACCGGGGAAGCCCTGTCCGATTTTTAATTTCAAGGTCCTGAGTATCGCCCAGCGTTCTTTGAATTTTCTGGTATCTACTGCACCCCATTGTGCGCGGTACCGGATGTAGCCACGAGGGGGCGATATGAGCCACTGATTATTCCCAATTGAAGGTCTAAAGGAGAAGAGTGCTGACGGTTCACTTTCGTGGCATTTGACCAATCACCCAGGAGCTGCGCCGAACCCAAAGTTCTTCATCTTGGAGTCACCCCGGCACCAGGGTGGTCCCGGGCGGGCAAAAGGCCCGCGCTGCCCAGGCCTCGAGCACTGGCTATAGACGCTCAGCCACTTCCTCGAGCAAAGTCCCCTAAAGTGTCCTGACCCGAGAAGCAGTCGGGCTTCTCTCGTTGATGGAAAATGTTCCTCACCTTCCTGTCACACTGTGGCCGCTCTTCCCCATGTTCTTATAGCCTAAGCTGTGTACTGGGACGGGCGCAGGGAAAGTGAGGACGAGTGATAGCAAAGCAGATGCAGGAAGCGGGAAAGATGAGGAGGAAGACAACAAGGAACGCAGGAAGGAGAGAGGGCTCTCGAGAGTAGAATCGGAGGCGGAGGAGGAGGCAATCCCACGAAGTCCCAAGGGCTGTCCTGAGGGTCTTCAGAGCTCCCAGGGCAGCGGGAAGAGGACACTTGGAAAGAAGAGGAAAATAACTTTATTTTTTCCTCGCGAGAATTTTACCTCAGGGCAGAAAACTCTAGAAATGGCGGCAGAGCAGGTGGATTTAGGGGAGCCGTAAAAGTTATTCCCTGTCGCTCACCCCGAATGGATTTCATTTCATTCTACGACCAGCAAACCTGAAGAGACGGCCGAGGGCAGGCGAGTCAGGCGCCTCCTGGCGTCGTGGAGGAAGTGGGCTCGGGGCGGAGTGACGAGAGCGCCCGGCGGGAGGCCGCTCCTGGGCCCGCGGGGCTGTGCGCGGCCTGGCTCAGTGGAGGGAGCAGCGGAGCGGCCGTTAGAGGGTTCCATGGTGTAATGGTGAGCACTCTGGACTCTGAATCCAGCGATCCGAGTTCAAATCTCGGTGGGACCTTTCTGTTTAGTTAGAAGAAGGATTTTTTACTCCTCAGATGGGACGTGCTTTCCCGCTCCCGCGTCCCGGAGAGGCGCGGTCCGCGCGGTCCACGCGGACGTGGAGGGCAGGTGGGGGGACGAGCCCGCGGGGTCCCCGCTGGACCCTGGCGACTCTGCCCGTCGCTGGCCACCGGAGGCCCCGGCCCCGCCGCCCAGGGGCGCAGGGACCGAGCCGGTGGCTCCCCCTCGTCGGGTCACCCTGAGTCTCAGGGGTAAAAGGCAGAGGCTGCGCCCACTGAGTCCTGCCTCGCGAGGGGGCTTCACACCGCACGTCTTGTAACTGCGCGCTGATCCCTGTGAGTAAAGGGTCGCGGTGCGGGGCTGTGACGTCGCTGAGCAGCCAGGGTGACAGCGTCTTAGCTTTCGGGTCGAGGGTTCCAGACCTGGATGGGAAGTACTGTATTGTATTCAGGTGCCCTATTATTCCGAATATTAATGGATCCTATCCCAGTTTATTCCCATTTTATTCAGAATTTCTCGCTCTTAAGTCTCCATTGGACACGAAAAGGCACTCTTAGGCTAAGATTTGAACCTGGACTCTAGGAAATCTCATCCTTTCATCCCAAGCTCAGCCAGAAAGGGGAGCCCGGGCTGCGGATTCCGGCGTCTGAGGAGAGCAGGGATCCCTGACCCACCTCCCTCCAGGCCTTTGAGACACGTGCAGATCTTATAGTCAAGGCTAGACTATAGTGAATACGCCGTGTTTGGTTTGATTTGAATTGGGAACCACATTCATTGTTTTAATCATTATAAAATTAATTTTTAAAATGTCGCCTCTAGACATCGAAAACACAATGTAACAAATGAACCCAGCCAAATGCCCCCAGTTAAACAGAGGAGAAGTTTGTTCTTGGAGCCGCAGGCGCTCTCCTCAGAGTGGGCGGCACCGGGAGCATCAGCGAGGGCGCAGCTGGAGGAAATGCTGACTCCAGGCCGTGGGGGTCTCGGGCGGAGTCTGGGCGTCCTCAGAACGTGGAGTCCTCCGGTGAGGTGTGCGCCTCGCCACCTCTCTCGCCGGCTCTGTGGCCAGTAGGGGGCAAGGCACCAAGTTCAAAAGGTAGAACCATACGGTGTTGCCAGGGGTGATCAGGCACGGGAAACCCGTTTTCTGTTAGGATTCGAATTCAGACCCAAGCAGGCAGGCTCCCATCACCGCACCAATCACACCACGACCGCTATGCTCCACCGGGGACCTACGGAGCTGTGGTCGGATCCACGTTAGCCCAGCCGTCTTTCTCCTCTGCAGCTTTCCTCCTTCACGGCTCTCAGACCCGACACCTGCGCCCGGAGGCTGAGGCCGCAGCATCGCCTTGGGTGGGGAGTTGAGAGCAGGTCAGGGTGGTGCCCTCCTGGCCTTTCTAGGACTTTTATCTCGTTCTAAATCAGCTGCTAGAAGAAAGGTTTTGAAGAACAGCTGATCTGAAAAATCTAGGTTCCTCGAGGACTAAAACCTTACAGGTGGCATAAGAATTCTTGGTCTACCCACCACGCCGGGCCCCGGCGGCGGAATGCATCCTCCGCGAGGCATTTATTGGGCGCCTGCTGGATGCCAGGCCCTGCTCCGGGCGAGGGGCTGCCTGGTGAACAAACTCCCGGTCGCGCCTCGTGGAGCCCTTCTCTGGAGGCGCCCAGAGGGGGCAGAACGGTGGGGGCACAGCCGATTGCTGTCCTTCCCCCGTACGACCACCCGGGCCTGGAGGGGGACTTGCGGTGAGCGCGACGGGTGAGGCCGATCACGAGTGGGAAATGGAGGACTTGAGCCCGAGAGAGGCGGCCGTCGTCTCGTGTAGAGGGGCCGCTTTCGAGGCGGCCAGGAGCAGGCGAGGATGGTCGTGGGCCCGGCGTGGCTTCGTCGGAGACCCCAGCTCACTCGGGCTCGGTGTCCACGGCCAGACGTGCCCGACGACGAGACTCAGTGTCTATGGCGCCAGCGAGGTTGGACAAGATACATTTGAATCTCTTTTCCGCTGGGGTTGGAAGGGACGGAGAATACGTTCTGATTCCAGGATGTTACAAGAAAACCTCGCAGCCGCTCGTCTCTGTGGCGCAATCGGTTAGCGCGTTCGGCTGTTAACCGAAAGGTTGATGGTTCGAGCCCACCCAGGGACGAAGATTGGTCTTGGAATGCGATAAGCGAGGTCTCAGCTGTCGCTTTTATGCGCCTGCCGTTTCAGTTCCTCCCCAGCGCCCCTCTCCCGGAATCTCCACTCAGCTGATGATCTCCGCCTGCTCCCGGTTTTTACCTGGTGCCCGTGGTCTCTTTGCACCACCTGGAGGGCTGCCCTCACTAAGTCATGTGTCTTGTACGTTCCAGGACACCTGCCAGAGGATGAAGGCACACGCACACGGGTGGCGGACATCCCTTACTCAAGCTGCGACGTCATAAATCAAGCTCCATGGCACCGCCCGCGCGGAGTATTCACCGCCCCATCTCAGGACGCCTCCGCCCTTTCGTTTGGGACTGTCGCTTTCTACGCCAAGTGTTCTGCAAAGTCAAGACAATTCCTATTCAAAATTTTTTCTTCTGTGTTTTCGAATTGCTCATTGTTAATCCCTTGTAGTACGTACGTTTCCTTTTAGACAGTGTAGTTTTCATCTCTTTACGTTAGAGTGGGTCTTTTTTTTTTTTTAATGTTTTTCCGTGTGTACATTTAACTGTTTTAAGTTACGGAATACAGGTGGAATAAATGTTTTAATGTCCTCCTCTGGTGATTCTAACATCTGTATCAGCTCTGGGTCATTTACAAATGACCGATGTGTCTCTGCATTATGGGTCATTCCTCCTGCCTCTTTGGCTACCTCAAAATCTCTGATACAGCAGGCATTGTGAATGGTGCCTTGTTGGAAGCTGGACAGTTGTGTTCCTGTAAACGCTGAACTTTGCTGAGGGATGCAGTTAAGTTACTTGCAAACAGGTTGATCGTTTCAAGGTATTGCTTTTAGGATTTGCGAAGTGGTTCCGAGCAGCGCTCCCTCTGGGGCTAACCAGCTTCCGCTACTCAGGCAAGATGGTACCGCGTACGAATTACGATTTTTGTTGTTTTTCCCTTTAGTCTACCTGCTTGTAAAAAGCACGACCTGTGTGAGTCTCTGATCTTGTCAAAGATTTCTCCCGACCTTAGGGAGTTTCCTCCTACGGCCGCACTGCTCAGTACTGTGCTGCACGCTGAACAGATCTCCTTCGCAGTTCTGATTTACTTTTAGCATCTTTCTCATGTCTGTGAGTCTGTCTGCTGAAAGATAACTCCTGCGGTTTTCCTGCTGTCTGCTCCGTGTTCTCAACTCAACAAGGTCCACTGGGCTCCATTTCAGTTTGCCCTCGTGTGTATTGCTTGCAAACTCTCCAAGCAATAAATTGGACCCATAGTTTCCCATCCCTCAGGATAACTCACTACCATTTTACATCAGACTCTTAGTCTCTTAGTTTTTAAAAAATTAATTTCACTGATTTGCGGCTGCGTTGGGTCGCCGTTGCTACGCGCGGGCTTTTTTCCTATTGCGGCAAGCGGTAGCGATGGCTATTACTCATCGCCGTACTTCCTGACGCAGTGGCTTGTTTTGCTGCGGAGCAAGGATTTCAAGTGCGCAGAGTACAATAATTGCAGCACGGGGACTTCTGGTAGGCTCGCACCCGTATTCCGCGCCGCGCGGGAGACCCTTAACCCCTGCACTGCCAGGAAAACCCGCATACTATTCGCCAAAGAAACCTGTGTTTCACGTCTCCTGCTAGATTTTTACTGTGAAAGCCTAACTTCTTAAAAAAAAAAAAAAGTCTGCGGAAACCCTGACTAATTACTGCGCAATATAGGAGCAGCCAGAGTAAGAAACTAAAGCACTAAAATAATCTTTCAAAAATGGCTTCTGCAGAGCACCACACCACTTGCATGGAAAGTTCATGCGCGATTCCCCTAAAGAAAAAATAGAAACAGCGCCTACTCTCCCACACAGCACCTGCCTTCTCTTTTTTTTTTTTTTTTTTGAGGTACGCGGGCCTCTCACCGCCGTAGGTCCTTCTAACGCAGAGCACAGGCTCCGGACGCGCAGGCGTAGCGGTCACGGCTCATGGGTCCAGACCGCTCCCCGACACGAACCCCCGCCGCTAGTATTGGTAGATGGATTCCTAAACACTACATAACCAGAAACACCTACTTCCTAAAGTACTTGTAAAGCCCGAAGTAAAAGTACAGAAATCCTGGCTGTATGTTACATAGACTGCAAAAAGTAATTCTACTGTTAAACACCAGATGTAGGGGGAAAGCGCGCACGCAGTCCCCCACTACCACAAATTATGCAGTCGAGTTTCCCACATTTGGGGAAATCGCAAGCGTCAGCAGACCCGAAGTGCAATGGGTGAGCCTCATCCTGGGAAAACCATCTTCATGATCATGGTATCTCCCCTGCCAGGTAAGTATGAATCACTTTCCCCGCCCCCCCGTACAGCCTTAGACGCCTACACTGTACACACACGCTCCCCACCCACCCTCCGCACCCCCTCCTCTTCCACGCCTCTCAGCCCCTCCAAACCACTCTGCTAATAAAATCCAAGCAACTTCTCCCGAAAACTTCCACAGTCCGGGAAGTGGCTCGCCGGGAATTGTACCCATAAGCTGCAAGATTTACATAAGCCAAGCCCCATTCCTGACCTCTAAGGCGGCTCCTCTCCTCCAACCCCCGCCCTGTCCCCGCCCTGCCGAGATGACCAATGGGCGGGCCGGCTGCTGAAGGGGAAGTGACGTCACAATGTCCGCCCACTTCGGGAGCCCACCAAGCCGAGGTAACACGCCTCTTATCCTTTATTTGAGATACAGCGGGATTTTGCCACTCTCCTCGAATTCTTACCTTTTGTCCTGCGTTACACTCCGGGGAAAGGAATTCTGGGATCGTGTGTTATGCTGATACAAAAATTTTTTAAGTAGTAAAGAAGTTGTAAAACAATGGATACAAGTATATATGTATGTGTCTTGTGTATAGACATACAGATTCAGGGTTTCATCTCAGAGTGCTACTCGGTGTATTTTCTGTGCACGTCCTTCTATACTTCATTCTCGTGGTATCCCAGGGACCATGTTTTTCCTTTCCCCACCATACAGAATACAAGAAATGAAGATTCTGAAAAAGAAGCTGATGACCAAGATAAGGGATAGAAAGATGACTTGTTTGCTTGAAGAGAGGTTGGTTGGTTGGTTGGTTTTCTCTTACTGGGTAAGACTGGGTTAGACCTGAGGGCGGGGAGGGGGGAGACTGCAGAAAGCAGCCAATTTGTGTTTTCAGACCAGAGAGCAAGGAGTGGTGTAACTTGATCCTTGAGGATGCCTTTGGCATAAGGGGGAAGTTGACTCTTCTGGAGAATCTTGGAGTCAACAACAAAGGAACTCAGCACCCAGCTAACTTCCAGGAAGAAGCTTCCTTTCCTCCCCCTTTCCCCTCCTTTCTCTCTCTGCAGCCATCAGAAATAAATTCTGGCTCATTTCATCTGAAATATGCTTTATTCCAGGGATAGTAATAGCTCAGAGAATCTCCAGCAAACTGGAGAACCAGACTGTACAAACAGGGAAGAATACGAAAGGCCAATGGAAGGGAGCACACAGACCAAATGGGAAGGACACTAGTGCCCCCTGCTGAGTGACAGACCCTGTAGCTTTGCACAGGTGACACTACTGGCCCTGGACACTAGACACCTCCAATGGCTCCATGACTTCTGCTGCACCTGGTCGGTGTTAAACTAAGGATCTTGAGGTAGGGAGATTCTTCTGTTGCAGGGGACAGAAAAAATTTCCCCAGGGCCTACTCCTTGTGTCTCTCAACTCCTGTCAAATGCTGGAGTAGTTGTTGCTGATGAGGATTGGCCAGCTCTCGGTAATAGACCCCCATCTTAGCCCCTAGGAAAACTAAGAAAGCAAGTATGTGATCCTTAAAAGTTGCAGAATGTGGGAAGTTCCTCATACAAAGGGGGCTCAGATACTAGATGGCTTAGATATGGCAAAAGACCCCCCCTGTACCCAGCACCCTGCAGCCAGCCCTGTGGATAACATTATAAATCCAGTGCCCAAGCCACTGCAACCCTGCCTCAAATATACACGTGTGCACGACCCAACCTCGGAGCATACTAGATGTTTATCCCTGAGCAGAGGGTGAGGGTTTCAACCTCTTATACAGGGATGGTGGGTACATCATCCAGTATTATTTACATTATCTCCACTGAGAATTGAAAAGTTTGAAAGTTCATATTTCTGGGGGTAGAGTAATTGATCTAAAGCCATGGTAAGAAATAGCCACCAAAACTGGTTCTAAATCCTCTCTATCCACCAATGTCCAATGTAGGAGTTTCCTGTTGCTACTGTAACACATTACCACACAGTTAGTGGCTTGTAAAAACACACATTTATTATCTTATGGTTCTGGAGGTCAGAAGTCCAAGATGCACCTCACTGGGCTAAAATTAATGTGACAGTGGAGGTGAGGTTCTTTCTGGAGGCTCTAAGGGAGGATCTCTTTCTTTGCCTTTTCCAGCCTCTTGAATATGCCCACATTCTACTCTCACAGCCCCCTTCCATCTTCATAGCCAGTCACAGCTGATCAGGTTATTCTCACAATGCATTATTCTGAGACCAAATCTTCCTCCCTCTTTCACTTATATGGACCCTTGTGATTCCATTGGACCTTCCAAGATAATCTCCCCATCTCAAGGTCCTTAATTTAATCACACCTGCAAAGTCTCTTTTGCCATGTCAGGTAACATGTTCACAAATTCCAGGGACCAGGATGTGGACATCTTTGGGGAAGCATTATTCTGCCGCCACAGCCAGTCTCCTCAGTGAACACATTTCTGCAAACATATCAGTCAGTGGTGGCCCCCTCTCTTCTGAAAGCCAGGTGAAAGCAACTGAGTCCACTGCCTTTGAATGTCAGCCAGTCAACAGCTTTGCCCCGTGTTGAGGCATTTGAGTCAGAGAGAGAGAAGGAGAAAGTCTGTGGGGAGAGGAATCTGAGGCCCCAGTGCCTGGGAAGTTCCCAGGGACCAGAGCTGAGAGCTGCAAACGCCTTCATGGGAGGAAGAGGCTGGAGAGGGTGTTAGGAATTGAATGTATGTGTTCCACCACCCGCCCCCCAAATTCATATCTTGAACCCTAATCCCTGTAGGGCTGTATTTGGAGAAGGGGCCTTTAAGGAAGTAATTAAGATTAAATGAGGTCATAGCCTTGGGACCCTGATCTGATAGGATTAGTGTCCTTACAAGAGGCGATACCAGAGAGCTTGGGCTCCTGCCCTACCCCAGCTCAAGCAAGGAGAAAAGGCTATGTGAAGACCCAGTGAGGCATCTGCTATCTGCATGCCATGAAGACAGCTCGCATTGGAAACTGAATTGGCAAGAACATCAATCTTGATTTTGGACTTCCAGCCTCCAGAATGTGTGAAAACAGATTTATGGTTAAGCCACCCAGTCTATGGTAATTTTTTATGGCAGCCCAAGCTGACTAATACAGGAGGTTACTTAGCCAGTGGCCCAAGCAGCTTCTCCTAACTGGCCTTTGTGGGATCTGCCCCAGTTTTGTTCATTCCCTGTAATTAGTACTTGCAACCTGTTTTGCCCTTGTTAGGGCTGATCGGTGACTTTAGAATGAAGATTGATCACCTGGTTTAGGATTTCATAGTGCAATTTACTCCATGTAACAATGACCTGCACCAAGGATCTTCTTAGATTTTTTTTTTTTAAACAAGTTTGACATCTTCCCAAATATCAACCTAGCATGACTTGGACAGCTGGACTGAGATTCTGCAGAGTGACCCCGTGACCCCATGTGGCCTGCATTTCCTTTTCTCATGAGAGATTTCCGTGCTTTGGACTCTCCAGAACCACAGACTAGGGTTTGGCTGCTGGTAAGGGATCTGTGCCTAGCTCTGGGGAAACCTAGGGAGAAAGGTAAGATCCCCAGAATCAAGGCATGGGAGGCTGCTCTTGTGGGGATAAAGGAGCCTGGAGGATGAGAGAGGAGGCTGGGGTGTGTGTGTGTCCAGCATGAGGTCAGGGGAAGTTCAAGAGAGGGCAGCTGCCATTCTGGGACCAGAGGCTAGAACCTCCATGGCATTCATGCTCTGGTCATCATCCTCCTTATTCTTCCTCAGCTTCCGCCTCCCCCGTCCTCGCCATCCTCCCCTACCTTCTCCCCAGGCGTTTTTGTTCCCACTCCTCCTTGTTCCTGGCTCTCTTGCTCCCATCCTCCCATCCCTTCCCCCCGACCCTCAGAGCAGGCCAACATGGGAAGGGACTGCCCCAGTCTGAGAGGACGACGAGGGAGTATCTTCCACCAGCCTGAGAAACACAAACACATTGCTCTCTGGTCAGAACCTGGTTTGGAGGAGACAGAGCAAGATGGCTCTGCCTGAGGAGCTCATCCTCCACAGCCAACACAGGCAGCACGGGCCTTAGGCCGACCCCGGGGATGTGTGGCCAAAAGTCAGGAAGCTCTCTACTGGGACCTGGAACATCTGGTTCAGGAGGCCCCAGACAGGTTAACCTTTTGATGCCTGCTTCTTTACAAGGCGAAGTTCCAAGGAAAGGGGCATGGCGTCCCCCTCTGTCCACCTGGTGTTTATGCAAGGGTGGGTCTGAGAAAACCCATCTGTTCCACGGAGACCAGCTGAAAGTTCATAGTCAGAAGTTAGTGGGGTCCCATGTGCACCGACTCCACCACCACCTTCACTTCCTCTACCACAGGCTCTTAGTCTTGGATGAGATTTCCACCATCAAAGTCAACCTGGGGGTGGGGGGAGGGTAGGGAAGCAACATCTGGGAAAAGAAACCTAATCTGGGAAAAGAAACCTAATCTAAACTGACTAGTTCTTTTTCGTTTGTTTGTTTGTTTTTGCGGTACGGGGGCCTCTCAGTGTTGTGGCCTCTCCCATTGTGGAGCACAGGCTCCAGACGCACTGGCTCAGCGGCCGTGGCTCACGGGCCTAGCCGCTCCACGCCATGTGGGATCTTCGCGGAACGGGGCACGAACCCGTGTCCCCTGCCTCGACAGGCGGATTCTCAACCACTGCGCCACCAGGGAAGCCCTAAACTGACTAGTTCTTGTGCAATAGTATGGCCATCAATGGAGCGTTTCTAGGGTTCTGATTTGACTTTGACTTGCTTTGCTGTCCTACATTGCACTTTCATATACTGTCTTAATTTTACTAAACTTTGTTGAAAGTAGACAAGTTTTTTTTTCTTTATTCCAATATTAGTTGGCACCTTAGTTAGTAGTGTTCTCAGCAGCAGAATAATGCCCCCTCTAGGTTGTCCCTGTTGTAATTCCCCAAACCTGTGAATATATTACATCACATAGAAAAGGAAACTTTGCAGCTCTGATTAGGATAAAGACCTTGAGATGAGGCGATTATCCTGGACTATTCAGATGGGCCCCCTGTAATTACACGGGACCTTAAAATTGGGAAGCAGAAAAGAAGGTCAGGATGATGCAAAGTGAGAAGGACTCTACCTGCTGTTGCTGGTTGTGAAGATGGATAAAGAGGGCACAAGCCAAGGAATGTGGGTGACCTCTAAAACCTTTTCAGAAAAGACAAGGAAACAAATTATCCCCTAGAGCCTCCAGAAGGTAAGGCAGCCCTATTAACCCCTTGATTTTAGCCCAGTGAGACCTTTGTTGGACTCCTAACCTACAGAACTGTAATATAGTAAATGTGTGTTCGTTTAAGCCACTAAACTCATGGTCACTTATTACAGCAGATATAGAACGCCAATTCAATAAGTGTCTAGCACATTCACCTTAGCAATAATAAGATGGGGGACACATGAACCCTGTATAAATCTGCAGGTTGTCTGTCTGTCTTTGGCTGACAAGTCAAGAGATATATTAGTACATGTTTGAAGCATTACATTAGGTATGTTTTTTCCTTTCCATTTTTTTTCCTAAAGGTCACCCTGTTTCCTGCACAGGTGTACCCAAGATGGTTCTCATTGCAATTACAGCAAATTGAAGACATTGGTGGCGACACATTTGCTTTTAAGAACGGGTTCTAACATGTAGAGGGAAACAATATAATTTATGGAAAGTTAAATACTGTAGAATCCTCCATTCCAAAGATACATTTTTTGCAACTTTATTTTTATTAGGGTGAAGAACTACTTTTCAAAGGTGAAACACAAGAATGCCTTTTAGGAGTTTTTCCTAAAAGTAATTGATCCTGACCAGGTCTGAGATTTACTGGATTCATATGCTGTTGTTCTCATAAATGTTACATCCATAAAATGAAGTTCTTAGAAGTAATATTTGAGTTCTCCATTGACTACTGATTACACCATCAATGCCTTCCAGCCCTGGCAGCACAGGGAGGAAGGAAGAATTGCTGGGATGCTTGCATCACCACAGGGCAAGAGGTCCTCAAATTTTACTACTTTATCTTTAAGTAAGACTTCATAGATTGGCTGACTTTTCATCCATTCTGCTAACTCTGCCAGTGAGTTCCTCTGTAGTGACAGCTAAAGGCACTCATGGAAAATACTTAACCAAGGGTAAAGGCAGAAGTCATCTACTACGGAAGGAGAGCATGTGTCTACCTCAGGCCTGAGTCTTTTTTTTTTTTTTTTTTGGCGGTACGCGGGCCTCTCACTGTTGTGGCCCCTCCCGTTGCGGAGCACAGGCTCCGGACGCGCAGGCTCAGCGGCCATGGCTCACGGGCCCAGCCGCTCCGCGGCATGTGGGATCTTCCCGGGCCGGGGCACGAACCCGTGTCCCCTGCATCAGCAGGCGGACTCTCAACCACTGCGCCACCAGGGAAGCCCAGGCCTGAGTCTTTTGACGGATCTTTTTGTGATTGATGGTGGTGGTGGTGACAATGGTTGAGCTTTTTGTTCATGTTGTTGCTTAATTTTTCAACCATTACTAGGAAATAATTGTGCAGTGAGTGCTTGATTTTAATTCTGGCAGGCAAAAGAACATAACTAAGGACTTTTCCCAAGGAATGCTTTGAGATCTTTATGTCAATTTGTGGTATGACTTATACACTTTTCAATTAAAGATTCTTAAAGGAAGACAAGCTTATTTATAGGTTTGAATCAGTCTTATAGAACAATAGGTTTTCAACTGGGATCCGCAGCCCACCCGCATCAGAAACATGTGGTTTGTGTTTACGTGAAAAACGCAGACTCTAGGCCTCACACCAAGGAAACCTCTGGGGATTGGAGCCCAGGAAGGAGTTTCTGTAATCTCCACAGCTGATTCTGAGGCACTCTAAATGTAAGAACTGCCCTTTAGTACTTTTAGATAAGGGGATTGTTACAAAATGACAAGAGGGTAGATCATTCTTTTAAACTTAGACTTCAAGCATTAGACAGTGAGGTGAGCTCTTCGTGACAGTTTGTCTTTCCTATTCCCCACTCAGCCTAGGGACTCGTGCAGAAATTAGAGACAAAGTAGGGGGAAAAAATCGTATTTCTTTGTACACATTTTTTTTGAATTTTATTTATTTTTTATACAGCAGGTTCTTATTAGTCATCAATTTTACACACAGCAGTGTATACATGTCAATCCCAATCTCCCAATTCATCACACCCCCACCCCCACCCCCCGCCACTATCCCCGCTTGGTGTCCATAAGTTTGTTCTCTACATCTGTGTCTCAATTTCTGCCCTGCAAACCAGTTCATCTGTACCATTTTTCTAGGTTCCACATATATGCGTTAATATACGATATTTGTTTTCCTCTTTCTGACTTACTTCACTCTGTATGACAGTCTCTAGATTCATCCACGTCTCTACAAATGACCCAATTTCATTCCTTTTTATGGCTGAGCAATATTCCATTGTATATACGTACCACATCTTCTTTATCCATTCGTCTCTCGATGGGCATTTAGGTTGCTTCCATGACCTGGCTATTGTAAATAGTGCAGCAATGAACATTGGGGTTCATGTGTTTTTTTGAGTTATGGTTTTCTCAGGGTATATGCCCAGTAGTGGGATTGCTGGGTCATACGGTAATTCTATTTTTAGTTTTCTAAGGAACCTCCATACTGTTCTCCATAGTGGTTGTATCAATTTACATCCCCACCAACAGTGCAAGAGGGTTCCTTTTTCTCCACACCCTCTCCAGCATTTGTTGTTTGTAGATATTCTGATGCTGCCCATTCTGACTGGTGTGAGGTGATACCTCATTGTAGTTTTGATTTGCATTTCTGTAATATTTAGTGATGTTGAGCAGATTTTCATGTGCATCTTGGCCATCTGTATGACTCCTTTGGAGAAATGTCTATTTAGGTCGTCTGCCCATTTTTGGATTGGGTTGTTTGTTATTTTAATATTGAGCTGCATGAGCTGTTTATATATTTTGGAGATTAATCTTTTGTCAGTTGATTGGTTTGCAAATATTTTCTCCCATTCTGAGGGCTGTCTTTTCGTCTTGTTTATGGTTTCCTTTGCTGTGCAAAAGCTTTGAAGTTTCATTAGGTCCCATTTGTTCATTTTTGTTTTTATTTCCATTACTCTAGGAGGTGAATCTAAAAAGATCTTGCTGTGATTTATGTCAAAGAGTGTTCTTCCTATGTTTTCTTCTAAGAGTTTTATAGTGTCCATTCTTATCTTTAGGTCTCTAATCCGTTTTGAGTTTATTTTTGTGTATAGAGTATGGTGTTAGGGAGTGTTCTAATTTCATTCTTTTACATGTAGCTGTCCAGTTTTCCCAGCACCACTTATTGAAGAGACTGTCTTTTCTCCATTGTATATCCTTGCCTCCTTTGTCATAGATTAGTTGACCATAGGTGTGTGGGTTTATCTCTGGGCTTTCTATCCTGTTTCATTGATCTATATTTCTGTTTTTGTGCCAGTACCATACTGTCTAGATTACTGTAGCTTTCCAGTATACTCTGAAATCAGGGAGTCTGATTCCTCCAGATCTGTTTTTTTCCCTCATAGCTTTAGCTATTCGGGGTCTTCTGTGTCTCCATACAAATTTTAAGATTTTTTGTTCTAGTTCTGTAAAAAATGCCATTGGTGATTTGATAGGGATTGCATTGAAACTGTAGATTGCTTTAGGTAGTATAGTCATTTTCACAATATTGATTCCTCCAATCCAAGAACATGGTATATCTCTCCATCTGTTGGTATCATCTTTAATTTCTTTCATCAGTGTCTTATAGTTTTCTGCATACAGGTCTTTTGTTTCCCTAGGTAGGTTTATTCCTAGGTATTTTATTCTTTTTGTTACAATGGTAAATGGGGGTGTTTCCTTAATTTCTCTTTCAGATTTTTCATCATTAGTGTATAGGAATGCAAGAGATTTCTGTGCATTAATTTTGTATCCTGAAACTTTACCAAATTCATTGATGAGCTCTAGTAGTTTTCTGGTGTCATCTTTAGGATTCTCTATGTATAGTATCATGTCATCTGCAAATAGTGACAGTTTTACTTCTTCTTTTCCAATTTATATTCCTTTTATTTCTTTTTCTTCTCTGATTGCCATGGCTAGGACTTCCAAACTATGTTGAATAATAGTGGTGAGAGTGGACATCCTTGTCTTGTTCCTGATCTCAGAGGAAATGCTTTCAGTTTTTCACCATTGAGAATGATGTTTGCTGTGTGTTTGTCGTATATGGCCTTTATTATGTTGAGGTAGGTTTCCTCTATTCCCACTTTCTGGAGAGTTTTTATCATAAATGGGTGTTGAATTTACTCAAAAGCTTTTTCTGCATCTGTTGAGATGATCATATGCCTTTTCTTCTTCAATTGTTAATATGGTGTATCACGTTGATTGATTTGCTTATATTGAAGAATCCTTGGATCCCTCGGATAAATCCCACTTGATCATGGTGTATGATCCTTTTAATGTGTTGTTGGATTCCGTTTGCTAGTATTTTGTTGAGGATTTTTGCATCTATGTTCATCAGTGATATTGGTCTGTAATTTTCTTTTTTTGTAGTATCTTTGTTTTGTTTTGGTATCAGGGTGATGGTGGCCTCATACAATGGGTTTGGGAGTGTTCCTCCCTCTGCTATATTTTGGAAGAGTTTGAGGAGGATAGGTGTTAGCTTTTCTCTAAATCTTTGATAGAATTCACCTGTGAAGCCATCTGGTCCTGGGCTTTTGTTTGTTGGAAGATTTTTAATCACAGTTTCAATATTAGTGCTTGTGATTGGTCTGTTCATATTTTCTATTTCTTCCTGATTCAGTCTTGGCAGGTTGTACATTTCTATGAATTTGTCCATTTCTTTCAGGTTGTCCATTTTATTGGCATAGAGTTGCTTGTAGTAATCTCTCATGATCTTTTGTATTTCTGCAGTGTCAGTTGTTACTTCTCCTTTTTCATTTCTAATTCTATTGGAGTCTTCTCCCTTTTTTTCTTGATGAGTCTGGCTAGTGGTTTATCTATTTTGTTTATCTTCTCAAAGAACCAGCTTTTAGTTTTATTGATCTTTGCTACTGTTTCCTTCATTTCTTTTTCATTTATTTCTGATCTGATTTTTATGATTTCTTTCCTTCTGCTAACTTTGGGGTTTTTTTGTTCTTCTTTCTCTAATTGCTTTAGGTGTAAGGTTAGGTTGTTTATTCGAGATGTTTCCTGTTTCTTAAGGTAGGATTGTATTGCTATAGACTTCCCTCTTAGAACTGCTTTTGCTGCATCCCATAGATTTTGGATCATCCTGTCTCCATTGTCATTTGTTTCTAGGTATTTTTTAATTTCCTCTTTGATTTCTTCAGTGATCACTTCGTTATTAAGTAGTGTATTGTTTAGCCTCCATGTGTTTGCATTTTTAACAGATCTTTTCCTGTAATTGATATCTATTCCCAAAGCGTTGTGGTCAGAAAAGATACTTGATACAATTTCAATTTTCTTAAATTTACCAAGGCTTGATTTGTGACCCAAGATATGATCTATCCTGGAGAATGTTCCATGAGCACTTGAGAAAAATGTGTATTCTGTTGTTTTTGGATGGAATGTCCTATAAATATGAATTAAGTCCATCTTGTTTAATGTATCATTTAAAGCTTGTGTTTCCTTATTTATTTTCATTTTGGATGATCTGTCCATTGGTGAAAGTGGGGTGTTAAAGTCCCCTACTATGAATGTGCTACTGTCAATTTCCCCTTTTATGGCTGTTAATATTTGCCTTATGTATTGAGGTGCTCCTATGTTGGGTGCATAAATATTTACAATTGTTATATATTCTTCTTGGATCAGTTCCTTGATCATTATGTAGTGTCCTTCTTTGTCTCTTCTAATAGTCTTTATTTTAAAGTCTATTTTGTCTGATATGAGAATTGCTACTCCAGCTTTCTTTTGATTTCCATTTGCATGGAATGTCTTTTTCCATCCCCTCACTTTCAGTCTGTATGTGTCCCTAGGTCTGAAGTGGGTCTCTTGTAGACAGCATATATATGGGTCTTGTTTTTGTATCCATTCAGCTAGTCTGTGTCTTTTGGTGGGAGCATTTAATCCATTTCCATTTAAGGTAATTATCAATATGTATGTTCCTATTCCCATTTTCTTAATTGTTTTGTGTTTGTTATTGTAGGTCTTTTCCTTCTCTTGTGTTTCTTGCCTATAGAAGTTCCTTTACCATTTGTTGTAAAGCTGGTTTGGTAGTGCTGAACTCTCTCAGCTTTTGCTTGTCTGTAAAGGTTTTAATTTCTCCAGCAAATCTGAATGAGATCCTTGCTGGGTAGAGTAATCTTCGTTGTAGGTTTTTCTCCTTCATCACTTTAAATATGTCCTGCCAGTCCCTTCTGGCTTGTACTGTTTCTGCTGAAAGATCAGCTGTTAACCTCATGGGGATTCTCTTGTGTGTTATTTTTCCCTTGCTGTTTTTAATATGTTTTCTTTTTATTTAATTTTTGACAGTTTGATTAATATGTGTCTTGGTGTGTTTCTCCTTGGATTTATCTTGTATGGGACTCTCTGTGCTTCCTGGACTTGATTAACTATTTCCTTTCCTATATTAGGGAAGTTTTCAACTATAATCTCTTCAAATATTTTCTCAGTCCCTTTCTTTTTCTGTTTTTCTTCTGGGGCCCCTATAATTCAAATGTTGGTGCATTTAATGTTGTCCCAGAGGACTCTGAGACTGTCCTCAGCTCTTTTCATTCTTTTTTCTTTATTCTGCTCTGCAGTAGTTATTTCCACTATTTTATCTTCCAGGTCACTTATCCGTTCTTCTGCCTCAGTTATTCTGCTATTGATCCCTTCTAGAGTATTTTTAATTTCATTTATTGTGTTGTTCATCGTTGCTTGTTTCCTCTTTAGTTCTTCTAGGTCCTTTTTAAATGTTTCTTGCATTTTCTTTATTCTATTTCCAAGATTTTGGATCATCTTTACTATCATTATTCTGAATTCTTTTTCAGGTAGACTGCTTATTTCCCCTTCATTTGTTAGGTCTGGTGGGATTTTATCTTGCTCCTTCATCTGCTGTGTGTTTTTCTGTCTTCTGATTTTGCTTACCTTACTGTGTTTGGGGTCTCTGGAGCTCCTTTAAGCAGCACTCTTAATCCCTCTCCTCTCACACCAGGAAACAAAGAGGGAAGAAAAAGTCTCTTGCCTCTTCGGCAGGTCCAGACTTTTCCCTGGACTCCTTCCTGGCTAGCCGTGGCGCACTAACCCCCTGCAGGCTGTACTCATGCCACCAACCCCAGTCCTCTCCCTGTGCTTCGACCGAAGCCCAAGCCTCAGCTCCCAGCCGCGCCTGCCCCGGCGGGTGAGCAGACAAGCCTCTCAGGCTGGTGAGTGCCAGTCGGCCCTGATCCTCTGTGCGGGAATCTCCCTGCTTTGCCCTCCGCACCCCTGTTGCTGTGCTCGCCTCCCTGGCTCCAAAGCTTCCCCCTCCGCCACCCACAGTCTCTGCCCACAAAGGGGCTTCCTAGCATGTGGAAACATTTCCTCCTTCACAGCTCCCTCCCACTGGTGCAGGTCCCGTCCCTATTCTTCTCTGTTTATTCTTTTTTGTTTTGCCCTACCCAGGTATGTGGCGGGTTTCTTGCTTTTTGGGTGGTCTGAGGTCTTCTGCCAGCATTCAGTGGGTGTTCTGTAGGTGTTGTTCCACGTGTAGATGTATTTCTGATGTATCTGCGGGGAGGAAGGTGATCTCCACATCTTACTCTTTCGCCATCTTACCCGAGACCTGTAAAGCTTTTGATTTCTCCATCGAATCTGAATGTGATCCTAGCCGGGTAGAGTAATCTTTGTTGTAGGTTCTTCCCTTTCATCACTTTAAATATATCATGCCACTGCCTTCTGCTTTGTAGAGTTTCTGCTGAGAAATCAGCTGTTAACCTTATGGGAGTTCCCTTGTATGTTATTTGTTGTTTTTCCCTTATTGCTTTCAATAATTTTTCGTTGTCTTTAATTTTTGCCAATTTCATTACTATGTGTCTCAGTGTGTTTCTCCTTGGGTTTATCCTGTATGGGACTCTCCACACTTCCTGGACTTGGGTGGCTATTTCCCTTCCCATGTTAGGGAAGTTTTTGACTATAATCTCTTCAAATATTTTCTCGGGTCCTTTCTCTCTCTCTTGTCCTCCTGGGACCCCTATAATGCGAATGTTGTTGCATTTAATGTTGTCCCAGAGGTCTCCTAGGCTGGTTCATTTCTTTTCCTTCTTTTTTCTTTATTCTGTTCCGCAGCAGTGAATTCCACCATTCTGTCTTCCAGGTTACTTATCCGTTCTTCTGCCTCAGTTATTCTGCTATTGATTCCTTCTAGTGTATTTTTCATTTTAGTTATTGTATTGTTCATCTCTGTTTGTTTGTTCTTTAATTCTTCTAGGTCTTTGTTAAACATTTCTTGTATCTTCTTGATCTTTTCCTCCATTCTTTTTCTGAGGTCCTGGATCATCTTCACTATCATTATTCTGAATTCTTTTTCTGGAAGCTTGCCTCTCTTCACTTCATTTAGTTGTTTTTCTGGGGTTTTATCTTCTTCCTTCATCTGGTACATAGCCCTCTGCCTTTTCATTTTGTCTATCTTTCTGTGAATGTGGTTTTTGTTCCACAGGCTGCAGGATTGTAGTTCTTCTTGCTTCTGCTGTCTGCCCTCTGGTGGATTAGGCTATCTCCACATTTTGTTTTAATAGCCACCAAAAAGGTTGTTTCATTTCCTCTCACTGACCCTGTCCACTATTTATGTAACCCTTCAACATATCATTATAGCAACATATATAAATATATATCACACATTTATTCACACATATGCATATTCTAAAGCACTGCAAAGACACAGACTAGGCTTTAGCACAACTGAGGTCTGCTCACATTTCACTTAAAAATTATCACTGGTTCGTTTACAGAAGACTTTCAATGGGCTTGGATTTTTGGATTTGTTGTTTCCCTGGTGTCACTTCTGTCATCCCCAGTGTCTGTCTCCTCTAAGTTGGCTGTCTTAGTGAAGCAGTCATCTGAACACCAGGACACGAAGACCTCTACCATCACCCTGTTTGTATGTTTCCATGAACCAAGGCACAGCCCTGGCATTTCCCTACCCCACGAATGGCCAAAGATTCAGTGTAGCAACAAACGTTCATTTTGATTCAAGGTTTTGTACATTCCATCCATCATTCTGCTAAACCAGCCAGCATATTATGAGAAAAGCCTGAATATTACAGTATTCTGTTAGAATGCAGGTGAGTTATTCCCCAGAATCTGTGGGGGAAAGAGGTGTTTAACTTTTTATTCAGACTTGCAAGAGGATACTGTGGTGACGATCTACCAGGTCAGGGAGATCTTGGCTGATGGCTCAGGAAAGCAAACCAAGGCAGGTACATAAGACACAACCTGAGGCCTCCTGGAATATTCTTCTTAAAATATCCTATTGTTCCACTCGTGATGTTTTTGTCCCCATGGTAGTATTGGATACTGGATTATTATCAAACACAGGATGATCTGCTTAATGTTTCCGGCCCTGTCTGAATTTATCCATAGGAAATCGTACTGTTCTTGAGGAAGAGGAAGACCAAGACCTTATCTGTTCTAGGTAACTATGAAGAAACATGGGTCTTAATTCAGCAGTGACATCTGGTCATCTCAGATGCAGGGAAATCTGAAAGTGCTGAATATGCCTATTTCTTCCATTCTGACAACCACAAAGTGTCCCTTTTAATAATGTTGTCTGCTTTCACTGCGGTACTTGTATAGGCCCCTTTATGAATCCCTCTCAATTATAGTAACCTACAGTCAGTTGATGCAGGGGTACTAATCAGCCACCCGATTTCTTGCAGTCTCCTGTTCTCTCCTTTCTATTAAAACCAGCGTGAGATACATATCTGCCTCTGCCTGTTTGGCCTTACCACACTGGCAGGTATTTGATGGCAAGGAAAGGAACGAGAGAAAAAATTCGTATCACATCTCAGTATTAGAGAAATTGGCCTTGAAGACACAGGACTTCTAGGAGCCCATTAGGCTGCTAGAGCCTGTTCACTTGGCTGCTACATGTAAATTTCACCAAAAACTTATGCTATTGTTGAAGCCGCCTTTACAGTTTCTAAGGGCGTGCATGATGTGACTGCTGTGTACTGGGGTAGTTCAGTCTCCTTCCTCCTGGGCTCGTTTCTGATCAGTGCTCAGAGCATGTCATGCTCACTTTCTCCCCCTCCCTCTCTCTCCTTTTCCCTTTGCAAGCACCCGCCGGCCCCAGATAGGAAAGGATTTTTATACCTCCCTTTATGGGGACTTCCCATTTCTTTTCTGTGACTGTTAGGCAGCTAGCTACAGATGAGCAGCAGGGGAAGGCAGAGGTGGAGACTCAGGATATATTGTGCATTGTGTCCAAGTGAGTCATGTGTGAGGGTGCATAGGTGTGTGCTTGTATAGGCTAAGCATGGAGTCCAGAGTATAAAATAGTACCTCCCCTTCCCACAATAATGAAATTTAGTGTTTCCTTTTCTACTGTTAAAATGCAACTTGCAGTTCGCTATTCACTAAATGGATTTCCCTAACGGGTTCAGAACTGCAGATTCAACAAATTGATTTTTTTTTCACTTAATTTTTTCCTTATGCAAAAACCCCATAATGAATCTTAGGCCTCATTCTCCTATGTTTATCCTTTTTCATGCGCTTCTATGCACTAGCATAAAAGAGTAGGAGAGACTCTTTCTTTGGGAAAAGTTTGAGAAGAAAGTGATGAGAATCTAGTATAACTAAAACTAATGCTTTTTCACTTTTACTTCAGAGTTTTGTTTTTCTATATGTTGAGAATATTCCTAGAAATGCCCTAAGGTGGATCCATCATGAAGTTACCTTTCTAGAATGTTGGTGTCCATGGGATGCAAATGGGTTGGGCCACAGTTACACTCCCTGCTCTCTTTTTGCTAATTTCATTTTGAGTTTCCTGTTTTTCCATTTGTTCCTCAGCCCCTTTGGAGAAGGATTTCTCTGCAAAGCCTTATTCCTGTCCAGGAGGGTGACCAAACAACCTCCATTAACTGTTGACACCTCCAGATTGGAGCCTTTCCTCTCCCTTCCCCCAAATATATGGAAAGGGCCTGTGGCCTGGGTTCTAGGGCCAGGGTTGTCAATAACAGGCCACGTGGTTTTAGTTAGTCCCTAGCCCCTTGGAAACATAGCTCCTCATCTGTAAAAGGTGGAACTAGACTTGGAAACATTCTGAGGTTCCTGTTGGCTCTCACATTCCAGGGCTTTCCCTGTAGCCTGCCCCTCCTCCTCAGAAGGCAGGGACGTAGAGATAGAAGAGGGTGTGTTTCTCTACCAAGGATCCTCTGCTCCCATAGCAGTCTGTTTCTGAAAGTGTACAAGGGATGCTAAGCACATCCATCCTGGTACATGTGAGAAAGTCATCATTCGGTCCAGATGAAGGGGATTCAAGAGGGACGTACGTGGCTGCTGAGGATTGGGTGGTGGGGATTCGGTTAAGGCTTTGCAGCAGCTTTGAGCTGGGATATCACCAAGCACTGGTGGGGTGAGGACAGGGGTCCCTAGATCCTGCACCACAGGCTGGATGAAAGTTTAGGGAGGTATTTCTTCTAACTCATGTACCTCACTCTCCACTTCAGCCAGCCTGTGGCTCCCACTTCAGCTCCTCCTGTCGACAGGAGCTCAGCCTGCCCCTGGCCTCTGTCACCATGTAGCCATCCCTCCAGGCTCAGCTATCAGCAGGACCTAACAAAACTCACATTTCATCTCTCTCTCTCCCTCTCTCTCCTCTCTCTCTCTCTCTCTCTGTCTTTCACAGATACCAATTACTTTAGGAACTAAGAAAAGATATCGCCAATTTGGAAGAAACCGCATTATAAAATGTACCTTTTCCATTTGATGAAAATAAATCTGCAGCAGCAAGTCAAGTTAAAGCCCAAATAGAACCCTGGAGGGATCCTTTCCTGAGAATCAACCTTACAACCAACAACTACTCTCCACACTCCAAGACACAGATCTGATGGAAGAAATCCCAGTTATCAGCCTCCAAGGGTGATTCATTGATAAGAAGACTGATGCTTTGATGGACACACAGTTTGGAGAGACCTTAACTCTTGCTCGTCTCAATGTTCATTCTCCACACACCGGCATCAGGAGCAACTGGAAGAAGGCAACATGTCAACCCGGTCATTCTTTGCCACTAAATGGACTGTACTAGGATCTGAGGGCATTAACTATGCAGTGTTCTTGCTGAAACTGTTTAGCCTGAGTTTCATCATGAGGTAGTTATCAGATGACTGCAGAATTTAGGCCATTGAACAAGACAAGTGGCCTGTCTTTCTTCAAACAGTCAACGTCTCCACAAATAAGACAACAAAAAGGAGAATAGGTGTTTTGGATTCCCAAGGACTAAAAAGATTGTGTCAGTATATTTCTTTAGTCCTTTGGAACCCAAAACCTCTCCTCAGCTTTCTGTGGTTGTCTTCAATGGTGGTGACATTGACTTGCTTGCAGAGGACAGGTCAGTTGTCTGGCTCAAGGGTCTACATTTTGCAGTTGTCTGATCATTTCCTCAAGGGTTCAGTTGAACCCTTTTTGCCAAGAACACCACTTACTGCATGCTGTGTGCTTCCAAGCACAGCCCCTTTGGAGACTAAGAGTGTCCACTGTGCCTGTCACCACTACTGTCATTTTAGCATTGGACACTTTGTTATGCACGGGTCATGAGATCCGTTCACTGGAAAGACATGTTTTCTGTCTATAATCAGTAACTTGATTAGCAGTACTTTGAGAGTTTATGAATATCTTGTTCCGTGATGCTCTTTCTCTAAATATTTTACCATCCCTTATTGTTCCCTCATGTATGTCAATTATCATACTTGTGTTTGTGCCCTGGACATTTTCTAATTCAATCATTCTGTAAACTTGTATTCCTGGCCTTGTGCTGTGGAAAAGACAATCCATACCCCTTCCATATCACTAAAAGTGTTTTTGAGTTTCACTGTGGACTCATGCGTTTTTAAAATTCAGTGTTATAATCCATTATTATCGTGATTGATTTTAGTGGGTATAGACATAATATAAATATTCTTGTTTCTCCTATTCATCTTTATATCTTAAACTCTCCCACATTTTTTAAGCTATATTTACCATTTGTAGGCGATTGTATTTCTGTGTTTGTTTTCTGTGTTATTTTATTTTATTTGTGTGTGTGTGTGTGTTTGGTATTTACAAAGGACTGGCTAAATGCACTAATTTTAGCTAGTGCACTAAAATTTTTGACCCCTTAGTCCCTGAGTATGTTGTCACATTTCTAATATTTGGAATATAAGTTTTAAATGACATCTCTCAACTTCAACTTTTACCACTGTGATGATCAAGGACATTATTCTACTTTTCTCTTTTCTTCTGTCTTTACCTACCACTTCTTACAGTATTATTTCAACCCAATCAAATGTATACCCTTTACATTCGATTTTTCCCACCTTGTCCCCACCTCTTTTTTTTTTTTTTTTTTTAATGAGGGAACCGGCAAGGTAGAGGTAGGAGCTGGAGGGGCCCACCGGGCCCTTTATACACCCTAGTGGCACAGGATGGCTGCCCCACCCTGGGAGTGCCAGCAGCCTCCCTGCAGAGGCCCGAGGGTATGCCCAGGCTGCCCCCAGAGCAGGGCCCATGACACACTGGCTTAAATCTACAATTACATATATTCAATGATGACCAGCTGTACAAAACTCAAAAGTTTCCTCAGTCAGCTCTTGATGAGTAGAGTTCATCCTTAAAGATTCCTCATGATGGAGTAAGGACTCCCTAAGTTTCGCATATTTAATACTTGTTTTCTATTGCTTTGATACATGGACAGCTTGACTGAATATACATGACTTGACCATAATGAATTTACTGATTTTTTAAAAAACATCTTGCTTTGCATGTTCTATTGAGATGTAGAATGTAACTTTCTCTCCATTGAGGGCAAAGGGAGGCCTGGAGCTTCACAGAAAAAAATTTTTTTTTTAATCTTAAAAATAAATAAAGTAATTAAACAAAATAAAATCTTTTAGCTCTAACAGGATAGGTCTTAGAGTTGACCATTCCAGTTCTATTTCTCCCAGGTCTCTATGACTTTCTCTCTGATCCTTTCTCATTATCTTTTATTCATTACTATTCTGTTTGATGCTTTCATTTTTTCGTTCAATGTCCCTTCTAATTTCAGACAAATATGATCCCTTATGTACTTTGTCATTTAGCCTCTTTTCCAGAGACTTTTCTTTTCCTTCAATTTTTTCTAATCTCTGCCAATTCTAATTTCTCATTTCTTCTTTCTTGTCTACTTCTATTTTGTGTTGTGTATTTGTTATGTGAAGTTTTGGGGCTTTTCCCCGTGTGTGTGTGTGTGTGTGTGTGTGTGTGTGTGTGTGTACAAATGCTTTGTTCACAAACACTTAATTCAGATACAGATGCCGTTTTACACTTTTCCTATGTTTTGTGATGGATTTTGAAGGGAATTTTTTCATGACCTGAAATTTTTAACTATTTATGTTTTTTATCCTGTCATCTTAGAATAAATGTCTGTTGTATGATTTTTATTTTAACATGACTGGGTCTACTTGAACGAGAAACAGCAGTTTCTAGGTAGGAACAGTTCTAGGTAGGAACAGATTAGTGCTTTGAGTGGCTTAGTCGATTTCTTAGTTCTAGATCTGTCTTGTGCAATTATTTTAGCAGATGTAAGGTTTTGGGGAAAGGCATGGTGTGTCTCCTGATTCTGGGATTCTGTTTCTTCCAGTAGGACCTTTAACTTCTGCCAGTTACTTCATTCTTTCTCTTCACCACAAGCTTCCAAAGGATGCTACCTTCATCTAGGTCTCACACTTGATCCCAGTAATTGTGCCTCCTCAAAATTGTCACCCTCTGGTTCTCTGCACTGTCAAACCCAACCCCTTCCTGTCAATTCCCCAGACACCAGAGCTATATACCACCAGGTCTTAGGCATCCTC
Source organism: Delphinus delphis (assembly GCF_949987515.2). Taxonomy (NCBI): domain Eukaryota; kingdom Metazoa; phylum Chordata; class Mammalia; order Artiodactyla; family Delphinidae; genus Delphinus; species Delphinus delphis. The sequence continues at coordinate 105,847,632 of NC_082683.1, read as the reverse complement.
TGAGTTTATCCACATGCTCTTTCTGTGAGTAATTTTACCTGGGTTCCCTCCTGAGTATGTCCTCCTTGCTGTCCTCTCCTTTATATGCAGAGTCTTTGCTGATCCCTCTACTGCTGTGTGGCTCCAAGACCTGGGTGAAAACAAACCAGTTGGAATCCACAGTGTTCTCTGGCCTCTGGTTGTTTAGGGCAGGGTTATGAGTGGTGTCTTTGACTCTCTATGTTAAGTCTCTAGCCCTCTGAAATATGTGTTGGTAGATTCAGCTGCCGTTATCCTAGGTGGATCTGTGGTCTCCTATCATTCTTTTTCAAATGAAGAATTTCAATAGTACACAAAATTGACAGAATTATATAATAGAACATCCCCATCTTTGTCAGCCACGTTCAACATTTATCAACTTATGGCTGAAATTGTTTTACTACAATTCCACCCACTTATCTTTTCCTGTTATTTAAAGCAAATCTCAGACATCATATTTCATCTGTAATTATGCCAGTATGTTTCCCTAAATGAAGACTCTTTCTGAAAGTATTATCATAGCACTACAATTATTCATAAATCAATTTAAAATCTTTAATATCATAAAAATAGTGTTCAAATTCCCAGTTATTGTTTTCAAGTTAGTATCCTTTCTTGGGAGCCAAATAAAATCCACAAATTGTAATCAGTAGGATATGTGTTTAAGTCTTTACATATATGTTTACCCTCAGTTCCTTCCTTCCTTCCTTCCCTCCTTCCTTCCTTCCTTCCTCTCTCTCTCTTGCTCCAGCTCTCTCTTGGTCTCTTGCTGTCATTTTTTTTTTTTTAAATCATTCATTTGTTGAGGAAACTGAGCTGTTTGTTCTGTAGCATTCCTGCAGTCTAAATTGAATACCTGGGTGTACTTTCATAAATTCTCTTGTCCTCCATATTTCCTTTTTGGTGGTAGAATCTAGAGCAATGCTGTAATAAAAGAAAACACAAGGCACATATGTAATTTAAATTTTACTAGTAGCCACACTGCAAGCTAAAAAAGTATAATCACACAATAATATAAATATGACCTATTCAATACATAGCTAGTTAATGCTACACAGTAAAGGAAATATAATTCTACCAGTTTTAAAGCTGTGTTTAATAGAAAAATATTGTGCATGTCTTCAGTTTTTAAGTTTACATTCACATGAATTATAAATGAAATATAATTAAAATCTAGTTCCTCAGTCCTACTAGCTACATTCTAAGTGTTCAACAGCCATATGTGTCTAGTGGTCCCTATTTTGGACCTGGCAGATACAGAGACTGATGAGATTCACGTCTGATATCTTGGCAAGACTACCTCAGAAGTGGTGTGTGCTCTCTGATCAGGAGGCACATCAAAATCCTGTGTGTTTCTTCAAATAATACTAGCAGCTCTTGGAGTTCAAGGCCTAGATCCATTAACTGATTATGTGGAGCAAAAGGGTGATGTTCCATCATCATGTATTATTTAACTGGAACACTTGTATAAAAAGAAACTTCCCCTAAATACTAAATACTGTTTAGTTATTTAGTGGTACCCTCTGTAAAGAAAACTGCAGCTTAATGAGCAATTCCCCAAGCATCTTCTGTGGTCACCAGTTAATTTCTTTTTTTTTTCCCCCGTGCTAATATGAATTCAAAGTTTCAAACACATTGAAGTATTTCAATTCATGGCAATATAGTCTTTACTGACACTCCAATTATCCTCTCTTTCAGTAGGGAAAGTGACTTTAAGCTGGCTCCTTCATTCTTTTGATAAGATCCTAATAGTCTTTGAGAACATTCCTGATATCAGTATGACAAGGTGCTTCTGTCTCATCTTGAATATTTTCTGCCTGAGTTGGACTCAGTCATTTCTCTAAGAATCTCTGGTTTCTTTTTGTGCAAAACATTATTCTCAAGTCAAATTGTGTAACCTAAAGATACTCATTGGAATTGGTTTATTTCTAGGTCTTTCCAGTGGACAGAGCTAGGAAATACTCATATTTGTATGTATTCATGTATTCACATATATCCACATTCACAATTCAAATTCAGAACTACAGGCTTTTTATTGAACGTCTATCGTACATCTGCATCTCTTTTCTCTAATACCAGTATTTTTGTTTTTAAGGACACTGGGACTAATAGAAATACGATATTTCATACAGTCTCCTTTGCTTTTTCCTACATTACATGGACAAAAGAATAAAATACTAACAATGCCAATAACAACACAATTGAAGAAAGCAGTTTTTAAATTCTGTCCCTGTCCTGGGGTACATATAAATTATTGTGTTTTATAGCCTCTTGGGAGAGTTCTTATCCATATGCTTGTTCCACAAGAGGCATACACAGGTTCATTTGTTACATTGTGCTTTCAATGTCTAGAGGCGACATTTTAAAAATTAATTTAATTTTATAATGATAAAAAAATGAATGTGGTTTCCAACTCAAATCAAACCAAACAAGGCATATTCACTATAGTCTAGCCTGGACTTAAGATGTGCACGTGTCTCAAAGGCCTGGGTGGATGTGGGTCAGGGATCCCTGGTCTCCTCAGACGCCGGAATCCTTGGCCTTCCTCCTCCTTCAGGCTGAGCTTGGGACGAGGTTTCTTGGAGTGAAGGTTCAAATCTTAGCCTAACAGCGGCTTTCCGTGTCCAATGGAGACTTAGAAGCGAGAAATTCTGAATAAAATGGGAATAAACTGGGATAGGATCCATTAATATTCGGAATAATAGGGCACCTGAATACAATACAGTACTTCCCATCCAGGTCTGGAACCCTCGACCCGAAAGCTAAGACGCTGTCACCCTGGCTGCTCAGCGACGTCACAGCCCCGCACCGCGACCCTTTACTCACAGGGATCAGCGCGCAGTTACAAGACGTGCGGTGTGAAGCCCCCTCGCGAGGCAGGACTCAGTGGGCGCAGCCTCTGCCTTTTACCCCTGAGACTCAGGGTGACCCGACGAGGGGGAGCCACCGGCTCGGTCCCTGCGCCCCTGGGCGGCGGGGCCGGGGCCTCCGGTGGCCAGCGACGGGCAGAGTCGCCAGGGTCCAGCGGGGACCCCGCGGGCTCGTCCCCCCACCTGCCCGCCATGGCGTCCGCGTGGAGCGCGCCGCTTGGAGCAGCCGCTTGGAGCAGCTTGGAGCTCCTCATCAGGAGGAGGTGGCAGAGCGCGGGGGACGCGGCTGCGAGGCGTGGGCGGCGGCAGGAGGGTCGCGGGTCCGGGGAACCTCCTTCTCGTGACCCAGACGGTCGGGTCCGAGAGCAGGACTGAGGAGGACGCGAGGGCGGGAAAGCGCGTCCACGCAGCGCGCCTCTGAGGCGCGAGTTCGCTTTCGGGAGGAGACCGAGTAAAAGACGGCTGGGCGCTGCCTAAAGAGAAAGGTCCCACCGAGATTTGAACTCGGATCGCTGGATTCAGAGTCCAGAGTGCTCACCATTACACCATGGAACCCGCTGCCAGGCATCCTGCTGCTCCCGCCACTGAACCTGGCTGCGCACAGCCCCGAGAGCCCAGGAGCTGCCTCCCGCCGGGCGCTCTCGTCACTCCGCCCCGAGTCCGCTTCCTCCGGGACGCCAGGAGGCGCCTGACTCGCCTGCCCTCGGCCGTCTCTTCAGGTTAGTTTGTCGTGGAATGAGATGAACTCCATTCGGGGTGAGCTACAGGGAAGGGCTTTTAGGGCTCCCCCAAATCCACCTGCTCTGCCGGCATTTCTAGAGTTTTCTGCTCTGAGGTAAAATTCCCGCGAGGAAAAAAAAAAAGGTTCCTTTCCTCTTCTTTCCAAGTGTCCTATTCCCGCTGCCCTGGGAGCTCTGAAGACCCTCAGAACAGCCCCGGGACTTCGTGGGATGTCCCCTCCCTGGGACCCCAGGTCCAAGGGTAGAATCGCTGGGTGCTGGGGGCTTTGCCGGGGGATCCGGCCGCACACGTCGCACTGCAAGCGCCCAGGGCGGCTCATGGCCTGCCCGGTTATGTGACACAAGGTCCTCTGCTGAAGGCGCGGTGAGGCCAAACAAAAGGAAATGCTGGAGGAAGGTATATTGCAGGGCCACGCACGGAGAAAGGGGACTCCTGCTCAAAAGACAAACTCCCTGATAGGTTGTGAGGCAGGAGATAGATGGGCTCCAGGCTACACGTTTAAAAGTGCCCTCCTGTTCACACTTCCTGGGGTGAGAAGAAGATGGGCTCCAGGCCCGACATTCATCACCAGTCCCCTGTTTACATTTACTGAAGCAAGAGACAAACGGGCTCCAGGAATACATATTTATGACCTGACTCCTGTCTATATTTCGAGATCTGTACCTGAATATAAAAGCCAGCAACAGGGCTTTCCTGGGGCGCAGTGGTTGAGAGTCCTGCCGATGCAGGGGACGCGGGTTCGTGCCCCGGTCCGGGAAGATCCCATATGCCGCGGAGCGGCTGGGCCCGTGAGCCATGGCCGCTGAGCCTGCGCGTCCGGAGCCTGTGCTCCGCAACGGGAGAGGCCACAACAGTGAGAGGCCCGCGTACCACAAAAAAAAAAAACAAAACAAAAAATCCCAGCAACAGAAATAGGGTAAATAACCAGACACTGGATATTTTTATGGCAGGGACAGAGTGGGACTAAACCCTATTAAAAGAGCAAGTGGTCATCCATTTCCCATCCTTGGGGCAAGGGAAACATTGCACCTTGGGGGGTCAAAAAGGAGGGGGCACCACCCCATAATATGTGATGCTAAAGCCATGTAATGCTAAGGCCTCTGGGCTGTAATCCGTCTTGGAAAAAAAGTTGCTCACGTGTGTTGGGGAGCGTCCTAGGGCAGGTCAGGTGTGGAAAAAGAAACCAGATAATTGGCCAAAGGTAAACAAAGACCTGGAAGAACTGCAGTATATAAATGACTTAACGGCCTCTTTACTGCGCTCCTCCTCATTAGGGAGGACGTCCACGCCCACACCCTTCCTCTCTGGGTGGGCATCTCTGCCTTGCTTCTATCTTCACTAAACAGTTTCTCTGTGTGCTCTCCCACTTGTTGTGCTATGTCTCTAATAATAAACTTTGTACCTGTTTCTACAGTTTTACCTCCATGAGAAATTCATTTTTCACTGGGGGCAAGAGCCAGGGGGCGTGGTGGCTAAGATTCCTAGTTTTCATCCAGGCTACCCAGGTGCAATTCCTGGGCAGGGAATTAAGATCTTGCTTCACGCCCCCCACTCACTGCTGCCTCTCAGAGATCAGTTTCAGGGAAGAGTTTTTATAGGCAAAATTTGGGGTGCGGGGGTGGCTGCAGAGTGTGTGACCTTCCTCTGACTTGGTGGTGGTGAGGTGACAGGGTGGTGTTCTAGGAATCTCAGCCTCTGGTTCCAACCAATCTGGGGTCCAGGTCCTTGCACCCACTGTGAATTTACCATCCTCCCGACCCGGGTGGGTCCCTAGTTCCTGTAGAAGACCTCAAGAGACCTGTATCAGATAGTTATGTATATTCCTTGAGGAGGAAACTGCACCCTGCCCCGTGGCTGCATTATTGTTTCTTGACAGCCTTTCCTTTGTTTCTGCATTTCCTCAGTCCTCTCATTAGTAACTATTTGAATCTGCGCTTGGGAACTCCGTGAGGAGGCTGAAACCTTTTTCCTACAAACAAGAAATGGGGGACATGGAAAGGCTTTTGTACATGGGAGAGACCCACAGGGTCCTGCTCAATTTCAGTGCCCCGTTTTCTTTGATACTTCTCAGTCTTGAGAGGAACAAAGGTGTCAGACAAGAAAAGGAATAATATTTTTGATAGGTTAAAAATAAACTCCCCAGAGGAACTTGTTAAGGGGATGTGGTTTCAAGGTGTGGTCAGGTGTAATCCTATTATAGGATTTGGGCTTTAGCTGGGTGATTTGTGGGAAGATGGGAGGAAGCAGGGTTTGCTCCATATTGAATACTGTTAGCATGGGCAATTCTATGATTGGAATAAGAAAGTAACAGTCATTTCCTTATGAAAAGAGGAAGATGTTTAAAGTTTTGTAGGTTGCACAGTGACCTTGTTTTTCTCTGTGACTGGACAAAATTCTGAGGTAGCCTGTCTGAAGTTGATATTCTGTATCTGACATTGTTTATTTCCAACATGAGAAAAAATCAGTCAGGCTGTGAAATCCCTATAACAGAGAACAAGAAAAGAGAGCACTCTGGTCTTTTAAGCTGTAGGTGCAAACCTGACTGGGTATCAGAGTGACTTTAACAAAGTTTCTGGAATTTTCTGTAGCTCAATTTCTCACTTAAAAATGGGACAAATAGGAGTTCTTCCTACGTGGGTTGTCCTAGGTTTTAAATGAGAAGTGCAGGTACAGCATTAAGCCCAGTGCCTAGCACATAGTAAATACTCAATACATGTTAGCTTTTATCAGTCCATCACTCTCAGCATTTTTATCATCTGCCTTATTCTTTTAAATAACTGCAGACCCTTTCAGGGTATGAATGGATTATTATAAATAAATGTTCTCCAGTTGATGGACATGAAATTGACTCCAGTGTTTATTTATACACATAATACTGCAGGGGACATCTACCTGTCTATATCTAATCCAGTAATATCTTGGTATACTCCGGGGATTGGTTCCAGGACCCCCGTTCATACTGCAGATGCTCAAGTTCGTTATATAAAGTGGTGTAGTGTTTGCATGTAACCTATGCACATCTTCCTGTATACTTTAAATCATCTCTAAATTACTTAAGTTAAACACCTAATACTATGTAAATTCTAGGCAAATGTAACAGGGAAGAGCCAATTTTGACTCCATGTTGGATCTGTTTCTTTGACTTTAGCCTTTGCTTTTAGTTGCTTTTGTTATTATAATCATACATAATGGCCTGACTCAGGGAACTCTACCCAGCTGTGAATGGCTGCAAGAAAGAAGAAATTAACACATCCCCTCCCTGAGGCTGGCCATTCCAGATGTTTTGCAAGACTGATGGTCTTTTTACTTCCTCACAGCTTCTCCCTCTCTGATTCTATAAAAGAAATGGGCATCCAGACCCCGATAAGATAGTTATTTTGAGACACTAGTCTGCCATTTTCTCATTCGGCGGGCTTTCCAAATAAAGTCATATTCCTTGCCTCAACACCTTGTCTCTGATTTATTGGCCTGTCATGAGGCGAGCAGAGCGAGCTTGGACTTGGTAAAGCAAATACGCCCAACAAATGTAAGTTTTGCTTTTGGAACTTTCTGGCAATTTTTTCTGAATATTTTAATCCATGGTTTGTTGAATTTTTGGATGACCAACCCATGGATACTGAGGGCCAACTATTTTCCATCACTGCTTGTGTATTTCTCTAATAGCTATTCCTGTAAAGGCAATTGCTCAGTTTAGAAATATACTTGTACATACATATCTAATTTTGCTAATGCCTTCCCTATTTCCTTGAAAAGATGCTTTACCAATTCATATTTCCAATCATTTATGAGAATACTCTTTTTCTTCATACTCTTGCCACACGGAATAGCTTCTGTACCTACCATTTATTTATTTTACTGCGGTACGCGGGCCTCTCACTGCTGTGGCCTCTGCCGCTGCGGAGCACAGGCTCCAGACGCGCAGACCTAGCGGGCATGGCCCACGGGCCCAGCCGCTCCGCAGCACGCGGTATCCTCCCGGACTGGGGCACGAACCCGTGCCCCCTGCATCGGCAGGCAGACTCCCAACCACTGCGCCACCAGGGAAGCCCCCTACCATTTATTTTTGCCAACAATCAACCCCTTATTGAGAGATTTCTTCAAGTGAGTTCACACTCATTGACTTAAGTGACATCCTGGAAAAGCTTAAATCCTATGATTTTTCTCTGTTCTATTTTACAACTACTCTGTTTTCTCAGGTAATCTGAGCCAAGTGCAGTGTAAATATATCACTGTTGCTTGGTGGCTGCTGTTGCCTGCTGGGTTTGATACTGAGCAGGGCCCTGTGGGGCTCCTGGGCACAAAGCCTTTCTGTGTCCCCCATTTCTTTGATTACAGGAAATAGCCTTCATTCAGGCTCCATGACCTTCCAACGGGCAGATTCAAGCAGTTGCTAATTAGGGAAGGGAGGGTATGTGAGACCAGGGAGAAACAGTCAAGAGAAACAATAGTGAAGCCTTGGGGCAAGGTCCTGGTTTTCTATCCAACAGATACACACAAAGATATAATTGAGCTGTTTTGCACATACTTGAAACCCTCTCCACGTGGAAGAAGTTAAGGATTAACGATGGTATGCTGCCCACAAGCACATAGACCCCACACCAGTTGCAACCTGAAGGTTGATGATGCTGACTCCTACTTATCTCACCACCAACCCATCAGAAGAATGTCCCCAAGTTGATCACGCCCTTTTTGAACAATTACTATAAAACTTCTCACCATCCTCTCCGGAGGTGGGGTTGGGGTGGGTGGGGCACAGTTTTTGAGGCGCTAGCCTGCTGTGTTCCCTCTGCCTGGCAAAGAAATAAAGCTACTGTTTCTCTTTCCTCCGAAACTCTCTCTCCATATTTCTATTCAGCACCGGGGTACAGAAGCCGAGATTTCACACATTCTCCTTGGAAGGAAGTCACTCTATGCAGCCTACACTTAAGGAATGGAGAGTTATGCTCCAACTCCTGAAGGGCAGAATATTTATGTAAGTTGTTTGAAATTCTTCCATATGGGAGTTTTCTCTATTCTACCCCTCTTATTATTCTATCACTTATTTATATCAGTATGGACTCAAGGGTATTTTTTATACTTTATATTATAGTCCAATACTAGGTTATTTATATTGTTGTTCAAATTGTTCCAGCTTTGGCCTTTGGAACCACTTTCAGTTGGTTCCTGTGTCCCTGTGACATACCCTCATCAGTTTGCTTTTTGAGCACTTCCTTACTTTCTGGCACTACAAGAAAGCATTTTTTTTTCTTCTATAATATAATTGGGAAAATGATATAACCTCTCAATATAATTACAGAAGCAAGATGTTGTAAATTGATGAATATTAATACACATTCATCCGTAACTAGGGCTTTGTATCTTGAATTGTTTAGAGTTCACTTTCCTATTCACATCCTACTATTACCTTGGTTTAGAATTTAACCAATGATTTTTTTTTTGGTAACCTTTCATATTATAAGTAAAATGAGAGCATCAGTGAACTTAGAATTACATGCCTTTTATTTAAAGAGGAAACTGGGGTACTTATTAGTGATAACTAGGAATTATATTATCAAAAGACTGTTAATTCAAAAAACTTCCATGCCTAAAGAGCCAAATTTATATGTTAAAAGAAGGAAATGAAAAAGAAGCGGCTTTCAATTTACTTTTGAACCAGAATAGTCTGCAGATTAAAAGATACTAGGTCCATTTTAATAGAGGATAAATCCCCAGCATCACAAGGATTATGGAAGAAAAAGACCTTCTAATACTCAAAAAGCATTTCCACAGGTGTAATTAGGCAAAATAGCAGGGAATTGTACAAATAGTTATATGATTAAGAGGAAGTTGTCATTCTCACATTTCTGGTTCTTGTATTTATTGTACCTTGGGAAAGATAAAAATTTCTAATGTTGTTCTTTCAGATGTTCAAATTTATTCTTTGGTTAAGCAATAGGCAGCAATCCCAAACTGTATTACACCGTAGCTTATTTATGAACACACTTGGCCGGTACATCCAGTAGCTTTCTTCATGAAATTCAGTGTGCCCAACAACTAACACTTAGTTTACTTCTTGGAAAGACAAGAACAGAGCAAAAGTTCTATGAGTGAGAAAACAGAATCAACAGCAGCACTTGGACGTCAACTGGAGTCCTTGGTTTTCATTTTATTTGCTTTGTTTTTCATAACTACAATGTCTGACATAAGAAGAACTGTTATAAGCAGAATACCCCCTATATTTGGTTATCATCAATCCTAATTTATTACGTAACTGACATCTTCGAATTAGTTTCCCTGAATGTTATGTGGTTCGCTGTCCACATACCTGAAGCAGAGAAGAGGGAAACCCTGGCCTATTAAGAATTCAGTCAATCAATCAATGCTTTCTGAGTATCTGCTTTTGGCTCAATATTGGGCTAGGAGCTGCAGAAAATAGAGAAGAAAGACACTGTCTCTATCCTTAAGGGCCTTATAATCCATTGGACTAGATAAGATAGATGCATATGAAACAGAGAAAAATGTAAGACTTTTGGTAAATCATGTGGTTTTGACTGCTAAATAAAAATGTAGAAGAGGGTAGTTAAAATAGAGCTCTGATAAGTCCTTGAAGGATGTGGAAGAAATAGATAAGCTGAGAACAAAGAGGAAAGTATTACAAGTCAATATATATAATGTAGATTATATATTGTAGAAGTTTGGCAGTGAAAGGAAGGAGGAAAATAGGAGAGCACCTAGAAGGGGTATCAGGGTTAAATAAAAAATGTCTTTCTCCTCCTTGCAGAAGGGAGAGTTATGCTGGTATAATCAATTGAAGAAAACCACGTCTTTGGGCGTGGGATGATTGTGCCTCTGACTTTTCCACAAAAATTTAGGAACTTCATCAACATCAACTTTGTTCAAATAAAGATCACCAAGTGAATAAGCACAAGTTCTGAAATTCAGATTGCTGAATGTGTCCACCCAAGCACTAAAATACTGGCTGATGGTACCACCTTCCCAGATTCTATAGATTACTCATACCAAAAGCCACTGTGACCTGAGTATGCTGTCACATGACAGCCAGCAAAGTGGCCTCTGCAGATTTGTAAATCTACCTACTGATTTGTAATTTAACCATCTCTACCTGTCATTAATTCATCACTGCCTTTCCTTTCTCTGGCAGCTCTAATAGCCCTTCAAGTAATCCTTGCCAAAATAATATGCCTGGTTTTCTCTCCATGTGCTTTTTCCTACTTGACTTTTCTTTTAGGCCCTAAACATAGAATTTTCTTAAGCTTTTCTCTCCTTTCCCATCCATATTCAAACCACTTGGTGGTATTTCTCTATTCTATTGTCACAAACTATGATTTCCTTTTCCTTCAAAATATAATCTAAATCCTTAAACAGACACGAGGACAATAAATACAGTACAACATTGCTCTTATTAAGAAAGAAGTGGGAAAAAATAACCACCTATCTTCCTAGGAGAACTCTTACCTTTTGGCCATATCCTCTCGAGCCTTAGCTATTTCTTTTATCATTTCATTTTGTGAGGGCAATGTCTTTATCCCTAAAGAGAAAAATCAAATTTTTAAGTGTAAAATTAAAATTACCTCAGTATGAACACTAACCCTATTAACAATTACCATGCTATGGAAAATTCAAAGGAATACAGGCTAGTTGTCTGTACCAAGGAGGTTACACCTTCGCTTGATCACCTTACCCTACCACCACCAGAATATAATCATTAACCTCAGTAGCTTACTCTTTTCTACTTTGTCTTTGGAAGATATTTCTCCTAATCTGCTTTCCAACCAATACCTGCCTCCTTCCTAACATAGTCTTTCAATTGGGAAATGAAATCTGGACATGAGGAAATGATAAATGGCCTTAAAAGTATATGGAAAATGAGGTACAAAGTAAAAGGGCGGGAGGAATATGGGAAACACACCTGTACTTGTACTCTTATTAACAAAGAGGCTTTATACCACAGGGAGAAGGAAGTAAAAGTAAACTCTCAGTCCTGTTGTATGCCTACAGTTCCATGGAAGATAAGCCTTACCTTCTAAATTTTTAATTTACTGAGAGTGAGGGGTAAGGTCAAGGGCAACTCATAATACCCAATCTTAACAGATAAATTTAAGCACCAATGAACAGTTCCAGTAGCAGGAATTTAACACCAAGGACATGGCTAGACAAAGGTAGAATAGTATTTAAGTTGACATAGACAACTCTCAATTTAAATGATAGCTTTATGCCCGGATTTACAATCACTATGCCATGTAGAAAACTTTAGCCACACCCAACTCTAAAGTGTTACTCCACAAAATTCTGGAACGTGTAATTTTAGAATGGGAATATATCTTACCTAATACAGTCCTCTCTACAAGTACTCTCAAGTGGTTATCTCATTCCTCCTTAAATATCTCTGGTGATGGGGATCTCATCACCTGAGGAGATGATTTAATTGTTTGGCTGCTCTACTTGCTGGAACATTATTCTTTTCATTGACCCCAGAACCTGGCTCCATGCAGCTGGCACCAGTGGACTTAGCTCTGCCTTCTGGGGCCAAGGAGTCTAGTATTAACAAATGACAGCGTTTGCACCATTTGAGAACAACTGTCATAACTTCTTTAAGTCTTCTCATTATCAGCCTTAAAGCCTTAATAGTACTAGTCCCCCATATAACAGGTTTCACATTCTCTGCCACGTGGTTACACTTCTCTGGGCACACTCTAGTAACTATCCTGGTGTGTCCCTCTTAAAACATGAGACTCAGAAATTCAACACTCAAGAAATAGCCTTCTGTGCTTTGCCATGTGTTCTTTTCATTTTAGCCTTGGGAATTACTATGTATGTTCATAAGTCAATGAGAAATCACTGAAATGCTTCATTCGAGGTTAATCACAGGTCTTAAGAGGCTCATGAAATGCATTTTGAGAGTTGATTTGCAAATTATTTCTCATAGTACAACCATAACTTTTACTTCTCTTAACTAAAAACATTATGGAGGAAGAGGTCCATTTCCTGCCTGTGAGAGGCAGCCAATTCATCAAAAAAACCCCAACCAAACAAACAAAAAATCACTATAAATTAGATAGGTAGATAGATAGGAATGTATAAAAATGTGTACGTTATCCAGTGGTGCAATTCTTTATTAATTCATTGGTACTGTTTGTTGAACTGTTTCCTCGTTCAGAGAACATGTCTTTTTTTTTTTAGAAGATACTTTAATTTATTTATTTTTAATAGATCTTTATTGGAGTATAATTGCTTCACAATACTGTGTTAGTTTCTGTTGTACACAAAAGTAATCAGCCATATGCATAAGTATGTCCCCATATCCCCTCCGTCTTGAGCCTCCCTCCCATCCTCCCTATCCCATCCCTCTAGGTGGTCACAAAGCGTGGAGCTGGTCTCCCTGTGGTATGCTGCTGCTTCCCACTAGCTATCTGTTTAACATTCGGTAGTGTATATATGTCAATGTTACTCTCACTTCGCCCCAGCTTCCCCCTCCCACCGGGTGTACTCAAGTCCATTCTCTATGTCTACATCTTTATTCCTGACCTGAAACTAGGAGTATCCTCCTTCCTATCTTGCTCCTTCTCTTTTTTTTTTTTTTTTTGCGGTACGGGGAGCTCTCACTGCTGTGGCCTCTCCCGTTGCAGAGCACAGGCTTCGGACGCAGGCTCTGCGGCCCTGGCTCACGGGCCCAGCCGCTCCGCGGCATGTGGGATCTTCCTGGACCGGGGCACGAAACCCGCGTCCCCTGCATCGGCAGGCGGACTCCCAACCACTGCGCCACCAGGGAAGCCCAGCTCCTTCTCTTATATTACCAGTTTAAATCAATGGCCATAGCACCTGAGCAGATTCTTTTCTCGCTTTCATCTCCAACCTACATTCCATCCAAATCCTTTCAAATTCACCAGTGAAATTTCATTCAAATTTGTCTCCCCATATTCATTTACCTTAGTTTAAAGCCCTCATCATGTCTTACTTGGACTTTTTTCACAGGCTCGAAACTGACCTATTTCCCATTTCACTCCCCTGTAACACATCTTCTGAATTACAGATCTGATCTGACTCCCCCTCTCCCACTTGAAAACCTTCAAATGTTCTCTATTGCCTACACTGAATGTAAACTTCTTGCATGGCACCTAAGGATTTTTCTTGGCTTTGCCTCTATAAATATCTCCAGCTTCATTTTCTTTAATTCCTGTAATACTTTGTTTTCCAGAATTCTGAACTCCTTGTAGTTTTTAGGACTTGGTTTATTCAGTCATTTTTCTCTAACTTTGCATAAATATCACAAATTCTTCTCTTCTCTGTTATGGTCAAAATGTCCTTGTCCTTTTAGTAAACTCTAACTTTCCTTTACAGTGTATTTGCACTTGTAGGGAGAATTGGGTACTTATTCCTTCCTGCTCCCATAGCCAGCTCCTCTACATTGTTATTGGACCCTTGTTTAGGATATAGTAAATACCTGCTGGATGAATGAACACATTAAATGTCTGTTTACTTGTCTGTCTTCCTTGCTTGACTCTGAGTTCCGTAAAGATAGGAATTTTCTGTTTGGTCATATTTGTATCTCCAGCACCTAGCAGAGCGTCTGGCTTATACTAAGAGGTCAGTAAATGTTAACTGAAGAATGTTGTTGAAGAACAGTGTGGAACTGAAGTTCAGAGATTTCCTAAGGGTTGCAAGACAAGGTTCAAACGGAGTGAGCCTGAATTATAACTCTGTGTAACTAAGTCTTTCAGTCGGCTCTCAGGCCTAAGACAGATTTTATTTATGTAATCCTGACTAGTCTCTGCACGTTTAATGTAAAGATAATGTTACAAGAGAAGGAGGTGTGGCTGCCATTCTGCTCTTTCAGTCCAGTCCAGCCTTTACCATGACTGGAAATTGAGAAGGTAGTCTATAAGATGAGATCCTCAGATAAGAACTTTCTACTGTAGAGTTTAGAAAACCTTCAAAACTAAACTTGTAGTCACTGAATAGAGATGTATTAGCTACCTCCCATGTGCTAGGCACTGGTCTAGTCTTGGAAGACAAAGGCAAATAAACATGATTCTTTTATTTAAAGAGCTTTCAATATACTACAAAGAGAGGGAGGAAATAAACAGGCTTTTCCCACACAAATAACGAGTAAAGAGAAGGCATACCAGGCAGAGAGAACACCAGAAGCAAAGGCACAGGGTATAAGAGTACCTGCTGTGTTTGCTGCATAGTGGGTGAGTCATTCAGTGCATCTAGAAGATTGTAGGATGGATGGTAAAGACCTGCAAAAGATGGGCCTGAAAAGCAACCTGTATCCAATTTTTGGAGGAACGTGAATGCCATGCTATGACATAATGCTTCCTTGTGATCCAGAGAATTGGTATCATTTCATACGGTTTGCAAGGTTTGCAAGGGAAGAAAGTTACTAAATGAAAGTGGAACACTTGCAAGGGCTCTTGAGAGGGCTACAAATGCCACAAAAGAAAACTAGATTTCTGTCAAGGCAAGCAGGTGGGTTCAGTGTTCTATAAAAGGGTGGAATATTTTCTTGACAAGATAATAGTAATTCTAGAGAACACAGGAAGAAGGGAAATGGGGCTTGGTAGGGAAAGGACAGGCCAGGGAAGAGGACAGGCTGAGTTGGGCAGGTGTAAAAGAATGGGAGAAACTAGCTGATTCTAAGTAAGGTCTTAAAATTGGCACAGTGAAGGTAGAATTCAGAGATGAGAAAGGCAAGGATTTGGTAGGCAGTCAGTAGGGCTATGGGTAGAACAAAAAACTCAGGGTTCCTATTGGAAGTTTGATAAAGTTATACAGATTCTCTGATGATTCCTTCCTTCCAAGTGTTAGAAGAAAGCTGGAGGAATTAGCAATAAGCTTTGCTAGCAGAGGAAACTGGGCTTTTTGTGTATTTCCCCTAAGATTCCCTAATCCTGTGGCCATGAAGCAGAATCTTCCAAATACTCATTTTTCTTAATCCTCTCAATGGTTCATTTGGTCCTGGAAAAGAGTCTCAGTTGTTCTAAGTGTACTAAGATGCTGTGGCCTATTTTAATGCAACTTTTTCCTCTTATTTAATTGACCCAATTAAAAGATCCAATTTATATGACTGGAATTAAGCCAACTTAATGGTTTACTTGCATTGGATTGCTGGTCCAGTGCTCAAGGAGTACATGATCTACTGGATAGAATTAAAAGGAATTAAGAAATGAAAGAATTTTGAGGAAATTTGGTAAAGTTTTTTACCTATCAGCTCTAACACCATTGCTTATTTTTTCTCTGCTACCATGAGGATCTTTACTAGGGAAGAAGATGCTGTAATTTCAACAAGCACTTTGAATGGTTTTAATTAAACATTATTAATGGTAGCAAATTTTATTATAACAATCATAGAATCAGAGAACTTCTTTATTAGAAGGGACCTTAAAAGTCATCTGATTTCTCCCTATTCTGAGGCTTGAATCTACTTCCTATTGGCCTGGCAAAAGTTTATTTTTAATGTTAAGCTGATATTGTGCAAACCCTCAAAGTTTCACTCCTTGTTTCTAGTTCAACCCTTTGAAGAGATACTAAGGAAATAAAACCTTCTGCTTCGGGGCATCTCTTCAGATACCTGAAGGGAACTTCCCTATCTTCCCTAAATCTTATCCTCTCCAGCCACACCTCTCCAGCTCCTTTAGTTGTACTTCAAATGGCACATTTTCAAATCCCTTTACCATTCTTGTCTCTCTCCTTTTAATGTACGCCAGTTTCGCTTTTAAAATATCTTTGGGTGTGGTCTGACCAGTTCAAGGAAGGACAGTTGTAAATTCCAGGACATTATGTTTTTTTAATAATGCCAGATACAGTTAAGTATTTTGGAAGCCACATCATTCTTTTGATTCATATTGAGCCTACTATCTCAAACCCCAAAATTTTTTCTCACATTCTCCTAACCAAAACTTTCTGAAAGAGGGAATATAAAGAGAGGAAAGTGAGAATTCGAATGGCTGAATTGTCTACATTCTGGACTAGTCTTTAACCAGGTCTTAATTTTTGGCTTAAATCAAATCACAGCACTTCTATATTTGACTTTCTCTAACTATAATGAAAGAAGATTAAATTCTTTTGCTTCACAAATATATATTAGTTGTCTCAAAACTAGATGCGTGGATTTTAAACTGGAGTGCACATTGGAATCACCTGGGGATCATTTTCTCAAGTGTGGGGCTCTTATGTCTGCCCCACCCAAGACTTATTAAATAAACAGCATAAGGCAAAGCACACCCCTTTTGGGAAAACATCCTAGTAGATTCTGCTGTATGTCCATGGTTATAAATTACTACTTTATATTCCCTCAAAAATTAATTTTTGAGCACTAATTTTGTGCCAGGCACTGTTACAATTATACATGCTGTCTCAGCTATTTATAAGCAAGAACATAAACATAATTAAACAAACCACTAAGAAATTAGGTGGTCATCTTGCATGGTCACTTACCTTTAAATACTTGAGTGACCAGTGTCCGTGGAGCTCTGAAACGGGCATCATGGCACCCAAGGGCTGGATCAAGCCTATGATTGCAAGAGTTGGCTTTTCAGGTTAGGAGGGAAGACCTTTTTATACAGGGATATCTTGTTTTTGACTACTTTGACAGAATCTTCAAGAAAAGTAAAGGCAGGACTTCCCTGGTGGCGCAGCAGTTGAGAATCGGCCTGCCAGTGCAGGGGACACGGGTTCAATCCCTGGTCTGGGAAGATCCCACATGCCACAGAGACACTAACCCCGTGTACCACAACTACTGAGCCTGCGCTCTAGAGCCCAAGAGCCACAGGTACTGAAACCCACGCACCTAGAGCCCATGCTCCACAGCAAGAGGAGCCACCGCAATGAGAAGCCCGCGTACAGCTACAAAGAGTAGCCCCCACTCATCGCAACTAGAGAAGGCCCTTTCGCAGCAACAGAAACCCAATGCAGCCAAAACAAAAAACAAACAAACGGAAAGGCAAAGCTATAGCCTGTAGCAAAGATAACAGCAGCGATGTCATCCTGCCTGAAGCCATCCTCAAATATGGCCACTGTCTCTGTGAATTCCTTCACATTTGTTTTCACCTTCACCAAGCCAGAAATTATACAATTTGGCAGATCATCATTTATGGTTGGATGCTGACTCAGAGCTCTGTGAAAGATGCTAAAGAAGGAAAAACGAGAGAGATCATGAGAGAGAGAGATCATTACCATGTAAGTAAAATTCTACTTTGATTGAGGTGGTTAATCAATATGCCAATAGTCTCCCTTTATTCATGAAATTTGGGAAAGGTCTAATGTATACCAGCTTGATAAAGGTAAGGATCTCAGAGTAAAAGTTTGACCCTGGATGGCATAGAAAGAGAAGCTGTTGGAGAAGTGAGGGAAGGATTGTTTTATTTGAAGAGTACATGCATGGTTTCTCAAGGCCTAATAAAGCTCTCAGTGATATGATAAGTCCACAGTCTAGTAGCTTCTACCCATATATCAAGAAATCTACAGAACTGGACTATCAGCATTCTGTTGAGTCTCTTTTCCGCTTCAAAGGCCCAAGAGCCAGGCTTGGACCATCAATTTCCAAAAGGTGTAATAAATTGCATGTGTATAGTGACTTACAGTTATAAATTGACTTTACGTACATTAACGTGTTTGAGTCTCACGCAAACCCAACGAAGGAAACAGGACCGTTGTCATTATCCAGGTTTTATAGATGAGGAAACTGAGGCCTGAAGAAGTTAAGTGGCTTGCCCAAGGTCACACAGCCTAAGATTTTAGGATTTATTTCAAAATGTTTTTTTATGAACTCTCTTGAGCTCCTCTGGGCATGGTAAATAGTATTTCCTACAAATAGCATAGGATAAGGTGCAGAATCTTGGACCTTTCTAAAAGCAGTGTGAATCCTTGAATCCTGTGTTAACAGCTCTAAGAATCCTCAGCCCATCATGTTCAGACAGAGCTGGCCTCTTCTTAGGAACAAGATATGTTTAAACAGTATTACTGGTTTGCTGTATTATTCCATATAACCTCAATATATTTTGTGATCACCAAAGTTATGGATGCTACAGTTTGCATAATTGGGTGAAATAAATGCCTGAAAGCTTGTTGGCAGACACAGTCTCAAAATATCACCCCACTGATTAATTTCAAAGGAAAATATATCTTTACAGTAAAGAAACCTAGTAGATACCACCTAATCCAAGTGATCGAATTTTACATCATTAATATGCAATAAGCTGCTATCATACAGCTCCTGATGTGATCCACCAAGAAGGCACAACATAACATATGAGAATTCACACCAAAACTGTTTAACCTAAATATAATAGAGGAAGAACAGCTATGAAAGTCCAAATTTAGAGACTTTTGCAAAATAAATGGCTTCAATTCTCAAATAAACGAAAATCCAATGTCAAAAAAATAGAGAATTATTTCATATTGAGAGATTAAAGAGGTATGACAACTAAATGCAATGGTGTAATACCTGACAGAATCCTGGATTTAAAACTTAAAAAGCCACAGGGAATTCCGTGGCAGTCCAGTGGTTAGGACTCCACACTTTAAGCCACACGGCATGGCCGAAAATAAAGAAAAGCTACAAATATTATTGAAACAATTTGGGAAATTTGAATATGCAGTATATTAGATAATGGTATTTTTATCAATGTTAAATTTACTAAGTGTGATAATTATATTATGTTTATGTAAACAGTGCCCTTTTTCTTAGGCAATATATGCTAAAGAATGTAGGGTAAAGTGTCTTATTGGCTGCAACTTACTCTCGACTGGTTCAGAAAACAAAATGTATGAATACATGTATATATATATGGATGCTATATATGTATGGATCTATCTATCTCCAGAGAGAGGGAGAGAGAGAAAGCAAATATAGTAAACTGAATAATAGGTGAATCTAAGTGAAGGGTATATGGGTGCTTATTGCACTCACTATTTTATAGGAAGTAAATCTAAACATTGGGCATCCACGGTGGTGCAGGGACACGGGCATGTGGGTTCGAGCCCGGGAAGATCCCACATGCCGCAGAGCAACAAAGCCCGTGTGCCACAGCTACTGAGCCTGTGCTCTGGAGCCCTCCAGCCACAACTACTGAGCCCACGTGCTGCAACTACCAAAGCCTGCGTGCCTACACCTGTGCTCCGCAAGAAGAAGCCACTGCAACGAGAAGCCCGCGCACCGAAACGAAACGTAGCCCCCTCTCGCAGCAGCTAGAGAAAGCTCATGCGCAGCAATGAAGACCCAACACAGCCAAAAATAAATACATAATTTAATAAGAATAAAATAAAATAAAAGTTGAAAGAGAAAACAGCATTTAAAATCAGCCTCTGGAAATGCTATCACAGTCTACCTTGTAGGCTCTGTGAAGACTCCTATCCTTGAAATTCTCATAGGAATCCATGCATTTCTTTATCATATTCTATTCTCTGTCTTCTTTTTTTAAAATTTTCTTTTAATTTTATTTATTATTTCTTTTGCGGTACGCGGGCCTCTCACTGTTTTGGCCTCTCCCATTGCGGTGCACAGGCTCCGGACGTGCAGGCCCGGTGGCCATGGCTCATAGGCCTAGCCCCTCCGCGGCATGTGGGTTCTTCCCAGACCGGGACACGAACCCGTGTCCCCTGCATCGGCAGGCCTACTGGCAACCACTGTGCCACCAGGGAAGCCCTGTCTGTCTTCTTGTTAGAGTATTAAAGGAAATAACAATTTCTCCAGTCTGTCATTTATTACTTGTGTGATCTTGGGCAAATTAGGTTCTCTAAGTGTCAATTTTTATATTTGCAAAATGGAGATCAAAATAGTACCAACATATAGGGCTGTTGTGAGGATTAAATGAGATAATGCGTGTAACTCATTTAGCACCGTGATTGTCTTATATTAAGTCCTCAAAAAGGCAGTGTGTTATTATTACTATTAGTATTACTATTAGGTCTTTAGTCTCAGTATTCTCACGCCAGTATAATGCTTGGCTCATGACAGATGCTCAGTTGTTTGTTGGATGAATGAATGAACCATTTTGTTGTTGCTATTGGGCATCATGTAAAAGGAGCTGGTACCTCAGGGAACGATAAAATGGTTAATGCCAAGGAGAATTATAGCCTGAAAATTATAGACCAGTAGATATTGGACTTCTGTGGGGGAAAGGTAGAAATCTAATCTCAGATTCTGTGGACATGCTTAATGTAAACATAGAGGTAACTGTACTATTAGCCTATGTGAACAGTCCTTATTCTTTGCGTTGCCTGTTACTGCCCACCTCCCAGCCTGGGAACATACCTGTGTTTAGGCTTCAGGCCAAACAGTTCATGATCAAACCTTTGGTTCATCTTTTTTTCCAAAAATATATTTGCTAATGATTGACCACAAATCTTCATAAAATATTGAAATCAAGAAGTCAACAACACATCAAAAGGATATCCATAGTCTCCGACATGATTGAAGATCCAAGCCCCTCTTCTGGTGCTGAGGAAAACCTGAGGCATGGGGAAAGAATGTTTGTTTTTGCCATTCTGTGACTCATTTCTCTGAAGGAATGGGAACCCAGTTTCTTCAAGATGAAGTTCAGACTCATTAGTCTGGCTTTTTATTCCCTGGCAATATATATATTTTAAAATTTCCTGCCATTTTCTTGTCAAACACTAAGCTTACAATTAAATTGGTGTAGTCACTGATCAAGACTATGTCTTGCTCTGAACTACCAGTGCATTTCTGTTTAATGTCATTATGCCTCCCTGAAAAGCTTAATTCTCCAAAGCCTATTAATTTTTCAGATCCAGATCAAGTCTCCCTCCTCCATGAAGATACCACTGACTGTTCTGGCTGATAATTTTCTCTCCATCTTCTGAACTTCTCTAGCACTTGTCACCTGTCCAACTCATTTAAAATCATGGAACAGTAAAGCTGAAAGCAACTGGGCATCATTAATCCAAAACCTTCAGTCTTTATTTTGCCTTTGACATTGTTTACATTATTACAAAAAATTATTTATATTGACATTTAACATTATATATTCTTATTTTTTATCTTTCCAAATGTGTTTTCTCCAAGGTGGGAGGTAGAGCATATACATCCTTTAGTCCCCAACCTATCATCAGCATCACTTCCTTTTATTGAGAATTGTAACCTGTAAATCGCTGTACTAGGTCCTTTATCTATATTTTTATTTAATCAATACAACAACCTCTTGAGGTAGGTATTGTTATGTCCTTTATATGGATGAGAAGAATGGAGAGGATGAATAACTTGCCTGAGGTCATATAGCACTAAGTGGTAGAGCTGAATTTCCTACCTAAGTCTGACTGACTCCAAAGCCTGTGCTTAAGTAATGTTTCATCGAATATTTAAGGGAAAAACTGAAGATTGCAAATAGCACAAAGGGAGCTGGTCCGTCTTTCTGTTATCTGCTGGCTGAAGTCCACATTCAGAGCTGATAAAAAGTTTGGTATTCAACTACCTGGCAAAAGCATCACTTTATATTATAAAACTCTCTGGAGATAGTTTCCCGGGTTGTAAGCTATATAAGTACATTGTTTTATGGTGTTTTGTCTTAACACTTCGTGTTAAAATGTGACCTGTCTATAGAGGGCTAATCATGTACTTCATACATATATTCTTACCGATGGTGACCTTCAACTCTACCATAATTAAGCACTTTTACGTGTCACCGTTGAAAGAGCCTGCGTGGTCTTAGGAATCAATGGCTTTTTGTGCACTCTATATAACTTTTAACATATAAGTTATGAGTAATGTAAATGCTCAGAGCTTTAATTAAAAAGTTCTCTGTGTATAAAATAGTGACAAAAATACATACGTCACAAAGCTTTTTCAGACACCACCACCTTACCTACACCCGCTCTTGCTGCCTTGTTCTTTGGCAATTTACAATTCCTCAGTGCTTGTAAGGCCCAGCTCCTCTACAGCTGACCATTTAACAAGCCAATGGTATTAAAGAAAGCTCATGCCTTCGGTCCCCACCACACACCTTGTACATTCTTTTATCATAGCACCCATACCCTTTATTGTTTATATACCTATTTCCTAATAAATGCTTGTTGAATTAGTTTGTGGAGTAATATATGAAATCAGTTTTGTGGTGATCAATGGGGATAGACTGAGAGGAAGTGATACTGAATGGAGTTTGTGGGTAAAGTTCATTTAACAAAGTTGTGGCATTAAGCTTCTATTTTTAAAAATAATTTAAAAACAATTTGTGGAGAAGCACAGCTTAATTAAAGTTACTGAAGAACAACCAGGCATTTATGTATTGCCAATAAAGTTGTGATTCAATAAATATATGAATAACAAAATATATCAATAATGTCTTTTTTTAATAATGTCTTTTTCTAGGAATTTATAATGAAGATACTTCCTTCCCAGTTCAAAATCTATCATACAAAAAATAATACAAACCAAAAAACGCAAGGATATAGAAACTGCTTTAGAGTGAATGTTATTCGAAACTGCTTTAGAATGAATGTTATTCTGTGTTACCTAATTGTATGCAAAGGCTGGAGAGAGCTGCTTGTATGTGCTACAATGTGGTGGTTGCTTTTCATACTGATATCCATGTTGTCTTTTTTTTTTTTTTTTAGGATTAAAGACCTTATGAGAGTTCACTTTAATGCAATTGACTAGGAAATTTGATTGTTTCAGTCACATAACATTTTAAGATAATAACTGGAATTATGACTAATTACATTATAACAAGACATATCATGGACACCAAAGACATCGAAAAATTTCTAGGAACTTCATACAATTTTGGAAACATATATCCATAAAAATATAAACTAAAGAAGATTAAATATTGCTTCTTTTTTCCTCAAGAAACTGTAAATAAAATTTAATAGGGTATCATGTAGCCAGAGGGAGGCAGTGCGCCATTTAGAGGAGTGATTGTTATGTCAGTGATCTCCTACAGGGAACTCATTAGACTGCAGGGTTACAGAATCATCAGTCTTCTTTCTCCTAGACATGGTACTGCCAGTCTTCTTATTTGATAGCTGAATGTTTTAAGTGCCATAAAAGAATCACAGAATTTATCTATGTACCCTTTCTAGCTCCTGGGTAGATTTCTTTTACTAAACTAGTCAGTTTGTTCAAGGTTGCATTCAACCAAGTGTACCACTGTAGCTCACTGGATTGTACATTTCTGCAGGAGGACGTGTCCATTCCGTGATGGGAGACATTGCTGGTGGTGAAGACACACAGCAGCAGCAGGTACGTCTTCTCCTTTTTCTTTTTTTAATAGATCTTTATTGGAGTATAATTGCTTCACAATACCGTGTTAGTTTCTGTTGCACGCCAAAGTGAATCAGCCATATGCATACGTATGTCCCCATATCTCCTCCCTCTTGAGTCTCCCTCCCATCCTCCCTATCCCACCCCTCTAGGTGGTCACAAAGCACTGAACTGATCTCCCTGTGCTATGCTGCTGCTTCCCACTAGCTAACTATTTTACATTCGGTAGTGTATATATGTCGATGCTACTCTCACCTCGCCCCAGCTTCCCCCTCCCACCCTGTTTCATCAACATCCTCTATGTCTACATCTTTATTCCTGCCCTGCAACTAGGTTCATTAGTACCATTTTTTTTTTTTTAGATTCCATATATATGAGTTAGCATATAGTATTTGTTTTTCTCTTTCTGACTTACTTCACTCTGTATGACAGACCCTAGGTCCATCCACCTCACTACAAATGACTCAATTTCATTTCTCTTTATGGTGAGTAATATTCCATTGTATATATGTGCCACATCTTCTTTATCCATTCATCTGTCGATAGACACCTAGGTTGCTTCCATGTCCGGGCTATTGTAAATAGTGCTGCAATGAACATTGTGGTACATGACTCTTTTTGAACTATGGTTTTCTCACGGTATATGCCCTGTAGTGGGATTGTTGTCTTTAAGAGGATTAGATTGCTTCTTTTTCCATTTGGGGAGTAAAGAAGACAATTCCCCCACCATCTTAGGAGTGAAAAGCTTTCAATGACTGAGTACACTTTCCTTCAGATAAGAGCATTATCACTTCTACTGGCCAACAGGTGATCCACACTCTGAATGCTGCATTCTAACAAGCTCTCCCAGCAATCACCTGGTCTTCTTAAAAGCCAGAGGCAGACTCTGAAGAGACAGCTGAGTGAGATTATGAGCACAGTTTGTGGTCATGACCAAATTCCTTAGTGTGAGGCCAAGTGAATAATGGGAATCTAACTTGTAACCTTGTCTCCATCACATCATCAATCAAAATGTTGCCAACTGAGGCAGTGAAACCAAGCCCTGCATTTGCCATTGGCACTGATGGGCTGTGTGCAGGTATCCATACACTCTGCTGGGTCCACCTGCAGCTTCCTTGGTGAAGCAAAGTAAATAATTCACTAATTAAAACCTGTTTGGCTGTGTGGCTAATTTCCACAGCCAGATCGCTTCCAGAATTCCCAATGCCAATTATAATGACTCTCTTTCTGGTGAAACTCTCTGAATTATTATAATCTCGACTATGAAAGTATTGTACTTTGAACTTCTCAATTCCTGCAAGAGAAGGGAAAATAATTACTGGGTGATGGTTTATCTGATATCATTTGTTAAATCATTCATTTTTTTTTTTTGCAGTGTGTAGAGTTTATGCATATATTCTCTGTATGTTCTCCTTTTACTCAGGTGCACTGTTGCCTTTCTGAATATTTTTGCCAGTTTTCTTTTCCCATCACCTCAAAGTGGAACCTTGTGATTTCCTTTTCATAAGTAGTCTGCTTAATTCAGGATCTGGTAGTATTTTGGACCTGTGGACTCACAAATCCAAACTGCTTCAGAAAACCTCCATTCTCTTTTGCCTTTTCATCCTCTATTTTTTTAAATTGAAGTGTAGTTGACTTATAATATTACAGCAGTTTCAGATGTACAGCATAGGAACTTGATATTTTTATAGATTATGCAACATACAAAGTTATTACAATGTTAGTCTTTTGACTATATTCCTTGTGCTGTATATTACAACCCTGTGACTGATTTATTTTATAACTGGTAGTCTGTATCTCTTAATCCCCTTCACGTATTTTGCCCATCCCCCACCTCCTCTTTTCATCTTCTCTAAATACCTACTTCCATTCCAATGAGAGTATATATGTTTTTACATACTCTAGAGTATGCATAGAGTAGTTTTTTCCCCTCAAAATGAAAATCCAGGCCAAAGACTGTAGTTAAACTCCTTCTTTAAGCTTTCTTTATTTTCTTCCTTAGAAACTCGATATTTCTGTTTGTTACTTCAATTGCTAAAAAAGCCTTCATTCAATCTAATGCAGATCAACTCTTATTATCCCTAGGAAAACTAAAATCATTGTGAAACTAAATATAGAGCCTTCTAATTTTCCTCTAGTTCCCCAAATTACTGGTATCTCTACCTCCTAAATAGCATTAATACAAGTTACCCCAACATCTTTCAGGAGAATATGCAGAATTAGGATAAGCCTTATTTCATCCCAAGGTAGGAATCACTCAGACAACAATCCTCCCATTCTTTAGGGATCAGGTCACAGGCATAGTCCAAGTGTCTTCCTTCCTTGTAGGCTACTTACCAGGAAAGCTTTCCAAGGGTAAGTGAGCATTGGTGGGATGGCCAGTGCAAACCATAACTCCATCGAAGACATTCACCTCCTTTTTCCCTTCAGATACCGTGACCACCTCCCATTGGCCTGAAGTGGAGAAATCAGGCTGCTTCTTCACACTGCACACGGTGGTCTGAAAAGAAAAGGGGTAGCCGCAGGGCACTATAACCACAGCCCATATAGTGGACATCTTCCCTGACAGGACTCTCCTTGCAGAGGGTAAACAAAGGGCTGCTACCACATAACAGGCCTCATGCAGGGGTATTTGACTTTCGTACTCCACAAATCAGAACTTTTTTGTTTGGGGCTGTGGTCAGAGTGAGAAAACTTCCATGAAGCAAGCTAAATAAAACAGAGTTGGCAGACTAATGTTGCACTCTCCACTGCTTCTAGAAAAGTGCAAATTACTAGTTCTCGTGGACCATGCCCTAGGGCAATGTGATACTTGAATAAAGTTTGGGCTTCTCTTGTGCTTCTGAGACACTCCATGCACGAAATGCCTATTCCTCCCCCATACCCCCAGACATCCTGAGACCCTCTGATGCCTTCTTACCGCAAGTCCTGTTCTCACTGTCTGGCCTTAAACTTGTGACTGAGCTAGAGGGCTCCCTTTCCTAATAGAGTAGAAAAACATCTCAGTGACTCATATTTTATGTAAATGAACCTCTCTGACTCCCATAAATGCCCATTTTACAAGTAACTATAAAGAAAGAAGGTGTGAGATGGGATAGTCAGTGGCACAATGTTTAGCTTTAAAAAAATAGTAATAAATATGGGTTACTCTACCCCCAGCTTAAGGAAACATAAAGAATGTGTTCTATGTGCTTCTGGGTTTATGACCCTAATGTCTTGGTTGACTAATAGAGATACCCCCTTGTATACCCGAGCCATCCTATACTATTTATTGTTCTTCTCTATCACGTTCTTACTTTTACACAGGCTGGTGCTTCTGCCTGGATCATCCTTTTATTCTTTCTTCATTTGGAGATACTCACCCTTCAACATTTAGCTTGGTATTATCTCCTCTAAGAAAATTTCCCTGGTGCCTGATGCCTCATGCCCTGATGGGTTAAGTGTCCCTCCTCTGAGCTGCAATGAATAGATTTCAGTGGCCTTTATCACTCTGTAACTCTTTATTTTTAATAATTATGTTTACAATTAAATTTCATTTTTCTGTCTCCTTAACTAGACTGTGAAATCACTAATTTTTTGTTTTTTTGTCTTCAGTGCTTAGTATGGTAACAAACCTGTTCAATAAGCATTTAAAGAAGTGAAGAGAAGCACCACTAGGCTGTAAATGACTGACTTTGGAAGTCATCACTGGATACTGCCATTTTAATTTTGTTGTTAAAGAGAAAGAGTCATGATTTAGTAGAATGATCAGAAGGTAGAAGATTTGGGCTTTTTGCCAGCTGTCAGAGTATTGATTCTTTTATGGTCATGGTTTAGAATGATAGGAATATCACAGAAGACTTTACAGCAGGAAAGAACCCGTGAAGTGATCTAGTACAGGCATCTTGTTTTACAAATAAACTGAAGGCACATCGGCATTGAGGAACTTACTTGTCTGAAGTCACAAGTTGATTAGTGGTAGAGCAAAGACTAGAACTCAAGTTTTTGTTTCCCAATTCAGTGTTCCTCCCTCTACACCAGAGTTAACTTATTTGTTCCCTCATAACTTTTCAATACCTACTTCATTGGGTTGTTGTGATCACATAAATAATGCACTGGAAAGTACTTCAGAAAGTATAAAAGGGCTAAGCAGCCCTTTTGTGGAAACAGAAGGTTTTAAAGTTCCCATGCCTGTCAGTTCCCCTCATTGTTTTATTGTAATCAAATGATATAGAATGAAGGCAATGAAATGAAGGTGGCTTCCTGGATCTTCAGTCAAAATACATAGAAGAGGGACCTTTCCATGAATATTTTGAGACACAGGGAAGACACAGAGTGGAGTTTGGATAGAATAGATACATGAGCATATCAAACCAATCTAAGCACTGGTAAATAAGACCAGTTATTCATTTACTTGACAAACAACTCAAAACACAGAGATACCCACGAAATTCCCTACCTTAAATCGAATGTACTTTAGAAAGTCAAATTCATTGGCATACATCCTGAAATACTCCAGGACCTGGGAGTTGTGCATGAAGTTAGGATAGTGATCTGGGACGGGATAGTCACTGAAGCACATCATCTCCTTAGAAGTGTTGATGATCACTGACTTGTAAATAGTGGCCCTCCCTTCTTCAGGTTCTTCCTGCAGTAAATAAAAAGCATTCATAGCAACTTGGGAATTAAGGTCATGGTTTATAAACAGCCAACAAACATTTGAAAAAGTTTTCTGAAAGAAATGCCAATTAAAAAAAAGTCCCCTCCCCACAACCCTTCACATCTCCCAGTATTTGTGCCCTTGTGCAGTCTCTTCCCCTTGAATCAAAGTTGTCTTCATGTCTTGCTTTTGACCAACAGCATGCAGTTGGAATGATACGGAACGGCTCCAAGACTAAGTCATAGGTAGTCTTGCAGCTTCTGTCTGGGTCCCTTAGAAAGCTTGCTCTGGTGGAAGTCAGCAGCCACGTAAGAAGTCCAGCTACCCTGAGACCACCATCCTGTGAGGAAGCCTGAGCTAGCCACATGCAAAGCATGTTTGGGATAGAGAGATGTGCAGCCAGCCCCCAGAAGGTCTAGTTATCCCAGCTGACGTTCTAAATATGTGAGCAGAGGGGTCATGGCACATGTCCAGTCCCAGCTGTCACCTGATTGCCATGACATAAGACTCCAAGTGAGAACTGCCGATCTGAGTAATAGTCTTTTAAATAGTATATATATTTCAAAGCCTTGAGAAGTTTCAAGGGTTTCATACACTTGCCACATTGTTCTCCAGGAAACACTGTACTAACTTACATTCTGTCCACTGTGTTCTCATTTTACCTTGTTTTTACTAAATTAAAAGACAATTACTCAGTGTTAGCAAAAATGAGGTGAAATGAGATCTTAGTACAATATTTTCTGGACAGCAATGTGACAAGAATATGAAACCCTTGCAACCTAGCCTTTTAAAGAAAGATTCAGCATTGTAGACAAAGATTTATGTTAAAGGATGTTAATGACAGCATTATTTATAACATAAAAAAGAAATAAGTTAAATGCCTGCAATATTGTGATTTATAGGAAATATATATTTGGTTATCCAGATGGTCAAAATATATTTCTCATATATATTTGGTCTTTCTCCACAGTTCCTGGCTCAGAGCTCCCAATACTCTCCTAATTTCCTAACTGTTGAGAGTGATAAAAAGTGCCCTTTGTTATGTTAATATGCTGACTTTTAGAAAGCAAATAAAGATGGGGGCTGGTTACCAATGGAGCAAACCCTGTAATTAGAGGGTTGTAACTTTCAGTTACCTATCCCCTGACCTCTGGGGAGGCAACAGGGGCTGGAAGTTGAATCAGTAGCAGTGCCCAGTGATTTAATCAATCATTCATGCCTATTTCATAAAGTCTCCATAAAAATCCAAAAGTGTGGGGTTCAGTGAGCTCCCGGGATGGTGAACTGAAGAGATTAGGGGAGAGCAGTGTGCCTGAGAGGGCATGGAAGCTCAGTGTGCTTTCCCCTGTGCATCTCTTCCGTTTGGTTGTTCCTGAGTTATATTCTTTTATAACAAACCAGTAATCTAGTGAGTAAATGGGTTTCCTGTGTTCTGTGAGCTGCTTTAGCAAATTAATCAAACCCAGGGAAGGGGTTGTGGGAATTTCTGATTTATAGTCAGTTGGTTAGAAGCATAGGTAACAACCTGGCCTTGAGAATGGCATCTGAAGTCCAAATCCAAGGAGGGGGTCGTTGGAACCTCCAATCTGTAGGTGGTTGGTCAGAAGCCCAGGTAATAACCAGGGCTTATGACTGGTGTCTGAAGTGGGTTCGAGGGGGCAGTCCTGTAGGACTGAGCCCTCAATTTGTGGAATCTGATGTTATATCTGGGTAGGTAAGCATCAGAACTGAGTTGAATTCTTGAACATCCTGCTAGTGTTTGAGAATTGTTTGCTGGTATCTGCGCACCACCCCCTGCCCACGCACATACACACACATTGGCATTGGTCTCAGAACCATTTAATGCCCAACAAAATACTCTGTAATTTGAGAACCACTGCTCCAGATCCTTGTTACCTAAAGTATGATCTGTGGACTAGCTGTAGGGACATCACTTGGGAGACTGGTAGAAATGCAGAATCTCAGGCCCCATCCCAGACCTACTGCATCAGAATCTGCCTTTTAGCAAAATCCTCAAGTGATTCAGATGCATCTGAAAGCTGAGAAGCATTGCTCTAGCTGACATTAAACCCCAGTTCACTGTTCTTTCCCCATCAAGGTTATCTTCTTTGCTTCCTCAAAAACTTCTACTAACTACCTCATGGGGGTGTTGTAGTGATCACATAAAATAGCGCCATATCTACCCAGATTGTTATGTTAGCCTCTCACTGAGATATCATAAACAATGACTTTTCAACTATATTAGAAGTTTTAAAAATTGTTTTGATTATGGAAAATTACCTTAACCAACTTGGACCCCCTCTTCTCTTTTTATTCCAGAAAAAGATATATGGATGTTACTGAACATTAAATGGCCACAAAGGAGAGTGTTCATTGGTTTTGCCCACATTATAGATGATTTTCCTTCCATTTATAGAGAAGAAATTTTCAGTTTCAGAATGCTGAATAGATCATTCCCATTTCTCTGCCCCATACGTCAAGATCTCATTCCCTTTGGCTGCTAATGATGTTTTCACAAGTCTTTTCTAATCTACCTATCTATTTCAACCAAAGTATTCTTTCTAGGGTATGGTTGTATCTCTGCCCTAGTTAAAATTTTGGGTGCTGCCCCGTTTTCTCTAGTTTATATTTTTCAGCTTAGGATTCAAAGACCTCCATAATGTCTTAGAGTCTATTCCTTATCTCCCCAACTAGATTGTAGGCCCCTTTACTTGTATTCATGCTCTTTCCCACAGCATATAAAATTATAAATAGCACTAAGTAGATATTTAATAGATGTATGTTGAATTATATTGAAAAAGGTACATATAGAAAAAGGAAGTAAATTTACATAATGCATAACAAACTAATGAAATACATCACAGTTCATTTAAAAACAGTTGAATAAGATATTTTAATATTATTCACAAAAATTTGTTGTAAGGAAAATTGCAAAATAATATAAAACCAAATGCATAGAGATATTCATTTTATAGTATTTAAAATATCTGTTAATTAGAAACCACTTAAAATGCCCCCCTCCCCCAATAGGAAAAGGGTTTAGAAAATTATGGTATCTCAATATGATGAAGAATTTACCTTCTACACCACTCCTTAAGTATCCTGCTAAATTCAAAGCAGATCCTGTCAACCCACTGCTTAATGGGCTCTACTGATTCCATTTGGAAAAGCAAATTTCTTATTTTGAAATTCACCATATTTCACGATCTATCCCAATCCACCTTTGTATCTTCACTTAGTGCTCTCCTCAATTAATTTCAAGCTTCTGAGTCATTAAATTGTTGTTGAAACATTCCAGACTCTTTCAAAACTTCAACTTTTGTAACACTACAGTACTGTATCTTCATTTGGAAAATTCGTATCTATCATTCAAGAGTCACATCAAATTTCAATTCTTTGGTGAAATATTTCTTGTTCTCTCCACAGAGTTAAATGCCCCATTCAACCTCCAAGCTGCCAAAACTTTCTGCTCATATTGCCATCAAGGCAACTTAGAACACACAATATTCTGAATTTGTTTCTATGACTGTGAGGTACCCGAAAGTAGTAATGGGTTTTATTTTTTGTATCTCTATCATCAACATAGTACCTGATGAATAGTGAATGGTTAATAAATACTTTGAAATGAATTAATGAGTGAATTAAAGAGATTGAATTTGGAGACACTTAAAACTATGATTTTGAAATCTGTGTAGGAATGAATATTGAAAATGGCCTATGATATAAATTTAAGTGGAAAAAGTAATATTACAAAATTAAAGTCACATTCTAATCACCAAATATATAATATTATGTGTTCCTGGGGCAATTGTATACCTATGTCTACCCATGTTTATCTAATTACACACTGTATAATCTCTCCCCTGTTATAGGAGTATATTTTATTTATTTATTTTTAATTTTTTATTTATTTATTTATTTTTGAGGTACGCTGGCCTCTCACCACTGTGGCCTCTCCCGTTGAGGAGCACAGGCTTTGGATGCACAGGCTCAGTGGCCGTGGCTCATGGGCCCAGCGGCTCCGCGGCATGTGGGATCTTCTCAGACCGGGATACGAACCTGTGTCCCCTGCATCGGCAGGCGGACTTTCAACCACTGCGCCACCAGGGAAGCCCTATTTTATTTATTTTAAATCAATAAAACTTGAAAATAGGAAAAACAAATTGATTTATTAAGGAGATATATTTTTTTCTTTATTTTTGTAGAAATGTTGTTTATATAACAACTTCATGATAAAAAACTTTAGCAAACTAGGAATAGAGGGAAATATCTTCAATTTGATAAAGAACATCTACAAAATACCTGCAGCTAACAGCATACTTAATAGCGAGAAAATGGACAATGTCCCCATAACACTGAGAACAAGTTAAGGACAGCCTGTCTTACCACTTCTATTCAACACTGTATAGAAATCCTAACTAATGTAATAAGATAAGAAATGGAAATAAAAGTATACAGCCTAGTAAGGAATAAATAAATGATTTTTATTCACAGATGATATGACTGTCTAGGTAGAAAATCCCAAAGAATTAAAAAAAAAAATTCCTGAAACTAATAAGCAATTATAGCAGTGTTGCAGGATACAAGGTTAATATACAAACGTCACTTACTTTCCTATATACCAGAAATGAAAACTTGGACTTTGAAATACAGTACCATTTATAATAACACCCCCCAAATTAAGTGCTTAGGAACAATCTAACAAAATATGTATGAGACTTATATGCAGATACCATAAAACAGAGAAGAAGAAAAACAAAGATATAAATAAATGGAAAGATATGCTGTGCTCATAGATTGGAAGACTCAGTATTGTTAAGATGTTAGTTTTCCCAGCTTGATCTGTAGATTCAATGCAATCCCAACCAACATCCCAGCTAGCTATTTTGTAGATATTGACAAACTGATTCTAAAATTTATGTGGAAAGAAAAAAGGCCTAGAATAGCCAACTTTGTCCTTAAGTGTGGACTGTGCATAGTAACTTTCTTCCAAAGAGTATAGTATGGGCTTCCCTGATGGTGCAGTGGTTGAGAGTCCACCTGCCGATGCAGGGGACACGGGTTCATGCCCTGGTCTGGGAGGATCCCACATGCCGCAGAGTGGCTAGGCCCGTGAGCTGTGGCCGCTGAGCCTGCACGTCTGGAGCCTGTGCTCCGCAATGGGAGAGGCCCGTGTACCACAAAAAACAAAAAACAAAACAAAGAGTATAGTATGACAAGGGAGAAAAAGAGAGCAACTTTACAGTGGTAAACCCTGTTTGCCAGGTCGTCAAGGTTAACATAAATCAATGTGATCAGTTTGATAGCATGTACCATTGATATGATGTGATGAGAATAGCACTTTGCCTCTAGGGTCTTCCTCCCCAAAATTCATAACCCCAGTCTAACCATGATGAAAACGTTAGAAAAATCCCAGTTGAGGGGCATTCTATAAAATACCTAACCAGTAATCCTCAAATCTGTCAATGTCATCAAAAACAAGGAAAGTCTGAGAAATTGTCACATCCAAGAGGAGCCTAAGGAGACATGACAACTACATGTGATGTGTTGTCCTGGATGGGAACACCTGGAACCGGAAAAGGCCATTAGAAAAAAACCTAAGTAAATCTGAATAAAGCATGGACTTCAATTAGCAATAATATATCAATATTGGTTCATTAATTAGGACAAATGTGTAATACTAATGTAAGCTGTTAATAATATCTGGGAGATTGGTTCAAGATGGTGTAGTAGAAGGACGTGTGCTCACTCCCTCTTATGAGAGCACCAGAATCACAACTAACTGCTGAAAAATTATCAACAGGAAGACACTGGAACTCACCAAAAAAGATACCCCACATCCAAAGACAAAGGAGAAGCCACAATGAGATGGTAAGAGGGGTGCAATCACAATAAAATCAAATCCCGTAACTGCTGGGTGGGTGACTCACAAACTGGAGAACACTTATATCACAGAAGTCCACCCACTGGAGTGAAGGTTCTGAGCCCCACATCAGGCTTCCCAACCTGGGGATCTGGCAACGGGAGGAGGAATTCCTAGAGAATCAAACTTTGAAGGCTAGCAGGATTTGATTGCAGGACTTTGACAGGACTGGGGGAAACAGAGACTCCATTCTTGGAGGGCACATACAAAGTAGTGTGTGCAATGGGATCCAGGGGAAGAAGCAGTGACCCCGTAGGAGACTGAACCAGACCTACCTGCTAGTGTGGAGGGTCTCCTGCAGAGGCAGGGGTGGCTGTGGTTCACCGTGTGGACAAGGACACTGGCAGCAGAATTTCTGGAAGTACTCCTTGGTGTGAGCCCTCCCAGAGTCTGCCATTAGCCCCACCAAAGAGCTGGGTAGGCTCCAGTGTTGGGTCGCCACAGGCCAAACAACAAACAGGGAGGGAACACAGCCCCATCCATCAGCAGACAAGCAGATTAAAGTTGTACTGAGCTCTGCGCAACAGAGCAACACCCAGCTCTATCCACCACCAGTCCCTCCCATGAGGAAACTTGCACAAGCCTCTTAGATAGCCTCATCCACCAGAGGGCAGACAACAGAAGCAAGAAGAACTACAGTCCTGCAGCGTGTGGAACAAAAACCACATTTACAGAAAGATAGACAAGATGAAAAGGCAGAGGGCTATGTACCAGATGAAGGAACAAGATAAAACCCCAGAAAAACAATTAAATGAATTGGAGATAGGCAACCTTCCAGAAAAAGAATTGGGAATAATGATAGTGAAGATGATCCAGGACCTCGGAAAATGAATGGAGGCAAAGATGAACAAGATGCAAGAAATGTTTAACAAGCACCTAGAAGAATTAAAGAACAAACAAACAGAGATGAACAATACAATAACTGAAATGAAAAATACACTAGAAGGAATCAATACCAGAATAACTGAAGCAGAGGAACGGATAAGTGACCGGGAAGACAGAATGGTGGAATTCACTGCCATGGAACAGAATAAAAAATAAGAATGAAGAGAAATGAAGACAGCCTAAGAGACCTCTGGGAAAACATTAAACACAACAACATTCACATTATAGGGATTCCACAAGGAGAAGAGAGAGAGAAAGGACCCGAGAAAATATTTGAAGAGATTATAGTCGAAAACTTCCCTAACATGGAAAAGGAAATAGCCACCCAAGTCCAGGAAGGACAGAGAGTCCCAGGCAGGAAAAATCCAAGGAGAAACACACCAAGACACATAGTAATCAAATTGACAAAATTAAAGACAAAGAAAAATTATTGAAAGCAACAAGGGAAAAACAACAAATAACATACAAGGGAACTCCCATAAGGTTAACAGCTGATTTCTTAGCAGAAACTCTACAAGCCAGAAGGGAGTGGCATGATATATTTAAAGTGATGAAAGGGAAGAACCTACAACCAAGATTACTCTACCTGGCAAGGATCACATTCAGATTCGATGGAAAATCAAAAGCTTTACAGACAAGCAAAAGTTAAGAGAATTCAGCACCACCAAACCAGCTCTACAACAAATTCTAAAGGAACTTCTCTAAGTGGGAACCACAAGACAAGAAAAGGACCTATAAAAATAAGCCCATAACAATTAAGAACATGGTAATAGAAACATACATATCGATAATTACCTTAAACATGAATGGATTAAATGCTCCATCCAAAAGACACAGGCTCACTGAATGGATACAAAAACAAGACCCATATATATGCTGCCTACAAAAGACCCACTTCTGACCTAAGGACAGATACATACGGAAAGTGAAGGGATGGAAAGAGATATTCCATGTAAATAGAAATAAAAAAAAAACTGGAGTAGCAATACTTATATCAGATAAAGTAGACTTGAAAATAAAGAATGTTACAAGAGACAAGGAAAAGCACTACAGAATGATCAAGGAATCAATCCAAGAAGAAATTATAACAATTATGTATTCACCCAAAATAGGAGCACCTCAATACATAAGGCAACTGCTAACAGTTATAAAGAGGAAATCGACAGTAACACAATAACAGTGGGGGACTTTAACACCTCACTTACACCAATGGACAGATCATCCAAACAAAATTAATGAGGAAATACAAGGTTCAAATGACACAATAGACCAGATAGATTTAATTGATATTTATAGGACATTCCATCCAAAAGCAGCAGATTGCACTTTCTTCTCGAGTGCACATGGAACATTCTCCAGGGTAGATCACATCTTGGGTCACAAATCAAGCCTCAGTAAATTTAAGAAAATTGAAATCATATAAAGCATCTTTTCTTACCACAACATTATGAGATTAGAAATCAATTACCGGGAAAAAAAACGTAAAAAACACAAACACATGGTTGGTAAACAAAACGTTACTAAATAACCAAGAGATCACTGAAGAAATCAAAGAGGAAATCAAAAAATACCTAGAGACAAATAACAACGAAAACACGACAATCGAAAACCTATGGGATGCAGCAAAAGCAGTTCTAAGAGGGAAGTTATAGCAATACAAGCCTACCTCAAGAAACAAGAAAAATCTCAAATACACAATCTAACCTTACACCTAAAGGAATTAGAGAAAGAAGAACAAACAAAACCCAAAGTTAGTAGAAGGAATGAAATCATAAAGATTAGAGGAGAAATAAATGAAACAGAAACAAAGAAAATACCAAAGATCAATAAAACTGAAACCTGGTTCTTTGAGAAGATAAACAAAACTGATAAACCTTTAGCCAGACTCATCAAGAAAAAAAGGGAGAGGACTCAAATCAATAAAATTAGAAAGGAAAAAAGAGAAGTTACAACAGACACTTCAGAAATACAAAGCATCCTAAGAGACTACTACAGGCAACTTTGATAATAAAATGGACAACCTGGAAGAAATGGACGAATTCTTGGAAAGGTATAACCTTCCAAGACTGAGCCAGGAAGAAATAGAAAATATGACCAGACCAATCACAAGTAAGGAAATTGAAACTGTGATTTAAAGTCTTCCAACAAACAAAAGTACAGGACCAGACGGCTTCACAGGTGAATTCTATCAAACATTTAGAGAAGAGCTAACATCCATCCTTCTCAAACTCTTGCAAAAAATTGCAGAGGAAGGCACACTCCCAAACTCATTCTAGGAGGCCACCATCACCCTGACACCAAAACCAGACAAAGATACTACAAAAAAAGAAAATTACAAACCAATATCACTGATGAATATAGATGCAAAAATGCTCAACAAAATACTAGCAAATAGAATCCAACAACACATTAAAAGGATCATACACCATGATCAAGTGGGATTTATCCCAGGGATCCAAGGATTCTTCAACATATGCAAATCAATGTGATACACCATATTAACAATTTGAAGAATAAAAACCATATTATCATCTCAATAGACGCAGAAAAAGCTTTTGACAAAATTCAAAACACATTTATGATAAAAATTCTCCAGAAAGTGGGAATAGAGGGAACCTACTTCAAAATAATAAAGGTCATATGCAACAAACCCACAACAAACATCATTCTCAATGGTGAAAAACTGAAAGCATTTCCTCTAAAATCAGGAACAAGACAAGGATGTCCACTCTTGCCACTATTATTCAACATACTTTTGGAAGACCTAGCCATGATAATGAGATGAAAAAGAAATAAAAGGAATACAAATTGGAAAAGAAGAAGTAAAACTGTCACTGTTTGCAGATGACATGATTCTATACATAGAGAATCCTAAAGATGCCACCAGAAACCTATTAGAGCTAATCAATGAATTTGGTAAAGTAGCAGGGTACAAAATTAATGCACAGAAATCTCTTGCATTCCTATACACTAATGATGAAAAATCTGAAAAAGAAATTAAGGAAACACTCCCATTTACCACTGCAACAAAAAGAATAAAATACCTAGGAATAAACCTACCTAGGGAGACAAAAGACCTGTATGCAAAAAACTATTAGACACTGATGAAAGAAATTAACAATGGTACAAACAGATGGAGAGATATACCATGTTCTTGGATTGGAAGAATCAATATTGTGAAAATGACTATACTACCCAAAGCAATCTACAGTTTCAGTGCAATCCCTATCAAATCACCAATGGCATTTTTTACAGAACTAGAAGAAAAAAATCTTAAACTTGTATGGAGACACAAAAGATCCCAAATAGCCAAAGCAGTCTTGAGGGAAAAAAACGGAGCTGGAGGAATCAGACTCCCTGACTCCAGACTATACTATAAAGCTACAGTAATCTAATCAATATGGAACTGGCACAAAAACAGATATATAGATCATGAAACAAGATAGAAAGCCCAGAGATAAACCCATGCACCTATGGTCAACTAATCTATGACAAAGGAGGCAAGGATATACAATGGAGAAAAGACAGTCTCTTCAATAAGCAGTGCTGAGAAAACTTGACAGCTATATGTAAAAGAATGAAATTAGAACACTCCCTAACACCATACAGAAAAATAACCTCAAAATGTACTGGAGACCTAAATGTAAGACTGGACCCTATAGAACTCTTAGAGGAAAACATAGGAAGAACACTCTTTGACATAAATCACAGCAAGGTCTTTTTTGATCCACCTCCTAGAGTAATGGAAATAAAACCAAAAATGAACAAATGGGACCTAATGAAACTTAAAAGCTTTTGCAAAGCAAAGGAAACTACAGACAAGACGAAAAGACAGCCTTCAGAATGGGAGAAAATATTTACAAACAAATTAGCAAACAAAGGATTAATCTCCAAAATATATAAACAGCTCATGCAGCTCAATATTAAAAAAACGAACCCAATCCAAAAATGGGCAGAAGACCTAAATAGACATTTCTCCAAAGAAGACATACAGATCGGCAAGAGGCCCCTGAAAAGATGCTCAACATCATGAATTATTAGAGAAATGCAAATCAAAACTACAATGAGGTATCACCTCACACCCATTAGAATGGGCATCATCAGAAAATCTACAAACAGTAAATGCTGGAGAGGGTGTGGAGAAAAGGGAACCCTCTTGCACTGCTGGTGGGAATGTAAATTGATACAGCCATTATGGAGAACAGTATGGAGGTTCCTTAAAAACTAAAAATAGAACTACCATATGACCCAGCAATCCCACTACTGGGCATATACCCAAAGAAAACCATAATTCAAAAAGACACATGTTGGGCTTCCCTGGTGGTGCAGTGGTTGAGAGTCCGCCTGCTGGTGCAGGGAACACAGGTTCGTGCCCCGGTCCAGGAAGATCCCACATGCCGTTGAGTGGCTGGGCCCGTGAGCCATGGCCGGAGCCTGCGCGTCCAGAGCCTGTGCTCCACAATGGGAGAGGCTACAACAATGAGAGGCCCGCATACTGCAAAAAAAAAAAACACAAAGAAACCCCACATGCACCCCAATGTTTATTGCAGCACTATTTGCAATAGCCAGGTCATGGAAGCAACCTAAATGCCCACTGACAGACGAATGGATAAAGAAGATGTGGTACATATATACAGTGGAATATTAGCCATAAAAAGGAAAGAATTGGGTCATTTGTAGAGATTTGGATGGATCTAGAGACTATCATACAGAGTGAAGTTAGTCAGAAAGAGAAAAACAAATATCGTATATTAACGCCTATATGTGGAACCTAGAAAAATGGTACAGATGAACCGGTTTGCAGGGCAGAAATAGAGACACAGATGTAGAGAACAAACGTATGGACACCAAGGGGGAAAAGTGGCGTTTGGGGTGGGGTGGTGGTGGTGTGATGAACTGAGAGATTAGGTCTCACATATATACACTAATATGTATAAAATGGATAACCCATAAGAAACTGCTGTATAAAAAGTAAATAAAATTCAAAAAAAAATCTGGGCATGGGGTATATGGGAACTCTGTACTATCTTCCTAGTAATTCTGTAAATCTAACACAGTTCTAAAATTCAAATTTATTTAAACGTGTTGTGTGTACATAGCAGTTATTTTTTTTTAATTACATTAATGAGTGGTAGGGTCCTTTGAAACCAGATGTTTGAGGGGGCAGGGGTAGACACATTCCTAACTATTAAATTTGATTTCATTCATTCAGTCAGTAGATATTTCTGAAGTCCCTCTATAATAAAAACACTATATTAATGCTAAAAATGACAAGTCTGTCCCTGTTCCAAGGGTTCAAAGTTTAATACAAGGAGTAGAACCATGGTTTCCACAGCAGGTGTGTTGGGGTCACTGAGTTAAATGAATCACAGATCTTACCTCTGTGACAATAATCATATATTTGTATTCTTTTTCAAGTAACTAAGACAACAAAGTGTTGTGTGTCAACAAAAACCTTCAAGCCCTTCTAAACACCTGATTGGACCCTACGTAGGGTTCATCACTGTCAACTCACTGCTATATAAAAGAGAGTGAGGGCAGAGCAGTACTGGGTCAGTGAGTGGAAAAAGAAGATTCTGCTCCTGCACTTTAGTATTTCCTACCATCAGTAAATAATCTGCCCTCTAGAGATGTACCTTGATTGTATTTCCTGCCTAAGCACATTATTCTCATTGAGTAGGAAGTTCATATGAGAAAAGAGAGAACCAGGGACGTAGGGTAGTGTAATTGGAACTGAAGGGATTGGAGGCAATAGTAAGGGCAGAAGAAAGGAGAAAAATGACTCCCCGTCAGTGGCAGGAGTCAGAACAGTGTGGAGCTTCTGTTCCTTTGACAAACTCTCAGAATCCTGAGGGACAGAGCTGTTTTAGGACTGTTCTCAGCATTGTCTTCACACTGGACTTGCCTGGGGAACTCTAAAATACTAATGCCTGGTCCCTACTCCCAGAGACCCTGTTTTAATCGCTTCTTGTCTAATGTGTAGACAAGGATGTGTATCTGCTGGTAAGAGGTCGTGTGGTGGCCCCGGAAAGCTCAGGGCACCAGAATTTATCCCATCCACCTCAGAAGTTTTTTCTCCACACATCCTTAGCTAAACTGCAGAGTGCCTGAGGGCAGTGGCAGGAGGTTATATAACTGTATCTCCACACCATCTAACAAAGTCTGAGCTTCAGAAATGTTTGTTCAATGAACTGTTATCGATTTTGTTTTCAACACGCAATGTGATCCTCATTTATCTCCTGGGAAAGCTGGGGTAAAATTGTTCAATAAACTGTTATCGATTTTGTTTTAAAGATGCAATGTCATCCTCATTTATCTCCTCGGAAAGCTGGGGTAAAAGCTGAAGGGCAAAGGTTTCCATGTTGGCTGCACATTAGAAATAGCTAGTGGAGAGCTTTATTGACACCCCAGGCCAATAAAACCAGAATCTGGATGGACTGATATCAGTATTTGTTAAAGTTTGTTAAATTTCCCCAGGTGATTGTTCAGTGTTGCAGCCAAAGCTGACAGCCACTGCTCTAGAGTTACCCTCTCTTAAATATTTTTGTATCCATTCAGTTGTGTTTTTGATGGTGGTGGGGAGGGTTGATATATTTAAGAATTAAAAGCACCTATTCATCTAAGGGTGTTTATTACTTAATTTTATATTTATATAAAATGTATTAAATATTATTACTTAATTTTATATTTTATATAAAAATGTATTAAATATGCCTCATTTTACATTATATCACATATACACTTTAGAACTTTACTACATGAAAGTAAACTGAAGCCTCTAGCCACGTGGGTTTCAGTAGTTGTTGCTCTCAGGCTCTAGAGCGCAGGCTCAATAGTTGTGGCGCACGGGCTCAGGTGCTCTTGGGCATGTGGGATCTTCCCGGGATTGAACATGTGTCCCCTGCACTGGCAGACGGATTTTTAACGACTGTACCACCAGGGAAGTCCCTCCATTCTTTTCAAAGAAATATAAAGCAACAAAGTACAAACAGCAGCAATAGCCAATGTGGAGGGGCTGTTCAGCTCCACCTCCTTTCAGCCAACACACCGCCCACTCAGCAGCACCCATTATCTCCACAGAGGGGATAAAACGTGGGCCAAACCTGTTCTGGGCAGAAAAAATTAACCCTATGACCTCTCTGTTTTTTACCTGCAGTTGCCCGCACTCTCAGCTACTCTCAGGGGAGACCCTAGGGGCCGGAATCTCCATCACCCGCCCTTCCCATTCACTTTTAACTTCCTGGTGTTGTCTTATAGTGACAGACTCCTACTGGTGAAGGGAAACTGTCACCAACAACCCCGAAGCAAGTCTTGCTCCAAAAGCTTAAGCAGAGAACATCTGTTTTTCAGGAGATCTGTCAGAACACATCCCGGCCCCTCGTCCACCTCTCCAAACCAACCCCCAACCCCCCAAATCGGATCTTTGTTTCCGTGCTACGGGAAGAAATTTACTTTAAAATACCCATGCACTGAGATGGGCGCTGGGGTACAGTGGGGAGTGAGGGGATTAAGTTTCCTACTTAGAGGAGCTTATAGTTTAGTAGAGAAGACTGAAACACAAACATAATTTCAAAAAAATAAAAATACTGTAAAAAGCGCTTTCCTCACACAGCTACCTGTGTGATTACAAACACAAAATATCCACTTTAGAAATATAACAAATTCTTCAAATACAAAATCATGCATGAAAGACCAATGTAATGGATATAAGATTTCACACATTGGGTCAGAATCAGGGCTCATTCAACCCAGGCATCTGTTTTGACAGGTGTAAGGGGTTCTGGGAGAGGTATGCGTTGTGGCTGACGCTATGCATCTTTGTGCCCCTTAGGTTAGGGACAGAGTAAAGGGACAAATTAGTTAATTAAATAGTTAACCCCACTAGGGGATTGTAAGTAAAGAAAACAGTATGGGTGACCCCTGTAAGTTAATGATCATTCAAGAAAGCAGGTTTGCTTAACCACAAAACCAAGCAGGCCTGTTTAGCAACAAAATCCATGCAGCAGAAGCATAAGACAAAACATGTCCCAAGACAATAAAACAGTGGTGGTATGAGAGCCACATCCTGCCCAGTGAGCCTAGGACATGCTCTCTGCACACTTAAAAAACAATAATTTATGGAAAGGTGACATTTCAAAATGAAAGACACTCATTGTACCGAGACCTGAAATAATTTTTCCATAGTGCCACGACAGTCATCGCTTGACCATATAGGGACAAGAAAACTCCCCTGCCCAGCCTGGAGGAGCTGATGATGCAAGCGTGATGTCTACTAAAGAATGAGGAACAAGGTGGTCTTTTCCCCCTCCCTACTTTTCCTTTGATTATAAAACTGTAGCCTACTAAATTCTCAGGGCATGGCCCCCTCTGGCCTGCCCGCTTATAAGCTTTACAAGCATCCTATTCTAATAAATCACCTCTTATCAATCACTTTACCTCTCACTGAATTCTTTCTGCGTTGAGAGGTAAAGGACTGGAGCTCCTTGGAGCCCCCCAAAACACCACCTATCAGTTTCACTTTTACTAATGCCTGAGTCAACTTTGCTGAAGGTGATTTATTGCCAATAATGCCAGCCCTGGGTTTTTTTTTTTTAAATTAATTTCTTTTTGGCTGCATTGGGTCTTTGTTGCTGTGTGAGGGCTTTCTCTAGTTGTGGTGAGCAGGGGCTACTCTTCGTTGTGGTGTGGTCTTCTCATTGTGGTGGCTTCTCTTTGTGGCGGAGCATGGGCTCTAGGCACGCAAGCTTCAGTAGTTGGGGCACGTGGGCTCAGTAGTTGTGGCTCATGGGTTCTAGAGCACAGGCTCAGTAGTTGTGGTGCATGGGCTTAGTTGCTCTGCGGCATGTGGAATCCTCCTGGACCAGGGCTTGAACCCATGTCCCCTGCATTGGCAGGCAGATTCTTAACCACTGTGCCACCAGGGAAGTCCCCAGCCCTGGGTTTGACTTACTGACTTCACCCCAGAAGTATCCTTCCTAGACCAATGGTTATTTCTCAAGGGTTTACCTTTTAATGGTGCAAAAGGCAGAATAGGAAGGGACACAGGAGTTCCTCTCAGCAATCCCATGAAGAAAGTACTATCAAACACTTCTTCTGCAAGTAAGTGAAAAGACAGGGAGGTACACCTGACAGTCTGGCTTCAGGCCTTGGCTTCAAACACTATATATACTGCTCCTTTACGAGGATATATTTACATCTTATTTATCCACAAGTCCTTTGTCCATTTCTCATCTCTCTATTGCATCCTTATCCTTTGCTTATTAACTCCTGCCTTTACAGTTTAC
Organism: Delphinus delphis; assembly: GCF_949987515.2. NCBI lineage: Eukaryota > Metazoa > Chordata > Mammalia > Artiodactyla > Delphinidae > Delphinus > Delphinus delphis. Next base: position 105,803,054 of record NC_082683.1, on the reverse strand, counting down.
ACTGTAGCTGAACTGCTTTTAGCTGAGCATAGCTTTCCTTATTTCAACTACTTTAAAATATGTTTAAAAATAGATCTTTGGGGGCTTCCCTGGTGGCGCAGTTGTTGAGAGTCCGCCTGCCGATGCAGGGGACACGGGTTCGTGCCCCGGTCCGGGAAGATCCCAGATGCCGCGGAGCGGCTGGACCCGTGAGCTATGGCCGCTGAGCCTGCGCGTCCGGAGCCTGTGCTCCGCAACGGGAGAGGCCACAACAGTGAGAGGCCAGCGTACCGCAAAAAAAAATTTTTTAAATAAAAATAAAAATAGATCTTTGGTTTTGGAAATCATTTGGCTCCATCAGTAAGACTCCTGCTCAAAATATGGTCTGAATTATATGAACACACACACACATGCACACACAGTGGGGAGTACAGGACATCAACATACCCTAATGGGAGAATAAAGGGAAAGAAGCTTAAGGATGGAGTTATATATATTTCTCAGTAATTAAAGTGGTTTTTTTGATGTGGTTCTGTCTTTTTGATATGGTTCTTATAAAAATGTCATGAAGAACCTAGGGGTAAGGCAGGAATAAAGACGCAGACCTACTAGAGAACGGACTTGAGGTTATGGGGAGGGGGAAGGGTGAGCTGTGACAGGACGAGAGAGAGTCATGGACATATACACACTAACAAACGTAGTAAGGTAAATAGCTAGTGGGAAGCAGCCGCATGGCACAGGGATATTGGCTTGGTGCTTTGTGACAACCTGGAGATGTGGGATAGGGAGGGTGGGAGGGAGGGAGATGCAAGAGGGAAGACATATGGGAACATATGTATATGTATAACTGATTCACTTTGTTATAAAGCAGAAACTAACACACCATTGTAAAGCAATTATACCCCAATAAAGATGTTTAAAAAATGTCATTAATCTCTCAATAGTCATCTTAAGACAAGCTAATGAAAAAGTTCGTATTTTTCTTTTAAAAAAAAAAAAGCTACTATTTACTTTTGTTCTGGATTCTCTTCTCACTTTGCTCCAGAAATCCCCTATTTAACTAGTGTTCTCACCGTCAAATACCATGAAATAGAATGTCATTTGTCACCAAATATCTTTTCTTCTGTCTAATGCTACTTTCTCTTAGAAAGGAAAAACAGGGTTTTTTTTTTCCAGTTGCCTAAACGCATCTCCCTTCAGATTTCAAAAATATTAATCTCTTGTCTTATCCCTCCCCAAGATTTATGGCAGCAGAAGGGCCACTGAATACTAAAGAACAAGAAGTTCTCATATAATCATCCTGTTTCTATTAGACCATGGTTTATTGGGTGTTGGAGAAGTTAGTGACTTCCTTTGAGTTAATGAGTTGCTGGACCACAAAAAGCCAATCTGAGTCTGAGGGAGATGATTGCAAGTCACCCAGAGATCCCAGAATTTGAGCTGGATGCAGCACCTGGATGGAATTTGGAGTTGTCTTCCTTGGGGTGGGGATGAGCATAACAGGAGAAGGATGAACACAGAATTCTAGTGGCTAGAGGGGTGTCAGACAATGCTAACTCTTCATTAAAATCTGTCTTCCTCATATTACAGCATTATAGGGCTGTAGCTGGCATGGGGTTGCCCAAATAGCAACAGTATTTCCCAGTTTCCCTTGCAGCTGCACGTGGCCATATGACTAAGTTCTCACTGAGTTCTGCCTAACCTATTTAAAAGGCAATGGTTTTCCCTGGACTTCTGCTCACTCTTCTTTCCTGTAGCCTAGAATAATGATAACCAGAGAGATGTTTGGGAACTATGTATTGAAGTAGGTCCACTATCAGATTGGGGCCCTAAATGACGGGATATTCTAATCTGGATCTATTAATCTTGGACTCTTACATGAGAGATAAGTAAATTGCTATTTTATTTGTGCTATTGAATTTTTAATTTTGCTGTTTAAACAACCCTAATTAATATTAGTATCAATATTCTTTGGGCCTGTAACTTTTTTTTTTTTTTTTGTGGTACGTGGGCCTCTCACTGCTGTGGCCTCTCCTGTTGCGGAGCACAGGCTCCGGACACGCAGGCTCAGCAGCCATGGCTCACGGGCCCAGCCGCTCCGCGTCATGTGGGATCTTCCCAGACTGGGGCACGAACCCATGTTCCCTGCATCGGCAGGCGGACTCTCAACCACTGCGCCACCAGGGAAGCCCCTGGGCCTGTAACTTTTTAAAGACTGATATCTTCATAAAAGTTTTCAGTTATAAATGTGAATTATCCTATAATAGTACTTTTAAAAATAAAATTCTGAAAAGTGTTTTAATGCAACCATTTTACCTATTGGAAGTTTAACTTACAAATTAATTTGTAAATTGGATAATTTTGAATGTACTAGAGATACCTAGTTATAGGAAAACTCTTGAGTACTTTTATAAACTGAATATTAATCTGTCTCTACTGAATCAGTTTTACAATTTCAGAACAATACAAGAATTACTTTTAAAACTTAATTTTTTAAAATGTAATTTTATTTTAATGCTCTACTACTTTACGTTTTGTAATTAATTACTTTTAAACTTGGCAAAATGTTTTGTGTTGTTGTTAAATTACTTGTAAAAAGTTTTAAACATTGACTCAAATTTTCTCTAATTGCAAATTTGCAAGTGAGTATATACAGGCTCAACTTTGACTAATTTTTTCTACAAACAAAAGGCAGTCAGAGGACATGGTGCTGGGGGGAGGACCGTAGGGTCCTGCTCCATTTCATTTGTGCCTCCTGTGCATTCAGTGCTGCATGCCTTGCTGTTGCTCTAAGGCAGCATCCCCAACCTTTTTGGCACCAGGGACTGGTTTCCTGGAAGACAATTTTTCCACGGACTCGGGTGGGGGTGGTTGGCAGGGAGGATGATTTCGGGATGATTTGAGAGCATTATATTTATTGTGCACTTTATTTCTATTATTACTACATTGTAATATATAATGAAATAATTATACAACTCACCATAATGCAGAATCAGTGGGAGCCCTGAGCTTGTTTTCCTGCAACTAGATGGTCCCATCTGGGGGTGATGGGAGACAGTGACACCCGAAGTGGGTTGCTTATGTCCAGTCTACTCTGTAATCTCGTTTTGGTTGCTGTCACTACAGAAAACCCTGCTTCACAAAGATAGGATGTTGGAAATGGAAGCAGGCTTTTCAGTGCTTTTGTGGCAATCTCAGGACATTCCGCCTTGACTTTAATCCAAGAACATACGGAGATTTTTTTTTTTTCAGTACGCGGGCCTCCCACTGTTGTGGCCTCTCCCGCTGCGGAGCACAGGCTCCGGACGCGCAGGCTCAGCGGTCATGGCTCACGGGCCCAGCCGCTCCGCGACATGTGGGATCTTCCCGGACCGGGGCACGAGCCCGTGTCCCCTGCATTGGCAGGCGGACCCTCAACCACTGCGCCACCAGGGAAGCCCTGTCTCTAACATATTTTTAAGGCCACCGTCATTTGCAGTCTCAAGCAGTTGGTCCTCTTCTAGCACGGACAATGTTGATTCACCTGGCTTATTCACAAATGGATCGTGTCCACTCCTTCCCAGTTCAGGGGTCTTTTGTGGTTGGGAAGTAATGCTTAAACTCTTTTGAAAGCTGAGATAGGTGATCAGGCACCAGCTGGGAGAAAGAAGGCTCTGGCTCAGTGTCTTTCAAAATCTCTGCTAATGTTTGAAACATGTCAAAAATCCCAATGTTCACTCGTCACCCCCATAATTCCAGCTTGGCTTTGAATGCAGCCACTTTATCTGCCAACTTGAACATAGTTGTCATTCTCCCCTGAAGTGACAGATTGAGTTCGTTGAGTAGGTTGAATATGTCACACAAGGAAGCAAGTTTTGCAACCCATTCTGTGTCACTGAAATGTGCTGCCAGTGGTGACTGTTTTTCTAAAAGAAATCTCTGGAGCGACGCTTGTAACTCAGAAACCCTGGCCAGTGATCTACCTTTAGAAAGCCATCTCACTTCTGTGTATCAGAGGAGACGTGTGTGCTCTGCGTCCATCTCTTCACAGAGCTGCGCCAACAGATGTGAGTTAAGGGCATGTACTTAATGTGGTTGATAATTTTAATCACATCCTGCAAAACGTTAAATTCAGGCGACATTTTTCGGCTAGTCAGCATTTCTCTATGGATGACACAGTGCGTAGACTCACATTCAGAAGCAACCTCTTTGACCCAAGTAGTGAAACCAGAAAGCAGTCCAGTCACGGCAGCCGCTCTGTCCATGCATATTATGAGACAAAATGACCAGTTCGGTTTTCCTGATATGTAATCATTCAAAGACTTGACTAGTTCTGTAGCTGTGGTGTTGGTTGGCAACAAAAGTGCACAAAACTTATCCTCATGCCCATCCTCCTGAAAAATATACTGCACAAAAACAAGCATTGTAATCTTGTCAACATTGGTAGACTCGTCAACCTGGATTGTGTACCATGCGACTCATTTGTCCTCTCTAAAAATTGTGCCTCAATATCCTCTGCTATTTCATCAATTCATCTAGTTATGGTGCTAGCCAAAAGAGGAACATGTGCCACCTTTCTTTTGTTTTTTTAAATCTTTATTGGAGTATAATTGCTTTACAATGGTGTGTTAGTTTCTACTTTATAACAAAGTGAATCACTTATACGTATACATATATTCCCATATCTCTTCCCTCTTGTGTCTCCCTCCCTCCCACCCTCCCTATCCCACCCCTCTAGGTGGTCACAAAGCACCGAGCTGATCTCCCTGTGCTATCCGGCTGCTTTCCACTAGCTATCTACCTTACGTTTGGTAGTGTATATATGTCCATGCCACTCTCTCGCTTTGTCACAGCTCACGCTTCCCACTCCCCATATCCTCAAGTCCATTCTCTAGTAGGTCTGTGTCTTTATTCCTATCTTACCCCTAGGTTCTTCATAACATTTTTTTTCTTAAATTCCATATATATGTGTTAGCATACGGTATTTGTCTTTCTCTTTCTGACTTACTTCACTCTGTATGACACACACTAGGTCTATCCACCTCATTACAAATAGCTCAATTTCGTTTCTTTTTATGGCTGAATAATATTCCATTGTATATATGTGCCACATCTTCTTTATCCATTCATCTGATGATGGGCACCCAGGTTGTTTCTATCTCCTGGCTATTGTAAATAGAGCTGCAATGAACATCTTGGTACATGACTCTTTGAATTATGGTTTTCTCAGGGTATATGCCCAGTAGTGGGATTGCTGGGTCATATGGTAGCTCTATTTGTAGTTTTTTAAGGAACCTCCATACTGTTCTCCATAGTGGCTGTATCAATTCACATTCCCACCAGCAGTGCTAGAGTGTTCCCTTTTCTCCACACCCTCTCCAGCATTTATTGTTTGTAGATTTTTTGATGATGGCCATTCTGATGGGTGTGAGATGATATCTCATTGTAGTTTTGATTTGCATTTCTCTAATGATTAATGATGTTGAGCTTTGTTTCATGTGTTTGTTGGCAATCTGTATATCTTCTTTGGAGAAATGTCTATTTAGGTCTTCTGCCCATTTCTGGATTGGGTTGTTAGTTTTTTTATTATTGAGCTGCATGAGCTGCTTGTAAATTTTGGAGATTAATCCTTTGTCAGTTGCTTCATTTGCAAATATTTTCTCCCATTCTGAGGGTTGCCTTTTGGTCTTGTTTATGGTTTCCTTTGCTGTGCAAAAGCTTTGAAGTTTCATTAGGTCCCATTTGTTTATTTTTGTTTTTATTTCCATTTCTCTAGGAGGTGGGTCAAAAAGGATCTTGCTTTGATTTATGTCATAGAGTGTTCTCCCTATGTTTTCCTCTAAGAGTTTGATAGGTTCTGGCCTTACATTTAGGTCTTTGATCCATTTTGAGCTTATTTCTGTGTATGGTGTTAGGGAGTGGTCTAATCTCATACTTATACATGTACCCGTCCAGTTTTCCCAGCACCACTTATTGAAGAGGCTGTCCTTTCTCCACTGTACATTACTGCCTCCTTTATCAAAGATAAGGTGACCATATGTGCGTGGGTTTATCTCTGGGCTTTCTATCCTGTTCCATTGATCTATCTTTCTGTTTTTGTGCCAGTACCATACTGTCTTGATTACTGTAGCTTTGTAGTATAGTCTGAAGTCAGGGAGCCTGATTCCTCCAGCTCCGTTTTTCGTTCTCAAGATTGCTTTGGCTATTCGGGGTCTTTTGTGTTTCCATACAAATTGTGAAACTTTTTGTTCTAGTTCTGTGAAAAATGCCAGTGGTAGTTTGATAGGGATTGCATTGAATCTGTAGATTGCTTTGGGTAGTAGAGTCATTTTCACAATGTTGATTCTTCCAATCCAAGAACATGGTCTATCTCCATCTATTTGTATCATCTTTAATTTCTTTCATCAGTGTCTTATAATTTTCTGCATACAGGTCTTTTGTCTCCTTAGGTAGGTTTATTCCTAGATATTTTATTCTTTTTGCTGCAATGGTAAATGGGAGTGTTTTCTTGATTTCACTTTCAGATTTTTCATCATTAGTGTATAAGAATGCCAGAGATTTCTGTGCATTAATTTTGTATCCTGCTACTTTACCAAATTCATTGATTAGTTCTAGTAGTTTTCTGGTAGTATCTTTAGGATTCTCTATGTATAGTATCATGTCATCTGCAAACAGTTACGGCTTTCCTTCTTCCTTTTCGATTTGGATTCCTTTTATTTCCTTTTCTTCTTTGATTGCTGTGGCTAAAACTTCCAAAACTATGTTGAATAAGAGTGGTGAGAATGGGCATCCTTGTCTTGTTCCTGATCTTAGTGGAAATGCTTTCAGTTTTTCACCATTGAGGATGATGTTGACTGTGGGTTTGTCATATATGGCCTTTATTATGTTGAGGAAAGTTCCCTCTATGCCTACTTTCTGCAGGGTTTTTATCATAAATTGGTGTTGAATTTTGTCGAAAGCTTTCTCTGCAGCTATTGAGATGATCATATGGTTTTTCTCCTTCAATTTGTTAATATGGTATATCACATTGATTTGCGTGTATTGAAGAATCCTTGCATTCCTGGAATAAACCCCACTTGATCATGGTGTATGATCCTTTTAATGTGCTGTTGGATTCTGTTTGGTAGTATTTTGTTGAGGATTTATGCATCTATGTTCATCAGTGATATTGGCCTGTAGTTTTCTTTGTGACATCCTTGTCTGGTTTTGGTATCGAGGTGATGGTGGTCTCGTAGAATGAGTTTGGGCATGTTCCTCCCTCTGCTATATTTTGGAAGAGTTTGAGAAGGATAGGTGTTAGCTCTTCTCTAAATATTTGATAGAATTCGCCTGTGAAGCCATCTGGTCCTGGGCTCTTGTTTGTTGGAAGATTTTTAATCACAGTTTCAATTTCGGTACTTGTGATTGGTCTGTTCATATTTTCTATTTCTTCCTGATTCCGTCTTGGCAGGTTGTGCATTAGAAAAATTTGTCCATTTCTTCCAGGTTGTCCATTTTATTGGCATAGAGTTTTTTGTAGTAATCTCTCATGATTTTTTGTATTTCTGCAGTGTCAGTTATTACTTCTTTTTCATTTCTAATTCTATTGATTTGAGTCTTTTCCCTTTTTTTCTTGATGAATCTGGCTAATGGTTTATCTATTTTGTTTATCTTTTCAAAGAACCATCTTTTAGTTTTATTGATCTTTGCTATCGTTTTCTTCATTTCTTTTTCATTTATTTCTGATCTGATTTTTATGATTTCTTTCTTTCTGCTAACTTTGGGGTGTTTTTGTTCTTCTTTCTCTAGTTGCTTTAGGTGCAAGGTTAGGTTGTTTATTCGAGATGTTTCCTGTTTCTTAAGGTAGGATTGTATTGCTGTAAACTTCCCTCTTAGAACTGCTTTTGCTGCATCCCATAGGTTTTGGGTCGTCATGTCTCCGTTGTCAGTATTTTCTAGGTATTATTTTATTTCCTCTTTTGATTTCTTCAATGATCACTTCGTTATTAAGTAGTGTATTGTTTAGCCTCCATGTGTTTGTATTTTTTACAGATCTTTTCTTGTAATTGATATCTAGTCTCATAGCGTTGTGGTCGGAAAAGATACTTGATACAATTTCAATTTTCTTAAATTTACCAAGGCTTGATTTGTGACCCAAGATATGATCTATCCTGGAGAATGTTCCATGAGCACTTGAGAAAAATGTGTATTCTGTTGTTTTTGCATGGAATGTCTTATAAATATCAATTATGTCCATCTTGTTTAATGTATCATTTAAAGCTTGTGTTTCCTTATTTATTTTCATTTTGGATGATCTGTCCATTGGTGAAAATGGGGTATTAAAGTCCCCTTCTCTGAATGTGTTACTGTCGATTTCCCCTTTTATGGCTGTTAGTATTTGCCTTATGTATTGATGTACTCCTATTTTGGGTGCATAAATATTTACAATTGTTATATCTTCTTCTTGGATCGATCCCTTGATCATTACGTAGTGTCCTTCTTTGTCTCTTGTAATAGTCTTTATTTTAAAGTCTATTTTGTCTGATCTGAGAATTGCTACTCCAGCTTTCTTTTGGTTTCCATTTGCATGAAATATCTTTTTCCATCCCCTTACTTTCAGTCTGTGTGTGTCTCTAGGTCTGAAGTGGGTCTCTTGTAGACAGCAAATATATGGGTTTTGTTTTTGTATCCATTTAGCCAATCTGTGTCTTTTGGTGGGAGCATCTAGAATATTTACTTTTAAGGTAATTATCAATATGTATGTTCCTATTCCCATTTTCTTAATTGTTTTGGGTTCGTTATTGTAGGTCTTTTCCTTCTCTTGTATTTGTTGCCTAGAGAAGTTCATTTAGCAGTTGTTGTAGAGCTGGTTTGGTGATGCTGAACTCTCTCAGCTTTTGCTTGTTTGTAAAGGTTTTAATTTCTCCATCAAATCTGAATGAGATCCTTGCTGGGTAGAGTAATCTTGGTTGCAGGTTTTTCTCCTTCATCACTTTAAATATGTCCTGCCAGTCCCTTCTGACTTGCAGAGTTTCTGCTGAAAGATCAGCTGTTAACCTTATGGGGATTCCCTTGTGTTTTATTTGTTGTTTTTCCCTTACTGCTTTTAATATGTTTTCTTTGTTTTTAATTTTTGACAGTTTGATTAATATGTGTCTTGGCGTATTTCTCCTTGGATTTATCCTGTATGGGACTCTCTGTGCTTCCTGGACTTGATTAACTATTTCCTTTCCTATATTAGGGAAGTTTTCAACTATAATCTCTTCAAATATTTTCTCAGTCCCTTTCTTTTTCTCTTCTTCTTCTGGAACCCCTATAATTTGAATGTTGGTGCGTTCAATGTTGTCCCAGAGGTCTCTGAGACTGTCCTCAGTTCTTTTCATTCTTTTTTCTTTATTCTGCTCTGCAATAGGTATTTCCACTATTTTACCTTTCAGGTCACTTATCCGTTCTTCTGCCTCAGTTATTCTGCTATTGATCCCATCTACAGTATTTTTAATTTCATTTATTGTGTTGTTCATCATTGTTTGTTTCATCTTTAGTTCTTGTAGTTCCTTGTTAAATGTTTCTTGCATTTTGTCTGTTCTATTTCCAAGATTTTGGATCATCTTTACTATCATTATTCTGAATTCTTTTTCAGGTAGACTGCCTATTTCCTCTTCATTTGTTAGGTCTGGTGGGTTTTTATCTTGCTCCTTCATCTGCTGTGTGTTTTTCTGTCTTCTGTTTTTGCTTATGTTACTGTGCTTGGGGTCTCCTTTTTGCAGGCTGCAGGTGTAGTTCCCGTTGTTTTTGGTGTCTGTCCCCAGTGGCTAAGGTTGGTTCAGTGGGTTGTGTAGGCTTCTGCGTGGAGGGGACTAGTGCCTGTGTTCTGGTGGATGAGGCTGGATCTTGTGTTTCTGGTGGACTGGTCCAAGTCTGGTGGTGTGTTTTTGGGTGTCTGTGGAGTTATTATCATTTTAGGCAGCCTCTCTGCTAATGGGTGGGGTTGTGTTCCTGTCTTGCTAGTTTTCTGGCATAGGATGTCCAGCACTGTAGCTTGCTGTTCGTTGAGTGAAGCTGGGTGCTGGTGTTGAGATGGAGATCTCTGGGAGATTTTCACCGTTTGTTTTTATGTGGAGCTGGGAGGTCTCTTGTGGACCAGTGTCCTGAAGTTGGCTCTCCCACCTCAGAAGCACAGCACTGACTCCTGGCTGTAGCACCAAGAGCCTTTCATCCACACGGCTCAGAATAAAAGGGAGAAAAAGTAGAAAGAAAGAATTAGTAGAAGTAGAACAAAGAAAGAGAGAAAGAAAGAAAGAATGAAAGAAAGGGAGAGAGGGAGGGAGAGAGGGAGGGAGGGAGGGAGGGAGGAAGTAAGGAAGGAAGAAAGGAGGGAAGGAAGGAAGAAAGAAGATAAAGTACAATAAAATAAAGTAAGATATAATATAATAAAGTTATTAAAATAAAAAATAATTATTAAGAAAAAAAGAAAAGAAAAAAAAGAAAAAAATTTAAACAAAAACGGAAACAAACAAAAAAACGGACAGATAGAACCCTAGGACAAATGGTGGAAGCAAAGCTATACAGACAAAATCTAACACAGAAGCATACACATACACACTCACAAAAAGAGGAAAGAGGGAAAAAATCATAAATCTTGCTCTCAAAGTCCACCTCCTCAATTTGGGATGATTCGTTGTCTATTCATGTATTCCACAGATGCAGGGTACATCAAGTTGACTGTGGAGCTTTAATCCGCTGCTCCTGAGGCTGCTGGGAGAGATTTCCCTTTCTCTTCTTTGTTCTCACAGCTCCCTGGGGCTCAGCTTTGGATTTGGCCCCGCCTCTGCGTGTAGGTCACCGGAGAGCGTCTGTTCTTCACTCAGACAGGACGGGGTTAAAGGAGCCGCTGATTCGGTGGCTCTGGCTCACGCAGGCTGGGGCGGGGTTGGGGGGGGGCACGGAGTGTGGGGCGGGCCTGCGGCGGCAGAGTCAGGCGTGACGTTGCACCAGCCTGAGGTGTGCCGTGCGTTCTTCCCGGGGAGTTGTCCCTGGATCCCTGGACCCTGGCAGTGGCGGGCTGCACAGGCTCCCTGGAAGGGGGTGTGGATAGTGACCTGTGCATGCACACAGGCTTCTTGGTGGCGGCAGCAGCAGCCTTAGCGTCCCATGCCCGTCTCTGGGGTCCGCACTTTTAGCCGCGGCTCGCGCCCGTCTCTGGAGCTCCTTTAAGCAGCGCTCTTAATCCCGTCTCCTCGCGCACCAGGAAACAAAGAGGGAAGAAAAAGTCTCTTGCCTCTTCGGCAGGTCCAGACTTTTCCCCGGACTCCTTCCCGGCTAGCTGTGGTGCACTAACCCCCTGCAGGCTGTGTTCACGCTGCCAACCCTAGTCCTCTCCCTGTGCTCCCATCGAAGCCGGAGCCTCAGCTCCTAACCCCGCCCGCCCCGGCGGGTGAGCAGACAAGCCTCTCGGCCTGGTGAGTGCTGGTCCGCACTGATCCTCTGTGTGGGAATCTCTCCGCTTTGCCCTCTGCATCCCTGTTGCTGTGCTCTCCTCCGCGGATCCGAAGCTCCCCTCCTCCGCCACCCGCAGTCTTCGCCCTCGAAAGGGCTTCCTAGTGTGTGGAAACCTTTCCTCCTTCACAGCTCCCTCCCACTGGTGTAGGTCCCGTCCCTATCCTTTTGTCTCTGTTTATTCTTTTTTCTTTTGCCCTATCCAGGTACGTGGGGACTTTCTTGCCTTTTGGGAGGTCTGAGGTCTTCTGCCAGCGTTCAGTAGGTGTTCTGTAGGAGTTATTCCACGTGTAGACGTATTTCTGGTGTATCTGTGGGGAGGCAGGTGATCTCCGCATCTTACTCTTCCACCATCTTCCCAGAAGCCTCCTTGTACCACCTTTTGAACTGCAGCCTATCCCAAAGGTTTACGACAAATGTCCTTAGCAGCAGGCAGGATCAACTCTTCACCAACAGTAAAGGGCTTCTTACCTTTAGCAATGCAGTTAGCCACTAAGAATGATGCTCTTAGTGCAGACACTTTTGATGAAGTGGTGGCCTTCAATAATTGCTTCTGTTCTTCGTGTTCATGGTTTTTTTTCTTTTGAAAAACTCTAAAGGCTTGTCTTTTAATGCAGGGTGCTTGGTCTCCATGTGGTGAAGCAGTTTTGAAGGTTTCATGGTTTCGTTGGATAGCCAGTCACCACATAATTATACAAAGCGGGCTTGGAGAATGTGAATCACCTGTTGCAATGAAACCATAGTTTAAGTAGGACTCGGTATTTTCTTTTAAATGCAGCTTTCCTTTTGTTGGCAGTCTTAGAGTATTCTGCTGTCTCATCATTGGTCTTTCCCCCTTTCAAAGACGCTCTCCAGCAATGTTTGTTTTTGACTCATTTTGGCTAGGGTTAGCTGTGGCTTACCAAAACTGTGACTGAGACAAGTGCGCAGTGCAGGAAAGAGGCGCAAATGGAAGTGGTAAATAAAATAATGTGTGGTCCACATGTGGACTAAAATGTGTCGGATTCTGACTTGAAGCCTGCCACCAGATGCAGCTGTACAATTGAAGTACATCAACTCACTTGCCACTATAAAGCCTGCCTCCAGATGCAGCTTAATTTTCATTTGCCCCTCACTGATAGGGTTTTGATATGAGTGTGCAAGCAATTGATTTATTATGGTCTCTGTGCAGTCAAACCTCTCTGCTAATGATAATCTGTATTTGTAGCCACTCCCCAGTGCTAGCATCACCACCCCAGCTCCACCTCAGATCATCAGGCAGTAGATTCTCATAAGGAGCACGCAGCCTACATCCCTCACACGTGTAGTTCACAGTAGGGTTCCCACTCCTATGAGAACCTAATGCTGCCACTGATCTGACAGGAGGCAGAGCTCAGGTGGTAATGTGAGCAATGGGGAGCAGCTGTAAATACAAATGAAGCTTCATTCGCTCACCCACTGCTCACCTCCTCCTGTGCACCCTGGTTCCTAACAGGCCACGGAGCAGTATCGGTCCCTGGCCTGGGGGTTGGGGACCCCTGGCCTAAGGTACAAAAACAAGCAATGGAAGACCCTGCCCTTCGTGAATTTCAAAGATGATTGGAAATACAGAATATAAACCCATTAAAAAGATTTAAAGATACTTAAAAATACCATAAAAAACAAGAGGAAAATCTCCAATGAAGAAATGACTGGGTTCTAAAAAGTTTAATCAATTTTAATCAATTACTGAAAATCAGAATACATATTCCCATAGGAACAATGTCATTTTCCATGGTTAATGCACTGGAAATGTAAAAAGCAATTGAAGCACAAAAGAAAATCAGTTAAAATTCTGGATCAGTAGGAATGGAAGTTTTGTGGTAATGGCTCATTCACATTAAGAAGAACAGCACTCATATCTGATGAGTCTCTGGGGGCTCTTGTCCTCCCATTCACTCTTCAGGCACAGGGTCCTTCTTGTGGCCTGCACATCAGAGATAGTTGAGACTTGTCCTAGGGTGAGGACAGTGGAGATCATGAGAAGGAGATGATTCTAGGAATGGTTCAGAGGTAGAATGACTGTAATGATGGATGTGGAGCAGAGGTGTCCTATAGAGAGTTTTCTTGTGCACTTTACCAGCCAATATCCACCTCCAGAGGTAAACATTGTTTTTATTTCTATCACCATAGATTCCTTTGTTTTTGTTTTTTATTACTGAGGTATAATTGACATGTAACATATTAGTTTCAGGTGTATAACGCTTGTATATATGAATACGCTGTTCATATATTGTGAGATGACCACCACAATAAATCTAGTTAACATTTGATGATTTTATTTGTTCTCAAACTTCATATAAATAGAATTATATAGTACGTACTCTCTGTGCTTGGAATCACTATACAATATAGTATTTTTAAGATTTATCCAAGTAGTTACATGATCAGTAGGCTGCTCTTTTTAATTATATGAATATATAATTTGTTTATCCATTCTCCTATTGATGAACATTTGGGTTATTTCCACTTTCTGGTGTTATGAAGAAGATGTTTTATTCTTGAACAAGTCTTTTTTTGGACATCTGCTCTCATTTTTCTTTTGTGCCTAAGAGTAGAATTGCTGGGTCATAGGTAGGTATATGTTTAACTTTAGTTGAAACTGTGCCATTTTATAAAATCACCAGTTATATATATAAATTCCTGTAGCTCCATAGCCTCTTAACACTTGGTACTGTTAGCCATTCTTGTAGGTGTGTGGTGTTATCTCACAGTGTTTTTAACTTGAATTTCCCTGATGACTAATGATGTGGAACCTCTTTCTATTTAATTTCTTGGCCATTTGTACATCTGCTTCGCAAAGTGTTTGTGAAAATGTTTTGCCTGATTTTTAAAAGCTGAGTGGTTTTATTATTAAGTTGTAAGAGTTCTTGTATAGTCTGGTTACAAATCCTTTGCAAATATATGTATTTCAAATATTTTCTCCCAGTCTGTGACTTAACTGATCACTTTCTTAATGGTGTTTTTTGATGAGCAGAAGTTTTAAATTTGGATGAAATCTACTTTATCATTTTTTCCTTTATGGTTAATACCTTTTGCTCTTATTTAAGAAATCTTTGCCTACTCCGAGCTCATATAGTCTCCTGTGTTTCCAGCTAGAAGATTTATATTTTAGATTTCACATGTATATCTGCAATCCATTTAAAATTAATTTTTTATGAATGGTATGAGTGTAAGAGTCAAGGTTTTTTTTTTTTTCTATTTGAATGCTGTGTTCTTCCAACACCATTTATTCTAAGACCTTTCTTTCCGCTAGAATTGCATTGGTGTCTTTTTCATTGGTCAAGTAACAATATATGTGTGAGCTTATATCTGGACTGTATTCTGTTCCACTGATCTATTTGTTTATCCTTATGCCTATACCACAGTGTATTAATTACTTACCTTGAGAGTAAAATTTGAAAATTGGTAGTATAAATCCTCCATCTTTATGCTTATTTTAAAGATGATTTTGATGATTCTAGGTTTCTTTGCAATTACATTTTAAATTTTTAAATTAGCCTATCAATTTCTACAAAAAAAAAGCCTGCTGGGATTTTGATTAGGATTGCATTGAATGTATAGACCAACTGGAAAGAAGTGACATTGTAACAATTAAATCTTCCTCTGTGAAATAGGCTCTTTCTTCTTTCATTAGGTCTTCTTTGATTTCTCCTGTCTTACAATTTTCACTGTAGAACGCTATGCATTTTATTTAGTCCTGTGTACTTTATTATTTTTTAAATCCAATTGTAAATGGTATTATTTTTACATTTTCATATTTCAATTGTTTGCTGCAAGTATAAAGAAATACAGCTGATATTTGTATATTGACTTTGTATCACATGGCCTTGCTTAATTCACCTATTACTTCTAGTAGTTTATAGGTTCCTTGGATATTCTATGTATACAATCGTGTCATTTATGAATAAAGATTGTTCTATTTCCTTTGCAATTTAATTTTTTTTTTCTCTTCTTATTGTACTGACAGGAACTCAATACAATGTTGAATAGAAGTGGTGATAACAGATACCTTTGTCTTGTTAGGGTGAAGCATTCACTATTTCACCATCAAGTGTGATATTATTTGTATGTTTTAGGTAAATAATCTTATCAAATTGAGGAAATTTCTCTCTGTTCTTAGCCAACTAATAGTTTTTATTATGAAATAGTTTTTAATATGGGTTTTGAATTTTATAAAATGTTGTTTCTGTATCTTTTAAGATGATCACATTGTTAAAATTATATTGTATGACTTTTTAAGTGTTAAGCCAGCTATGTCTTTTTGGAATAAACTCACAAGACCATGATGTGTATGGTTCTTACATAATATTGTATGTGATTGTTAGTGTTTCATTAGGAATTTTTTTTTCCATCTGTATTTTTAAGGGATATTACCCTGTAATTTTTTTTTCTTGTAATGCCCTTGATGGATTTTGGTATCAAGGTTATGCTGGCCTCTCTGAAAGATTTTGTGTACAATTGTTAATATTTTCCTCTAATAGTTTGGTAGCATTTACCAGGGTAGCCATCTGGATCTGGTGTTTTTGTTGTTGGAATGTTATAAATTATGGATTTAATTTCAGTAAAAGATACAGGATTATTCAAAATTTCTGTAAGTTGTGTTTTTATTGACATAAAGTTATTTATGAATCCTCATTTTATTTTTTTAATGTGTGTAGCATCTATGGTGATGTTGCCTCTGTCATTCTTGATATTAGGTATATCTGTTTTCTCTCTCACTCTTTTCCTTGAACAATTCTGTCAATTTTATTAATCTTTTTAAAGAACCGTCTTTTGGCTTCATTGACTTTCTCTGTTTTTTTGTTTTTTAAAAAAATATTTATTTATTTATTTGGCTGCACCAGGTCTTAGTTGCAGCACACGGGATCTAGTTCCCTGACCAGGGATCAAACCCAGGCCCCCTGCATTGGGAGTATCGAGTCTTAACTGCTGGACCACCAGGGAAGTCCTGACTTTCTCTGTTTTATATCTGTTTTCTATTTCATTAATTTCTGATTTTATTTCTTTCTACCTTCTCTTTTTTGTAGCTTGTTGATGTAGATACTTAATTCATCAAATTTCCATCTAAGAGCTACTATAGCTGCATTTCACAAATTTTGATATGCTGTATTTTCATTACTGTTACTTTCAAAACATTTTTAATTTCTATTGTAATTTCGTCTTTGATGAAGGATTATTTAGAAATAAGTTACTTAATTTCCAGATAATTTGGGATTTTCTAGATATGTAACCAAGCAGGCCCCTATGGGTCCTTCCCCTGACAGGCCCCTCCCCCATAACCTCTGCTTTAGCTCCTCTGAAGTACTTAGATGATAGTATCCGATGCACAGTTCCTGAGTTGTTTTACAGATGCTAAATCCCCCACCAAATGGAAGAAATTCAGTACTTGATGGCCATGAGCACTAGCCTGCAGACCTACTGGAGCCTAAGGACTGATAATGTTAACCTCTGTGACATCAACCTGTTACCTCACCATCAACCAGAGAATTCTGCAGGAGCTCATCACATACCCTGGGATGCCCCTCCCTCACCTTGCCTTTAAAAATGCCTTGCTGAAACCCATAGGGGAGTTCAGGCTTTTTGAGCACTAGTTGTCCCATGTTCATTATATGGTGCCTTAAAATAAATGCTGCACTTTCCTTCACCACAACCTGGTGTCAGTAGATTGGCTTTACTGCTCGCAGGTGAGTGGACCCAAGTTTTGGTTCCATAAAAGATCTTATTGCTATTGATTTCCAGTTTAATTTTTCTGTGGTTAAAGAACATATTTTGTATAATTGTAATCCTTTGAAATTGATTACTAGTTTTATGGTTCAGCATATATTTTGTTGAATGTTCCATACGCATTTGAAAAGATGGTGTAACCTACAGTTCTTGAGTATAGTTTTCTACAAGTGTGAATTAAGTTGCTTGGTATTGTTGCTCAAATGTTCTATATCCTTACTAATACTTTGTCTGCCTGTTCTATTGATTACTGAGGAGGTATGTTAAAATCTCTAACTCTGATTCTAGATCGGTCTTTCCCATACAATTCTGTCAATTGTTTACTTCATAAATTTTGACGTTATTATATTATTAGGTGCATACACATTTAGGATTATGTATTAGGTGCATACACACTTAGGATTATGTATTTCTTCTATGGAATTAATCTTCTAATTATTATTAATTTCCTTTTTTTCTCTGTTACTTCTTCCTTAACATATACTTTGACCATTAATAGTATAGCCACATTAGTTTTCATATGGTTACTGTTTTCATGGACTATCATTTCCCATGTTTTATTTCCAATTACTTATATTTAAATCAATTATATTTAAGTGTGTATCTTGTAGGCAAGATATTGTTGGGTCTTTTTAAAAAAATAGTCTGACAATCTTTTTCTTTTAAAGAGTGATTAGTCTATTTAAATTTATTGTGATTACTGATATGGTTAGCTTTAAGTATACCATATTTGTTTTTTAATTTTTACCATCTGTTACTTGTTTCTTTGTTCCTCCTTTCCAGCTTTCTTTAGCTTATTCAAGCATGTTTTAGTTCTCCATTTTCCCTCTTTTATTGTCTTTTTACATATATTTCCTATATATTTACTAATTACTCTAGTGATTACAATATAGATCTTTAATTTATTAGTATCTGTCTTGAATTAGCACTCAATAGCTCCACAAACAACGTAAGAGCCTTACAACAGTATAATTATAATTTTATTTATCTTTTCTGAATTTTGTGTTATCACTGTCATATATGTTACTTTAACATGTTATGAACCCCATAATACATTGACAGTATTATTGTTTTAGACAGCAAATAGTATTTTAAAAAGAATATGAAGTGAAAATTTTAAAAATACCATATCAAAATATTAAACTCCTGGGAATAAACCTAACAAAAATATACAAGTCCTCTATGCAGAAAGTGGGAAAAAATATTGGAAGAAATTAAAGATACCTAAATTAATGGAGTAAAATACCATGTTTATGTGTTATGAGTCAATACTGCAAGGATGTCAGGTCACTGCAATTTAGTCTTCAGATTCAGTGCAATGCCAATCAGAATCTCAATGTGTACACGTGTGTGCACATGTGTGTGTGTGTCTGTGTCTGTCTGTGTGTGTGTAGCTGATTTAAAAATCTTAGCCAAGACACCTGAAAAAGAACAAAGCTCACCAAAGAAGATATACAGATGGCAAATAAGCATATGAAAAGATGTTCCACATCATATGTCATCAGGCAAATGCAAATTAAAGTGACAATGAGGTAACGCTACACACCTATGAGAATGGCCAGAAACCAAGAACACTGATGACACCAAATGCTGGCAAGGCTATGGTGCAACAGATACTCTTTCATTGCTGGTGGGAATGCAAAATGGTATAGCCACTTTGGAGGTTGCTTACAAACTATACATACTGTTACCATGCGTCCAACCCTCCAGCAATCCTGAGTCTTGGTATTTACCCAAAGGAGTTGAAAACTTATGTGCATTCATAAGTTTTGCACTCAGATTTCCATGCCCTTACCACAGCTTAACTGAGGTATAATTGACAAGTAAAATTATATATATTTAAAGTGTACACCACGATGACTTGCTACATTTATACATTGTGAAATGATTATCACAATCAAGTTAATTAACAGATCCATCACCTAACACAGTTACCTTTTGTGTGTGTGTGGTGAGAATGCTTAACATTTACTTCCTTAGCAAATTTCAAGTATCCAATACAGCATTATTAACTATAGTTACCATGCTGTACATTAGATCCTCAGAACTTATTCATCTTATAACTGAAAGTTTATACTCTTTGACCAACATCTTTTCATTTCCCTTACCTTCTAGCCCCTGGTAACCACCATTCTACTGTTTACATGAGCTCAACTTTTTTTTCCAGATTCCACATAAAATAATTCCACATCATACTATTTGTGATAGCATACAGTATTTGTTTTTCCCTTCTGATTTATTTCACCTTGCATAATGGCTTCTAGGTTCATCTATGTTGTCACAAATGACAGGATTTCCTTTTTATGGTTGAGTAATATTCTATTGTATGTATGTATAATGCAGTTTCTTTATCCATGCATCTGTTGGCAGACATTTAGGCTATTTTCATATCTTGACTATCGTGAATAATGCTGTAATGAATATGGAGGTGCACATATCTCTTCCAGATACTGATTTTGCTTCCTTCAAATACATACTCAGAAGTGGGATTTCTGGATCTTATCACAGTTCTATTTTTAATTTCTTGAGGAACCTTCATACTGTTTTCCACAATAGCAGTACAAATTTACATTCCCACCAACAATGTACAAGAGTTCCCCTTTTCAACATCGTTGCCAACATTTGTTATTTCTTACATATATTTCTTTTGATAATAGCCATTCTAACAGGTGTGAGGTGATATCTCATTGTGGTTTTGATTTGCATTTCCCTGATGATTATTGATGTTGAGCACCTTTTTATGTACCTGTTGGCCATTTGTATATTTTCTTTGGAAAGATGTCTATTCGGGTCCTTTGCCCATTTTTAAAATCAGATTATTTGTTTTCTTACTAGTGAGCTGCCTGAGTTTCTCATATATTTTAGATATTAACCCCTTATCAGATATATGATGCAAATATTTTCTCCCATTCTATAGGTTGTCTTTTCATTTTCTTGATTGTTTCCTTTTCTATACGGAAGCTTTTTGGTTGGATGTAGTCCCTCTTGTTTATTTTTGCTTTTGTTGCTTGTGCTTTTGGATCATCTAAAAAACATCATTGCCAATACCAATGTCAAGGAGTTTTCCCTATGTTTTCTCTTCTAAGAGTTTTATGGTTTCAGGTCTTACATTTCAGTCTTGAATCCATTTCAAGTTAGCTTTGTGAGTGGTGTAAGGTAGGGGTCCAATTTCATTCTTTTGCAATGTGGATATCTAGTTTTCCCAACACCATTTGTTGAAGATACTGTCCTTTTCCCATTTTATGTTCTTGGCACCCATGTCAAAGATTAGTTAACTGTATATGTATGGGTTTATTTCTAGCTCTCGACCCTCTTCCTTTGGTCTATGTGTCTGTTTTTATGCTAATATCATACTGCTTTGATTACTATAGGTTTTTAATGTAGTTTGAAATCAGGATGTGTAATGCCTCCAGCTCTGTTCTTTTTTCTCAAAGTTGTTTTGGGTCTTTGGAGTCTTTTGTGGACACAGACATTTACAGCAGTTTTATTTGTAATTTCCAGAACTTGGAAGCTACTTGGATGTCTTTCAGTAGGCGAATGGTGCATCTGGACAGCAAAGTATTATTCAGTGTTAAGAAGAAATCAGCTACCAAGCCATGAAAAGGTATGGAGGAAACTCAAATGCAGCTTACTAAGTGATAGAAACTAAAATGAAAAGGCTACTGTGATGGTTAATTTTATGTGTCAACTTGACTTACTTACCTTGGAGTAAGGTATGCCCAGATAGCTGAGTGTGTCTGTGAGGGTGTTGCTAGATGAGATTTAGCATTTGAATTGGCAGACTGAGTAAAGAAGATCACCTTCACCAATGTGGGTGGGCATTATCCAATCCACTGAGGTCCTGAATAGAAAAAAAAGGTGAAGGAAGGGCAAATTTGGTCTCTACTTGAGCTGGGACATCCATCTTCTCTTGCCCTCACACATGGTCGCTCCTGGTTCTTGGGCTTTTGAACTGGACTATGACTTAAACCATTGGCTTCCCTGGTTCTCAGGCTTTCAAATTTTGCATTGGAACTATGCCACTGGCCTTCCTGTGCTCCAGCTTGCAGATGGCAGATCATGGGATTTCTCAGATTCTGTAATCAGTGAACCAATCCCTCATGATAATTCTCTTAATATATCTATATATCCTATTAGTTCTATTTCTCTGGGGAACCCTGACTAATACAGCGACATATATATGATTCCAGCTATATAACATTCTGGGAAATGCAAAACTGTGAAGATAGTAAAATGATCAGTGGTTGCCAGGGGTTTGAGGGGAGGGAGGGATGAATAGGTGAAACACAGAGGATTTTTAGGGCAGTGAAAATACTCTGTATCATACTATAATGGTGGATTCATGTCATTATATTTGTTCAAGCCCATAGAATATACAACACCAAGAGTTAGCCCTAATGTAAACTATGGACTTTGGGTGATAATGATGTTTCAATGTAGGTTCTTTGATTGTAACAGATGTACCATTCTGGTGGGGGATGTTGACGATTTGGTAGTCTGTGCATGTGTAGGGGCTGGGAGTACATGGGAAATCTCTGTACCTCTCAATTTAGCTGTGAAGCTAAAACTGCTCTAAAAAAGTAAAGTCTAAAAAAATGGAATCTTAAAAAACATTTTTTTCAATAATTCTCTTCATTAAAAAAAAAACAAGATGGAAGACTAACTGTACTAAGCTACAATTGTGTTGTGTTGGTATAAGAATAATCAAATGGGGACTTTCCTGGTGGTCCAGCAGTTAAGACTCTGTGCTCCCAATGCAGGGGGCCTGGGTTCGATCCCTTGTCAGGAAACTAGATCCCACATGCCTCAACGAAGATTCTGTGTGCTGCAACTAAGACTGTGTGCAGCCAAGTAAATAAATAAAAATTTTTTAAGTAATAAAAAAAAATAGCCAAATGGATTAATAGGACACCATAGAGAATCCAGAAACTGGAATCTACACAGAAGCTACTAGAACTTACAAGTGATTAGCACGGTCACAGTATAAAAAAGGTCAACATACAAAAATCAACTTCCATTTCCGTATACTTGTAATAAACAATTGGAATCCAAAAGTTAAAAGCAGTACCAATAGCTCATCATAAATGAAACACTAGGTATAATTATAATAGGATATGCAGGATCTTTATTTTTAAAATCAAAAAACGTTGATGAAAGAAATCAGAGAAGACCTAAATGAATGGTGAGATGTACCCTTTTCATTGATGGAAAAATTCAATATAGTTAAGATGTCAATTCTCCCTAAGTTGATATAAAGATTTAATGCAATCCCAATTAAAATCCCAGCAGAATTTTTTGCAAATATAGAAAAGATGATTCTAAAATTCATATGGAAATGTGAAGAAGCTAAAGTAGACAAAACAATTTTGAAGGGCAAGAACCAGTTCGAAGACTCACATTACACATTAAGACATTAAGATATATCATAAAGTGACAGTAAAGAAGACGGTGGTATTGGTGAAAGGATAGACACGATCAGTGGAACAGAATAGACTCCAGAAATAGACCTTCATAAATTCAGTCTATTGATTTTTAATGAAGGTACAGAGGCAATTCAATGGAGAAAGGACAGTCTTTTGCACAAATGATCCTGGAAAAATTAGACATCCATATGCAAAAAAAAAAAAAAAGTGAAACTTGACCTACATCTCACACTGTACAGAAAATGAATTCAAAATGGATAATAAACCTAAATGTGAGATGTAAAACTATAAAACTCTTAGAAGAAAATATAGGAGAAAATCTTCATGACCTTGGGTAGGGCAAAGATTTCTTGGATACAAAACCGAAAGCATAATCCATAGAACAAATTGATAAATTAGACTTTGTTAAAACTTCAAACTTTTCTCCTCAAAAGACAATAAGAGAATGAAAAGACAAGCCATGGACTGGGAGAAAAGTTTACTAATCATACATCTGACAAAGTTTACTAATCATACATGACATACATCATGTTTACCTAGAATATATAAAGAACTCTTAAAACGTGAAAAAAAATACAACTTAAAAAAAGGGCGCAAAAGATTTGAACAGACACTTCACTTCAGGAGATATATGGATGACAAAAAACACATGACGAACCCATTAGTCATTATGGAAATGAAAATGAAAACCAAATGGGAAACTCTTGGACACCTATTGTAATGGTTAAAATTAAAAATAATGACAATACCCAGTGCTGGTAAGGATCTAAAGCAACTGGAACTCTCCTACATAGATTGTGAGAATGCAAATGTAATGATCATTCATGAAAATATTTTGATAGTTTCTAATAAAGTTAAACACATACCTACAATGTGACCCAGCAATTCTACTTTCTATGTATTTAGCCTAGAGAAATGAAAACACATGTCCACACAAAAACTTGTACACAAATGTTCATAGCAGTACTATTCATAACTGTCAAAAACTGAAGACAACCCAAAATGGTCCTTCAACAGATGGATAAACAATTGTGGTGTATTCATACAATGGAGTGCTACTCCTCAGTAAAAAGGAGTAAACTATTAATACACAAACAACATGGATGAATTTGAAATGCATTATGCTAAGTGAAAGGAGCCAGTCTCAAAAAGCTACATACCATATATTTCCATTTATGTGACATTCTGGAAAATATAAAACTAAAGTGATGGTGAAGAGATCAATGGTTTCTAGGAGTTAGGGGTGGGTTGAGAGACTGATTAAGGAGTATTAAAATTGTTCTTCACCCTGCTTGTGGTGGTAGTTATAGGAATCTGTGCATTCTTAAAACTCATAAAACAGTAAACCAAAAAAAAGAGTGAATTTGCTGTATGTAAACTTTAAAATAATTAATAGATAAATAAGTTGAGATATATTAGAAGTTGGACTCATCGTCTTGGGGCAAACTGGAAGTCTGCATAGCCTACAATTTTATGGCTGGTAGTACCAAAAATAAGATGGTTGGTATTTATCCTCTCTGACCCCATATATGCCAGTATCTTTTAATGGTTTTCTATGGTTCTGTTATGCATAACCGACTCATTCTCACTCTGAAAACACATTTATTTTACCTTTTCAACCATATACTAAAGGTCACAGTAACATGCAGTAACATTTTTACAGTTGGAAATTTTTAAAATCTAGAAGAATCAACAGAATAACTATTTGTACTAAAAACAGAGTTCAAAGAAGGGGCAGAATATAAGATCAACATATGCAAATTGATGTTTTTCCCATCTACCAATTTAAAAAAGTAATAGAATAAAAGATCCCATTAACAATAGCAGGAAAAGCTAAACAGTTCCTAAGAATAAACAAAAAAGTAATATGCAAGACCTATTTGAAGAAAACAGTAAAACCTGACTAAAAGGCATAAAATATGAATTGGATAAATATCTTGTTCCCAGATAGGGAATCTTAGTATTGTACAAATTATTGTTTGCCACTCTCCCAACATTAATTGGCAATCCAATCAAAATTTCAGTTGAATTTTTTATGGACCTTGATAAGTTGATTCTCAATTTTATATTGAATACTGAAAAAGAAAATGCGTCAAAAAATTAAAAGGAAGACAAAAATTGAAAAGAAAAATTTAAAAACAAACATTATATTGATTGAAACAGTGTGGTATTGTGTAAAATGATAGGCTCATTTATATAAAATAATTCAGTTTGCAATTAAGATGCTGTTTCAAATCATTATAAGAAAAGATGAATTATCAATAAATGATGTCTATTATCTATTTGGGGAAAAAGTTAAAGTTATGTCCTGCCTTTGTACTGCATCAAATTCCAGAGATGGATATAAAAAACAAAACTAGAGAACTACTAGGAGAAAATATAAGAAAATATTTGTATAATCTGTGAGAAAAGGAAGACATTTATAAGTAAGAGACAAATACAAGAACAGTGAAGGAAAAGTTTTACACATGCAAATTCAAAACTTCTGAATATAAATAATACTAAATAAGGAATTCAACAAAAGATTAAAATTCAAAATGTGTGAAGAGCTTCACACAACTATTTTAAAAATACAAGACAATAGAAAAATAAGAAAGGATATGAACAGGCCATTCAAAAAAGAAGGACCTAAAAATGGCCAATTAGTTTATAAAATGATCTTCAATCAGACATGTAACCAAAGAAATTTTAGGTAATGTGATATCTGTTTTTCTCATCAGATTGGAAACAAAATGAAACAAAAAGATTGGTCATATTCAGAATTGGAGAAGTGATGGAAGTGGGCATGCTCGTCTACTGTGGGTGGAAGATAAATTAATTAAGCTTTCATGTGGAACAAGTTTATCAAAACTGTGAGTTCCTTTTACCACCAATTCCCTTCCAGGATTTCCTACAGAAATAGTTACACATGTGTATAAACAAAGATGTTTATTGTAGCATTGTTTGAGGTATAGCTTAGGTGCTGGATCCGGACTATGCGGACTCTACCCCCAACTACTTTTCTGACCTCAGGCAACTTAATATTTTTGTGGCTCAATTTTCTCATCTGTAAAATGAGGAATAGAATATTACTTACCCTGTGTCATTGTTGTGAGGAACAGAGAAAATAATATACATGTAAAGTGCTCAGCACATGGCCTGGCACAATGAGTTCAAGTTATCAGGTGGCATTAATAGTGAAAAATTTGAAATAACTTCATAAATGTTCATCAAGATGGGGAAGGACTCTATTATGGGACACCATACTATAGACCTATATATATATATGTATATATATGTATATATATATGTATATTTTTAAAAATTCATTTTGAATGAGGTGAATTTATTGTACTGACATGGAAAGATTAGCAAAGAGTTTAACCAGCACAGCCCCTGTTTGGTTTCTGTAGCTCTCTTGGCAAAGGGTAGGGACAATCTAAGCAAGAACAGTTAAAGCTTTAGCTCACATTGAGTACATCACATCCACTTGCATTCCACTGACCAAAGCAAATCATATGGACCCGGCCTATTGGGAGGCACTGAAGTCATATTAGTTAAGGGCTGGATGTACAGTCATCTTACAGGGGAAAAAGTGAATAGTTGGGAACAGTAATACCATCTACCAAAACTGGCTATCCACGACCCCACGACCCCACCATTGAGTAGACATCCCACACTCTATGTGTGAGTGTGTGTTTTCTATTTACCTTCAGAATCCGTATCTATGGGCCACACATATGAGAAAAACACAATGGAACATTTCCCTGTGGATTCCCCGAGCAAATGAGGTTACAATGGGACCTCAACAATGAGAGATAATTTCTGATTTCTTGTGTCTCCACTGGTAAGATGTAGATACTTAGGTGATCACCAGGCTCATTCCCAACTTAACTTTTTTGTTCCTTCACAATATCCTGGACATTCAAATTTGTGTTTAGTTCCTTGTAAAAACTTATTTCATTTAATTTTAACAACACCATTATAGGGTAGCTATTTTATCCTCATTATAAATTATTGTGTATCATAGGCCTTCCAGAAGCACTCTCTTATTGTTAAAACTCTTTGATTATGAGTATTAATTGTGCATGCCAATTTTGAGTAGTTTGGGAGGATGGAGTTGGGAGAACTGCCTTGTATCAATGTTATAACAGTGTCTCAGGAATACATATCTATATAACAGGTGTGCTCATTTTTCAAACCTAAGACCCAGCTTTGTGGGGTTAGGGTATGAGATGGCTTTGGGCTCTTGTCAACCACAGCAGAAGGGGGTTCTTGGGATTGTAGCCTCTGGTAACAAGACCACATTGTCTAAATTTATCTCAATGTAGGCTGAGTCATGAGAAACATTTGGCTTCATGATTTTATTATTGAGATGTCCTATTACTTCTGTGGAAATATGTCACGAAGGTTAAATTCCAGAGTTGGAAAACTCAAAAGGCTTTGGGGATTAGCTAGGTGGACTGCATAAACACTATACTACTGCTGGGTGGAGAACAGAAATTACTGCTGGGTGGAGTGAAATTACATGTGACTAATTTGGTGGTAAGGCATGACAGTCAAAAAGCATTTAACTAAGAAGGAAAACAAACACAGTCCTGTCAACAAAAGATCTATGGGCAAAGTTTGGTTCATGGGTCAAGTTTACAGTCTCTGAAATTATGCCCTTACCTTTGCCAGTAAGGGCTAGTAGCAAATAGTAAAATACATGAGGAAGTCCAATGCCATGATCTTTAGTCAGAAGACTCTTCAAATGAGAGAATTTGCACCCAAAGAAATAGAGAAAAAGAATTCTCTAAAGAGAGTTTAAAATAAATTTATTTAAAATCCTCAGGACTTCCCTGGTGGTGCAGTGGTTAAGACTCCGTGCTCCCAATGCAGGGGGCCCAGGTTCAATCCCTGGTCAGGCAGCTGGATCCCACATGCATGCCACAACTAAGAGTTTGCAGGCTGCAAATAAGGAGACTGCCTGCCGCAACTAAGACCCAGTGCAACCAAACAAAGAAATATTTTTAAAAAATAAAAATAAAATTCTCAAGGAAGGGAAGATGCTACTTTGAATACACCCCAGCTCCACACCAGTCTCATCCCAACTCAGTTTTCATAAGTCAACATCTGTAGGTTCCGGCAGATAGTGGAGACCTCAGGATCAGTTTGAGGGCTGACTGAAAGAGCAGGTACGGGTCTTCCTCACCTTCTGGCTAAATCAATGTTTCTCAAACTTTACTATGCATCAGAATTACTTGGAGGGCTTACTAAAACACAGATGACTGGTGACCGGAACTTCTGATTCAGTAAGTCTGGGATGGGGTCTGAGAATTTCTATCAAGTTCCAGATGATGCTGGTGTTTCTGGATCAAGAACCAAATTCTGAGAAACACTGGGGCAGGCAACAGTCTGGAGACCAGTACTGGAGATCCCTAATAAAAGGCAGTGTGAGGAAAGAGGTAGCTGACTCTTGGAACCATAATAGTGCTTCCCATATCTCCAAAAATAAAGAATTAAAACCAACCAGAATATGGGGAACAAATCTCCTATACAGAAAAATTCCACATTTATGTATGTATTGCCTTCTCAAGGAGGTGGAACATAACTCCAGGCCTGAGATTGCTTATCCTTCGAAAGGCCACCTTGCATCTTTGGCCGATGGCTGGTGTCTGGGAATTTGGATTTCGGGAGGGTTCTTACCACCCTAACTGATAAGAGTTTGCTGTGCCTACGCTGTGCCTACACTGCGTTACCGTGTGGTTTATACTGAACACCTGCTCTCCTTCTGGGAGTCTGAAATTTGATATGTGCTGACAGAGGGTGCCTGTGTGACTAGCCCTCATTACAGACCTTGGGCACAGAGTGGAAAGATGTGAAAGTCTTCTGACTATTTCTACTTTCTTAGAGAAAAAAGAAGCAAGGTTTAGTGTTCATGAATTTAAGACGTCAAATGAGCATAGTGATATTTTTCTCTTGCCATATTTGTGTTTTAGTGCAGGCACATAACCAAAGGTAATGTTTAGCCAAGCAAGTATGGAGGAAAGGGCAAAGGAATTGAGAGTGCATGGTAGGGTATGATTATAATGTTGGACCATGGCTTATAGACCAGGTGGGCTAGGAAGTGAAGATAGAACAGGTTGATGGAGGGCATGAAGTGGAGTCAAAAAACTGTGGAGGGGCTTCCCTGGTGGTGCAGTGGTTGAGAGTCCACCTGCCGATGCAGGGGACACGGGTTCATGCCCCGGTCTGGGAAGATCCCACATGCCGCAGAGTGGCTTGGTCCATGAGCCATGGTCGCTGAGCCTGCGCCTCCAGAGCCTGTGCTCCGCAACGGGAGAGGCCACAACAGTGAGAGGCCCGCGTACCACAAAAAAGAAAAAAATAACAAAGAAACTGTGGGGTTAGAGTAATGGAGTGAATGTGCTGAAAAGATAAGAGACGGTTTTGGAGAGTGGGTTGCTTGAAACCCAGATTTTGGTGGTAATGACATAGGTAGATTATAAAATCATTGGAATGAGAAGGTTACTGAAGTGAGAGGCCAGGTGGTAAAGGCCTACCTCAACACTCATACTTATTCTCCTGTCCTCCTTAATAACAAGAGCCTTGATTTTACCTGGACACACTGCCTCTCTGTATAAAGACACATTTCCTAGGCTCCCTGGCAGCTAGATATATGTGACTAAATACTTACAATGAGATCTAAGTGGAAATGTTATATGGAACTTCTAGTAATTTTCCTTAAAAGAAAAGGGGTGTGGCCTTCTATATTTCTCTTTCCCTCTGCGTAGAATGTCCATATAATGGCTGGAGCTCCAGCAGCCATCTTGGACCATAAGGTAGAAGCCATATGCTGATAGTGGAGCAGAAAGAGATGCTGTGGAGCTGTTACACCATTTCAGGACTATCTTCCTCTAGAGTTTTTCGTATGAGAGGGAAATAAACTTAAACCTTGTTTAATCCATTGTTACTTTGGGTTTTTCTATTATATGCAGTGGAATCTAATCCTAACTAATACATTGGGTTGGTGAAAGTATTACCTACACAGATGTGAACTACAGAATAATGCTGCACATCCATGTTCATGGCAGCATTATTCACAACAGCCAAAACATGGAAACAACCTGAGTGTCTATCAGTGGAGAAATAGATAAAGAATATGTGGTGTATATACATAATGGTATATTATTCAGCAAAGAAATGAAGGAAATCCTGCCTTTGCAGCAACATGGATGGACCTTGAAGGCATTATGCTAAGTGAAATAAGTAAGACAGAGAAAGAGAAATATTGTATGATCTCACTTCTGTGTGGAATCTAAAAAACAGAACAAAGCACCTGAACTCATTGATGCACAGAACAGATTGGTGGTCGGCAGAGGCGGGGGGTGGGCAAAATGGGTGAAGGGGGTCAAAAGGTAAATACTTCCAGTTATAAGATAAACAAGTCCTGGGGATATAATGTACAGCATGGTGAGTACAGTTAACAATACTGTACTGTATATTTGAAAGTTGCTAAGAGAGTAGATCTTTAAAGTTCTCATCACAAGAAAAAAATTTGTTAACTATTTGTGGCCATAGATGTAAACTAGATTTACTGTGGTGATCATTTCATAATATATATAGAAATCATTATATTGTACACCTGAAACTAATATAATGTTATATGTCAATTATATATCAATAAAAAAATTGAGATTTACAAAACTGCTGAAAAAATTAACTACAGGAGTAGTTATATATAGAGAGAGGGGGAAAGCTTGGTGCTAAAATCTTCACTGAATGAAGAGGAGTAAATGGGAGGTCCGTAAATAATTTCAAACAGGAGAGGTAGTGGGTGCTTTAAAGAAGCTGGGGAATTTGAGAAAGCAGGGAGAAACAGCAGTGAGGACCAAGGCAGCAAGGAGGATCAAGGAAGACACGCACCCCACCTTCGTTCCCGCGCTAAGATATTGCCTTTTAACATCCTGTGTTTGACTGAGGAAATAAGATAGGATAGGACATGTCACTTGTGTTTCAAACCAAACAATATTAGAGATGACATACTGACTCAGAGCAATGATCTATCCCAGAATATTTTCTGGAAGAACATGCTTGCCCCACAGACATTTCAAAATGTTAAGCACCCCATAATCTTCTTAATCATTTTTTAATAAAATAGTGAAGTATTATTCACCATTTTATTTACTCCTTTAAAAACTCATCCATACTTTTATCTCCCATGTTTAACTTATTCATGTAATTAATCATTAATTTACTGAGGTCTTACTGTGTTTCAGGTACTATATTAGGCACTAGGAACATACAGATTAATTACAAAGTATCTTCATCAAAAGAGTTTACTATTTCAAGGAGGAACTAGGTGAGAGAAACAATTGATATTCGGTAGTGTGACAATGATAGTCGCCAAATATAATTGAGCAATATACCAGGTGCAGTGTGAAGCATAAAGATAGGTCACCTATTTCATCCTGGAGATTTCTGGAATAGGTCACAGATTACGTGAATCTTGAAGGTGAAATAGGTTGGGCAAGTGGAAAATGTAACAAGAGGAGGGTACAGCATGAGAATGTGTGTAGAAGCATGGAAAAACACAGCACTTTGGGAAATTCCAAGTAGACAGCCTGGAGGATGTTTGTATAGTATTATACATTATATTACTACTGACAAAAGTAACCATGCACAGATCCAGTATTGAGTAAAATTATCTCATTTATGAATGTACTTGTTATTAATATACCATACATTTTGCTAGTGGAGACTATTGGCTTAATGTGCTCAGCTATAAGAAAGAACTTACCTAAGTATTTCAAGAAAATGTGTCTTTTGACCTCATATTACCATTTTCTCCTCTCTACACCTGTAGTCTATACTTATTCAACAAAGGAACAAAATTGCTATAGTAAGTAATAGTATGCTTTATTAGAAGAACTTAATTTGTAGAGTAATCAAGGGAAAAGATAGTAATTTAAATGAATGGTACTATCCAATATTCTTCCTCCTCTGAGAAAATTCCACTAGACTAAGCCTCTGGGTCAAATCCTGAACCAAAAGAATACTTTTTTTAAAAAATAATTTTAAAATTTTAGAATAGTTTTAGATTTAAGAAAAATTGGGAAGATAGTACAGAGTTCCTGTATATCCCACACACAATTTATTTTATTGTTCACATCTTACATTACAGTGCTACATTTGTCACAACCAATAAACCATTCAGTACATTGTTATTAACTAGAATCCATACTTTATTAATATTTCTTCCATTTTTACTTAATGTGTTTCTATGTTCCAAGATCCCATCCAAGATACATTACATTTAGACATCAGGTCTCCTTAGGCTCCTCTGTACTATGACAATTTCTCAGATCTTCCTTTTTTTTGATGAGCTTCAGTTTTGAGATGGTCAGGTATTTTGTAAGATATTCCTGAATCTGGGTTTGTCAGATTTTTTCTTCATGGTTAGACTGGGTTGTGGTTTTAGGGAGGAAGACCACAGAAGCAAAGTACCCTTCTCATCACATCATATCAAGAGTACATACTATCTACATGACTTTACTGTTGATGTTAATCTTGATCACCCAGCCGAGGTAGTGTTTGTCAGATTTCTCCACTGTAAAGTTATTTTTCTCCCTTTACTGCTCTTTGGAAGGAAGTCACTCTATGCAGCCTACACTTAAGGAATGGGGAGTTATGCTCCAACTCCTGGAGGGCAGAGTATTTAGGTAAATTGTTTGAAATTCTTCCATATGGGATTTTTCTCTATTCTACCTCACTTATTATTCAATCACTTATTTACACCATTATGGACTGATGGGTATTTTTTATACTTTATATTATAATCCAATGCTAGGCTATTTATATTGTTGTTCAAATTGTTCCAGCTTTGGCCATTGGGACCACTTTCAGTTGGTTCCTGTGTCCCTGTGACATACCCCCCCATAGTTTGCTTTTTGAGCCCTTCCTTACTTTCTGGCACTACAAGAAAGCACTTTTCTGTATAATATAATTGGGAAAATGATACAACCTTTTAATATAATTACAAAAGCAAGATATGGTAAATTGATGAATATTAATACATATTCACCAAAGCTAGGGCTTTGTATCTTGAATTCTTTTGAGTTCACTTTCCTATTCACATCCTACTTTTAGCTTGGATTAGAATTTAACCAATGATTTTTTTTTTGGTAACCTTTCATATTATAAGTAAAATGAAAGCATCAGTGAACTTAGAATTACATGCTTTTTATTTAAAGAGGAAACTGGGGTACTTATTGCTGATAACTAGGAATTACATTATCAAAGGACTTTAATTCAACAGACTTACATGCTGAAAGAGGCAAATTTATTTGTTAAAAGAAGGAAATGAAAAAGAAGCAGCTTTCAATTTACCTTTGAATTAGAAGAGTCTGCAGATTAAAAGATACTAGGTCCATTTCAATAGAGGATAAATCCCCAGTATCACAAGGATTATGGAAGAAAAAAGACCTTCTAATTCTCAAAAAGCATTTCCACAGGTGAAATTAGGTGAAATAGCAAGGAATTGTACAAATAGTTACATGATTAGGAGGAAGTTGTAGTTCTCACATTTCTGGTTCTCTTGTTTATTGTACATTGGGAAAGATAATGATTTCTAATGTTGTTCTTCCAGTTGTTCAAATTTATTTTTTGGTTAAGCAATAGGTAGCAATCCCAAATGTATTACATCACAGCTTATTTATGAACACACTTGGCTGGTACATCCAGTTCCTTTCTTCATGAAATTAGGTGTGCCAGACATCTAACATTTAGTTAACTACTCTGACAGACAAGAAGAGAGCAAAACTAGGGATGGGAAAACAGAATCAACAGCAGCACTTGGACATAAACTGGAGGCCCTGGTTTTCATTTCCTTTGCTTTGTTTTTCATAACTACAGTGTGCAACATAAGAAGAACCATTATAAGCAGAATACCCCTATATGTAGTTGTTATCAATTCTAATTTATTACATAAATGACTTCTTTGAATACTTATTACTTAGACTCTCTGTGTGGGAGGGTTAGGAGGGGAGAAAGTAGGAGTTGGGAGGAGAAAATCCAATCGCATTTGTAGGCCACACCAGCAGTTGATGACTACTTATCACAGTTCTAAGATAAAGTCTTGTATCCTAATATGGGAACTAAGAGATCAAAAAAGACTGGACAGCTCATTTAAAATCCCAAGTTTTCCAGCTAAGTTGAACATGTTGGCAGCTGGTAGATTTTAGAATGATCCATGAGCCTAGAAAGTTGAAGGTAGTTTCTTCATTGAGAAAATAGAGATGTTTTGCTTGGAGGAAAAGAGTGAAAATGACAAGGTATCAGACACCCTAGTGAACAGCTAGTGAAACAAAGTGTTTAAGTATCTGTATATCTTACCCTAGATATATACAACTGTTATAAATCCATTATTTCCTTTATCTCTCAGGAAAAATACATTTAGTTACAATATTAAAAACAAATAAAAGATTAAACTTCCAGTAGAAAACCAAATACTGTCAGAAGCACAGTTACATGGAGTCACCCATTTCTTATGTAGATATTGGCTTATGCTCCCCACCATAATATTTGATAAATGACAGCAAACATTTATTAAGCACCTACCACAAGGGCAGGGTCAAGATGACGGACCAGGAGGACGCAGCATTTGCATCTCTGCACAACTAAGGCACCTACCAGGTACTGGTGGGGGACCATGGACACCTAAGGGGATAGGAGGAACCCCCAGCCACCGGGTAGGATGTGAGGCATGTGGCGTGTGAGGGGGGAGGAGAAGTGGAGGCGGGACGGGACTGGCACTCCTGAGGGGCGGCTGGGGGAAGGGAAGGGATCCCACTCCTGCAGGGGAAAATTGGTCATTGGGAGGGCAGAGGAGCAAAAGGAAGCGTACCCAGGTTTCCCCTGCCCACTTGGGCTCCCGGGAGCCTTCTGAGATCCCAGGCCTGATCCTCTGCACACTGAGGCCCCCTCCAGCCATTCGGGTCCTGAGGGAGTGGGAGGGAGGGAAAGGGGAGCAAAAGTAAAGGCCAGACCTACAGAACTGGCACCCCTAAGGGGTGGCTGGGGGAAGGGAGGAGTCCTACACCCAGTGGGACCCACCCATGGTTAGGGGTCAAGTGGGGATGGGGGAGAGCCTGGGGGAGACCCAGGGAGGGGGGGCGTGGAGGAATGGAAGGGAACCTGGCCAGTGTTTTCCCTGTGCACTTGGGCACTGGGGAGCTCCCTGGCCTAATCCTCTTACCTCGGAGCCTCCCTCCTGCCGCAGAGAGCCCGAGCCCCGCCCCTACACCCCACCCAGGGCCCTACCTCTACACTTGGAGAGCCCCTCTGAGAGCCCCTCCAACCACGCTGGGCCTAAACCCCATCCACACGCCCTCACCCACGGCCGTACCTCCAAACTCCAGAACTCCACATTCCGAGGGCCCTTCTTTGGAGGTGCTACCTCTCCCATTTCATGGGCAGGTCCTAAGCAGGGCTCCACCCCACGCTTGAACGTAACCCTGACTAGGCCCTGCCCCATGCTCAAAAGTCACCCCCACCACTGCCTAAGTTACACCCCTGCCTAAACTCTGACCCCCATAGCCAAGGCTTTTTTTTTTTTCTTTTTCTTTTTCCTCTTTTAGATTGGGTTTCTGTTTTACCTTGTTGTTGATTCATTTATATTTTTATTTTTTCTAATAAATCTTTTATTTTTCTTATTTTATTTTATTCTTTATACTTTGTTATTGTTCTGCTCTTTTTGGCTTGTTCCTCCCCTTTATTTTCTTTCTTTTTTCTGTTGTGGTTTTGTTTTACCTTGTTGCAGTTGTTTCAATTATATTTTTATTTTTCCTAATACATTTTTTATCTTTCTAATTTTATTTTGTTTTTTTTTCATTGTTATTGTACTGTTCCTTCTTTTCTCTCTCTTTTTTTTTTTTTAACCATGCCACATGTTTTGCGGGATCTTGGTTCCCAGGCCGGAGGTTGGGCCTGAGCTCCTGTGGTGGGAACTCTGAATCCAAACCGCTGGACTAACAAGGATCCTCAGACCACAGGGAATATTAATCGGAGTGAGACCTCCCAAAGGTCCTCATCTTGGCACCAAGACCCAGCTCTATCCAACTGCCTGCAAACTCCAGTGCTGGATGCTGCAGGCCAAACAACCAGTGACACTGGAATATGCCCCACCAATAAAAAAAATATATGACAAAAGATATGTTGCAGACAAAGTAGCAAGGTAAAAACCTACAAGACCAAATAAATGAAGATGAAATAGGCAACCTACCTGAAAAAGAGTTCAGAGCAATGATATTTAAGATGATCCAAAATCTCAGAAACATAATGGAGAAAATACAAGAAACATTTAACAAGGATCTAGAAGAACTATAGAGCAAACAAACAGTGATGAACAATACAATAACTGAAATTAAAAATACTCTAGAAGGAATCAATAGCAGAATAACTGAGGCAGAAGAACGGATAAGTGAGCTGGAAGATAAAATGGTGGAAATAACAGCAGGGAGCAGAAAAAAGAATGAAAAGAACTGACAACAGTCTCAGAGACCTCTGGGACCATATTAAACACACCAACATTTGAATTAGAGGGGTCCCAGAAGAAGAAGAGAAAAATAAAGTGAGAAAATATTTGAATCGATTATAGTCAAAAACTTACATAACATGGGAAAGGAAATAGTCAATCAAGTCCAGGAAGTGCAGAGAGTCCCATACAGGATGAACCCAAAGAGAAACACGCTGACACACATATTAATCAAACTATTAAAAATTAAATACAAAGAAAAAATATTGAAAGCAACATGGGAAAATCAACAAATAACATAAAAAGGAATCCCCATAAGATTAACAGATGATCTTTCAGCAGAAACTCTGCAAGCCAGAAGGGAGTGGTAGGACATATTTAAAGTGATGAAAGAGAAAAACTGACAACCCAGATTAGTCTACCTGCCAAGGATCTCATTCAGATTTGACAGAGAAATCAAAAGCTTTACAGACAAGCAAAAGCTAAGGGAATTCAGCACCACCAAACCAGCTTTACAACAAAATGCTAAAGGAACTTCTCTAAGCGGAAACACTAGAGAAGAAAAAGACCCACAAAAACAAACCCAAATCAATTAAGAAAATGGTAATAGGAACATCCATATTGATAATAACCTTGAATGTAAATGGATTAAATGCTCCAACCAAAAGACAGACTGGCTGAATGGATACAAAAACAAGAGCCTTATATATGCTGTCTACAAGAAACCCACTTCAGATCTAGGGACACATATAGACTGAAAGTGAGGGGATGGAAAAATATATTGCATGCCAATGGAAATCAAAAGAAAGCTGGAGTAGCTATACTTATATAAGATAAAATAGTTTTAAAATAAAGACTGTTACAAGAGATAAGGAAGGACACTACATCATGATCAAGCGATCAATCCAAGAAGAAAACGTAACAACTATAAATATTTATGCACCCAACATAGGAGTACCTGAATACATAAGGCAAATATTAACAGCCATAAAGGGAAATCAACAGTAACACAATAGTAGTGGGGGATTTTAACACCCCACTTACACCAATAGGCAGATCATCCAGAGAGAAAATAAATAAGGAAACACAAGTTTTAAAAGACACAATAGACCAAAGAGACCTAATTGATATTCTTAGGACATTCCACCTGAAAGTGGAAAAATACACTTTCTTCTGAGGTGCACCTGGAATGATCTCCAGAATAGATCACTAATCAAGCCTTGGAAAATTTAAGAAAATTGAAATCGTATCAAGCATGTTTTCTGACCACAATGCTATGAGATTAGAAATCAATTACAGGAAAAAGAACAGTAAAAGACAAATACATGGAGGCTAAACAGTGTGCTGCTAAATAACCAAGAGATCAATGAAGAAATCAAAGAAGAAATAAAAAAATACCTAGAAACAAATGACAATGAAAACACAATGATCCAAAACCTATGGGACACAGCTTAAGCAGTTGTAAGAGGGAAGTTCATAGCAATTCAAGCTCACCTCAAGAAACAAGAAGAATCTAAAATAAACAATCTAACCTTACACCTAAAGCAACTAGAAAAAGAACAAAGAAAACCCAAAATTAGCAGAAGGAAAGAAATCATAAGATCAGAGCAAAAATAAATGAAATAGAAACAAAGAAAACAATAGCAAAGATCAATAAAACTAAAAACTGGTTCTTTGAGAAGATAAACAAAACTGTTAAACCTTTAGCCAGACTTATCAAGAAAAAAAGGGAGAGGACTCAAATCAATAAAATTAGAAATGAAAAGGGAGAGATTACAACTGACACCACAGAAATACAAAAGATTATAAGAGACTACTACAAGCAACTCTATGCCAATAAAATGGACAACCTGGAAGAAATGGACAAATTCCTGGAAAAGTACAACTTTCCAAGATTGAACCAGGAAGAATTAGAAAACATAAACAGACCAATCACAGGTTATGAAATTGAAACTGTAATTAAAAATATTCCAACAAACAAAAGTCTAGGAACAGATGGCTTCACAGGAGAATTCTCTAAGACACTTAGAGAAGAGTTAACACCTATCCTTTTCAAACTCTTCCGAAAAATTGTGGAGAGAGGAACACTCCCAAATTATTCTATGAGGGCCGCCATCACCCTGATACCAAAACCAAACAAACATATCACAAAAAAAGAAAATTAGAGACCAATATCACTGATGAACATAGATGCAAAAATCCTCAACAAAATATTAGCAAACAGAATCCAACAGCACATTAAAAGAATCATACACCATGATCAAGTGGGATTTATCCCAGGGATCAAGGATTCTTCAATATACACAAAACAATCAATGTGATACACCATATTAACAAATTAAGGAATAAAAACCATATGATTATCTCAATAAATGCAGAAAAAGCTTTTGGCAGAATTCAACACCCATTTATGACAAAAACTCCAGAAAGTGGGCATAGAGGGAACCTACCTCAACATAATAAAGGCCATATATGACAAACCCACAGAAGACATCATTCTCAATGGTGAAAAACTGAAAGCATTTCCTCTAAGATCAGGAACAAGACAAGAAAGTCCACTCTTGCCACTATTATTCAACATAGTATTGGGAGTCCTAGCCACAGCAATCAGAGAAGAAAAAGAAATAAAAGGCATACAAATTGGAAAAGAAGTAAAACTGTGACTGTTTGCCAATGACATGATACTATACATAGAAAATTCTAAGGATGTCACCGGAAAACTACTAGAGCTAATCAATGAATTTGGTAAGGTTGCAGGATACAAAATTAATGCACAGAAATCTCTTACACTCCTATACACTAACAACAAAAGATCAGAAAGAGAAATTGAGGAAACAATCCGATTTACCATCGCAACAAAAAAAATAAAATACCTAGGAATAAACCTACCTCAGGAGGCAAAAGTTCTGTACTCAGAAAACTATAAAACACTGATGAAAGAAATCAAAGATAACATAAACAGATGGAGAGGTATACCATGCTCCTGGATTGGAAGAATCAATATTGTGAAAATAACTATACTACCCAAAGCGATCTACAGATTCAATGCAATCCTTATCAAATTACCAGTGGCATTTTTCACAGAACTAGAACAAAAAATTCCACAATTTTGTATGGAAGCACAAAATACCCCAAATAGCCAAAGCAATCTTGAGAAAGAAAAACAGACCTGGAGGAATCAGGCTCCCTGGCTTCAGACTATACTACAAAGCTACAGTAATCAAGATAGTATGGTACTGGCACCAAAACAGAAATATAGATCAATAGAAAAGGATAGAAAGCCCAGAGATAGACCCATGCACATAGGGTCACCTTGTCTTTGATAAAGGAGACAAGAATATACAATGAGAAAACACAGCCTCTTCAATAAGGAGTGCTGGGAAAACTGGACAGCTACATGTAAAAGAATGAAATTAGAACACACCCTAACTCCAGATACAAAAATAAAGTCAAAATGAATTAAAGACCTAAATGTAAGGCCAGACACTATAAAACACTTAGAGGAAAACATAGGGAGAACACTCTATGACATAAATCACAGCAAGATCCTTTTTGACCCACCTCCTAGAATAAGGGAAATAAAAACAAAAATAAACAAATGGGACCTAATGAAACTTCAAAGCTTTTGCACAGCAAAGGAAACCATAAACAAGATGAAAAGACAACCCTCAGAATGGGAGAAAACATTTGCAAACGAAGCAACTGACGAAGGATTAATCTCCAAAATATACAATCAGCTCATGCAGCTCAATATCATAAAAACAAACAACCCAATCCAAAAATGGGCAGAAGACCTAGATAGACATTTCTCTAAAGAGGACATACAGATAGCTAACAAATACATGAAAATATGCTCAACGTTACTAATCATTAGAGAAATGCAAATCAAAACCAAAATGAGGTATCACCTCCCACTGGTCAGAATGGCCATCAGCAAAAAATCTATTAACAATAAATGCTGGAGAGGGTGTGGAGAAAAGGGAACCCTCTTGCACTGTTGGTGGGAATGTAAATTGATAGATCCACTATTGAGAACAGTATGTAGGTTCCTTAAAAAACTACAAATAGAACTACCATATGACCCAGCAATCCCACTACTGGGCATATACCCTGAGAAAACCATAATTCAAAAAGAGTCATGTACCACAATGTTCATTGCAGCACTATTTACAATAGCCAGGACATGGAACCAACCTAAGTGTCCATTAACAGATGAATGGATAAAGAAGATGTGGCACATATATATATATTGGAATATTACTCAGCCATAAAAAGGAACAAAATTGAGTTATTTGTGCTGAGGTGCATGGACCTAGAATCTGTCATACAGAGTGAAGTAAGTCAGAAAGAGAAAAAAAAATACTGTATGCTAACGCATATATATGCGATTTAAAAAAGTGGTACAGATGAACCTAGGGGCAGGGCAGGAATAAAGATGCAGACTTAGAGAACGGACTTGAGGACACAGCGGGGAAGAGGAAGCTGGGATGAAGTGAGAGAGTAGCATTGACATATATACACTACCAAATGTAAAGTGGATGGCTAGTGGGAAGCTGCTGCATAGCACAGGGAGATCAGCTCAATGCTTTGTGATGACCTAGAGGGATGGGATAGGGAGGGTGGGAGGGAAGCTGAAGAGGGAGGGGATATGGGGATATATGTATACACATAGCTGACTCACTTTGTCGTACAGCAGAAATTAACACAATATTGTAAAGCATTTATACTCCAATAAACATGTCAAAAAAAAAGAAAAGAAAGCACCTACCACATGTCAGGAACTCTGCTAAGGACAAACAAAGATGACTAACAGAGTACCTGAGCTCACAGTCCAGGAATTACTGGAAGGAAAAAGTGATGGGTCATAAGAGTAAGGGAGGTAAGTCAGTACAAATGAAAAGCTGAGATTTCACTGTAGGGAAAAGAGGAAAAAAGGGTTAATGCTTTGGAAAGAGAAATAAAAGTAGATTTCTGGGCAGTGTGAAGCTGAGAGTTGTTCAATCTTGTCAGGTTCTGAAGGCATCTCCAGATCCAGCTTTCAAAGAAAACTGGGACAGTGACAATGGAACAGCTAAAAATAGGTCATAATTATAGCAAAGAAAGCCACAGCCAGCATAAACCTGGCCATTGTTATTGTTGAAGTTGTGGAATTGTTGCTTTCAGTTACTCTTGTCATTAGCGGCTTCCTGATACGATCTTCTGTGGTGAGGATAGCTTTTCGAGCTCCATCCCACTTTCCAGGGCCGTGTAGCCGATACTGGATTGGAGTACAGGGTCCCCAAAATAACTGTAATGCCAATTTGGGGTCAGTGAAGACCAGGGACAGCAGATTGGGCCTGACGCCCACCAGGTCAGCAAGCTCGTCCATGGTATCTATATAGTCTCCCTGGATGGTGTGGCGTTGGCTGTCCACATACCTGAAGCAGAGAAGACAGAAACCATGCCTATTAACAATTCAGTCACTCCATCAATTAATCAATGCTTCCTATCTGTTCTTGGCTCAATATTGAGCTAGGAGCTGCAGAAAATAGTGAAGAAAGACACTGTCTCTATCCTTAAGGGCCTTATAGTCCACTGGACTCGATAAGATAGATACACATGAAACAGAGAAGAATGTAAGACTTTTGGTAAATCATGTGGTATTAGACTCCTAAATAGAAATGTAGAAGAGGGTAGTTAAAATCGAGCTATGATAAGTCGTTGAAGGATGTGGAAGAAATAGATAAGCTGAGAACAAAGAGGAAAGGATTACAAGTCAATATATATAATGTAGAATATATATTGTAGAAGTTTGGCAGTGAAAGGAAGGAGGAAGATAGGAGAGCACCTAGAAAGGGTATCAGGGTTAAGTAAAAACTGTCTTTCTCCTCCTTGCAGAAGGGAGAGTTATGCTGGTATAATCAGTTGAAGAAAACCACGTCTTTGGGCATGGAAAGATTGTGCCTCTGACTTCTCCACAAAAATCTAGGAGCTTTATTAACATCAACTTTGTTCAAATAAAAATCAGCAGTGAATAAGCTCAAGTTCTGAAATTCAGACTGCTAAATGTGTCCACCCAAGCACTAAAATACGGGCTGGTGGTACCACCTTCCCAGATCCTATAGATTACTCATACCAAGAGCCACTGTGACCTGAGTATGCTGTCACATGACAGCCAGCAAAGTGGCCTCTGCAGATTTGTAAATCTACCTACAGATTTGTAATTTAACCATATCTACCTCTCATTAATTCATCGCTGCCCTTCCTTCCTCTGGCAGCTCTAGTATCTCTTCATGTAATCCTTGCCAAAATAACGTACCAGGTTTTCTCTCCATGTGCTTTTTCCTACTTGACTTTTCTTTTAGGCCCTAAACATAGAATTTTCTTAAGCTTTTCTCTCCTTTCCCATCCATATTCAAACCACTTGGTGGTATTTCTCTATTCTATTGTCACAAACTATTATTTCCTTTTCCTTCAAAATATACTCTAAATCCTTAAACAGACATGAGGACAATGAATACAAATACAACATTGCTCTTATTAAGAAAGAAGTGGGAAAAAATAACCACCTATCTTCCTAGGAGAATTCTTACCTTTTGGCCATATCCTCTCGAACCTTAGCTATTTCTTTTATCATTTCATTTTGTGAGGGCAATGTCTTTATCCCTAAAGAGAAAAATCAAATTTTTAAGTGTAAAATTAAAATTACCTCAGTATGAACACTAACCCTATTAACAATTACCATGCTATGGAAAATTCAAAGGAATACAGGCTAGTTGTCTGTACCAAGGAGGTTACACCTTCGCTTGATCACCTTACCCTACCACCACCAGAATATAATCATATTAACCTCAGTAGTTTACTCTTTTCTACTTTGTCTTTGGAAGATGTTTCTCCGAATCTGCTTTCCAACCAATACCTGCCTCCTCCCTAACATAGTCTTTCAATTGGGAAATGAAATATGGACATGAGGAAATGATAAATGGCCTTAAAAGTATATGGAAAATGAGGTACAAAGTAAAAGGGCGAGAGGAATATGGGAAACACACCTGTACTTGTACTCTTATTAACAAAGAGGCTTTATACCACAGGGAGAAGGAAGTAAAAGTAAACTCTCAGTCCTGTTGTATGCCTACAGTTCCATGGAAGATAAGCCTTACCTTCTAAATTTTTTATTTACTGAGAGTGAGGGGTAAGGTCAAGGGCAACTCATAATACCCAATCTTAACAGATAAATTTAAGCACCAATGAACAGTTCCAGTAGGAGGAATTTAACACCAAGGACATGGCTAGACAAAGGTAGAATAGTATTTAAGTTGACATAGACAACTCTCAATTTAAATGATTAGCTTTATGCTCGGATTTACAGGCACTATGCCATGTAGAAAACTTTAGCCACACCCAACTCTAAAGTGTTATTCCACAAAATTCTGGAACGTGTAATTTTAGAATGGGAATATATCTTACCTAATACAATCCTCTGTACAAGTACTCTCAAGTGGTTATCTCATTCCTCCTTAAATATCTCTGGTGATGGGGATCTCATCACCTGAGGAGATGATTTAATTGGCTGCTCTACTTGCTGGAACATTATTCTTTTCATTGACCCCAGAACCTGGCTCCATGCAGCTGGCACCAGTGGACTTAGCTCTGCCTTCTGGGGCCAAG
Organism: Delphinus delphis; assembly: GCF_949987515.2. Classification (NCBI taxonomy): domain Eukaryota; kingdom Metazoa; phylum Chordata; class Mammalia; order Artiodactyla; family Delphinidae; genus Delphinus; species Delphinus delphis. The sequence goes on along the minus strand of NC_082683.1, from coordinate 105,759,311 downwards.
GAATCTAGTATTAAAAAATGACAGCGTTTGAACCATTTGAGAACAACTGTCATAACTTCTTTAAGTCTTCCCATTATCAGCCTTAAAGCCTTAACAGTTCCCCATATAACAGGTTTCACATTTTCTGCCACATTTGTTACCCTTCTCTAGGCACACTCTAGTAAGTATCCTGGTGTGTCCCTCTTAAAACATGAGACTCAAATTCAACACTCAAGAAATAGCCTTTTGTGTTTTGCCATGTGTTCTTTTCAGTTTAGCCTGGGAATTATTACGTATGTTCATAACTCAATGAGGAATCACTGAAATGCTTCATTCGAGGTTAATCACAGGTCTTAAGACGCTCATGAAACACAGTTTGAGAGTTGATTTCCAAATTATTTCTCATAGAACCACCATAATTTTTACTTCTCTTAAGTAGAAACATTATGGAGGACGAGGTCATTTCTTGCCTGTGACACAGCCAATTCATCCAAAAAACAAAACAAAACAAAAACCCAACCAAAGAAAAAATCACTATAAATTAGATAGGTAAATAGATAGGAATATATAAAGATGTGTACTGTATCCGGTGGTGCAGTTCTTAATTCATTGATACTGTTGTTGCAATGTTTCCTCGTTCAGGCACATGTCATTTTTACCATGTGTATCTCCCTCCTTCCTATCTTGCTCCTCCTCTTATATTACCAGTTTACATCAATGGCCACAGCCCTGAGCAGATTCTTTTTCTCGCTTTCATCTCCAACATACATTCCATCCAAATCTTTTCAAATTCACCAATGAAATTTCATTCAAATTTGTCTCCTTGTATTCCTTTACCTTAGTTTAAAGCCCTCATTACGCCTTTCTTGGACTTTTGTCACAGGCTCGCAACTGACCTATTTCCCATTTCATTTCCCTCTAACACATCTTCTGAATTAGAAATCTGATTTGACTCCTCCTCTGCCAGTTAATCCTTCAATTGTTCTCTGTTGCCTACATTGAATGTGAACTTCTTGCATGGCACCTAAGGATTTTTCTTGGTTTTGCCTCTATAAATATCTCCAGCTTCATTTTCTTTAATTCCTATAATACTTTATTCTCCAGAATTCTGAACTCCTTATAGTTCTCAGGACTTGGTTTATTTTGTCATTTTCTCTAAATTTGCATAAATATTACTAATTATTCTCTTCTCTGGTCAAGATGGCATTGTCCTTTTAGTAAACTCTTCTTTTTTACAGTGTATTTGCAGTTGTAGGGAGAATTGGGTACTTATTCCTTTCTGCTCCCATAGCCAGCTCCTCTACATTGTTATTGGACCCTTGTTTAGGATATAGTAAATACCTGCTGAATGAATGAACACATTAAATGTCTGTTTACTTGTCTCCCTTGCTTGACTCTGAGTTCCATAAAGATAGGAATTTTCTATTTGGTCATATTTGCATCTCCAGCACCTAGCAGAGGGTCTGGCATACACTAAGAGGCCAGTAAATGTTAGCTGACAAATGTTGTTGAAGAACAGTGTGGAACTGAAGTTCAGAGATTTCCTAAGTGTTCCAAGACAAGGTTCAAACGGGGTGAGCCTGAATTTTAACTCTGTGGAACTAAGTCTTTCAGTCGGCTCTGAGACCTAAGTCAGATTGTATTTATGTAGTCCTGACTAGTCCCTGCACTTTAAATGTAAAGACTATGTTACAAGAGAAAGGAGGTGTGGCTGCCATTCTGCTCTTTCAGTCCAGTCCAGCCTTTTACCATGACCTGATATTGAGAAGGTAGTTCATAAGCTGAGATCCTCAGATAAGAACTTTCTACTGTAGAGTTTAGAAAATCTCCAAAACTAAACTTGCAGTCATTGAATAGAGATGTATTAGCTACCTCCCATGTGCTAGGCACTGGTCTAGTCTTGGAAGACAAAGGCAAATAAACATGATTCTTTTATTTAAAGAGCTTTCAATATACTACAAAGAGAGGGAGGAAATAAACAGGCTTTTTCCACACAAATAACGAGTAAAGGGGAGGCATACCAGGCAGAGAGAGCAACAGAAGCAAAGACATAAGGTACAAGAGTACCTGTTGTGTTTGCTGCATAGTGGGTAAGTCATTCAGTGCATCTAGAAGATTGTAGGATGGATGGTAAAGACCTGCAAAAGATGGGCCTGAAAAGCAGCCTGTATCCAATTTGTGGAGGTACGTGAATGCCATGCTATGACATAATGCTTCCTTGTGATCCGGAGAATTGGTATCATTTCATACGGTTTGCAAGGGAAGAAAGTTACTAAATGAAAGTGGAACACTTGCAAGGGCTCTTGAGAGGGCTACAAATGAGACAAAAGAAAACTAGATTTCTGTCAACGTAAGCAAGTGGGTTCAGTGTTCTATAAAAGTGTGGAATATTTTCTTGACAAGAGAATAGTAATTCTAGAGGACAAAGGAGGAAGGGAAATGTGGCTTGGTGGGTAAAGGACAGGCCAGGGAAGAGGACAGGCTGAGTTTGGCAGGTTTGAAAGAATGGGAGAAACTAGCTGATTCTAAGGTCTTAAAATTGGTACAGTGAAAGCAGAATTCAGTGATGAGAAAGCAAGGATTCGGTAAGCAGAGAGTAGAACAAAAAACTCAGGGTTCCTTTTGGAAACTTGATAAAGTTATAGGGATTCTCTGATGATTCCTTCCTTCCAAGTGTTAGAAGAAAGCTAGAGGGATTAGCACTAAGATTTGCTAGCAGAGGAAACTGGGCTTTTTGTGCATTTCCCCTAAGATCCCCTAATCCCATAGCCATAATGCGTAATCTTCCAAATAACTCATTTTCCCTAATCCTCTTAATGGTTCACTTGGTCCTGGAAAAGAGTCTCAGTTGTTCAAAGTATACAAGATGCTGTGGCCTATTTTAATGCAACTTTTTCCTCTTACTTAATTAACCCAGTTAAAAGATTCACTTTATATGACTGGAATTAAGCCAACTTAACGGGTTACTTGCATTGGATTGCTGGTCCAGTGCTCAAGGAGTACATGATCTACTGGATAGAATTAAAAGGAATTAAGAAATGAAAGAACTTTGGGACTTCCCTGGCAGTCCAGTGGTTAAGACTCCATGCTTCCGCTGCAGGGGGCGTGGCTTCGATCCCTAGTTGGGGAACTATGATTCCCACATGCCCCAGGGCACAGCCAAAAAAGTAAAAAAAAAAAAGAAATGAAAGAACTTTGGGGAAATTTGGAAAAGTTTTTTATCTATCAACTCTAACATCATTGCTGCTTTTTTCTCTGCTACCATGAGGATCTTCACTAGGGAAGAAGAATCTGTAATTTCAATAAGAACTCTCTAAAAGCATTTATTTATTTACTTGGCTGTGCCAGGTCTTAGATGTGCTACGCAGGATCCTCTTTGCAGCATGCTGGATCTTTAGTTGTGTCATGTGGGATCTAGTTCCCTGACCAGGGATCAAACCCAGGCCCCCTGCATTGGGGATGTGGAGTCTTAGCCACTGGACCACCAGGGAAGTCCCTCAACAAGAACTTTGAATAGTTTTAATTAAACATTAGTAATTGTACAAAGAACTTTTTTGTTAGAAGGAACCTTAAAAGTCATTTGATTTCTCCCTATTCTGAGGCTTGAATCTACTCCATACTGGCCTGACCAAAGTTTATTTTTAATGTTAAGCTAATATTGTGCAAACCCTCAAAATTTCACTCCTTGGTTCTGGTTCAACGCTTTGAAGTGATACTAAGCAAATATATAAAACCTTCTGCCATGGGGAGTCTCTGCAGGTATCTGAACCATATCTCCCCAAAATCTTATCCTCTCCAGGCCAAACCTCTCCAGCTCCTTTAGCTGTACTTCAAATGGCACATTTTCAAACCCCTTAACCACTCTTGTCTCTCTCCTTTTAATGTACTCCAGATTCACTTTTAAAATATCTTTGGGTGTGGTCTGACCAGTTCAAGGAAGAACAGTTGTAAATTCCAGGACATTATAGTTTTTTAATGATGACAGATATAGTTAAGTCTTTTGGAAGCCACATCATTCTGCTGATTCATATTGAGCCTCCTATCCCAAACCCCAAAGTTGTTTCTCATGTTTTCCTAGCCAAAACTTTCTGAAAGAGGGAACATAAAGGGGGGAAAGTAAGACTTTGAGTGGCTGAATCTTCTTCATTCTGGACTAGTCTTTAACCAGCTCTTAATTTTTGTCTAAAATGAAATCACAGCACTTCTATATGTGACTCTCTCTAACTATAATGAAAGAAGATTAAATTCTTTTGCTTCACAAATATGTATCAGTTGTCTAAAATCTAGATGAGTGGATTTTAAACTGGAGTGCATATTGGAATCACCTGGGGAACATTTTCTCAGCAATCTTATGTCAGTCCCACACCAGACTTATTAAATAAACACCATCAGGAAAAACATGTCTGTTTTGGGGAAACTTCCTAGGAGATTCTGCTATGTGTCCATGATTATAAGTTACTACTTTATATTCCCTCAAAAATTAATTTTTGAGCACTAATTTTGTACCAGGCACTGTTACAATCATACATGCTGTCTCAGCTATTTATAAGCAAGAACATAAACATAATTAAACAAACCACTAAGTAATTCGGTAGTCATCTTGCATGGTCACTTACCTTTAAATACTTGAGTGACCCAGCGTCCTTGGAGCTCTGAAATGGGCATAATGGCACCCAAGGGCTGGATCAAGCCTATGATTGCAAGAGTTGGCTTTTCTAGGTTAGGAGGGAAGACCTTTTTATACAGAGATATCTTGTTTTTGACTACTTTTACAGAATCTTCAACAAAAGGAAAGGCAAAGCTATAGCCTGTAGCAAAGATAACAGCATCAATGTCATCCTCCCTGGAGCCATCCTCAAATATGGCCGCTGTCTCTGTGAATTCCTTCACGTTTGATTTCACCTTCACCAAGCCAGAAATTATACAGTTTGGCAGATCATCATTTATGGTTGGTTGCTGACTCAGAACTCTGTGAAAGATGATAAAGAAGGAAAAACGAGAGAGATCATGAGAGAGAGAGATCATTACCATGTAAGTAAAATTCTATTTTGATTGAGGTGGTTAATCAATATGCCAATAGTCTCCCTTTATTCATGAAATTTGGGAAAGGTCTAATGTATACCAGCTTGATAAAGGTAAGGATCTCAGAGTAAAAGTTGGACCCTGGGGCTTCCCTGGTGGCGCAGTGGTTGAGAGTCCACCTGCCGATGCAGGGCACACGGGTTTGTGGCCCTGTCTGGGAAGATCCTACATGCTGCGGAGCGCCTGGGCCCGTGAGCCATGGCCGCTGGGCCTGCGTGTCCAGAGCCTGTGCTCTGCAACGGGAGAGGCCACGACAGTGAGAGGCCCGCGTACCGCAGGAAAAAAAAAAAAAAAGTTTGACCCTGGATGGCATTGAAAGAGAAGCTGTTGGAGAAGTTAGGGAAGGATTGTTTTATTTGAAGAGTACGTGCATGGTTTCTCAAGGTCTAATAATGCTCTCAGTGATATGATAAGGCCACAGTCTAGTAGCTTCTATCCATATATCAAGAGATCTGCGGAACTGGACTATCAGCATTCTGTTGAGTCTCTTTTCCGCTTCAAAGGCCCAAGAGCCAGGCTTGGACCATCATTTTCCAAAAGGTATAATAAATTACATGTGTATAGTGACTTACAGTTATAAACTGTTTTTACGTACATTAACGTATTTGAATCTCATGCAAACCCAATGAAGGAGGCAGGACAGTTGTCATTATCCAGGTCCTACAGAGGAGGAAACTGAGGCCTGAAGAAGTTAAGTGGCTTGCCCAAGGTCACACAGCCTAGGATTTTAGGATTTATATCAAATGTTTTTTTATGAACTTCCTTGAGATACTCTAGGCATGGTAAGTAGTGTTTCCTTGAAATAACATAGGATAAGGTGCAGAACCTTTCTAAAAGCAGTGTGAATCCTGGACCCTGTGTTAACAGCTCTGAGAATCCTCAGCCCATCATGTTCAGACAGAGCTGGCCTCTTCTTAGGAACAAGATATGTTTAAACAGTATTACTGGTTTGCTGCATTTAGTAATTCTTTGATGCAAACCTTTAGGTACAGATTCTGTTCTCATTCCAACCTCATCATTTCATCTTTCTCTCCAAACTTACTCCTGTTCACTAACAGTACCACCATCCACATTTTGTGGCCCAAGCCACAAAACTGTGAGTCTTACATCTGGTCACCAAGGCCACGCTTTCTCCTCTTAACACCCCCAGAATAGTTTTACTTGTGCTGTTTCACCTGGGCCATTACAGCTGTCTCTAGTGCCTCCTGCTCCATCCCCTTTCAGTCTATCTTCTACATCATTTTTGGAGTGATTGTTCCAAAATGTATTTATTATTGTGTCACTCACCTGCTTAAAGTCTTTCAGTGGCTGTGGGCTGTCTTCATTCTAAACTTTTTATTTAGCAGAGCATACAAACATTTTCATATATCTGCCCAGTGAACCAGGAGATGTACTCAGTCACTCTTCCATCTTTGCCTGTAGTCCAGCCAAACCAAACTGTGTGCAGATCTCAGAGCATAATGTATTTTTTGCTATTCCAAGACCTTGTATTTATAATTAGAATGCTACTTCCTTACCCTATTTGTTTGACTCTCTTCTATTATTCCATATAACCTCAATATATTTTGTGATCACCAAAGTTATGGATGCTACAGTTTCCATAATTGGGCGAAATAAATTCCTGAAAGGTTGTTGGCAGAGACAGTCTCAAAATATCACCCCACTGATTAATTTCAAAGGAAAAAATATCTTTACAGTAAAGAAACCTAGTAGATACCACCTAATCCAAGTGATCGAATTTTACGTCATTAATATGCAATAAGCTGCTATCATACAGCTCCTGATGTGATCCACCAAGAAGGCACAACATAACCTATGAGAATTCACACCAAAACTGTTTAACCTAAATATAATAGAGGAAGAACTGCTATGAAAGTCCAAATTTAGAGACTTTCTGCAAAACAAATGGCTTCAATTCTTTAAAAAAATCCATGTCAAAAAAAGAGAGATTTATTTCAGACTGAGAGATTAAAGAAATATGACAACTAAATGCAATGGTGTAATACCCGACAGGATCTTGGAGTTAAAAATAAAAAAGCTACAGGTAATTCCCTGGCAGCCCAATGGTTAGGATTCTGCACTTTAAGCCACATGGCACGGCTAAAAATTTTAAAAAGCTACAATATTACTGAAACAATTTGGGAAATTTGAATATGCAATATATTAGGTAATGGTATTTTTATCAATGTTAAATTTACTAAGTGTGATAATTATGTTTATGTAGAAGAATGCCCTATATCTTAGGCAATATATGCTAAAAAATGTAGGGTAAAATGTCTTACTGACTGCAGCTTACTCTCGAATGGTTCAGAAAAAAAAATGTATGAATACATGTATGTATATATGGATGCCATATATGTATGGGTCTATCTATCTCCAGAGAGAGGGAGAGAGAGAAAGCAAATATAGTAAACTGTGAATAATAGGTGAATCTAAGTGAAGGGTATATGGGTGCTTATTGTACTTACTATTTTATAGCAAGTAAACCTAAACATTGGACTCCCTGTTGGCGCAGTGGTGAAGAATCCACCTGCCAATACAGGGGATACAGGTTCGAGTCCAGGTCCGGGAAGATCCCATATGCTGCAGAGCAACTAAGCACATGCACCACAACTACTGGGCCTGCGCTCTGGAGCCCGTGAGCCAAAACTGCTGAGACTGCATGCCACAACTACTGAAGCCTGAGCACCTAGAGCCCATGCTCTGCAACAAGAGAAGCCACCACGATAAGCCCAAGTACCATAACAAAGAGTAGCACCTGTTCACCACAGGTAGAGAAAGCCCACGTGCAGCAACAAAGACCCAATGCAGCCAAAAATAAATAAATAAATTTATGAAAAATAAAATAAAAGTCAGAAGGGAAAACAGCATTTAAAATCAGCCTTTGGAAATGCTATCACAGTCTACCTTGTATGCTGTGTGAGGACTTCTATCCTTCATACTCTCATAGGACTCCATGCATTTCTTTATCATATTCTATTGTCTGTCTTCTTTGTAGAGTATTAAAGGAAATATCCATTTCTCCAGTCTGTCATTTGTTACTTGTGTGATCTTGGGCAAATTAGGTTCTCTAAGTGTCAATTTTTATATTTGCAAAATGGAGATCAAAATAGTACCAACCTATAGGGCTGCTGTGAGGATTAAATGAGATAATGCGCGTAACTCATTTAGCACTGTGCTTGTCTTATATTAAGTCCTCAAAAAGGTAGGGTGTTATTATTACTATTAGTATTACTATTAGGTCTTTAGTCTCAGTATTCTCATGCCAGTATAATGCTTGGCTCATAACAGATGCTCAGTTTGTTGGATGAATGAATGAAAGATGCCCTGCCCTCTATTACCATTTTGTTGTTGCTGTTGGGCATCATGTAAAAAGAACTGGTACCTCAGGGAATGATAAAAATGGTTAATGCCAAGGAGAATTACAGCCTGAAAATTATAGACCAGTAGATCTTCGACTTCTGTGGGGGAAAGGTAGAAATCTAGTCTCAGATTCTGTGGACTTGCTTAATGTAAACATAGAGGTAACCCTACTATTAGCCTATGGGAACAGTCCTTATTCTTTGCCTTGGCTGTTACTGCCCACCTCCCAGCCTGGGAACATACCTGTGTTTAGGCTTCAGGCCAAACAGTTCATGATCAAACCTTTGGTTCATCTTTTTTTCCAAAAATATATTTGCTAATGATTGACCACAAATCTTCCTCATAAAATAGTGAAATCGAGAAGTCAACAACACATCAAAAGGATATCCATAATCTCCGACACGATTGAAGATCCAAGCCCCTCTTCTGGTGCTGAGAAAAACCTGAGGCATGGGAAAAAAAAATGTTTGTTTTTGCCGTTCTCTGACTCATTTCTCTGAAGGAATGGGAACCCAGTTTCTTCAAGATGAAGTTCAGACTCATTAGTCTGGCTTTTCATTCCCTGGTAATATATATATTTTTAAATTTCCTGCCATTTTCTTTTCAAACACTAAGCTTACAATTAAATTGGGGTAGTCACTGACCAAGACTCTGTCTTGCTCTGAACTACCAGTGCATTTCTGTTTAATGTCATTATGCCTCCCTGAAAAGCTTAATTCTCCAAAGCCTATTAATTTTTCAGATCCAGATCAAGTCTCCCTCCTCCATGAAGATACCACTGACTGTTCTGGCTGATAATTTTCTCTCCATCTTCTGAACTTCTCTAGCACTTGTCACCTGTCCAACTCATTTAAAATCATGGAACAGTAAAGCTGAAAGCAACTGGGCATCATTAATCCAAAACCTTCAGTCTTTATTTTGCCTTTGACATTGTTTACATTATTACAAAAAACTTACTTATATTGACATGTAACATTATATATTCTTATTTTATATCTTTCCAAATATGTTTTCTCCAAGGTGGGAGGTAGAGCATATACATCCTTTAGTCCCCAGCCTATCATCAGCATCACTTCCTTTTATTGAGAATTGTAACCTGTCAATCGCTGTACTAGGTCCTTTATCTATATTTTTATTTAATCAATACAACAACCTCTTGAGGTAGGTATTGTTATGTCCTTTATATGGGGAGAAGAATGGAGAGGATGAATAACTTGCCTGAGGTCATATAACACTAAGTGGTAGAGCTGAATTTCCGCCCTAAGTCTGACTCCAAAGCCTGTGCTTAAGTAATGTTTCATCAATTATTTAAGGAAAATACTGAAGATTGCAAGTAGCACAAAGGGAGCTGGTCCGTCTTTCTGTTATCTGCTGGCTGAAGTCCACATTCAGAGCTGATAAAAAGTTTGGTATTCAACTACCTGGCAAAAGCATCACTTTATATTATAAAACTCTCTGGGGATAGTTTCCCGGGTTGTAAGCTATATAAGTACATTGTTTTATGGTGTTTTGTCTAACATTTCATGTTAAACGGTGACCTGTCTATAGAGGGCTAATTATGTACTTCATACATATATTCTCACCGATGGTGACCATAACCGCTATCATAAATAAGCACTTTTACGTGTCACAATTGAAAGAGCCTGTGTGGTGTTAGAAATCAAATGATTTTATGTGCAGTCTAGATAACTTTTTAAATATAGGTTATGAGTAATGTAAATGCTCAGAGTTTCAGTTAAAAAGTTCTCTATGTATAAAATAGTGACAAAAATACATACGTCACAAAGCTTTCTCAGACACAACCACCTTACCTACACCCGCTCTTGCTGCCTTGTTCTTTGGCAATTTACAATTCCTCAGTGCTTGTAAGGCCCAGCTCCTCTACAGCTGACCATTTAACAAGCCAATGGTATTAAAGAAAGCTCATGCCTTCGGTCCCCACCACATACCTGGTACATTCTTTTATCATAGCACCCATACCCTTTATTGTTTATATACCTATTTCCTAATAAATGCTTGTTGAATTAATTCATGGAGTAATATATGAAATCAGTTTTGTGGGGATAGATGAGGATCGACCTGGGAAGTGTTACTGAATGGAGTTTGTGGGTAAAGTTCATTTAACAAAGTTGTGGCATTAAACTTCTATTTTTAAAAATAATTTAAAAACAATTTGTGGAGAAGCACAGCTTAGTTAAAGTTACTGAAGAACAGCCAGGCATTTACCTATTGCCAACAAAATTATGATTCAATAAAGACATGCATAACAAAATATATTAGTGATGTCTGTTTCTAGGAATTTATAATGAAGATACTTTTTTCCCAGTTCAAAAGCTATGATACAGGGCTTCCCTGGTGGCCCAGTGTTTAAGAATCCGCCTGCCAACGTAGGGGACACGGGTTCGAGCCCTAGTCCAGGAATATTCCACATGCCACGGAGCAACTAAGCCCATGGGCCACAACTACTGAGCCCACGTGCCACAACTACTGAAGCCCATGTGGCTAGAGCCCGTGCTCTGCAACAAGACACCGAAATGAGAAACCTGCACACTGCAACGAAGAGTAGCCCCCGCTCACCACAACTAGAGAGAAAGCCTGTGTGCAGCAACAAAGACCCAACACAGCCAAAATAAATAAATAAATAAATACTAAAATAAATAAATTTATTTTTTTAAAAAAGCTATGATACAAAAAACAAATTAGGAAACCAAAAAACATCAAGGACATAGAAATTCCTTTAGAGTAAATGTTATTCTGTGTTACCTAATTGTATGCAAAGGCTGGGGAGAGCTGCTTGCCTGTGCTACAATGTGGATGCTTTTCATACTGATACCCATGTTGTCTCTAGAAGGATTAGACTTCTTTTTTCCATTCGGGGAGTGATGAAGAGTGAAGAGGAAAATTCCCCAAACATCCTATGAGTTAAAAGATTTCAATGACTGAGTACACTTTCCCTCAGATAAGAGCATAGCACTTCTGCTGGCCAACAGGTGATCCACACTCTGAATGCTGCACTCTAACAAGCTCTCCCAGCAATCACTTGATCTTCTTAAAAACCAGAGGCACACTCTGAACTGACAGCTGAGTGAGATTATGAGCACAGTTTGTGATCATGACCAAATTCTTAGTGTGAGGCCAAGTGAATGATGGGAATCTAACTTGTAACCTTGGCTCCATCACATCATCAATCATAATGTTGCCAACTGAGGCAGTGAAACCAAGCCCTGCATTTGCCATTGGCACTGATGGGCTGTGTGCAGGTATCCATACACTCTGCTGGGTCCACCTGCAGCTTCCTTGGTGAAGCAAAGTAAATAATTTACTAATTCAAACCTGCTTGGCTGTGTGGCTAACTTCCACAGCCAGATCGCTTCCAGAATTCCCAATGCCAATTATAATGACTCTCTTTCCAGTGAAACTCTCTGGATTCTTATAATCTCGACTATGGAAGTACTGTCCTTTGAACTTCTCAATTCCTGCAAGAGAAGGGAAAATAATTACTGGGTGATGGTTTATCTGATATCATTTGTTAAATCATTCATTTTTTTTTGCAGTGTGTAGAGTTTATGCATATATTCTCTGTATGTTCTCCTTTTACTCAGGTGCACTGTTGCCTTTCTGAATATTTTTGCCTGTTTTCTTTTCCTATCACCTCAGAGTGGAACCTTGTGATTTCCTTATTATAAGTAGTCTGCTGAACTCAGGATCTGTTAGCATTTTAGACCCGTGGGCTCACAAATCCAAACTGCTTCAGAAAACCTCCATTCTCTTTTGTCTTTTCACCCTCTTTATTTTTTTTAATTGAAGTGTAGTTGACTTATAATATTATATCAGTTTCTGATGCACAACATAGTAACTTGATATTTATATAGATTATGCAATATACAAAGTTATTATGATATTACAGTCTTTTGATTATATTCCTTGTGCTGTATATTACAACCCTGTGACTTTTATTTTATAACTGGTAGCTTCTATCTCTTAATCCCCTTCACCTATTTTGCCCATCCCTCACCCCCTCTTTTCATCATCTGTAAATACCTACTTCCATTCTAATTGGAGTATATATGTTCTTATATACACTAAACTATACATAGAGTGCTTTTTTCCTCTCAGAATGAAAATCCAGGCCAAAGACTGTAATTAAACTCTTTATTTAAGCTTTATTTTCTTCCTTAGAAACTCAATATTTCTGTTTATTTCCTCGATTGCTAAAAAAGCCCTCATTCAGGTTAAAGAAGATGTGGTAAATATATACAATAGAATATTACTCAGCCATAAAAAAGAATGAAATAATGTCATTTGCAGCAACATGGATGGACCTAGAGATTGTCATACTGAGTGAAGTAAGTCAGAGAAAGACAAATATCATATGATATCGCTTATATGTGGAATCTAAAAAAAATGGTACAAATGAACTTATTTAAAAAACAGAAATAGACTCACAGATGTAGAAAACAAACTTATGGTTATCAGGGGGGAAAGGTGTGGGGGAGGGATTAACTGGTAGACTGGGATTGACATATACACACTACTATATATAAAATAGGTAACTGATAAATACCTACTGTATAGCACAGGGAACTCTTCTCAGTACTCTGTAATGACCTATATGAGAAGAGAATCTAAAAACGAGTGGATATATTTATATGAATAACTGACTCACTTTGCTGTACAGCAGAAACTAACACAACATTATAAATCAACTATACTCCAAAAAAAATTAAAAAAGAAAAATTCCGTCATTCAATCTAATGCAGATCAACTTTTATCCTTAAAAAACTAAAATTATTGTAAAACTAAATATAGAGCCTTCTAATTTCCCTCTAGTCCCCCAAATTACTGGTATCTCTACTTCCTAAATAGCGTTAATACAAGTTACCCCATCACTTTTCAGAAGAATATGCAGAATTAGGATAAGCTTTATTTCATCCCAAGGTAGGAATCACTCAGACCACATTCCTCCCATTCTTTAGGGATCAGGTCACAGGCATAGTTCAAGTGTCTTCCTTCCTTGTAGGCTACTTACCAGGGAAGCTTTCCAAGGGTAAGTGAGCATTGGTGTGATGGCCAGTGCAAACCATAACTCCATCGAAGACATTCACCTCCTTTTTCCCTTCAGATACCGTGACCACCTCCCATTGGCCTGAAGTGGAGAAATCAGGCTGCTTCTTCACACTGCACACGGTGGTCTGAAAAGTAAAGGGGTAGCCACAGGGCACTATAACCACAGCCCATATAGTGGACATCTTCCCTGACAGGACTCTCCTTGCAGAGGGTAAACAAAGGGCTGCTACCGCCTAACAGGCCTCATGCAGGGGTATTTCATTTTCATACTCCACAAATCAGAACTTTTTTGTTTGGGGCTGTGGTCAGAGTGAGAAAACTTCCATGAGGCAAGCTAAATAAAACAGAGTTGGCAGACTAATGTTGCACTCTCCACTGCTTCTAGAAAAGTGCAAATTACTAGTTCTCTGGACCATACCCTAGGGCAATGTGATACTTGAATAAAGTTTGGGCTTCTCTTGTGCTTCTGAGACACTCCATGCACGAAATGCCTATTCCTCCCCATACCCCCAGACATCCTGAGACCCTCTGATGCCTTCTTACCGCAAGTCCTGTTCTCACTGTCTGGCCTTAAACTTGTGACTGAGCTAGAGGGCTCCCTTTCCTAATAGAGTAGAGAAACATCTCAGTGGCTCATATTTTATGTAAATGAACCTCTCTGACTCCCATAAATGCCCATTTTACAAGTAACTATAAAGAAAGAAGGTGTGAGATGGGATAGTCAGTGGCACAATTTTTAGCTTTAAAAAATAGTAATAAATATGGGTTACTCTACCCAGCTTAAGGAAACATAAAGAATGTGTTCTATGTGCTTCTGGGTTTATGACCCTAATGTCTTGGTTGACTAATAGAGATACCCCTCTTGTATACCCGAGCCATCCTATACTATTTATTGTTCCTCTCCATCATGTTCTTACTTTTACACAGGCTGGTGCTTCTGCCTGGATCATCCTTTTATTCTTTCTTCATTTGGAGATACTCACCCTTCAACATTTAGCTTGGTATTATCTCCTCTAAGAAAACCTTCCTGGTGTCTGATGCCTCATGCCCTGATGGGTTAAGCAACCCTCCTCTGAGCTGCAATGTATAGATTTCTGTGGCATTTATCACTAACTCTTCATTTTTAATAATTATATTTACAATGAAATTTCTCTTCATTTTTCTATCTCTATAACTAGACTGTGAAATCACTAATTTTTTTTGTTTTTGTGTCTTCACTGTTTAGTATGGTAACAAACCTCTTCAATAAGTGTTTAAAGAAGTGAAGAGAAGCACCACTAGGCTGTAAATGATTGACTTTGGAAGTCGTCACTGGATATTGCCATTTTAATTTTGTTGTTAAAGAGAAAGAGTCATGATTTAGTAGAATGATCAGAAGGTAGAAGATTTGGGCTTTTTGCCAGCTGTCAGAGTATTGATTCTTTTATGGTCATGGTTTAGAATGATAGGAATATCACAGAAGACTTTACAGCAGGAAGGAACCAGTGAAGTGATCTAGTACAGGCATCTTGTTTTACAAATAAACTTAAGATACATCAACGTTGAGGAACTTACTTGTCTGAAGTCACAAGTTGATTAGTGGTAGAGCAAAGACTAGAACTCAGGTTTTTGCTTCCCAATTCAATGTTCCTCCCTCTATGCCAGAGTTAACTTATTTGCTTCCTTGTAACTTTTCAATACCTACTTCACTGGGTTGTTGTGATCACATAAATAATGCACTGGAAAGTACTTCAGAAAGTATAAAAGGGCTAAGCAGCAAGTTGTGGAAACAGAAGGTTTTAAAGTTCCCATACCTGTCAGTTCCCCTCATTGTTTTATTGTAATCAAATGATATAGAATGAAGGCAATGAAATGAAGGTGGCTTCCTGGATCTTCAGTCAAAATACATAGAAGAGGGACCTTTCCATGAATATTTTGAGACACAGGGAAGACAAAGAGTGGATTCTGGATAGAATAGATACACGAGCATATCAAACCAATCTAAGCACTGGTAAATAAGACCAGTTATTCATTTACTTGACAACTCAAAACACAGAGATACCCACGAAATTCCCTACCTTAAATCGAATGTACTTTAGAAGGTCAAATTCTTTGGCATACGTCCTGAAATACTCCAGGACCTGGGAGTTGTGCATGAAGTTAGGATAGTGATCTGGGATGGGGTAGTCACTGAAGCACATCATCTCCTTAGAAGTGTTGATGACCACTGACTTGTAAATACTGGCCCTCCCTTCTTCAGGTTCTTCCTGCAGTAAGTAAAAAGCATTCATGGCAACTTGAGAATTAAGGTCATGGTTTATAAACAGCCAACAAACATTTGAAAATGTTTTCTGAAAGAAATGCCAATTTAAAAAGTCCCGGGCTTCCCTGGTGGCGCAATGGTTGAGAGTCTGCCTGCCGATGCAGGGGACACAGGTTCGTGTCCCGGTCTGGGAAGATCCCACATGCCGCGGAACAGCTGGGCCCGTGAGCCATGGCCACTAGGCCTGCGTGTCCGGAGCCTGTGCTCCGCAACGGGAGAGACCACAACAGTGAGAGGCCCGCGTACAGCAAAAAAAAAAAGAAAAAAGTCCCTTCCCCACAACCCTTCACATCTCCCAGTATTTGTGCCCTCGTGCAGTCTCTTCCCCTTGAATCTAAGTTGTCTTTATGACTTGCTTTTGACCAACAGCATGCAGTTGGGATGTTACTGAATGGCTTCCAAGACTAAGTGATAAGTAGTCTTGCAGTTTCTGCCTGAGTCTCTTAGAAAGCTTGCTGTGGTGGAAGTCAGCAGCCACGTAAGAAGTCCAGCTACCCTGAGACCACCATCCTGTGAGGAAGCCTGAGCTAGCCACATGAAGAGCATGTTTGGGATAGAGAGATGTGCAGCCAGCCCCCAGAAGGTCTAGTTATCCCAACTGATGTTCTAAATATGTGAGCAGGGAGGTCATAGCACACATCCAGGCCCAGCTGTCACCTGATTGCCATGACGTAAGACTCCAAGTAAGAACTCCCCATCTGAGTCTTTTAAATAGTATATATATTTCAAAGCCTTGAGAAGTTTCAAGGGTTTCATACACTTGCCACATTGTTCTCCAGGAAACACTGTACTAACTTACATTCTGTCCACTAAGTGTTCCCATTTTACCTCGTTTTTACTAATTACAAAGACAATTACTCAGTGTTAGCAAAAATGAGGTGAAATGAGATCTTAGTACAATATTTTCTGGACAGCAATGTGACAAGAATATGAAACCCTTGCAACTTAGCCTTTTAAAGAAAGATTCAGCATTGTAGACAAAGATTTATGTTTAAGGATGTGAATGACAGCATTATTTATAACATAAAAATGAAATAAGCTAAATGCTGCAATATTGTGATTTATAAGAAATATATATTTGGTTATCCAGATGGTCAAAATATATTCTCATATATGGTCTTTTTCCACAGTTCCTGGCTCAGAGCTCCCAATACTCTCCTAATTTCCTAACTGTTGAGAGTGATACAAGTGTCTATTGTTATGTTAATATGGTGACCTTTAGAAAGCAACTAAGGTTGTGGGCTGGTTACCAACGGAGCAAACACTGTGATTAGAGGGTTGTAACTTTTAGTTGCCTATCCCCTGACCTCTGGGGAGGCGACAGGGGCTGGAAGTTGAATCAATAGCCAATGCCCAATGATTTAATCAATCATGCCTATGTCATAAAGTCTCCATAAAAACCCAAAAGAGTGGGGTTCAGGGAGCTCCCAGGATGGTGAACCGAAGAGACTAGGGGAGAGCGGTGTGCCTGGAGAGGGCATGGAAGCTCAGTGTCCTTTTCCCTATGTATCTCTTTCATTTGCCTGTTCCTAAATTATATTCTTTTATAACAAACCAGTTACCTAGTGAGTAAATGGGTTTCCTGTATTCTGTAGCTGCTCTAGCAAATTAATCAAACCCAATGGGGGAGGGGTTCGTGGGAATTTCTGATTTATACTCGGTTGATCAGAAGTATAGGTAACAACCTGGACTTGAGAATGGCAACTGAAGTCCAAATCCCAGGAGGGGGTTGTTGGAACCTCCAATCTGTAGGTGGTTGTTCAGAAGCCCAGGTAATAACCAGGGCTTATGACTGGTGTCTGAAGTGGAGTCGAGGGTGAAGTCTTGTAGGACTGAGCCCTCAATCTGTGGAATCTGACGCTGTCTCTGTGTAGATAGGGATCACAATTGAGTTGAATTCTTGGACATCCTGCTAGTGTTTGAGAATTGTTTGCTGGTGTCTGAGGACCACCCGCCACCCACATACACACACTGGAATTGGTCTCAGAACCATTTAATGCCCAACAAAATACACTGTCATTTGAGAACCACTGCTCCAGATCCTTGCTACCTAAAGTACGATCTGTGGACTAGCAGCAGGGGCATCACTTGGAAGATTGTTAGAAATGCAGAATCTTAGGCCCCATCCCAGACCTACTGAATTGGAATCTGCCTTTTAACAAAATCTTCAAGTGATTCAGATGCATCTGAAAGCTGAGAAGCATTGCTCTAGCTGATATCAAACCCCAGTTCACTGTTCTTTCCCCAGCAAGGTTAACTTCTTTGCTTCCTCAAAAACTTCTAATAACTACCTCATGGGGGTGTTGTAGTGATCACATAAAATAGCGCCATATCTACCCAGATTGTTATGTTAGCCTCTCACTGAGATATCATAAATGATGACTTTTCAACTCTACTAGAATTTTTTAAAATTGTTTTGATTATGGAAAATTACCTTAACCAATTTGGACCCCCTCTTCTCTTTTTATTCCAGAAAAAGATATATGGATGTTACTGAACATTGAATGGCCACAAAGGAGAGTGTTCCTTGGTTTTGCCCACATTAGAGATGATTTTCCTCCCATTTTTAGAGAAGAATTTTTCAGTTTCAGAATCCTGAATAGATCATTCCCATTTCTCTGCCCCATACTTCAAGATCTCATTCCCTTTGGCTGCTAATAATGTTTCTACAGGTCTCTTCTAATCTATCCTACCTATTTCAACCAAAGTATTCTTTCTAGGGTATGGTTGTATCTCTGCCCCAATTAAAATTTTAGATGCTGCCCCATTTTCTCTAGTGTATATTTTTCAGCTTAGGATTCAAAGACCTCCATAATGTCTTAGAGTCTATTCTTTATCTCCCCAACTAGATTGTAGGCCCCTTGACTTGTATTCATGCTCTTTCCCACAGCATATAAAATTATAAATAGCACGTAGTAGATATTTAATAGATGTACATTGAATTATACTGAGAAAGGTACATATAGAAAAAGGAAATAAATTTCACAAAATGCATAACAAACTAATGAAATACATCAAAATTTATTACAAAAACAGTTGAATAAGATATTTTTATCTTATTCACAAAAATTTGCTGTAAGGAAAATTGCAAAATAATATAAAATCAAATGCATAGATATATTCATTTTATAGTATTTAAAATATCTATTAATTAGAAACCACTTAAAATGCCCCCCTCCCCCAATAGGAAAAGGGTTTAGTAAATTATGGTATCTCAATATGATGAAGAATTTACCTTCTACACCACTCCTTAAGTATCCTGCTAAATTCAAAGCAGATCCTGTCAACCCACTGCTTAATGGGCTCTACTGATTCCATTTGGAAAAGCAAATTTCTTATTTTGAAACTCAGTATATTTCACAATCTATCCCAATCCACCTTTGTATCTTCACTTAGTGCTCTCCTCAATTAATTTCAAGCTTCTGAGTCATTAAATTGTTGTTGAAACATTCCAGACTCTTTCACAACTTTAAACTTTTGTAACAGTATAGTACTGCTTCTTCATTTGGAAAATTCCTATCTATCATTCAAGAGTCACATCAAATGTCACTTCTTTGGAGAAATATTTCTTGTTCTCTCCACTGAGTTAAATGCCCCATTCAACCTCCAAGCTGCCAAAACTCTCTGCTCAGATTGCCATCAAGGCAAATTAGAACACGCGATATTCTGCATTTGTTTCTATGACTGTGAGGTACCTGAAAGTAGGATTTGTGTCTTACTTTTTGCACCTCTGTCATCAAGACAGTACCTCATACATGGTGGATGCTTAATAAATGCTTTGAAATGAATTAATGAGTGAATTATAGTGATTGAATTTGGAGATACTTAAAACTATGATTTTGAAATCTGTATAGGAACACTGAAAATGGCCTATAACTTTAAGTGGAAAAAGTAATATTACAAAATTAAGGTCACATTCTAATCACCAAATATATAATATTATGTATGCCTAGGGCAATTGTATACCTATGTCTACCCATATTTATATAATTACACATTGTATAATCTCTCCCCTGTTATATGAGTATATTTTAATTATTTTAAATCAATAAAACTTCAAAGTAGGAAAAACAAATTGATTTATTAAGGAGGTAGGATTTTTTCTTTTATTTTTGTAGAAATGTTGTTTATACTACAACTTGATGATAAAAAACTTCAACAAACTAGGAATAGAGGGAAACATCTTCAATTTAATAAGGAACATCTACAAAATACCTGCAGCTAACAGCATACTTAATAGTGAGAAAATGGACAATTTCCCTCCCATAAAATTGAGAACAAGGCAAGGATATCCTCTCTTACAACTTCTATTCAACACTGCACTAGAAATCCTAACTAATGTAATAAGATAAGAAAGGAAATAAAAGTATACAGATTGGGAAGGAATAAATAAAATGATTTTTTTTACAGATGATATGACTGTCTGTGTAGAAAATCTCAAAGATTTAAAAATAAAAATTTCTGGAACTGATAAGCAATTATAGCAGGGTTGCAAGATACAAGGTTAATATACAAAAGTCACTTACTTTCCTATATACCAGAAATGAAAAATTGGACTTTGAAATTAAAAAAACAGTACCATTTATAATAACACTCCCCCCAAATTAAGTGCTTAGGTAAAAATCTAACAAAATATGTATGAGACTTATATGCAGATACCATAAAACACAGAAGAAGAAAAACAAAGATATGAATAAATGGAAAGATATGCTGTGCTCATAGATTGGAAGACTCAGTATTGTTAAGATGTCAGTTTTCCCAACTTGATCTGTAGATTCAACACAATCCCAATCAACATCTAAGCTAGCTATTTTGTAGATATTGACAAACTGATTCTAAAATTTATGTGGAAAGAAAAAAAGGCCTAGAATAGCCAACTTTGTCCTTACGTGTGGACTGTGACTAGTGACTTTCTTGCAAAGAGTATAGTATGACAAGGGAGAAAAAAAGGAGCAACTTTAAAGTGGCAAACCCTGATAAACACCATCTCAAGCCAGGTCATCAAGGTTAACATCAATCGGTGTGATAAGTTTGATAGTGTGTACCATTGATACGATGTGATGAGAACAGCACCCTACCTCTAAGGCCTTCCTCCCCAAAATTCATAACCCCAGTCTAACCATGATGAAAACATCAGACAAATCCCAGCTGAGGGACATTTTATAAAATACCTAACCAGTAATCCTCAAAACTGTCAGAGTCATCAAAAACAAGGAAAGTCTGAGAAATTGTCACATCCAAGAGGAGCCTAAGGAGACATGACAACTACATGCATCGTGGTGTTCTGGATGGGAACACCTGGAACAGGAAATGGCCGTTAGGGAAAAACCTAAGTAAATCTGAATAAAGCATGGACTTCAACTAATAATAATGTATCAATACTGGTTCATTAATTAGGACAAATGTAGCATACTAATGTAAGATATTAATAATATCTGGGCATGGGGTATATGGGAACTCTGTACTATCTTCCTAATAATTCTGTAAATCTAACACAGTTCTAAAATTCAAAGTTTACTTAAACATGTTGTTTGTACATAGCACGTTTTTTCAAAAAAAATTAAATTAATGAGTGGTAGGGTCCTTTTGGAACCAAGATGTTTGAGGGGGCAGGGGTAGACACATTCCTATCAAATTTGACTTCATTCATTCATTCAGTAGATATTTCTAAAGTCTCTCTGTAATAAAAACACTATATTAATGCTAAAAAATACAAGTCTGTCCCTGTTTTCCAAAGGTTCAAAATTTAGTACAAAGATTGGAGTCATGCTTTCCACAGCAGGTATGTTGGGG
Source organism: Delphinus delphis (assembly GCF_949987515.2). Taxonomy (NCBI): domain Eukaryota; kingdom Metazoa; phylum Chordata; class Mammalia; order Artiodactyla; family Delphinidae; genus Delphinus; species Delphinus delphis. The sequence goes on along the minus strand of NC_082683.1, from coordinate 105,737,725 downwards.
TCACTGAGCTAAATGAATCACAGATCTTACTCCTGTGACAATAATCATATATTTGTATTCTTTTTCAAGTAACTAAGACAACAAAGTGTTATTGTGTGTCAACAAAAACCTTCAAGCCCTTCTAAACACCTGATTGGACCCTACGTAGGGTTCATTACTGTCAACTCACCGCTTTACAAAAGAGAGTGAGGGCAGAGCAGTACTGGGTCAGTGAGTGGAAGAAGCAGCTTCTGCTCCTGCATTTTAGTTTTTCCTACCATCGGCGAATAATCTGCCCTCTAGAGATGTATCTTGATTCTATTTCCTGCCTAAGCACATGACTCGCATTGAGTAGGAAGTTCATATGAGAAAAGAGAGAACCAGGGACGTAGGGTAGTATAATTGGAACTGAAGGGACTGGAGGCAATAGTAAGGGCAGAAGAAAGGAGAAAAATGACTCCCCTTCAGTGGGAGGAGTGAGAACAGTGTGGATCTTCTGTTCCTTTGACAGACTCTCAGAATCCCGTGGGACAGAAGCTGTCTTAGGACTGTTGTTCTCAGCGTTGTACTCACACTGGACTCATCTGGGGAACTCTAAAATACTAATGCCTGGTCCTTACTCCCAGAGACCCTGTTTTTTTTGTTTTTTATTTTTTTTTCCGGTACGCGGGCCTCTCACTGTTGTGGCCTCTCCCGCTGCGGAACACAGGCTGCGGATGCGCAGGCTCAGCGGCCATGGCTCACGGGCCCAGCCGCTCCGCGGCATGTGGGATCTTCCCGAACCGGGGCACGAACCCGCGTCCCCTGCATCGGCAGGCGGACTCTCAACCACTGCGCCACCAGGGAAGCCCAGGGACCCTGTTTTAATTGCTCCTTCTCTAATGGGTAGACAAGGTTGAGATCTGCTGGTAAGAGGTCGTGTGGTGGCCCCGGAAAGCTCAGGGCACCAGAATTTATCCCATCCACCTCAGAAGTCTTTTCTCCACACATCCTTAGCTAAACTGCAGAATGCCTGAGGGCAGTGGCAGGAAGTTATATAACTCTGTGTCTCCACACCATCTAACAAAGTCTGAGCTTCAGAAATGTTTGTTCAATGAACTGTTATCGATTTTGTTTTCAACACGCAATGTGATCCTCATTTATCACCTGGGAAAGCTGGGGTAAAAGCTGAAGGGCAAAGGTTTCCATGTTGGCTGCACATTAGAAATAGCTAGTGGAGAGCTTTATTGACACCCCAGGCCAATAAAACCAGAATCTGGATGGACTGATATCAGTATTTGTTAAAGTTTGTTAAAGTTCCCCAGGTGATTGTTCAGTGTTGCAGCCAAAGCTGACAGCCACTGCTCTACAGTTACCCTCTTTTAAGTATTTTGTATCCATTCAGTTGTCTTTTTTTGGGGGGGGGGTTGATATTTAAGAATTAAACACCGATTCAACTAAGGGTGTTTATTACTTAATTTCATATTTTAAATTAAAATGTTCTAAATATGCCCATCTTACATTATATTGTATCCATGTGCTATCTTTGTATCACATATACACTTTAGAACCTCACTACGTGAACTGTAGTTATCAGATCAGTAGCATCAACATCACCTGGGGCTTTGCCTGAAATATAGAATCTTGGCACCACCCCAGATTAATGAATCGGAATGTACACTTCAGCAAAAGCTCCAGTGATTCATGTGCACATTAAAGTTGGAGAAGCACTGCTTTGGTATGCTTTAAGGATTTTTAAAATTCAGATTGACTAAAGAATATTAAAAATTATTTTCCAGCAATACATGCTCATTAAAACCTCAGCATTTCATAAGAGATTTATCATTTTAAGCTATTTCGTTCATAAAGTAATATTGCAGTATGAAAATTAAAGTGATATGTCTCACATTACTACCGACTTTTCACCATCAGTCTGGTCTAACTTTAATGAGGAGATCAAGAAGAAAGAAATTTATATTGAGTCCCTGAGACCTGTTACAAGAAAGAGAAAATGGAAGCCCTGAGTTGCCAGTGGCTTACTGGACACCCGGTAGCAATGGTGGCATTCCAAAGTGCTTGGGACGATCCTATATATGAAACCCCCAATGAATTACAGAAAATTTAGGGGAGGTAGGATGGGGGAGAGGAAGGCTCCAAATAACAAGCAAGGGGGTCACAGAAAAGCAGATCTGAGGCAATTCTTGAGGAAACCAGCATCAGCATGTAAAACATGTTTAATCTGCAATTAGGCTCCACAACTGTGTAACTGTGGAATATGTGAGAATGAAGGTCTCTATTTCACAAGCATTCTAAGCAGCCACCCAAGATATTTTGCTTCTCTAGGATTCATTTATAAAATGTAAATATATTTGGTGCCTAATATATGCCAGGCATCCCCCGTGGCTCTAGAAATATAGTGGTGTTTGTGTGTGCCTTTATAATATATGTAAAATGTATGTATGTTGTATATAATGTAATAGACACAGATGTGGTCTGTCTTAACAGCAGTCAGAGCATTATGATGAAATATAGCTTATTTATTTTCAAGAAAGCAGTTTATAAGGTGCTGAAGTTTTGCCAAGAGTATAATCAGAAAACACTCCAAATTGGGTCTTTAACAGAGAGGAAGTTTAAACCACTTTGGAAGTAAAACCTGATAATCAGGTAGGATGGTGGACCCTTCACTAATTTCATGCCTGGTCAGTAGTTGCCAGACCTGGCTAGGATGCTTACCAGACACCAAATGTGTGGGCCACACTCTAGGCCAACTGAATAATAACTGATGTTTAGCAATTATTGTGCCACTGTTATTAGTGATGACATGAGTATTCATTCACTTAATCGCCACAATAACTATGAAGTGGGTGCCAATATTATCTCCTTCTTAAAGATGACAACACAGAGGTACAGAGAGGGTTAATGGTTTTCCCCAAGGTCACAGTAGGATTTGAACCCAGACATGCTCTTAACCTCTACACCATGCTGTGGCTGGATTTCAAAAGTAAAATTTCCTATTTATTACAAAATATTAATTAACAGTCTTTTCAGCCATGCCCAAGACTGATTATGACCGAGGCATGCATGGTGTGCTAAGGAGTATCCACCCTAGATCCGAATAGGGACGATTGTCAAATAGAGTTAGTCCCCAAGACGGAGCCCAGATGCAAAACAACTGTACTGCTGTTCTACTAAGGAATGCTATGAACGAATGAAACCACTTTTAAGTAGCTGGCCAGCACCGTGTTCGTTTTGTGAAATATGAAACAAATCTGGACACCTTAATACCATTCACTGGCTTAAAAAGTGAGTTGAAAAGCAAACCCAATGGATGTTGCTTTGGAGATCAGTTAAGGAGGGTGATATTCTTTGACATATAATAAGCTTAACTATCATTTAAGTAAGAAGATACCTTAACTGTTAGTAACAAGTTGCAGGACTCGGTGTGCATATTAAAGCAACTCAACTTTAAAACTGAGTCTGTGCAAGGACAAGAAAACCCAGTTGCAGGTGCCCTCTGCCCTTCTCTGAAGACGGGACTACTGCTTTGATTTCTCAAGTGAAGGAAAAGTGCAAAGCAAGGAAGGCAGCCAGATTTTATATCCTATTCAAGCACTAGAATCATTAGAGAATTGTTTAAAGTAAAGAAGGAAGGAAGCAACGAAGGAAGGAAGGTAAGAAAGAAAAGAAAAAAAAACAGTAAGGTTAGAAGAGATTGAAAGGGGGGATTCCTGGAAGGAGTTGTAAGCAGTATTCTAGATCACTTACCGATGAACGCAGACCAAGAGCAACCACTTTACATGCCTGCCATTCTGCTACACCCCCCCACCAAGATTGTTACCCTTTTCTGGATAGCGGCAAAACTCATTACAGACAGTGCCCAACTTGTGATTTTTTGACTTTACAATGGTTCAAAAGCAATACACATTCCATAGAAACCACACTTCGAATTTTGAATTTTGATCTTTTCCTGGGTTAGCGATATTTTGTAACATACTCCGGTGATGCTGGGCAGTGGCAGCTTCCAGTCAGCTGGAAGGATCAGGAGGGTAAACAACTGATAGACTTACAACCATTCTGCACCCAAACAACCATTCTGTTTTTCATGTTCACTACAGCATTCAATAAATTACATGAGCTATTCGACACTTTATTATAAAATAGGCTTTGTGTGAGATGATTTTGCCTGTGTGTAGGCTAACGTAAGTGTTTTGAGCACGTTTAAGGTAGGCTAGGCTCAGCTATGGTGTGAGGTAGATTAGGTGCATTAAATACATTTGTAACAGGATATTTTCAATTTACGATGGGCTTATCAAGATGTAACCTCATTGTAAATCAAGGAAGATCTGTAAATGAAAATGATCTCTGTGCCATTTTCACAGACATCAGTAAAGGACAGAACGAGTGATACCTGCGTCCCATTTTGCTGCCAGCGTAGGGAAAGAGGAACCTGCATAGAACCTGAGGTGATGGCTGCTGAGAGGAGGTCAGCAGGTTGAAGTCTGGCAGGTTTAATCACTGTGAAGCCCATCATACTTCCTGACACGAGGTAAAATATCTTATGCACCTAGTTACAGCGAGAGTTCCAAGTATTAAGGAAAAAGATTTACCTGAAACCGCCACAGCCCTCCAATGTCATCAGTCCCTTCAAAGCAGACGGGCTCCAAGCCTTCTTCCAGGCAGCACTTGATAGATGTGAGCCCACTCACTCCTCCCCCAATCACAGCAATTCTTTTCTTGGTCATGGTCTCCAGAGATCTTCACCGGGCTGGGTCAGTGTAACCTGTCCTAAAGAAAGGATGACAAAAGACAGAAAGCACACATCAGTTAATACCTTTCAAAGAAGAGCTTGAACGTGGCATTTAGATAAATTCTGCAGCAGCAGGTGCCTTTGGGGAACCCAGATTCCAGTGTCCTCATGGACCACCGGGAACTACTACCTTGGATGGGTGAGCCCTGTGCCTGGAAGACCCAGAGCTGAGACCCAGAGCTGAGAGCTCTGCTGTGGTACCCGACCTCGCTGCCTTTGCCCCAACACTGGCAGATCCTTCAGCTGCGATCTGGAGGGCACTGCACTTTCAGCTCTTTGCAAAGAAATGTAAAACAACAAAGTACAAACAGCAGCAATAGCCAATGTGGAGGGGCTGTTCAGCTCCACCTCCTTTCAGCCAACACACCGGCCACTCAGCAGCGCCCATTACCCCCACAGAGGGGAGAAAACGTGGGCCAAACCTGCTCTGGGCAGAAATAATTAACCCTATGACCTCTCTGTTTTTCACCTGCAGTTGCCCGCACTCTCAGCTACTCTCAGGGGAGACCCTAGGGGCCGGAATCTCCATCACCCGCCCTTCCCATTCACTTTTAACTTCCTGGTGTTGTCTTATAGTGACAGACTCCTACTGGTGAAGGGAAACTGTCACCAACAACCCTGAAGCAAGTCTTGCTGAAAAGCTTAAGCGGAGAACATGTCTTTCAGGAGATCTGTCAGAACACATCCCGGGCCCTCGTCCACCTCTCCAAGCCAACCCCCAACCCCACAAATCGGATCTTTGGTTCCGTGCTACGGGAAGAAATTTACTTTAAAATACCCATGCACTGAGCTGGGTGCTGGGGTACAGTGGGGAGTGAGGGGATTAAATGTCCTACTTAAAGGAGCTTATAGTTTAGTAGAGAAGACTGATACACAAACAGATAATTTCAAAAAAATAAAAATACTGTAAAAAAGAACTTTCCTGACTCAGCTATCTGTGTGATTACAAACACACAGCTACCCGTGTGATTACACTTTTAAAATGTAACAAAATTTTCAAATTATTCGGAAAAGACCAATGTAATGGATATAGGATTTCATACACTAGGTCAGAATCAGGGCTTATTCAACCCAGGAGTCTATTTTGACAGCTGTAAGGGGTTCTGGGAGAGCTGGGTTGTGACAGATGCCATGCATCTTTGTGCACCTCATACTACTCCCTGAGTCAACCTTGCTGAAGATGATTTGATGCCAATAATTCCAGCATTGGGTTTTGACTTACTAACATCACCCCAAAAGTATCCTTCCCGGACCAATCACTATTTCTCAAGGGTTTACCTTATATGGTACAAAAGATACAATGGGAATGGACACATGTAATCCTCTCAGCAACCCCAAGAAGAACGTACTATCAACTACATCTTTTGCAAGTAAGTGGAAAGGCAGGAAGGTACACCTGGCAGTCTGGCTTCAATCACTATATATACTGCTCCTTTATGAGGATATTTTTACGTCTTTTTTAGCCACAAGTCCTTTGTCCATTTCTCAGCTCTCTATTGCATCCCCTTTCTTTGCCTAGCACCTGCCTTTACAGTTTACACTTTAGTTGAACTGCTTTTAGCTGTTGCCTTATTTCAACTACTTTAAAATGTGTTTAAAAATAGATCTTTGGTTTGGGAAATCATTTGGCTCCATCAGGAAGTCTCCTGTTCAAAATATGGTCTGAATTATATGAACACACACACACATGCACACACACACACACACACACACACGTAATCACACACACAGTGGGGAACACATGACATCAACATAGCCTAATGAGAGAATAAAGGAAAGAAGCTTAAGGATGGAGTTATATATATTTCTCAGTAATTAAAGTGTTTTTGTGTTTTGATGTGGTTCTGTCTTTTTGATATGGTTCTTATTATCAAAATGTCATTAATCTCTCAATAGTCATCTTAAGACAAGCTAATCAAAAAGTTCGTATTTTTCTTTAAAAAAAAAGCTACTATTTACTTTTGTTCTGGATTCTCTTCTCACTTTTCTCCAGAAATCCCTTATTTAACTAGTGTCCTCACCGTCAAATACCATGAAATAGAATGTCTTTTGTCACCAAATATCTTTTCTTCTGTCTAATGCTACTTTCTCGTAGAAAGAAAAAGCAGGGTTTTTTTTTTCCAGTTGCCTAAATGCCTCTCCCTTAAGATTTCAAAAATATTAACCTCTTGTCTTATCTCTCCCCAAGATTTATGGCAGCAGAAGGGCCACTGAATACTAAAGAACAAGAAGTTCTCATATAATCATCCTGTTTCTATTAGACCATGGGTTATTGGGTGTTGGAGAAGTTAGTGACTTCCTTTGAGTTAATGAGCTGCTGGACCACAAAAAGCCAATCTGAGTCTGAGGGAGATGATTGCAAGTCACCCAGAGATCCCAGAATCTGAGCTGGATGTAGGACCTGGATGGAATTTGGAGTTGTCTCCCTTGGGGTGGGGATGAGCATATCAGGAGAAGGATGAACACAGAATTCTAGTGGCTGGAGGGGTGTCAGACAATGCTAGCTCTTCATTAAAATCTGTTTTCCTCATATTACAGAATTATAGGACTGTAGCTGGGATGGGGCTGCCCAAATAGCAACAGTATTTCCCAGTTTCCCTTGCAGCTGCACGTGGCCATATGACTAAGTTCTCACTAAGTTCTGTCTAACCCATTTAAAAGGCAATGGTTTCCTGTAGCCTAGAATAATGATAACAGAGAGATGTTTGGGAACTATGTATTGAAGTAGGTCCACTATCAGATTGGGGCCCTAAATGACTGGATATTCTAGTCTGGATCTATTAATCTTGGACTCTTACATGAGAGATAAGTAAATTGTTATTTTGTTTATGCTATAGAATTTTTAATTTTGCTTTTTACAGCAGTTAAGACAACCCTAATTAATATTAGTATCAATATTATTTGGACCTGTAACTTTTTAGACTGATAACTTTCATAAAAGTTTTCAGTTATAAATGTGAACTTATATTATAATAGTACTTTTAAAAATAAAATTCTGAAGTGTTTTAATGCAACCCTTTTACATATTGGAAGTTTAACTTATAAATGAATTACTTGTAAACTGGATAATTCTGAATGTACTAGAGATGCCTAGTTATAGGAAAACTGATGAATACTTTTATAAACTGAATATTAATATCTCCCTACTGAATCGGTTTTAGAATTTCAGAACAATACAAGAATTACTTTTAAAACTTAGTATTTTAAAATATAATTTTAATGTTCTACTACTTTTTTTTAATAAACTTATTTATTTTATTTATTTATTTTTGGCTTTGTTGGGTCTTTGTCTCTGCACATGGGCTTTCTCTAGCTGCCGTGATTTGGGGCTACTCTTTGTTGCGGTGCGCAGGGTTCTCATTGCGGTGGCTTCCCTTGTAGTGGAGTACTGGCTCTAGGCACGTGGGCTTCAGTAGTTGCAGCACATGGGCTCAGTAGATGTGGCTTGCGGGCTCTAGAGCACAGGCTCAGTGGTTGTAGCACACAGGGCTTAGCTGCTCCGCAGCCTGTGGGATCTTCCGAGACCAGGGATCGAACCCGTGTCCCCTGTATTGGCAGGCGGATTCTCATCCACTGTGCCACAGGGAAGCCCTGCTCCACTACTTTAATTGTGTTTTGTAATTAATTACTTTTAAACTTGGCAAATATGTTTTATGTTGTTTTAAAATTACTTGTAAAATGTTTTAAACCTTGACTCAAATTTTCTCTCTGTTTAGGCTAACTGCAAATTTGCAAGTGAGTATATATAGGCTCAACTTTGACTAAAGTTTTTCTACGGACAAAAGGCAGGCAGAGGACATGGGGGGTGGGGGGAGGACCATAGGATCCTGCTCCATTTCAGCTGTGCTTCCTGTGCATCCAGTGCTGCAAGCCATGCTCTAACACACAAACACAAGTAATGGAAGAGTCTGCCCTTCGTGATTTTCAAAGATGATTGGAAATACAGAATATAAACCCACTAAATAGATTTAGAGATACTTAAAAATACCATAAAAAGAAGAGGAAAATCTCCAATGAAGAAATGACTGGGTTCTAAAAAGTTAATCAATTTTAACAATTCTAATCAATTGTTGAAAATCAGAACACATTTTCCCATAGAACCAATGTCATTTTTTATGGTTAAGGCACTAGAAATATTGTAAAAACCAAATGAAGCTCAAAAGAAAATCAGTTAAAATTCTGGATCAGTAGGAATGGAAGTTTTGTGGTAATGGCTCATTCACATTGAGAAGAACAACACTCATATCTGATGAGTCTCTGGGGGCTCTTGTCCTCCCATTCAGTCTTCAGGCACAGTGTCCTTGTGGCCTGCACATCAGAGACAGTTGAGACTTGTCCTAGGGTGAAGACAGGGGAGATCATGAGAAGAAGATGATTCTAGGTATGGTTCAGAGGTAGAATGACTGTAATGATGGATGTGGAGCAGAGGTGTCATACAGAGAGTTTTCTTGTGCACTTTCCCAGCCAATATCCACCTCCAGAGGTAAACATTGTTTCCTTTTGTTTTTGTTTGTTTTTTATTACTGAGGTATAATTGACATGTAACATATTAGTTTCAGGTGTGCAACACTTGTGCATCTGAATATTTGTATATTGTGAAATGATAAGCAAAATAAGTCTAGTTAACATCTGATGCTTTTATTTGTTCTCAAACTTCATATAAATACAATTATATAGTATATACTCTCTGTGCTTGGAATCGTTACACAATGTAGTGATTTTAAGATTTATCCAGGTAGTTGCGTGTATCAGTAGGTTGCTCTTTTTATTTGTATGAATCTATAATTTGTTTATCCATTCTCCTATTGATGAATATTTGGATTATTTGCACTTTTTGGTGTAATGAAGGTGTTTTATTCTTGAACAAGTCCTTTTTGTGGACGTCTGCTCTCATTTTTCTTGTGTGCCTAAGAGTGCAATTGCTTGGTCATAGGGTAGGTTTAACTTTAGTTGCAACTGCCAAAAAGTTTTCAAAAGAGGTTGTGCCATTTTATACACTCACCTGCAATATATGAAAGCTCCAGTAGCTTCATAGCCTCTCAGCACTTGGTACTGTTCGTCATTCTTGTGGGTGTGTGGTATTATCTCATGGTGTGTGTTTTTTCTTTTGTTTTTTTTTTGCGGTATGCGGGCCTCTCACTGCTATGGCCTCTCCCGCTGCGGAGCACAGGCTCCGGACGCGCAAGCCCAGCGGCCATGGCTCACGGGCCCAGCCGCTCCGCGGCATGTGGGATCTTCCCGGACCAGGGCACGAACCCGTGTCCCCTGCATCAGCAGGCGGACTCTCAACCACTGCGCCACCAGGGAAGCCCCTCTCATGGTGTTTTTGATTTGAATTTCCCTGATGACTAATGATGCTGAATGTCTTTCCATTTAATTTCTTGGCCATTTGTATATCTTCTTTGCAAAGTATTTGTGAAAATGTTTTGCCCGTTTTTGAAAACTGAGTGGTCTTATTATTGAGTTTTAAGAGTTCTTTGTACTATCTGGTTACAAATCCTTTGCAGATGTATTTCAAAATATATATTTATTTATTTATTTATTTTTGGCTGTGTTTGGTCTTCATTGCTGTGCGCGGGCTTTCTCTAGTTGCAGCGAGCAGGGGCTTCTCTTCATTGCGGTGTGTGGGCTTCTTATTGCGGTGGCTTTTCTTGTTGAGGAGCACGGGCTCTAGGCATGTAGCCTCAGTAGTTGTGGCACATAGGCTCAGTGGTTGTGGCTTGCGGCCTCTAGAGCACAGGCTCAGTAGTTGTGGCACACGGGCTTAGTTGCTCTGCAGCATGTGGGATCTTCCCAGACCAGGGCAGGAACCTGTGTCCCCTGCGTTGGCAGGCGGATTCTTAACCACTGCACAACCATGGAATCCCTCACTTTCTTAATTGTGTTTTTTGATGAGCAGAAGTTTTAAATTTGGATGAAATCTATTTTATCTTTTTTTCCTTTATGGTTAGTACTTTTTGCTCTTTTATAAGAAATCTTTGCCACGCCATGCTCATATAGTCTCCTGTGTTTCCAGCTAGAAGATTTATAACTTAGATTTCACATTTAGATCTGCAATCCATTTTTTAAAAATTTATTTTCTTTATTTTTTGGCTGCATCTGGTCTTAGCTGTGGCATGCGGGATCTTCATTGAGGCATGTGGGATCTTTTCTTTGCGGCACGGGCTGTTTGTTGTGGCATGCGAGCTTCTCTTTAGTTGTGGCGTGTGGGTTTTCTCTCTCTAGTTGTGGTGCTTGGGCTCCAGGGTGTGTGGGCTCTGTAGTCTGAGGCACGCAGGCTCTCTCATTGAGGCCTGCGATCGCAGTAGTTGCGGCATTCGAGTGTAGTTCCTCCACAGCATGTGGGATCTTAGTTCCCTGACCAGGGATCAAACCCGCATCCCCTGAATTGGAAGGCCATTGCTTACCACTGGACCACCAGGGAAGTCCCCTGCAATCCATTTGAAATTAATTTTTGTGAGTGGTATGAGTGTAAGAGTCAAGGTTTATTTTTTTTTTTCTATCTGGATGCTGTGTTCTTCCAACACCATTTATTCTAAGGTCTTTCTTTCCCCTAGAATTGCATTGGTGTCTTTTCCATTGGTCAAGTAACAGTGTATGTGTGAGCCTATATCTGGACTCTATTCTGTTCCATTGGTCTATTTGTTTATCCTTATGCCTATACCATAGTGTATTAATTACTTACCTTGATAGTAAAATCAATTTGAAAATTGGTAGCATAAATCTTCCATCTTTATGCTCATTTTAAAGATGATTTTGATGATTCTAGGTTTTTTTGCAATTACATTTAAATTTTTAAATTAGCCTATTAATTTCTACCAAAAAAGCCTGCTGGGATTTTGATTAGGATCACATTGAATGTATAGACCATCTGGGGAGAAGTGACATCATAACAATTAAATCTTCCTCTGTGAAATAGGCTCTTTCTTCTTTCGTTAGGTCTTCTTTGATTTCTCCTGTCTTACAATTTTCACTGTAGAACCCTATGCATTTTATTTAGTCCTGTGTACCTTATTATGTTTTAAATCCTATTGTAAATGGTATTATTTTTACATTTTCATATTTCAATTGTTTGCTGCAAGTATAAAGAAATACAGCTGATACTTGTATATTGACTTTGTATCACATGGCCTTGCTTAATTCACCTATTACTTCTAGTAGTTTGTACATTCCTTGGATATTCTATGTACACAATCATGTCATTTATGAATAAAGACAGTTTTACTATTTCCTTTCCAATTTTTACATTTTTTGTTCTCTCCTTATTGCACTGGCAGGAACTCCAATACAATGTTGAATAGAAGTGGTGATAACAGATATCCTTGTCTTGTTAGGGCGAAGCATACACTATGTCACCATTAACTGTGATATTATTTGTATGTTTTAGGTAAATATCTTTTTTTTTTTTTTTCTGCAGTACACGGGCCTCTCACTGTTATGGCCTCTCCCATTGCAGAGCACAGGCTCCAGATGCGCAGGCTCAGCGGCCATGGCTCATGGGCCTAGCCGCTCCGCGGCATGTGGGATCTTCCCAGACCGGGGCACAAACCCATGTTCCCTGCATCGGCAGGCGGACTCTCAGCCACTGCGCCACCAGGGAAGCCCTAGGTAAATAATCTTATCAAATTGAGGAAGTTTCTCTCTATTCTTAGTCAACTAAGTTTTTATTATGAATGGGTTTTGAATTTTATAAAATGCTTTTTCTGTATCTTTTAAAATGATCACATTGTTAAAATTATATTGAATGACTTTTTAAGTGTTAAGCCAGCTATGTCATTTGGATTGTTTTTCCACCTGTATTCTTGAGGGATACTATCTGTAATTTTTTTTTTCTTGTAATGTCCTTGATAGATTTTGATATCAAGGTTATGCTGGCCTCTCTGATTTTGTGTAGAATTGTTCATATTTTTCCTTAAAAGTTTGGTAACATTTATCAGGATAGCCATCTGGATCTGGTGCTTTTGTTGTTGCAATGTTATAAATTATGGATTTAATTTCATTAAAAGATACAGGATTATTCAAAATTTCTGTAAGTTGTGTTTTCCTAAAAAGTTGCCCATTTCTTCTAGGTTGTCAACTTTATTGACCTAAAGTTGTTCATGAATCCTCATATTATTTTTTTCATGTATGTGGCATCTATAGTGATGTTGCCTCTGTCATCCTTGATATTAGCTATATCTGTTTTCTCTCTTACTCTTTTCCTTGATCAATTCTGTCAATTTTATTAATCTTTTCAAAGAACCATCTTTTGGCTTCATTGACTTTCTCTGTTTTTTTTAAAAATTTATTTATTTTTGGCTGCATTCGGTCTTTCTTGCTGTGCACGGGCTTTCTCTAGTTGTGGAGAGTGGGGGCTACTCTTCATTGTGGTGTACTTGCTTCTCATTGTGGTGGCTTCTCGCGTTGCAGAGCATGGGCTCTAGGCATGAGGGCTTCAGTAGTTGTGGCTCGTGGGCTCTAGAGTGCAGGCTCAATAGTTGTGGCGCACTGGCTTAGTTGCTCCGCACCATGTGGGATCTTCCCGGACCAGGGATCCAACCTGTGTCCCTGGCACTGGCAGGCAGATTCTTAACCACTGCGCCACCAGGGAAGTCCCTGGCTTTCTCTGTTTTATATCTCTTTTCTATATCATAAATCTCTAATTTTATTTCTTTCTTTCTACCTTCTCTTTTTTGTACCTTGTTGAGATAGATACTTAATTCATCAAATTTCCATCTAAGAGCTGCTATAGCTGCATCTCACAAATTTTGATATGCTGTATTTTCATTAGTGTTACTTTCAAAATATTTTCTAATTTCTATTGTAATTTCATCCTTGATGAATCAGTTACTTAGAAGTAAGTTACTTAATTTCCAGATGATTTGGGATTTTCTAGATATGTAACCAACAGGATCCTATGGGTCCTTCCCCTGACAGGCCTCTTCCCTATATCCTCTGCTTTAGCTCCTCTGAAGTATTGTACTTAGATGACTGTATCTGACACACAGTTCCTGAGTTGTTTTATAAATGCTAAACCCCCCACCAAATGGATGAAATTAACTACTTGATGACTGTGAGCACGTAGCCTGCAGACCTACTGGAGCCTGAGGATTGATAATGTTAACCCCTGTGACACCACCCTGTTACCTCACCATCAACCAATCAGAGAATTCGGCAGGAGCTCATCACATACACTGGGATGCCCCTCCCTTACCTTACCTTTAAAAATGCCTTGCTGAAACCCATTGGGGAGGTCAGGCTTTTTGAGCACTAGTTGTCCTGGGTTCCTTATATGGTGCCTTACAATAAATGCTGCACTTTCCCTCACCACAACCCACCAGGCGAGTGGACCCATGTTTTGGTTTGATAACAGATATCTTATTGTTATTGATTTCTGGTTTAATTTTTCTGTGGTTAAAGAACATATTTTGTATAATTTTAATCCTTTGACACTGATTACTAGTTTTATGCCTCAGCATATATTTTGTTCATTGTTCCATAAGCACTTGAAAAGATGGAGCAATGTACAGCTGTTGAGTACAGTTTTCTACAAGTGTCAGTTAAGTTGCTTAGTATTGTTGCTCAAATGTTCTATATCCTTACTAATATTTTGCCTCCTTGTCTATTGATTACTGAGGAGATATGTTAAAATCTCCAACTCTAATTCTATATTTGTCTTTCCCGTACAGTTCTGTCAATTTTTTGCTTCATAAATTTTGAAGTTATATTAGGTGCATATACATTTAGGATTATGTATTTCTCCTATGGAACTGATCTTCTAATTATTATGAATTTCCTTTTATTCTCTGTTACTTCTTCCTCAACACCTCCTTTGACCATTAATAATATAGCCATATCAGTTTTTATATGGTTACTGTTTTCATGAACTATCTTTTCCCATGTTTTATTTCCAGTTACTTATATTTAAATCAATTATGTTTAAGTGTATCTCTTGCAGGCAGGATATTGTTGGTTGTTTTATAAAAAACAGTCTGACAATCTTTTTCTTTTAAAGAGTTTTTAGTCCATTTAATTTTTTGTGATTACTGATATAGTTAGCTTTAAGTATACAATATTTGTTTTTTAATTTGTTCCATATGTTACTTCTTTCTTTGTTCCTGCTTTCCAGGTTTATTTCAGGTTAGTCAAGTATGTTTTAATTCTCCATTTTTTCTCTTTTATTGTCTTTTAACATATATTTCTTATATATTTAGTACTCTAATGATTACAATATACATCTTTAATTTATTACTGTCTTTTTTTTTTTTTGGCGGTACTCCGGCCTCTCACTGTTGTGGCCTCTCCCGTTGCGGAGCACAGGCTCTAGACACGCAGGCCCAGCGGCCATGGCTCACGGGCCCAGCCACTCCACGGCATGTGGGATCTTCCCGGACCGGGGCATGAACCCGTGTCCCCTGCATCGGCAGGCGGACTCTTGACCACTGTGCCACCAGGGAAGCCCTATCTTGAATTAGTACTTAATTGCTTCACATACAGTGTAAGAGCCTTACAACAGTATAATTATAATTTTATTTATCTTTCCTGAAATTTGTGTTATCATTGTCATATATGTTACTTCAAATGTTATGAACCCCACAATACATTGACAGTATTATTGTTTTAGACAGCAAATAGTCTTTTAAAAAGAGTATGAAGTGAAAATTTTAAAATTTTACCATTGATACCATATCAAGATATCAAATTCCTGGAAATAAACCTAAAAAAAGATATACAAGTCCTCTATGCAGAAAGTGAGAAATAATATTGGAAGAAATTAAAGATACCTAAATTAATGGAGTAAAATACCATGTTTATGTGTTATGAGTCAATACTGCAAGGATGTCAGGTCACTGCAATTTAGTCTTCAGATTCAATGCAATGCCAGTCAGAATCTCAATGTGTAGACGTGTGTGCACATGTGTGTGTGTGTGTGTGTGTGTCTGTGTCTGTCTGTATGTGTGTAGCTGATTTAAAAATCTTAGCCAAGGCACCTGAAGAAGAACAAGGCTCACCAAAGAAGATATACAGATGGCAAATAAGCATATGAAAAGATGTTCCACATCATATGTCAGCAGGCAAATGCAAATTAAAGTGACAATGAGGTAACACTACACACCTATGAGAATGGCCAGAAACCAAGAACACTGATGACACCAAATGCTGGCAAGGCTATGGTGCAACAGATACTCTTTCATTGCTGGTGGGAATGCAAAATGGCATAGCCACTTTGGAGGTTGCTTACAAACTATACATACTCTTACCATACATCCAGCCATCCAGCAATCGTGAGTCTTGGTATTTACCCAAAGGAGTTGAAAACTTATGTCCATACATAAACCTGCACTCAGATTTCCACGCCCCACCACCCAGCTTAATTGAGGTATAATTGATAAAGTTATATATAAAGTGTACACCACAATGATTTGCTACATTTTTACATTGTGAAATGATTACCACAATCAAGTTAATTAACACACCCATCACCTAACACAGTTACCTTTTTGTGTGTGTGTGGTGAGAAAGCTTAACATTTACTTCCTTAGCAAATTTCAAGTATCCAATACAGCATTATTAACTATAGTCACCATGCTGTACATTAGATTCTCAGAACTTATTCATCTTATAACTGAAATTTTATACCCTTTGACCAACATCTCCTCATTTTCCCTACCTTCTAGCCCTTGGTGACCACTGATCTACTCTGTTTTCATGAGTTCAGCTTTTTTCTTTTTTCAGATTCCACATATAATAATTCCACATCCTACTTTATGTGATAGCATACAGTACTTGTCTTTCGCTTCTGGTTTACTTCACCTAGCATAATGCCTTCTAGATTCATCTATGTTGTCACAAATGACAGCATTCCCTTTTTATGGCTGAATAATATTCTATTGTATGTGCATATAACATAGTTTCATTATCCATTCATCTTTTGGTGGACACTTAGGCTGTTTTCATATCCTGACTGTTGTGAATAATGCTGTAATGAATATGGAAGTGCACATATCTCTTCCAGGTGCTGATTTTGCTTCCTTCAGACACATACCCAGAAGTGGGACTTCTGGATCTTACCGTAGTTCTATATTTAATTTCTTGAGGAACCTCCAATCTGTTTTCTATAATAGTGGTATGAAATTACATTCCCACCAACAATGTACAAGAGTTCCCTTTTTGCAACATTCTTGTCAACATTTGTTATTTCTTACATATATTTCTTATGATAATAGCCATTCTAACAGGTATGAGGTGATATCTCATCAGTTTTGATTTGCATTTCCCTGATAATTATTGACGTTGAGCACCTTTTTATCTATCTGTTGGCCATTTGTATATTTTCTTTGGAAAGATATCTATTCACGTCCTTTGCCCATTTTTTAATCAGATTATTTGTTTTATTCCTATTGAGTTACATGAGTTTATATTTTAGATATCAACCCCTTATCAGATATATGATTTGCAAATATTTTCTCTCATTCTGTAGGTTGTCTTCTCATTTCCTTGTTTCCTTTGCTGTACAGAAGTTTTTTGGTTTGATGTAGTCCCAGTTGTTTATTTTTGCTTTTGTTGCTTGCGATTTTGGATGACCTAAAAAAATCATTGCCAACACCAATGTCAAGGAGCTTTTCCCTATGTTTTTTCCAAAGAGTTTTATCATTTCTGGTCTTACATTTCAGTCTTGAATCCATTTCAGGTTAATTTTGTGAGTGGTATAAGATAGGGGTCTAATTTCATTCTTTTGCAATGTGGATATCTAGTTTTCCCAACACCATTTATTGAAGATACTATCCTTTTCCCATTTTATATTCTTGGCACCCATGTCAAAGATTAGTTAACTGTATATGTATGCATTTATTTCTGGGCTGTCCACTCTCTTCCATTGGTCTATGTGTCTGTTTCTTATGCTTGTATCATACTGCTTTGATTACTATAGGTTTTTAATGTAGTTTGAAATCAGGACGTGTAATGCCTCCAACTTTGTTCTTTTTTCTCAAGGTTGTTTTGGCTATTTGGAGTCTTTTGTTGATACAGATGTTTATACCAGCTTTATTTGTTTGCTTGTTTTTCATTTTTCAATTATTTATTTATTTTGGCTGCACTGAGTCTTCGTTGCAGCACGTGGGCTCTTTGTTGTGGCATGTGGGCTCCTCTAGTTGCGGCGCGCAGGCTCTAGAGTGCACAGACTCAGTAGATGTGGTGCATGGGCTTAGTTTCTGTACGTGGGATCTTAGTTCCCTGACCAGGGATTGAACCCATGCCCCTTGCATTGTGAGCATGGAGTCTTAACCACTGGACCACCAGGGAAGTCCCTATAGCAGCTTTATTTGTAATTGCCAAAACTTGGAAGCAATTTGATGTCTTTCAGTAGGCAAATGGATAAATAAACTGTGGTACATCTGGACAGCAGAATATTATTCAGTGTTAACAAGAAATGAACTACCAAACCATAAAAAGACATGGAGGAAACTTAAATGCATGTTACTAAGTGAAAGAAACTAAAATGAAAAGGCTACTGTGATGGTTAATTTTAAGTGTCAACTTGACTGGGCTAAGGTATGCCCAGATAGCTGGTAAAACATTATTTCTGAGTGTGTCTTCCAGGGTGTTTCTAGACGAGATTAGCATTTGAATTGGCAGACTGAGTAAAGAAGATCACTCTTTACCTATGTGGGTGGGCATTACCCAATCCATGAACGTCCTGAATAAAACCAAAAGGTGAGGGAAGGACAAATTTGCTCTCTACTTGAGCTAGGACATCCATCTTCTCTTGCCCTCACACATGGTCACACCTGGTTCTTGGGCTTTTGAACTGGACTATGACTTAAACCATTGGCTTCCCTGGTACTCAGGCTTTCAAACTGGGATTGGAACTACACCACTGGCTTTCCTGTGCTCCAGCTTGCAAATGGCAGATCAGGAGATTTCTCAGATTCCATAATCAGTGAACAAATCCCTCATAATAAGTCTCTTACTATCTATCTACCTATCTATCTATCTATCTATCTATCTATCTATCTATCTATCTATGTGTATATATATCCTATTAGTTCTGTTTCTCTGGAGAACCCTGACTAATACAGCTACAAAGTACATGATTCTGACTATATAACATTCTGGGAAAGGCAAAACTATGAAGACAGTAAAATGATCACTGGTTGCCAGGGATTTGAGGGGAGGGAGGGATGAATCGGTGAAGCAAAGAGGATTTTTAGGGCGGTAAAAATACTCTGTATGACAATATAATGGTGGATTTATGTTATTATATTATATTTGTTCAAGCCCATAGAATATACAACACCAAGAGTGAGCCCTAATGTAAAGTATGGACTTTGGGAGATAATGATGTGTCAGTGTAGGTTCTTTGATTGTAACAAATGTAACACTCTGGTGGAGGATGCTGATGATGTGGTAGGCTATGCCTGTGTGGGGCTGGGAGTACATGGGAAGTCTCTGTACCTCCCATCAATTTAACTTTGAAGCTAAAACTGCTCTAAAATTAAAAAAGTCTAAAAAAATGGAATCAAAAAATTTTTTTCAGTAATTCTTTTTGTTAAAAAAACAAGGTGGAAGACTTGCTGTACTAAGCTACAATTGTGTTGTGTTGGTGTAAGAATAGTCAAGTAGATGAATAGGGCACCATAGAGAATCCAGAAACTGGTTCATGCACATAAAGACATTTGATTTATGATGAAGTTGTCACTGCAAAGCACTTGGAAAAATAGCTTATCAATAAATGGTGCTGGGTGGAAAAAACCCCACAAAGCTTGATTCTTACTTAATATTCTACAAAATACGAATTCCAATTTATAGACATAAATGTACAAAAAATCCTAGATGGTGTAATAAGAAAAAGAACTGGGACTTCCCTGGTGGTCCAGTGCTTGTGGCTCTGCACTCCCAATGCAGGGGGCCCGGGTTCGATCCCTGTTCAGGGTACTAGATCCCGCATGCCTCAACTAAAGATCCCACACATGGCAATGAAGATCCCCCATGCCGCAACTGAAGATCCCTCATGCTGCAACAAGGATCCCATGTGCCACGGCTGAGACCCGGAACAGCCAAATAAAGAAATAGATAGATAGATAAATAAATATTTTTTAAAAAGGAAAAGAAATGAGAGGTATTTAAACTGGAAAGGAAGAAATGTCCCTACTTGCAGAGAACACATTTGTCCATGTAGAGGATTCCATGGAATCTACACAAAAAGCTACTAGAACTTACAAGTGATTAGCAAGGTCACAGTATAAAAAAGGTCAACATACAAAAATTAACTTGCATTTCTATATATTTGTAATAAACAATTGGAATCCAAAAGTTAAAAATGGCATCAATAGCTCATCATAAATGAAGCACTAGGTATAATTATAATACGACATGCAGGATCTTTATTTTGAAAATCAAAAAATGTTGATGAAATAAAGCAGAGAAGACCTAAATGAATGGTGAGACATACCCTTTTCATTGATTGAAAAATTCAATATAGTTAAGATGTCAATTCTCCCTAAGTTGATATAAAGATTTAATGGAATCCCTATTAAAATCCCAGCAGAATTCTTTGCAAATATAGAAAAGATAATTCTAAAGTTCATATGGAAATGTGAAGAAACTGAAGTATCTAAAACAATTTTGAAAAACAAGAACATAGTTGGAAGACACATTACACATTAAGATATATCATAAAGCTACAGTAAAGAAGACGGTGGTATTGGTGAAAGGATAGACACATAGATCAGTAGAACAGAATAGACTCCAGAAATAGAGCTTCACAAATTCAGTCTATTGATTTTTAATGAAGATATAGAGGCAATTCAATGGAGAAAGGACAGTCCTCTGCACAAATGATCCTGGAAAAATTAGACATCCATATGCAAAAAAAGTGAACCTTGACCTATATCTCACACCACATAGAAAATGAATTTAAAATGGACAATAGACCTAAGTGTAAGATGTAAAGCTATAAAACTCTTCGAAGAAATTATAGGAGAAAATTTTCATGACATTGGGTGGGGCAAAAATTTCTTAATACAAAACCAAAAGCATAATCCATAGAAGAACAAATTTATAAATTAGATTTTGTTGAAACTTAAATCTTCTTCTTCTCAAAAGACATTAAGAGAATGAAAAGACAAGCCATGGGCTGGGAGAAAAGTTTACTAATCATAAATCTGACAAAGAACGTTTACCAAGAATATATAAAGAACTCTTAAAACTTGGAAAAAAAAATACAATTAAAAAAAAGGGGGGGGGCTTCCCTGGTGGCGCAGTGGTTGAGAGTCTGCCTGCCGATGCAGGGGACACAGGTTCGTGCCCCGGTCCGGGAAGATCCCACATGCCACGGAGCGGCTGGGCCCGTGAGCCATGGCCGCTGAGCCTGCGCGTCCGGAGCCTGTGCTCCGCAACGGGAGAGGCCACAACAGTGGGAGGCCTGCGTACCGCAAAAAAAAAAAAAAAATAATAATAATAATGACAATACCCAGTGCTGGTAAAGATCTATAGCAACTGGAACTCTCCTACATTGCTTGTAAGAATGGAATAATCATCCTGGAAAACATGTTGATAGTTTCTAATAAAGTTAAACAAATACCTATGTGACCCAGCAATCCTACTTTTATGTATTTAGTCTAGAGAAATGAAAACACATGTCCACACAAAAACTTGTACATAAAGGTTCATAGCAGTACTATTCATAACTGTCAAAAACTGAAAACAACCCAAAATGGCCTTCAACAGATGAATAGATAAATAACTGTGGTGTATTCATACAATAGAGTGCTACTCATCAGTAAAAAGGAATAAGCTATTAATACACAAACAACATGGATGAATCTGAAATGCATTATGCTAAGTGGAAGAAGCCAGTCTCAAAATTTAATATAATGTATATTTACATTTATATGACATTCAGGAAAAGATAAAACTGTAGTAATGGCAAACAGATCAATGGTTTCTGGGGATTAGGGGTGGGTTGAGAGACTGATTAAGGAGTGTTAGAATTGTTCTTTATCTTGCTTGTGGTGGTGGTTATAAGGATCTCTGCATTATTGAAACTCATAAAGCAGTAAACCAAAAAAAAAAAGAGTGAATTTGCTGTGTGTAAACTTAAAAATACTTAATAGATAAATAAGTTGAGATGTATTAGTGAAACGGAGCAGGACCCTATGGTCCTTGCCCCACTCCCTGTCCTCAGCCTGCCTTTTGTCTGTGGAAAATCTTTAGCCAAAGAATAGGTTTGATCAGAGAAGTGAGGAAATGCAGAAACCAAGGAAAACAGTCAAAGGAGACCAAATAATAATAGTTTAATCATTAAGCACAGTCAAGGACCTTTAGTTCCTCCTTAAGGGCTATAGACAATACTCTGAGCCATGTCCTGTGAGCTGTTTTGCAGATACCAAAGCCCCCACCAGGTGGAGGAGGCTGACTACATGATGACCAAATTGAAGCCATGACATAAGCTGCCACAGTTCCGAGAACTGATCTCAAAGAAATGGGAGCAAACTCTGGAACTAAAGATTAACTGTACTTAAAACAACCAAGGTGACACTGATCAGCACATTACCGGTTTCAAGATGACTGTCAGAGCTGACAGTCACAGAGCTGACTGTGCTGTTCTGCTCCCTCCCTCTGCCTATACAGCCCTGAAACTCCCCTTTAAAAGCCCCTTCCCCTGAGCAGCAGTCGGGAGTTGGTTCTCTGACAGGAGCCCACCCTCTCCCCCGGTTGCCGGGCTCTGAAATAAAGCAACCTTTCCTTTCCTACCAACACTTGTCTCTCAAGAACTGGCTTTCAAGCGGCAAGCAGTCGGACGTGGGTTCGGTAACATGAGAGTTTAGACTCATCATCTTGGGTCAGACTGAAAGTCCAAATAGCCTACAATTTTATGGCTGGTAGTGCAGTAAAATAAGATAGTTGCTATTTATCCTCTCTGGCCCCATATATGCCAGTATATTTTAATGGTTATCTGTCATTCTGTTAGGCATTACTGACTCATTCTTATGCTGAAAACACATTTATTTTACCTTTTAAGCCATTTACTAAAGGTCACAGTAACATGCAGTAACATTTTTTATAAGTGGAAATTTAAAAAATCTAGAAGAATCAACTGAATAACTATTTGTACTAAAAAGACAGTTCAATAAAGGGGCAGAATATAAGATCAACATACACAAATTGACGTTTTTTCCTATATACCAGTTAAAAAAGTAAGAGAATAAAAGATCCCATTAACAATAGCAGGAAAGGGGGCTTCCCCTGTGGTGCAGTGGTTAAGAATCCGCCTGCCAGTGCAGGGGACAAAGGTTCAATCCCTGGTCTGGGAAGACCGCATATGCTGCGGAGCAACTAAGCCTGTGTGCCACAACTACTGAGTCTGCACTCTAGAGACCTCGAGCCACAACTACTGAGCCTGCGAGCTGCAAGTACTGAAGCCCACGCGCCTAAAGCCCATGCTCCACAACAAGAGAAGCCACTGCAATGAGGAGCCTGCGCACCTCCATGAAGAGTAGCCCCCCACTCACCACAACTAGAGAGAGCCAGCACACAGCAACGAAGACCCAATGCAGCCAAACAAGATAATAATAAATGAAAAAGAGTCCCTGGAATTCCCTGACGGTCCGGTGGTTAGGACTCCACACTCTCACTGCTGAGGGCCCGGGTTCGATCCCTGGTTAAGGAACTAAAATCCCACAAGCTGTGCAGTGCAGCCAAAAAAAAGAGTCCCTATCTTTGCAGGTGCAATGGAAAAAGTAGCAGCTCAAATAAAAATTATAAAAAAACAAAAACGGATAAAACCTATAGCAGGAAAAACTAAACATTTCCTAAGAATAAACAAAAAAGTAATATGCAAGACCTATTTGAAGAAAACAATAAAACCTGACTAAAAGACATAAAATATGACTTGAATAAATATCTTCTTCTCAGGTAGGAAATCTTAGTATTGTACAAATTATTAAGTTTGCCAGTCTCCCAACATTAATTGGTAATGTCAAGGCAATCCAATCAAAATTTCAGTTGAATTTTTATGGACTTTGATGAGTTGATTCTCAAATTTATATTGAATACTGGAAAAGAAAATGTGTCAAAAAATTAAAAGAAAGACAAAAATTGAAAAGAAATATTTAAAAACAAACTAGCAGTATAGTGATTGAAAGTGTGGTATAGTTGTGTAAAAAGATAGCCTCATGTACATAAAGGAATTTAGTTTGCAATAAAGATGTTAGTTTTAATCATTGTAAGAAAGGATGAATTATCAATAAATAATGCTTGTTATCTATTTGGGGAAAAAGGTAAGGTTAGATCCTGACTCTGCATTCTATCAAATTCCAGAGATAGATATAAAAAACAAAACTAGAGAACTACTAGGAGAAAATATAAGAGAATATTTGTATAATCTGGGAGAAAAAGAAGGCATTTATAAGTAAGACACAAAAATCCAAGAACAGTGAAGGAAAAGTCTTATACATACAAATTCAAAACTTCTGTATATAAATAATACTAAATAAGGAATTCAACAAAAGATTAAAATTCAAAATGTGTGAAGAGCTTCACACAACTATTAAAAAAAGACAAGTAAGACAATAGAAAGATAAGCAAATGATATGAACAGGCCATTCAAATAGAAGGAGCTAAAAACAGCCAATTAGTTTATAAAATGATTTTCAATCAGACATGTAACCAAAGAAATTTTAGGTAATGTGATATCTGTTTTCCTCATCAGATTGGAAAACAAAACAAAAAGACTGGTCATATTCAGAACTGGAGAAGTGGTGGAAGTGGGCATGCTCATCTACTGTGGATGGAAGATAAATTGATTAAGCCTTCACGTGCTACAGGTCTGTGAGTTCCTTTTACCACCAATTCCCTTCCAGGATTTCCTGCAGAAATAGTTACATGTGTATAAACAAAGATGTTTATTGTAGCATTGTTTGGGGTATAGCTTAGGTGCTGGAGCTGGACTATGGGGACTCTACCACTAACTACTTTTCTGACCTCAGGCAACTTAATATTTTTGTGGCTCAGTTTTCTCATCTGTAAAATGAGGAATAGAATATTACCTACCCTGTATATTGTTGTGAGGAACAAAGAAAGTAATATACATGTAAAGTGCTCAGCACATGGCCTGGCACATTGAGTTCAAGTATCAGGTGGTATTAATAGTGAATTTTTTTTTTTTTTTTTTTTTTTTGTGGTACACGAGCCTCTCACTGTTGTGGCCTCTCCCGTTGCGGAGCACAGGCTCCGGACGCGTAGGCTCAGCGGCCATGGCTCACGGGCCCAGCCGCTCCGTGGCACGTGGGATCTTCCCGGACCGGGGCATGAACCCATGTCCCCTTCATCGGCAGGTGGACTCTCAACCACTGCGCCACCAGGGAAGCCCAATAGTGAAAAGTTTGAAATAACTTCATAAATGTTCATCAAGATGGGCAAGGACTCTATTATGGGACACCATACTAGAGACTAATACAGTGGTCCCCAACCTTTCTGGCACCAGGGACTGGTTTCGTGGAAGACAATTTTTCCACGGATGGGGAGCATGGGTCAGGCTGTAATGTGAGTGATGCGGAGTGATGAGGAGTGATCAGAAGCAGCAGATGAAGCTTCACTGGCTCACCTGCTGTTCATCTCCTGCTCTGCGGCCCAGTTCCTAACAGGCCATGGACCACTACCCGTCAGCGGCCAGGGGATTTGGGATCCCTGGACTAATATATACATATTTTTTTAAGTATATTTTTAAAAATTTATTTTGAATGAGGTGAATTTATTGTACTGACATGGAAAGATTAGCAAGGAGTTTAACCAGCACAGCCCCTGTTTGGTTTCTGTAGCTCTCTTGGCAAAGGGTAGGGACAATCTAAGCAAGCACAGTTAAAGCTTTAGCTCACATTGAGTACATCACATCCACTTGCATTCCACTGACCAAAGCAGATCATACGGACCCTGCATATTAGGAGGCACTGAAGTCTATTACCTAAGGGCTGGATGTACAGTCATCTTACAGGGGAGAAAGTGAATAGTTGGGAACAGTAATACAATCTATCAAAGCTGGCTATCCATGACCCCACCATTGAGTAGACATCCCATACTCTGTGTGTGTTTTCTATTTACCTTCAGAATCCGTATCTATGGCCACACATATGAGAAAAACACTACGGAACATTTGCCTGTGGATTCCCCGAGCAAATGAGGTTACAATGGGACCTCAACAATGAGAGATAAATCCTGATTTCTTGTGTCTCCACTGGTAAGATGTAGATACTTAGGTGATCACCAGGCACATTCCCAGCTTAACGTTTTTGTTCCTTCACAATATCCTGGACATTCAAATTTGTGTTTTGTTCCTTGTAGAAAATTATTTCATTTAATTTTAACAACACCATTATAGGGTAGCTATTTTATCCTCATGATGAATTACTGTGTATCATAGGCCTTCCAGAAGCACTCTCTTATTGTTAAAACTCTTTGATTATGAATATTTATTGTGCATGCCAATTTTGAGTAGTGTGAAGGGATAGAGTTGGGAGATCTCCCTTGCATCAGTGTTATAACAGTGTCTCAGGAATACATGTCTGCAACAGTTGTGCTCATTTTTCAAACCTAAGACCCAGCTTTGTGGGGTTAGAGCATGAGTTGGCTTTGGGCTGTTGTCAACCACAGCAGAAGGGGGTTCTTAAGATTGCAGCCTCTTTCATCCTAGTGCAGTGATTTTCTATCCTAGGACACTGACGTAATCCTAACATGAGCCCAAAAGTCTAAGTCCATGTACTCAAGAAGAAGTCTGTACAAATTTTCACCCATGGTCACAACTTTTACTTAAGCTCCATATCTGACTCACTAGATGTTGCCAGCTAGTGTCCTGCTGTGACCCAACAGAGCAGGGACATAACAGACAGCAAACACAACTTGTTCACTAACCTGTGCTCGATCATGCATGTTTTGGTAGGGTTGGCATATGCCAAAGCCCATCACTGACATGATTTGGATACCATTAATCTTATCAGGTTGCCGTTGGCAGAGGGTGTACCATCTCTGTGGTGTAATCAAAGAATTAATATGAATGCCCCGCTTATATAACCTGAGAAGTGAATGAAACAGGACTTGGGGTTATACTTTGCTACCACCTAAAAGAATTAGAAGAACAAACATTGTTATAAAGCAGAAACTAACACACCATTGTAAAGCAATTATACCCCAATAAAGATGTTAAAAAAAAAAAGAATTAGAAGAACAAACAAAAACTAAAGTCAGCAGAAGGAAGGAAATAATGAAGATCAGAGAGGAAATAAATAAAATAGAGATTTAAAAAATAGTAGAAAAATAATCAATAAACCAAGAATTGGTTCTTTGAAAGGGTAAACAAAATTGACAAACTTCTGGCCAGGCTCACCAAGAAGAAAAGAGAGAGAACCCAAATAAACAAAATGAGAAATTAAAGATGAGGAATACTGGGACTTCCCTGGTAGTCCAGTGGCTAAAACTCTGCACTCCCAATGCACGCGGCCCAGGTTTGATCCCTGGTCAGGGAACTAGATCCCAAATGCAGCAACTAAGAGTTTGCATGACACAACTAAAGGATCCCACATGCCGCAACTAAAGATCCCACATACTACAATGAAGATCTTGCATGTGGCAACAAAGATCCTTTGTGCCACAGCTAAGACCTGGTGCAGCCAAATAAGTAAATAAATAAATATTAAAAAAAAAAAAACCTTTAGAAAGAGGAGAAATAACAACTGATACTGCAGAAATACCAAAAAAAAAATACTCTGAACAATTATATGCCAACAAATTTGACAACCTAGAAGAAATTGACAAGATTCTAGAAACATGAAGCCCACCAAAACTGAATCAAGAAGAAATAGACAATTTAAACAGACCAATCAATAGAAGTGAAATAGAATCTGTAATAAAAACAAAAAACAAAACACAAAAAAACCTCCCTGCAAACAAAAGTCCAGGACGAGATGGCTTCACTAGGTAATTATACCAAACATACAAGGAAGAATTTAGGCAATCTTTCTCAAACTCTTCCAAAAGACTGAAGAGGAGGGAACACTCCCAAAGTCATCCTATGAAGCTACCATCACCCTGATACCAAAACTACACAAAGACAATACCAAAGAAGAAAATTACATGCCAATATCTTTGATGAATATAGATGCAAAAATTCTCAACAAAACGTTTAGCAAACCAAATCCAACAACACATAAAATAGATTATATACCACGATGAAGCTGGATGAATCAGAGGGTCACAAGGATGTTTCAACATATGCAAATCAATCAGTGTGATACAACACATCAACAAAACAAAAGATAAAAACCACACGACCATCTCAATAGATGCAGAAAAAATATTTGACAAAATTCAACATCCATTCCAGATAAAAACTCTTACCAAGGTAGGTATAGAGGGGATATATCTCAACATAATAAAAGATATTTATGACAAACTCACAGCCAACATAATACTCACTGATGAAAAACTGAAAACCTTCCTGCTAAAATCTGGAATGAGAGAAGGATTCCCACTTTTACCACTTCTATTCAACAGAGGACTGAAAGTCCTAGCCACAGCGATCAGACAAGAAAAAGAAATAAAAGTTATCCAAAATGGAAGGGAAGAGGTAAAATTTGTCATTATATGCAGATGACATGATACGATATAGAGAAAACCCTGAAGACTCCACACAAAATCTACTAGAACTGATGAAAGAATTCAGCAAGATTGCAGGATACAAGATTAACTACAGAAATTTGTTGCATTTCTTTACACTAACAATGAAATATCAGAAAGAGAAAGTAAAAAAACAATCCCTTTTAAAATCACATCAGGGACTTCCCTGGTGGCTCAGTGGTTAAGAATCTGCTTGCCAATGCAGGGGACACAGATTCAATACCTGGTCCAGAAAGATCCCACATGCCGCGGAGCAACTAAGTCCATGTGCCACAACTACTGAGCCCATGCACCACAACTACTGAAGCTCACGCGCCTAGAGCCCATGCTCTGCAACAAGAGAAGCCACCACAATGAGAAGCCCACGCACCACAACAAAGAGTAGCCCCCACTTGCCGTAACTGGAGAAAGCCCACACACAGCAACAAAGACCCAACAAAGCCAAAAATAAATAAATAAGTAAAATCACATTAAAAAATACTTAGGAATAAGCCTGACCAAGGAGGTGAAAGCCTTATGTGCTGAGAACTATAAAACACTGGTAAAGGAAATTGCATATGATTCAAAGAAATGGAAAGATATCCCATGCTCTTCGTTGGAAGAATTAATATTGTTAAAATGGCCATACTACCCAAAGCAATCTACAGATTTAATGCAATCCCTATCAAAATACCATGACATTTTTCACAGAACTAGAACAAATAATCCTAAAATTTATATGAAACCATAAAAGACCCAGAATTGCCAAAGCAATCCTGAGGAAAAAGAACAAAGCAGAAGGTAAAACCCTTCCAGACTTCAGACAATACTATAAAGTGACAGTAATCAAAACAGCATAGTATTTTTGGCACAAAAACAGACATATGGATCAATGGGACAGAATAGAGAACCCAGAAATAAACTCACACACCTACGGTCAATTAATCTTTGACAAAGGAGGCAAGAATATACAATGGGGAAATGAAAATCTCTTCAGCAAGTGGTGTTGGGAAAGCTGGACAGCTACATGTAAATCAATGAAGTTAGAACACACTCTCATGCAACACACAAAAATAAACTCAAAATGTCTTAAAGACTTATACATAAGACATGACACCATAACAGTCTTAGAAAAGAACACATGCAAAATACTCTAGGGCATAAATTGTACCAAAGTTTTCTTAGGTCAGTCTACCAAGGCAATAGAAATAAAAGCAAATATAAACAAGTGGGACCTAATCAAACTTAAAAACTTTTGCACAGCAAAGGAAACCATAAACAAAAGAAAAGGATAACCTATGGACTGGGAGAAAATATTTGCAAACGATGTGACTGACAAGGGCTTAATTTCCAAAATACAAACAGCTCACACAACTCAATATCAAAAACAAACAATTCAATCAAAAAATGAGCAGAAGGGCTTCCCTGGTGGCGCAGTGGTTGGGAGTCTGCCTGCCGATGTAGGGGATACGGGTTTGTGCCCCGGTCCGGGGGGATCCCGCGTGCCGCGGGGCAGCTGGGCCCGTGCGTCTGGAGCCTGTGCTCCGCGACGGGAGAGGCCACGGCAGTGGGAGGCCCGCGTACCGCAAAAACAAAAAAAACCAAAAAAACAAAACAAAAAAAAAAAATGAGCAGAAGACCTAAATAGACATTTCTCCAAAGAAGACAACAGATGGCCAACAGGTACATGAAAAGATGCTCGACATCACTAAATTAGAGAAATGCAGATCAAAACCACAATGAGTTATCTCCTCACACCAGTCAGAATAGCCATCATCAAAAAGTTTACAAATAATAAGTGCTGGAGAGGATGTGGAGAAAAGAGAACCCCCCTACAGTGCTGGTGGGAATGTAACTTGGTGCAGACACTATGGAAAACAGCATGGAGATTCCTTACAAACTATATATAGAGTTACCGTATGATCCAGCAATCCTACTCCTGGGCATAGATCCAGAAAAGATGAAAACTCTAATTTGAAAAGATACACACACCCCAGTGTTCATTGAGGCATTATTTACAATAGCCAATACATGGAAAAAAACCCAAGTGCCCGTCAACAAATGAGTGGTTCAGGAAGATGTAATATATGTATCACACAATGTAATATTACTCAGCCATAAAAAAGAATGAAATATTACCATTTGCAGGAACAGAGATGGACCTAGAGACTATCCTACTAAATGAAGTAAGTCAGACACAGAAAGACAAATATTATATGATATCACTTATATGTGGAAAAATATTTATATGTAAAAATAATACAAATGAATCTATATACAAAAGAGAAGCAGAGTTACAGACAGAAAACAAACTTATGGTTACTAAAGGGGAAAGGGAGAGAGGGGAGAGATAAATTAGGGGTATGGGATTTACATATAAAAACTACTATACATAAAGTAGATAAGCAACAAGGATTTATTGTATAGCACAGGGAACTATATCCAATATGCTGTAATAACCTATGATGGAAAATTATCTGAAAAAATATATATACATAACTGAATCACTTTGCTCTACACCTGAAACTAACACAATATTGTAATCAACTGTACTTTAATAAAAAATAAAATTGCAACAATAAAAATAAAATATTCAAGAATAAAATCAACATGAAATGAGTAAAACGTATACAAGGAAAACTTTAAAATACCCCTAGGGACTTCCCTGGTGGTGCAGTGGTTAAGAATCCACCTGCCAATGCAGGGGACACGGGTTCGATCCCTGGTCTGGGAAGATCCCACATCCTGTGGAGCAAATAAGCCCGTGCACCACAGCTACTGAGCCTGCACTCTAGAGCCCGCGAGCCACAACTACTGAGCTCACATGCCACAACTACTGAAGCATGTGTGCCTAGAGCCCGTGCTCCGCAACAAGAGAAGCCACCGCAGTGAGAAGCCACACACCACAATGAAGAGTAGCCCCCACTTACTGCAACTAGAGGAAAGCCTGTGTGCAGCAACGAAGACCCAATGCAGTCAAAAATAAATTAATTAAATAAATAAATTTTTAAAAATCAGGGTAGAAATGACAAAAAATGGACAAAAGATATGAGCAGACAATTAACCAGAATTTTATTATACTTCACTTATGATTAGTGAAACTCAAAACTCCGCTTATAAGTCATTTCTCACTTATCAGATTGGCAAAAATTCAAATGTTTGACAACAAGCTTTTTTAGAGAGATATAACTAAATAGGCAATATTATTATATTGCTAGTGGGAATACAAATTCCCCTATAGGGGAATAGCTAACAAAACTACATATTCATTTACTCTTTGACCCATTAATCCCACTTATATAAATTTACCCTAAAGATCTATGTCTACTAAGAAAAGATAAATACACATGACCTATTTGAGCATTATTATTATTATTACTTTTTTTGCGGTATGCGGGCCTCTCACTGTTGTGGCCTCTCCCGTTGCGGAGCACAGGCTCCGGACGCGCCCGCTCAGCGGCCATGGCTCACGGGCCCAGCCGCTCCGCGGCATGTGGGATCTTCCCAGACCGGGGCACGAACCCGTGTCCCCTGCATCGGCAGGTGGACTCTCAACCACTGCGCCACCAGGGAAACCCTTGAGCAGTATTTTTAATTGCAAAATACTGAACCTATCTAAATATTCATACCTAGGATATGGGCTGGAAAATTATGGTACAACCACACAATGGAGTAATATGCAGCTGTAAAATTTTTAAAAGCTGGTTCAACTAGTGAAGCAGAATGAGCTGAGGGGTTGCTGAACTGGAGCAACTGAGTTCTTTCCACACCCAAGACTGGGAAAGCTTAAGGAAAGGAGGATAGAGAGGCTTCTTCATGGTAACTCCACTGGAACCAGACAACACCCTGCCTCACTGAGCCACAGGAACAGAGGCTCATGCTTTCTACTACTTGTGAATCCTCCATCATCTAAGGCAGACGAACACAAGCTAGTTTAAGGAGACAAGAGAGGGGCTTCCCTGGTGGCACAGTGGTTAAAAATCTGCCTGCCAATGCAAGGGACACAGGTTCGAGCTCTAGTCCAGGAAGATCCCACATACCATGGAGCAGCTAAGCCCGTGCGCCACAACTACTGAGCCTGCACTCTAGAGCCCGTAAGCCACAACTACTGAGCCCATGTGGCACAACTACTGAAGCTTGCACACCTAGAGGCCATGCTCCACAACAAAGGGAAGCCACTGCAATGAGAAGCCTGTGCACCATAACGAAGAGTGGCCCCTGCTCGCCGCAACTAGAGAAAGCCCACACGCAACAACAAAGACCCAACGCAGCCATAAATAAATAAATAAATCTGTGACTCTACAAAAAAGAAAACTGGACAAAATATAGAAAAAAGTTTTCAGACATTGGACAATAAGAAGCTCTGAACTGTGACCCCTGAAAGAAAACAAACAAGGTGAATCCTACCACACCTAAACTTTCTTCTTGCAGACAATTTCTGGAATATGGCACAGGGTAGGAACGACAACGACAACAACAAAGTGCGGGAAAATTGCTGAGTTAAAGAAAATAAACACAGTTCAAGAAATCTTGAATTTTTGCACAGAGTAACTGAGGAGGGAGACATACAGAGAAGAGTTACTGAAATATACATAATGCACCCCATGAATCAATAGCTGAATGTAAGTCTGTGTATGGTAGGGTAAACCTCCATGAGGCTGGGAAAGGACAGATTCCAGGCAAAGAACAGTGACTAGGAAGAAGACAAATAATTCCTAGAGATCACACTGTGCTGGAGATCACTACAGCCAGAGTGGAAAAATGGAGAAATCTCACTGAGTATACAGGGCATCCAATAGAGACATCAAAAAGGCCATGCCTTAGAAGTGGGTCCAAGTCAGCCCTCGAGCAAAGACTACTATAGACTTGCCCTGAATGAATTTTAAAACAAGCCTCAAAAGAATCATACTGAACACAAGTAACAACTTCTGGGGAGCATAAAGTTCAACAATCTTTAAAAACAAAATTCAGTAACCAACAATGTATAATTCATAATGTCCAGCTTCTAATAAAAAGTATTATACATAGGACAGGGAAATATGACAACAGAAACAAACTCAGAAATGAAAGAGATGATGGAGTTAGGCAAAAATATTAAAACATATATTATAATTATGCTTATATGGTCAAAAATGAAAAGAAATATGAGCATAAGGAGAGAAATGGAAGATATAAGTATAAATGGAATTCCTAGAGATGACAAAATATCTGAAATAGAAATATTACTGGATATGGTTAATAGCAGATTAGAGACTGCAGAAGAAATTTTCATTTAAATTTGAAGACATAGAAAAAGAATTTATCCAAAATGAATCAAAGAAAAAAAAAGACTGAAAAAAAAATTTTAGTGACTTGTGGGACGATGTTAAATAATATAGTATATCCAAAATTGTTGTCTCAAAAAGAGATGAGAGACTGGGGTAGAAAAATATTTGAAGAAATAAAGGCTCAACAGTTTCTAACTTTTTGGAAAAGTATAAACACACAGAATGAAGACTCTCAATGAACTCTTGAGCAAAATAAACCCAAAACTCCAATAGCTATTCTCACTATAGAAAACGTTCTCTCCTTCCTACAAAAGACCATGTCTGTGTGTGCATGTTTCATACTAAGCACTGCTTTTCCTGGGAAGTCACAAAAGCCAGAGGCTTCAGCTCAGCACAGTCATGTTTCCAGAGGTGGGTGGTCGCGCCCAGGCCCCTTTCCTCCCTGGCCACACCAGTCACCAATTGGAGAAGCAAAGAGAGAAGGTGGAGAGAACAGAGCTACCCAGAACCAGCAACCCCAAACTCCCATACCTATTCTCACCCTAGAAAACGTCCTCTCCTTCCTACAAAAGACAATGTCTGTATGCACGTTTCATACTAAGCACTTCTTTTCCTGGGAAATCACAAAAGCCATCCTTTTGCTCCAAAGTAAACTGGGGAGTGAACTGGCCCCTGAAGAGGGAGTGGTAGGATCCGGACACCTGGTGTGCAGTGGATTTGAGCAGAGATATGACCACGGGAGGCAGTGGGAAGCTTTTCCTCTAACTTGGTGGCCCCAGTTGCTCCTCCAGACCTCAGCGCGTCCCCTCAGCTCATCCTTGTGACAGGCTCTCACCGTGCTCCTGGCTTCTGTCACCACTCAGATCCCTCTCCAGCCTCAGTTAGCCACCAGCAGGGCCAGATAATGGAGTCTTACTTTGATTGTGGTATTTTGGCCTCCAGGTGAAATCCCTAAGGGCTCTGCCATGCACTCCAGTCCTGTGACCCTTGCCTTCCAGGAGCCATTCAAGAAGCAAAGCCACCAGAGGTCCATAAAACTGCAGGGAGGATGGGGTGCCCCCTTTCTTCACAGCTCCCTGTCTGCTGCAGAGGATCTGGGCCCCACTTCTCCACACTTGCTGGAGGGTCTGGAAGGAGTCAGAGATGTGGCCTGGTGGGGCAGGGCAAAAGGCAGAGGGCCTCTCCTGCAGTTGAGGAATAACCAGCCAAGGTCCACCGGGCCCAGCGCTGAGCAAAACAGGCACAGTTTGTAGAGGACCTTGTGGCACTGCTTCTGAACGCCCCAGGGGCTCGGGAACCAGCAACAGCACATTTCTCGCCTCATCCTCCGAGGGTCAACTCAGGGGAAATAGGACCTGCTTCCCAGCAATGGGGCATGTGGTCCCCACGCTGGAGCTCCACGGTAGATCGAGAAGCTCAGGACTGAGCAGCGGTGCCCTGCAGGACAGTGTTGACAGGGGCCCCACGACCTGACCGGGGCCAGCGCAGCTGGGTCACAGTCAGGCTGGGCGTCGGTCTACACTGCAACACCCGAGTTCTTTGAATCCACGTGGTGAGAGCAGCGACTCCCAGATGCCGCCTCGTGCTTAGCCTAGACCTCCTATTTCTATTCTTTTATGAGCTCCAAGAAGTGTACTGACCTCACTCTAAATATACTGTCCGATTTTGTCATCCTAACTTCTCCCTGGGACTTGGGGGCTACTGGCCACACCAAGCCTGTTGAAAGTCTTGTGTAAATGAACCAGTGACCATTTTTAAGTGACACGTGAGCGGCCCCCAGTTGTGCTAAAGCCTAGTCTGTGTCTTCACAGTGCTTTCGAAGGTGTGTATGTGTGAATAAATGTATGATATATATTTATACATGCTGCTACAGCGATACGTTAAAGGCCAACATAACTGGTGGACAGGGTCAGTGAGAGGAAATGAAACAATCTTTTCGGTGGCTATTAAAGCAAAATGTGTGTAAAGAAATAAGTTTTTCTTCCCCTACTTTGTCTCTAATTTCTGCACGAGTCCCTAGGCTGAGTGGGGAAGAATAGGAAAGACAAACTGTCACGAAGAGCTCACCTCACTGTCTAATGCTTGAAGTCTAAGTTTAAAAGAATGATCTACCCTCTTGTCATTTTGTAACAATCCCCTTATCTAAAAATATTAAAGGGCAGTTCTTACATTTAGAGTGCCTCAGAATCAGCTGTGGAGATTACAGAAGCTCCTTCCTGGGCTCCAATCCCCGGAGGTTTCGTTGGTGTGAGGCCCTAGAGTCGGCAGTTTTTCACGTAAACACAGACCACACGTTTCTGATGCGGGTGGGCTGCGGATCCCAGTCGAAAACCTGTTGTTCTATAACACTGATTCAAACCTATAAATAAGCTTGTTTTCCTTTAATTAAGAATCCTTAATTGAAAAGTGGGTAAGTCACACCACAAATGGACATAAAGATCTCAAAGCGTTCCTCGGGAAAAGTCCTTAGTTACGTTCTTTTGCCTTCCAGAATTAAAACCAAGCACTTGCTCCACAATTATTTCCTAGTAACAGTTGAGAAACTAAAACGAACGACAACATGAACAAAAAACTCACGGCCTTCCCCGGCGGTCCAGTGCTTAGACTGTGAGCTTCCACTGCAGGGGGCAGGGGTTCGATCCGTGGTCGGGGAACTAAGGTCCCGCAGGCCCCCGCCGGCGTGGCCAAAAATATAAATAAATAAAATAAAGATAAAACATAAAATAAAAAATAAAACAACTCAAACATTGTCACCACCACCGCCACCAGTTACCAAAAGACCCAGCGAAAGACTCAGGCCTGAGGTAGACACATGCCCCACTTCCGTAGTAGATGAAGTGACCTCGACTTCTGCCTTTACCCTTGGTTAAGTATTTTCCATGAGTGCCTTTGGCTGTCACTACAGAGGAACTCACTGGCAGAATCAGCAAGAATGGATGAAAAGTCAGCCGAACTATGAAGTCTTACTTAAAGATAAAGCAGTAAAATTTGAGGACCTCTTGCCCTGTGGTGATGCAAGCATCCCAGCAATTCTTCCTTCCTCCCTGTGCTGCCAGGGCTGGAAGGCATTGATGGTGTAATCAGTAGTCAATGGAGAACTCAAATAATGCTTCTAAGAACTTCATTTTACGGACGTTAACATTTATGAAAACAACAGCATATGCATCGTGTAAATCTCAGAGCTGGTCAGGATTGAAACCGTGTACGAGGCCCCGTGCCCTTGTCTTTTGAAGTAAAGTGCTGACTCAAGAGTTAGTGATTCGGGAATGTGAAGGTGTAGAAACAAAGAACAGCTGTTGGGCTGGGGAACGGGCAGCAACGTAGACTATAAATCCGCCACACGGCAGAAGCACCGAACTCCCAGTTCACTGAAGCTACCGATGAAGGCCCGACACACACTCCTAAGTGGTTTTACAGGGCGCAGACCCCCTCCGGATGGAAAGCGCCGCCCACAAGCACATAGACCCTGGACTGGTTGAAACCAGAAGGTTGATGACGCTTGAAACTTCACTTTGATGCCAGCCAATCCGAGAACTGTCTGCGAGCTGATCACGCCCTGCTCCTCCAACGCTGTAAGGCTCCTCACTACGCCCTCCAGGGTGGGTCACACAGTCTTGAGGGCATTAGCCCGCTGTGGCCCCCTCTGCCTGGCAAAGCAATAAAAGCTACTCTTTTCTGCTTCACCCAAAACTCTGTTTCCGCATTTCTCTTCGGCACCGGTGAACAGAGGCCAAGTTTCGGCAACAGGATCCAGTCACAAATTACTTTGGGGGAAAATTCCTAAAAGCCATTCTTGTGTCTCACCCTTTGAAAAGTAGCTCTTCACCCTAAAAAAAAAAATGGTTGCGAAAAATGAATCTTTGGGATGGAGGATTCTACGGTATTTAACTTGCCATAAATTATATTCTTTCCCTCTACGTGTTAGAACCCGTTCTTAAAAGCAAATGAAATCAACCTGTGTCACCACCACTGTCTTCCAATTTGCTGTAATTCCAGTGAGAACCATGTTGGGTACCCCTGTGCAGGAAATAGGGCGAGAGTCCTTTAGGGAAAAAACGGAAAGGAAAAAAGATACCTAATGTAATGCTTTAAACATGTACCAGTATCTCTTGACCTGTCAACCTAGGACAGACAGACGACCTGCAGATTTATATAGGGCTCATTATGTCCCCCATCTTATTACTGCTAAGGTGAATGTGCTAGACACTTATTGAATTGGTGTTCTATGTCTGCTGTAATAAGTGACCATGAGTTTAGTGGCTTAAAAGAACACACATTTATTATATTACAGTTCTGTAGGTTAGGAGTCCAACAAAGGTCTCACTGGACTAAAATCAAGGGGTCAATAGGGCTGCCTTACCTTCTGGAGGCTCTAGGGGATAATCTGTTTCCTTATCTTTTCTAGAGATTTTTCTAGAGATCTTTTTCAGAGATTCTCTGAGCTATTACTATCCCTGGAATAAAGCCTATTTCAGATGAAATGAGCCAGAGTTTATTTCTGATGGCTGCAGAGAGAGAAAGGAGGGGAAAGGGGGAAAGCAGGAGGAGGAAAGGAAGCTTCTTCCTGGAAGTTAGCTGGGTGCTGAGTTCCTTTGTTGTCGGCTCCAAGATTCTCCGGAAGAGGCAGCTTCCCCCTGGAGCCAAAGGCACCCTCAAGGATCAAGTCACTCCGCTCCTTGCTCTCTGGTCTGAAAACACAAGTTGGCTGCCTTCTTCAGCCTCCCCTCGCCCCGCCCTCAGGTCTAGCCCAGTCTCACCCAGGTGGAGAAAACAAACGAAAAAACCAACCTCGCTCTTCAAGCAAACAGGTCATCTTCCTATCCCTTGTTCTGGTCATCAGCTTCTTTTTCAGAATCGTCGTTTCTTGTATTCTGTATGGTGAGGAAAGGAAAAACATGGTCCCTGGTATACCACGAGATTGAAGTAGGAAGGACGTGCACAGAAAATACACCGAGTAGCACTCTGAGATGTAACCCTGAGTCTACATGTCTACACACAAGACACATACATAAATATATACTTGTATCCATTGTTTTACAACTTCTTTATTTCTTAAAAACATTTTGGATCAGCATAACACACGATCCCAGAATTCCTTTCCCCGGCGTGTAACGCAGGACAAAAGGTAAGAATTGGAGGAGGCTGGCGAAATCCGCCGGTATCTCAGATAAAGGGTAAGAGGCGTGTTACCTCGGCTTGGTGGACTCCCGAAGTGGGCGGGCATGTGACGTCACTTCCCCCTTCAGCAGCCGGCCCGCCCATTGGTCATCTCGGCAGGGCGGGGACAGGGCGGGGGTTGGAGGAGAGGAGCCGCCTTAGAGGTCAGGAATGGGGCTTGGCTTATGTAAATCTTGCAGCGTAGGGGTACAATCCCCGGCGAGCCACTTCCCGGGCTGTGGAAGTTTTCGGGAGAAGTTGCTTGGATTTTATTAGCAGAGTGGTTTGGAGGGGCTGAGAGGCGTGGAAGAGGAGGGGGTGCGGAGGGTGGGTGGGGAGCGTGTGTGTACAGTGTAGGCGTCTAAGGCTGTACGGGGGGGCGGGGAAAGCGATTCATACTTACCTGGCAGGGGAGATACCATGATCATGAAGGTGGTTTTCCCAGGGTGAGGCTCACTCATTGCACTCCGAGTGTGCTGACCCCTGCGATTTCCCCAAATAGGGGAAACTCGACTGCGTAATTTGTGGTAGTGGGGGACTGCGTGCGCGCTCTCCCCTGGCAACGAGTGTGCTAACGGTAGAATGAAGCAACGACACTCTTGGGGCCCCGTACCTCTGGCAATAGCTCGGTGAAGACGGTGGTTGCTCCCGCTTGTCGCGCGCCGTTTTCTTCTGGTTTTTTTTTTGTCGTGGTGGTTGTTTCAGCGTGCGGGTGCTGCAGCACCGCCACGCTGGTGGTTACGAAAGGGTGCGCGATAACCGAGCTTTTTTTGTTTGTTTGTTCTCCCTTGGGGGAGAAACGAGTGTCAGCTCTCCGCGCAAGCGCAGAGAGTTTGCTTGAGTACTTATGAGTTCGACTTTAGCTGGTCTGTGCCTTGCAAGACGCTGAGAGGTTCGGTAGTTTGCTCTCCTGCCTTGTACTTTGAAACGGGAGTGCTACGCCGCACGCAGGCACGGGAACGGCATCTGCGCTCTTGCCTCAAACAACAGTAATAGTACCAGCCGGGGAACGTGCAAAAGAAAGTTTTCCCGGAGACCGGCCGTCTAGGCCTCCCCGGGGATGCCGTGAATAAGGGATCCGCTTGCCAACGCAAGGAACACGGGTTCGAGTTCTGGTCGGCGGTGAATATCCCACGCGCTACAGGGCAAGTGAGCTCTCGTGCGGCAACTACTCAAGCCTCCGTGCCTGGAGCCCGCGCTCACGATCTTCGCAGTGAGGGAGAAGCCCGGCCGCGGCAGTGGCCCCACAACGCTGAATAGTCAGTTTATTCAAACAAACACACTAAAACGGCGGGCAGACGGGCCCATCTAATGAAAGAGGGCAGGGAGTGGCCCCTGCGGGAGGGGAAGCAATCCCTCCACTTTTTACTGCCTGGAGAGTTTCCCCAGCAAAGCACACGAGGACAAATCCAGTGTGGACCTTCTTACGCTGAGAGCCGAGCTGTGAGTCCAGGGAGGCCGAACGAGCTGCTGTCCGCAGGACAGACTCCCAGAGAGGGGAGAGATGCTAGAACTAATTTAGCGAGGAAGGCAGCAGGGCCCCCCGCCACCGTGCAGCACAGTCCTGAGCCGTGCAGCTCTCGGAGGAAACTCCCCGAGGTCGGCGGAAATTTTTGACAGGACCAAGGCTCGCACAGATAGTGCTCCTCCTCCCAAGCGGACAGACTAGAAGGAAACAAACAAACAACCGCAACCAGAAAACATCGTAGTTCAGGAGGGCAGGGGGTAGAGTACTCAGGAGGAATGTCTTGCGGCAGTAGCGGGAGCTCGTTAGCCCCAGACTGAGCGCTGCTCGGAACCACTTCGCAAATCATAGAAGCAAGACCGGAAACGATCCAACAGTTTGCAAGTAACTTAAATGCGTCCATGAACAAAGTTCAGCGTTTCCAGGAACACACAGCTCTCCAGCAAGGCACCCTTCACAAATGCCTGGCATTCCATCACAGATTCTGAGGTATCCAAAGAGCCAGGGGAAATGACCCTTCTCCATAATGCAGAGACACCTCGGTCATTTGCAAGTGACCCAGAGCTGACACCGATGTTAAAATCACCAGAGGAGGACATTAAAACATTTATTCCAAGTGTATTCCGTGACTTCAAACAGTTAAATGTACACACACACACGGGGAACATTTTAAAAAGACCCGCTCTAACGTGAAGAGTGAAAACTACACTGTCTGAAAGGAAATGTACTGCAAGGGATTAAGAGCGAGCAGTTCGAAAACGCAGAAGAAAGAATTTTGAACAGGAATTGCGTTGACTCTGCCTTGATTGCAGATCACTTTCAGTAGAAAGCGACAGTCCCAAACGAAAGGGCGGAGGCGTCCTGAGATGGGGCGGTGAATACTCCGCGCGGGCGGTGCCATGGAGCTTGATTTATGACGTCCAGCTTGAGTAGGGGATGGCCGCCACCCGTGTGCGTGTGCCTTCATCCTCTGGCAGGTGTCCTGGAACGTACAAGACACATGACTTAGTGAGGGCAGCCCTCCGGGTGGTGCAAAGAGACCACGGGCACCGGGTTAAAAACCGGGAGCAGGCGGAGATCATCAGCTGGGTGGAGATTCCGGGAGAGGGGCGCTGGGGAGGAACTGAAACGGCAGGCGCATAAAAGCGACAGCTGAGACCTCGCTCATCAGATTCTAAGCCAAGTCCGTCCCTGGGTGGGCTCGAACCACCAACCTTTCGGTTAACAGCCGAACGCGCTAACCGATTGCGCCACAGAGACGAGCGGCTGCAAGGCATTCTTGTAACATCCTGGAATCAGAACGTATTCCCCGTCCCTTCCAACCCCAGCGGAAAAGAGATTCAAATGTCTTTATCTTATCCAACCTCGCCGGCGCTCTCAGAGACACTGAGTCTCGTGGACCGTGGACACCGACCCCGAGTGAGCTGGGGGCTCCGACGGAACAACGCCGGGCCCACGACCATCCTCGCCTGCTCCTGGCCGCCTCGAAAGCGGCCCCTCTACACGAGACGACGGCCGCCTGTCTTGGGCTCTAGTCCTCCATTTCCCACTCGTGATCGGCCTCACCCGTCGCGCTCACCGCAAGTCCCCCTCCAGGTCCGGGTGGTCGTACGGGGGAAGGACAGCAACCGGCTGTGCCCCCACCGTTCTGCCCCCTCTGGGCGCCTCCAGAGAAGGGCTCCACGAGGCACGACCCGGAGTTTGCTCACCAGGCAGCCCCTCGCCCGGAGCAGGGCCTGGCATCCAGCAGGCGCCCAATAAATGCCTCGCGGAGGATGCATTCCGCCGCCGGGGCCCGGCGTGGTGGGTAGACCAAGAATTCTTATGCCACCTGTAAGGTTTTAGTCCTCGAGGAACCTAGATTTTTCAGATCAGCTGTTCTTCAAAACCTTTCTTCTAGCAGCTGATTTAGAACCAGATAAAAGTCCTAGAAGGGCCAGGAGGGCACCACCCCGACCTGCTCTCAACTCCCCACCCAAGGCGGTGCTGCGGCCTCAGCCTGCGGGCGCAGGTGTCGGGTCTGAGAGGCGTGAAGGAGGAAAGCTGCAAAGGAGAAAGACGGCTGGGCTAACGTGGATCCGACCACAGCTCCGTAGGTCCCCGGTGGAGCATAGCGGTCGTGGTGTGATTGGTGCGGTGATGGGAGCCTGCCTGCTTGGGTCTGAATTCGAATCCTAACAGAAAACGGGTTTCCCGTGCCTGAACACCCCCGGCAACACCATATGGTTCTACCTTTTGGACTTGGTGCCTTGTCCCCTACTGGCCACAGAGCAGGCGGGCGAGGTGGCGAGCCGCACACCTCACCGGAGGACTCCACGTTCTGAGGACCCCCCGACTCCGCCCGAGACCCCCACGGCCTGGAGTCAGCATTCCCTCCAGCTGCGCCCTCGCTGACGCTCCCGGTGCCGCCCACTCTGAGGAGAGCGCCCGCGGCTCCAAGAACAACCTTCTCCTCTGTCTGGGAGCATTTGGCTGGGTTGATCGGAATCTGCCCTTTTCGGGCCTCACACGTCCCGGAAAATCCTAGGGCCTAGCGCCGGCCCTGCATGGGCCTGGAGGAGTCGCTGTGTTCCTGCCGGTTGGAGCTTGGCCTGCAAAGAAAGGCTCCCGCCGATTTCGATTTCCCGGGCCTAGGCTGTGCATGCTAATTCAAGACTCAGGAGCTGCAGCGACCCAAAACAGTGAACCTCTCCTGTCGTTGTCTTTGCGAATGGCGTGCTCCTATACATAGAAAAATCCTCCATAACCCACACAAAACTACCAGAGTCAACAAACGAATTCTGTATAATGGCAGGGTACAAGATAGACAAAAATCAGTTGTTTCTATACACTAGCAGTGAACAATCTGAAAAAGAAATTAAGAAAACAATTCAATTTACGATAGCATCCAAAACGAATAAAATATCTACGAATTAACTTATCCAAGGAGGTGAAAGACTTCTAGACTGAAAACTACAAAACATAGCTACAGGTGATTAAAGAGTACCT
Source organism: Delphinus delphis (assembly GCF_949987515.2). Lineage (NCBI taxonomy): Eukaryota > Metazoa > Chordata > Mammalia > Artiodactyla > Delphinidae > Delphinus > Delphinus delphis. The sequence goes on along the minus strand of NC_082683.1, from coordinate 105,694,458 downwards.
AAGGCAATGGAAAGATAGCCTCTACGGATCTTTCTCTCTCTCTTTCTCCCTCATACTCCCAGGTTGCCTAGCCCAGCCGTCTTTCTCCTTTGCAGCTTTCCTCCTTCACGCCTCTCAGACCCGACACCTGCGCCCGCAGGCTGAGGCCGCAGCACCGCCTTGGGTGGGGAGTTGAGAGCAGGTCGGGGTGGTGCCCTCCTGGCCCTTCTAGGACTTTTATCTGGTTCTAAATCAGCTGCTAGAAGAAAGGTTTTGAAGAACAGCTGATCTGAAAAATCTAGGTTCCTCGAGGACTAAAACCTTACAGGTGGCATAAGAATTCTTGGTCTACCCACCACGCCGGGCCCCGGCGGCGGAATGCATCCTCCGCGAGGCATTTATTGGGCGCCTGCTGGATGCCAGGCCCTGCTCCGGGCGAGGGGCTGCCTGGTGAGCAAACTCCGGGTCGTGCCTCGTGGAGCCCTTCTCTGGAGGCGCCCAGAGGGGGCAGAACGGTGGGGGCACAGCCGGTTGCTGTCCTTCCCCCGTACGACCACCCGGACCTGGAGGGGGACTTGCGGTGAGCGCGACGGGTGAGGCCGATCACGAGTGGGAAATGGAGGACTAGAGCCCAAGACAGGCGGCCGTCGTCTCGTGTAGAGGGGCCGCTTTCGAGGCGGCCAGGAGCAGGCGAGGATGGTCGTGGGCCCGGCGTTGTTCCGTCGGAGCCCCCAGCTCACTCGGGGTCGGTGTCCACGGTCCACGAGACTCAGTGTCTCTGAGAGCGCCGGCGAGGTTGGATAAGATAAAGACATTTGAATCTCTTTTCCGCTGGGGTTGGAAGGGACGGGGAATACGTTCTGATTCCAGGATGTTACAAGAATGCCTTGCAGCCGCTCGTCTCTGTGGCGCAATCGGTTAGCGCGTTCGGCTGTTAACCGAAAGGTTGGTGGTTCGAGCCCACCCAGGGACGGACTTGGCTTAGAATCTGATGAGCGAGGTCTCAGCTGTCGCTTTTATGCGCCTGCCGTTTCAGTTCCTCCCCAGCGCCCCTCTCCCGGAATCTCCACCCAGCTGATGATCTCCGCCTGCTCCCGGTTTTTAACCCGGTGCCCGTGGTCTCTTTGCACCACCCGGAGGGCTGCCCTCACTAAGTCATGTGTCTTGTACGTTCCAGGACACCTGCCAGAGGATGAAGGCACACGCACACGGGTGGCGGCCATCCCCTACTCAAGCTGGACGTCATAAATCAAGCTCCATGGCACCGCCCGCGCGGAGTATTCACCGCCCCATCTCAGGACGCCTCCGCCCTTTCGTTTGGGACTGTCGCTTTCTACTGAAAGTGATCTGCAATCAAGGCAGAGTCAACGCAATTCCTGTTCAAAATTCTTTCTTCTGCGTTTTCGAACTGCTCGCTCTTAATCCCTTGCAGTACATTTCCTTTCAGACAGTGTAGTTTTCACTCTTCACGTTAGAGCGGGTCTTTTTAAAATGTTCCCCGTGTGTGTGTGTACATTTAACTGTTTGAAGTCACGGAATACACTTGGAATAAATGTTTTAATGTCCTCCTCTGGTGATTTTAACATCGGTGTCAGCTCTGGGTCACTTGCAAATGACCGAGGTGTCTCTGCATTATGGAGAAGGGTCATTTCCCCTGGCTCTTTGGATACCTCAGAATCTGTGATGGAATGCCAGGCATTTGTGAAGGGTGCCTTGCTGGAGAGCTGTGTGTTCCTGGAAACGCTGAACTTTGTTCATGGACGCATTTAAGTTACTTGCAAACTGTTGGATCGTTTCCGGTCTTGCTTCTATGATTTGCGAAGTGGTTCCGAGCAGCGCTCAGTCTGGGGCTAACGAGCTCCCGCTACTGCCGCAAGACATTCCTCCTGAGTACTCTACCCCCTGCCCTCCTGAACTACGATGTTTTCTGGTTGCGGTTGTTTGTTTGTTTCCTTCTAGTCTGTCCGCTTGGGAGGAGGAGCACTATCTGTGCGAGCCTTGGTCCTGTCAAAAATTTCCGCCGACCTCGGGGAGTTTCCTCCGAGAGCTGCACGGCTCAGGACTGTGCTGCACGGTGGCGGGGGGCCCTGCTGCCTTCCTCGCTAAATTAGTTCTAGCATCTCTCCCCTCTCTGGGAGTCTGTCCTGCGGACAGCAGCTCGTTCGGCCTCCCTGGACTCACAGCTCGGCTCTCAGCGTAAGAAGGTCCACACTGGATTTGTCCTCGTGTGCTTTGCTGGGGAAACTCTCCAGGCAGTAAAAAGTGGAGGGATTGCTTCCCCTCCCGCAGGGGCCACTCCCTGCCCTCTTTCATTAGATGGGCCCGTCTGCCCGCCGTTTTAGTGTGTTTGTTTGAATAAACTGACTATTCAGCGTTGTGGGGCCACTGCCGCGGCCGGGCTTCTCCCTCACTGCGAAGATCGTGAGCGCGGGCTCCAGGCACGGAGGCTTGAGTAGTTGCCGCACGAGAGCTCACTTGCCCTGTAGCGCGTGGGATATTCACCGCCGACCAGAACTCGAACCCGTGTTCCTTGCGTTGGCAAGCGGATCCCTTATTCACGGCATCCCCGGGGAGGCCTAGACGGCCGGTCTCCGGGAAAACTTTCTTTTGCACGTTCCCCGGCTGGTACTATTACTGTTGTTTGAGGCAAGAGCGCAGATGCCGTTCCCGTGCCTGCGTGCGGCGTAGCACTCCCGTTTCAAAGTACAAGGCAGGAGAGCAAACTACCGAACCTCTCAGCGTCTTGCAAGGCACAGACCAGCTAAAGTCGAACTCATAAGTACTCAAGCAAACTCTCTGCGCTTGCGCGGAGAGCTGACACTCGTTTCTCCCCCAAGGGAGAACAAACAAACAAAAAAAGCTCGGTTATCGCGCACCCTTTCGTAACCACCAGCGTGGCGGTGCTGCAGCACCCGCACGCTGAAACAACCACCACGACAAAAAAAAAACCAGAAGAAAACGGCGCGCGACAAGCGGGAGCAACCACCGTCTTCACCGAGCTATTGCCAGAGGTACGGGGCCCCAAGAGTGTCGTTGCTTCATTCTACCGTTAGCACACTCGTTGCCAGGGGAGAGCGCGCACGCAGTCCCCCACTACCACAAATTACGCAGTCGAGTTTCCCCTATTTGGGGAAATCGCAGGGGTCAGCACACTCGGAGTGCAATGAGTGAGCCTCACCCTGGGAAAACCACCTTCATGATCATGGTATCTCCCCTGCCAGGTAAGTATGAATCGCTTTCCCCGCCCCCCCGTACAGCCTTAGACGCCTACACTGTACACACACGCTCCCCACCCACCCTCCGCACCCCCTCCTCTTCCACGCCTCTCAGCCCCTCCAAACCACTCTGCTAATAAAATCCAAGCAACTTCTCCCGAAAACTTCCACAGCCCGGGAAGTGGCTCGCCGGGGATTGTACCCCTACGCTGCAAGATTTACATAAGCCAAGCCCCATTCCTGACCTCTAAGGCGGCTCCTCTCCTCCAACCCCCGCCCTGTCCCCGCCCTGCCGAGATGACCAATGGGCGGGCCGGCTGCTGAAGGGGGAAGTGACGTCACATGCCCGCCCACTTCGGGAGTC